>NC_139613.1:14959445-15571231 GCF_964270895.1 Podarcis filfolensis
GGTGACTTAATTATTTAAGTCAATGGTATTTTTTTCCAGCAAACTCTTGCAAAAAGTCTAGTTTATTTTTAATGTATTTCTCCTAACCTCCTAGATCGGTGGTAATAATTGTTGATTAATTTAGACAGGAAAAGCATTGCCTATGCAGATTTTAGTTTAAAGAGGAGCTAATGAAATCTAGTAAATCACAGACACATGCTGATCTTGCTTCCATCTATTTTTAAATGTTCATCACGTAACTGTATCCGACGTATTCAACATGTGCAGTTTCTTTGGTCTGCATTTTGGGTATGTAGTGTACACATTCTATATATTAGCCACACACTATATTAGCCACACACACTCACGTCCACAACTATCTTTGATAATTCATTAGATATTTCATATAATGAGGTAGACATACTGTAAACTATTTTTCCAATGCGATTACAAACATCCATAACTACGGAGATAGTCGGCATTCTTTATGCACAGACCAGGTTTGCCAATTTTATTTCAGTGTTTATCTCCTAAATATATTATTAGGCACTTAATTTGAATAAAAAGGTATGGGACATTATTTGAGGACACCCCCAAGCGCTGCAAACGACAACTATGAAAGGTTAGTAAAGCCTAGTAACGTAAATAATTTACCAAAAGTAATATAATGAACAGCAATGCTGGTTAAACATGTGGTTTAGGGAAATATGAAAACGAAATAAATATGTAGCTATCTACACATCCTAAGAAAACGGAGAATGCAGATACAACTTTACAACAAGGCTATAAACTCTCCACCAGCTGAAACAGCAAATGTGCATACTTACATCGTAAGGCTCTCCTCGGAAGGGCTTGTGTGACATAGAAAGAAGGGTAGCTTGTTTCCCTCTGCTGTGGCGATATCCCAAGACAAAACCAAGTTGTAAGTAATTCCCGCTTGTAGCAAGCGAGGCTGAAAATATCAGTGTTGTTTTGCTGGGTCTGATCATATCACAGCGATCAGTTAAGGGTGGGTTATTTCATCACAAGGCAGCAGGTGATTCTTCCCAGGAAGATCTTGGCGGGAGACTCTGGGCCTGGAGCTTCAGATCACATCTTCCCCTGTCAGGAATCAGGATACGTAAAAAAAACAAAACCCTGTGCTTTTTAATGGAAAAGTAACGAGGCATTAAGATTATTACGTTTTGGAGCTCAGTACCTCAGTTTTAGTTCATAGGCATGTTCTTAGTTACACATCTGCTTTCTCAAGTAGAAATTAAAAGCCATTAATCCCCTCAACATCTCTAGTTGCCTGGGAAAGATTCAACGAGAGGGTTTTTTTTTTTAAATTGAGACAGGTGGGAATAAATGGGAAATCCTATTAACTCAGGAAATTAACGAGACTTAACTGTTACCAGCGGAAGAGAATGCACTTTTAAGCACTTGTATGGAAATCAGTGTTAGTTCCTGGAGGGTAAAATGGGCACTGAAGATATTATATAAGTCAGGAGAATTTAGGCAAAAAAACAATAAGCATATAATGGCACACCTAAAATGAGACCATCAGAAATGTTTTGAATTCTCTCACATATGTGTATGAATGAGAGATGCATTTGTGTTTGTCTATGTGAGGTGAGTGTGTGCAAAACAGTGTGGTACAGCCACCTTGTGTGAATTCTGCCATCAGGATCAACTGCACATAGATGCTCCATGGTAAGCTTGAGGTTGACTGTATTCTCCTTAATGTTGTTTTATGTCATGTCCCCATGGCAGCCATGCTGTGCTGTGTGAACCGCCCTGAGATCTTTTGATGAAGGGCGGTATATAAATTTAATAAATAAATTTTAAAAATGCCCTACATGGCATCAATTTTGTGACTGGCGACCACAGCACTTTCTCAAAATTCAAAATGTTTGCACTGGTCCAAAAACACAGATGACTCCTGGCCTACATAATGCCTCAAATAATCCTAGCTCTTGGCTAAGGCAACATTCCCCAAAGCTCAACCAGGAGAATCCATTGGATTAGCCTCCCACCACTCCTCTGCATGCATCCAGCCAGTCCATGACAATTTCTGCCTTGAATATTCATCTTGCACTCCCTTCCCTTTGAGTATTTCTGACAATGGGATCTCACCCAGCAGTTTCCTAAGCTTTTTCAAATTGGCCTTCTTAAAGTCCAGAGAACATCTCTGACTACTCAGCTTCCCCTTGCTCCTGTATCATGAAGCTCAAGAGGACACAGTCACTTCCCCCCAAGGTTCCCATAACTTCCACTTCATCAACCAGCTCATCTGTGTTGATGAGGACCAGGTCCAAGACAGATGATCCCCTTGTTGCTTCTTCCACCTTTTGGGAAATGGAATTGTCACCAAGGCAATGGAGAAATTTGTTGGACCTTACATTCTTGGCAGAGTTTTAGTTCCAACAGATACTGGGGTAGCTGAAGTCCCCCATGACTATATCTCTCCTTTTTGAATGTTTGGTAAACTGCTCTACAAAGGCATCATCCAAGTCTTCAGTCTGGCTTGGAGGTCTATAGCAGACCCGTAAGGTCACTGTTGTTTCCCTCTCCTACCATTTTTACTCCATACTCCTTCCATGCTCCAGGTCATGGATATCTTCACACGTGTACACATCCTTTACATATAATGCTACACATCCTCCCTTCCTAATAGGTCTATTCCTTTTGAATAGCTTATGTCCCTCAATTTCTACATTTTAGTCATGAGTCTCATCCAACCAGGTTTCAGTGATGCCTATTAGGTCGTATTTGCCATCCTGTTTTAAGAGCTCCACTTCATCTTGCTTGTTTCCCACACTCTGTGCATTAGAATAGAGGCAACGGAAAGCATGAGTCATTCCCTCCAGCTTCCTTCTTGCAATTTCTTGCCATTTAGCAGGTTTCTGAAGCACCACCTCAGTTTCCTGTGCATCAATGAAGCGATTATCCCCAGTACCAGGTGTACTGTTGTCTGCAATATTGCCTCCCTCCTCCTCAGGATTTAGTGTAAATCCTGATGTCATCCTCTTGATGTCATGAACTGGTTGGGTGCCAAGGAGTCGTGGGAGTGCCAGCTGGGAAACCCCCAAGGGAAGAAGGCTCAGAGCCCAGGGATTGGTGCTGGGATGATGATGAGCAGTCAGAAGGAGAAGAGGGAGAAGACTGGGAGGAACAGATGTTGGAAGCTGAAGAGGTAACAGGGCTTAGTGAGCAGGAAGAGGCTGTGGTAGAGAACAGTCCAGAATTAGAGGCAGAAATGGAGGCAGAGATGAGGCAGGCTGCTGAAGAATCCAGGGAGTCTCCCCCTCCTGCTGCAACCAACTCCCCTCCCCTCTGCACTATGAGGCAAGTTATGTGGAGTGTTGATCAGTAGCCTTCTGTGTTCTGACTGTAAAACACAGTTGAGCTTTAACAAAAGATATTCAGCCGGCTGAAACGGAATCTTAGCTTTTAATCAGAAATACAAAGAAATGTTGCCATTTAAACAGCTAGCATGATGTACAAACCTCATAAAAGAAAAGGAAATAAGTATCCTGCCTCTGCTTGATTATTTTCCTCCTTAATCCTCTACACTAATCTATCACACTCAATAGGAAAACTTGAAAGCCTAATTACCACCCCATTCACTTCCCAGAACAAGGAATTTCAAATTACTCTGAGATTTGGCAGATGACACATTTGACCCTGCTCTGAAAAATAGTCAGGGTTGCACCAAATGTTTCCCTGCTGTTGCCCAACTACCTGTAATACTCAGCTAAACTGCATCCAACCGTAGATTATTATCATTTTTCGTAGAGATGCAGTATTTTATTTTAAGGACATCCTTCTCTGCAGCAGCTAATTCATTAGTCTATTTAATATATTGATATACCACTATTCATTATAAAAGTCTACGGTGATGTCCAAAATACATTAAAACAACATGTTTAAATAGTAAATGCAGCAATTTACAGTGGAATTAAATTCTAGGCATTAAAAGCATCCAACCAAAGCGCAACACATTTAAATTCCGTTTAAAACATAGTTTCTTAACTTCCCAAGTGAAATCAAGGTATCCCAGTACTGTAAGCCTACAGTTGTATGAATGAGCCGCACATATGACTGCCATCCTCAAAGTCCCAGCACCTGATAACTGGACTATAGAATCTAGTTATCTTAATTCTTAACTCTTAAGAAGTCTTAACTATTCAAATACTAGAAGCATATTATTGGAGTCATTGTCTGTCTAATGTAACACTTCATTGCTCATACAACTGTGAACACTCAGTTGTGCAATAAAGCAGCTTATCTAAACAGTTTGTAAGATGCAAAAGCCAACATCCACTTAATTAGTTATTTGCAAGGCTAAGTGCCAGTTGCTAAGATACGTTGCTGAACGTATATAGCATTGCCAAAAAGGTTAATACAGCCAGTGTCGTAATATTTTAGCGCACATTAGTTCGTGTTTTCATTGTTTGCATGCCAAAAATTCCTCACCCAAGTGGAAAGTGCTCTGCTCATGGGTACTTCAGAACAGGAGAGGAAACATTTAAAAGAGGATGGCATTCCTAGAAGAGGGTTTCCCAAAAACTTTCTATGCAAATTAGGGTAATCTGCATTGGAACATTTTCAGCTTGCATCATAACATTTTCTGGCGCCATAAGGAGTGAACTAATTTAGCATGCTTATTTTACTTGTATTTGCTAAACAAAGCTTTTAAAAAGCACCCCATGATTTTTTGTTTTTGTCCCAATGGAAATATTTGAGGGAGGGGGTGGAATAAAGCACACTTAATATGGTTTAAATGCCATGTTCTGTGGACATTTTTTATTGGATTTTTTATTTTAAAAATTAAAGACAATAGGATGTACTCCCATCATATTGTTTAAATTTAAGGGGGAAATCCACAAGGTACTGAAACAAGCTGACACACTAATAAATTTTAGTGCCCAAAGAAGTGTGCTTGATTTGCTAATTCACACTTGGTTGCTATAATCACCTGAAAAACATTAATTACAACTTTGAAACTGTCACGTTTGCCTAATATTGTACTTTTGGCATCCATTCAATGTTACTAATGAACTTCTGTTACCAGAATGAAAGAAGCAAATCAATAGGGGGGAATACACATCGCCGCTCCTGCACAAGAAATGGCTTTTGGGCAACACTCTATGCACGTAGTGTATCTGAATTAACCATTTCCTTATTAGGAATGTGTTCCCCAAATGCCCTTTCCCTCTGTCTGTCTGAGCAGCTTTTCCCAATCTGTTGCCCAAAGAATCCTGGTATCTATTATTTACCTCCCACAGAGCTACAGGTCCCAGCACCCTTAAGAGATTACAGTTCCCAGGATTATTTGCAGCAAATCATGTGCTTGTAACTCCATCAGAGAAGCTGCCAAAATTTGTGTGACTGTTTTGGGCTGGATGACACCTCAGAGTCCCCTCCCAACCAAGTGATTCATGACTGTGTTTCTGTGAATGGATTTTCCTGTGAGTGTAAGTTTCTCAGCACTCTCTTTTGTTAAGGAGAATAGCTCACTTCCAGAAACTCCCAGAAACTATTTTAGAGAAGTGGGCATGTATTTTCTTCCCTCACCTTTCCTCTCCCCTAGTTGCAGATGAGGTCGTCAAGCTGCAATGCATGCAGAAACAGCTCTTCGATAGAAAGAAAGAGGGGCGCAGGTGTCTCCCCTAGTGGGACAGCAGTACTGTATCCTGGAAAATGAAGGAAACCAGAAAGCAAGGGAGAAGTGCTACAGCCACCATCTCTACAAAGGGATAAATGGGGAACCAATACAACTTGATTTTTGAAAGATAGGGTATTCGGAAACGGGTGGAAGTGATAATAAAGGCAGTGCTATTTTTCTAGAACGCCTTCCTTGTTCTCTTACAATGGCAATGATGCCCACCTGAGAGGTGCTGGAACGGAGTTCTCTGTGAACAAAAGGACTGCAATGGTTCCTAGAGGTTTACAAAAGAGGGAGGTCATCAGTGTTGTATGTAAGAACTAATGAAGCGCACCAATGGACTCACAGAAGTTCAGTCCAGTGCTTTAAAAAAACTACTATAATGCTGCACTGGGGCATATGAAATAATGAGAGAGTACTGCACCAGCGAGCATAAGAAAAGTTTATTTCTTATGCAACTAAGTTGCACACATCTAGGATAGCTGAACAGGACTCCAGGTCAGAAGGTTGGAACCAGGCCAGTCTTAAGACGCAGGACATCTAATATTAGAAATGAAGTACTGGGTAGAGGGAGAATCTGGAACAAGTTGTGAGAAAGTCAAGAGAGTCACAACCACATGATTAAAAAACAACAACACACAACTAGATGGCAATCCAGGAGCCAGTCAGACAAAAGCTTTTATCTGAGCTGAACAAGTCAGATGGAAAGAGAGCTGAGGCAAAAGGGAGAACCTACTAAGAAACTGAGTGGTGTTTGTGTCCATTTTCAAGGAGGGCAATTTTGCAGGCTGAGAGGCTGTATGCTGGCATGGAAAGACATTGAGGATAGAAGCAGGGCATTGAAATCCTACAAGGGGCAGCAGGAAGCATGAGGCTTCTATCCTATACACTCAACTGGGAGCAAGACCCACTGTACTCAGAGAACTTGCATCTGAGTAGGCAGATGTTGAGAATCACAGTACAGTGGTACCTCGGGTTAAGTACTTAATTCATTCCGGAGGTCCGTTCTTAACCTGAAACTGTTCTTAACCTGAAGCACCACTTTAGCTAATGGGGCCTCGCGCCCCCGCCACACGATTTCTGTTCTCATCCTGAAGCAAAGTTCTTAACCCGAGGTACTATTTCTGGGTTAGCGGAGTCTGTAACCTGAAGCGTATGTATTTAAGCATATGAAGGAAAACCACCGAAGATAGCAAAATTGGGTGCTGTGAAGTCTGCTTCATATATTGCATTTTAGTGGGCTACGTATTGCAGTTTCAGCAGGTCTGAATGCAGGATTTTTGTTAGGGAGGGCAGGCCTTTTGTTTGGTGGGCGGGGCAGAACCTCAGTTTGCTATGTATTTTTATTGATTTTTTAGGGGGGCAGCTGCCCCTCCCTATGGCTACACTCATCTTAATGTACAGTACTAAAACTGGGGCAAGTGTTATCTGTTTCACAACAGACTTCACAGAATCTTGTTTCATAGAGTCTTGCCACATCCAAGAATGGCCTAAGGCGTTTTAGAAAACAAGCAGGAAAGCACGGCACTCTGCAACATTTCATTGCACAGGTCCAAACCTATAATGCATTGCTTATTATTATTATTCCTACCACCAACACGGCACCTTGAGGTCCTTGCAGGAAAGGCGGGACGCTGCTAGAGAGAGAGGTAAATGAAAATGAAGTAATAAAAAATATGCACGCATTAACCCACCCCCCTCAGCAAGGAAGCAGGAGGTCTGATTTTGGAGAGGGGCCACACAGGTGTCTCCCTCCCAAGCCTGGCAAACACGAAGTCCCCTCTGAGAGGGGCGGGAAAGGCGCGCGAAATTTCGGAGAGGCGGCGGCGCGGCCTGCCTGCCTGCCCCGGTGTCGGCTTCCCCACAGCCTGGAGAGGGCGGGCGGCTGAGGAGAAGCGAGGCGAGGCTCCGGCGCGGGGCCTCCGCGGGCTTCCTGCTACGACGGGGCGGGGATTTCCTGAGGAGTTTCGCGGCGCCTTGCTTCCCTTTCGCTTTTTGCACGCAAAGTCCGAGGGAAAAAGAAGTCTTTCTGAGGGGACGAGCCTCCTCCAGCGGCACCGGCATGGCGGGCTCGCTGCCGCCGGCCGCCCCTCTGCCCATCCACCGTCTCGAGGAGCCGCTGCTGAGGAGGCTGAGCGGCTCTCTGGACCGGGCGGCTCCGGGCAGAGGCTGGAGGGACTTGGCGCAGCTGGCCGGCAGCCACCGCGGCGTGAAGCTGAGGTGAGGCGAGGTGTAAGGGGTGCGGGGACCTCGCTGGTGCCTCAGGCCGTCGAGGGAAAGGCAGGCCTCTCTCTCTCTTTTTGCGAGGCTTTCGGGCGCCACAGGAGTCTTCGTCGACTGGCCTGAAACCCGTTTGTGGGCGCTTTGCGTTGATGAGGAGGAGGAGGAGGAGGAAGACGCTCCCCCAGCGATGCTGGATGAGGAGACTCGGGGCAGGGCGAGAAAAGTGCTTCTTCGCACACAGTTTAAACAGTGGGACTCGCTGCCACATGACGGCCGCCCGCTTGCATAGCTTTTAAGAGCGGGTTAGAGAAGGCTAAGCCATATGAAAGAATCTTTCATATGTGGTGGACGTGTAAAAGGGTAAAAGAGTATTGGAAAAACTGTAATTTATAATGAATTTTTTTGGGGGGTGGGGGGGATGTTTTTAAAAGCACTTTCCTAAAAAAACACACAAAAACCAGAGTCCTTTTTGTTGGGGATAATTCAGATGGAAATTCCCAGGTGTCAAAAAAGGTTATTTATGTACGCCACTACTGCTGTCCATGTTTCATTAGCCCCAGAATGGGAAAACGAGCGAGGTCCCAACCAAAGAAGAATGGCAACTTAAACTGATGGAATATGCACAGCTTGCGGACCTAACATATAGAATAAGAGAACAAGAAGAACATGCGCTTAAAGAAGATTGGATAATGTTTATTGAGTATGGGGGGGCATTGTGTACACTTGAAAATGTCGGCAGCAATAAGATAAATTCAACAGTGTAAATAAGTTTTGATGGATGTAATAATGGAATTCTGAATGGTTTAGTTTATGTAAAACATGCAGGGATTTATGTTATGTTATTCAAAATGAACCATGGAAAGAGAAGAAGGGAAGTCATTGATATTTTAAGGTTGTTTAAATGAAAATTCTAAACTGTAAAACAGAAAATTTAATCAAAATTATATGTGTGTGTGTGTGTGTGTGTGTGTGTATATGAAGGCTAAACTAAAACAAAAAAGTGCCTGCACATTTGCAAAGCTAAGCAGGGTCCGGTGCTCAAAAGGATATGTTTGCATGATGCTCTTGAAATGACTGTTTTGCTCATAGCTGAGTTAATGGGGGGGGGGGGGAGAGAACCGCCTTCCCCTAATCAAAATCAATACAGATCTGAGGTTCTGCCCTCAAAAGCCTCCACTCCCCACAAAAATGCTGGCTACACCAATGACTGAGTTCGCTTCTATATCCTGCATCGTGGACCCCCCCCATAGTGTTGTTGGGGGGCCTTCTTTACAGCCACAGCAGGCACTGTAATTCTTCCAAATGTGCATTTCTGCATTGACTCCTGAGACAGACGGATGCCAACCCAACAAAAATAATAGATTGGCTTTCAAGAGGTGGGACCAGGAGGAAGATCAGGCTCCTCCAAAGTTATCTCAAACCTCTTCACTGTTTCTAAGGGCTGAAAGAAGTGATAATGGGGTTTGGGTTTTCCTGGGAGGATTTACACCACAGTATGTGTTTCGCAATGGAAGACATGTCCCTTTTAGGAATGCATGCTTTCATAAAATGAATGGGCAACATAATAAATGGACAAAGCACAAATCAAATTAGGCAACTGGAAGGGGTGCAACAGTGGCCAAATCTAAAATCAAAGTTGTAATTAATTTTTTTTTTGGGGGGTGGCAGCTATATATTTATCTGCCCAGCTCTTCAGGCATGCTAAAATCGGTATATTAATAATTTTCAGTACCTTTCTCCCTTTAATATTTAAATAGCACATGAGAAGTGTGTGCTATTGAGCTGTCATGTCTTAACTTATTTCCAAGTATTCCAATAAAAATAATTTTCAGGTGGATATTGGAAAAGCAGACAGTAAAAGTAGAACAATAGAAAACTTCATTGGAAAGTGATGGGGGAAAGACCTGACAGTGCAGGTAGAAAATAGCCATAGCAGCTATCTTTTAGGCTTCCTTTAATGGGATTTTGAATCAAGGCAGCATTTAAAGGATAACATGTTGGACTCTATGTTTCTTCCCAAAGGAACCCATCATGATAAAAAATATAATCAGCTAAACACAATTATTACATTTTATAGAATCATAGGATTACAGAGTCAGAAGGGACCCCAAGAGTCATCCAGTCCAACCCCTTGCAATGCAGTGTATTTATTTCAACAATTTCATAGAATCATAGAGTTGGAAGGGACTCTGAGGATCATCCAGCCCAGTGGTTCCCAAAGTGGATGATACCGCCCCCTGGAGGGCACTGGGACGATCGGGGGCGGTAGTAGCCTCTGGATGGCAGGTTTCCCACTTCAGTTTGTTCTGTTGTCCAAGATAGCCAAATTGTGAGCAACAGTATTCTGATACTGGGATTCATAACATTGCATGAATCCTTCATCAAAGTAAATATACACTCTCTAGAAATGAGGCTAATGATAAGCTGGAATATTATAGACAAAAGAGTTAAGTAAGTATGGGGCTTAAAGCATCACTGTAAATACAGAGTCATATTCTTGTTAAAAGGAACCGAGAAGTTGTATTGAGGAAGTGTTTGATATAAATAGCTGGGCAGTCTACATTCACATATTTCACTCTAGCACCAGAACTCGTTTTTGAGGCATGTTCTAGGGGAGAAAGGTTTTTAGTCCCATAATTAGTCATAGTCATATCATAGTGGGATGTGGGTGGCACTGTGGTCTAAACCACTGAGCCTCTTGGGCTTGCTGATCAGAAGGTTGTCGGTTTGAATCCCCGTGGCAAGGTGGGCTCCCGTTGCTCTGCGAGATGAGCACTGCAACCCCATAGCCGCCTTTAACTGGACTTAACTGTCCAGGGGTCCTTTACTTTTCATAATTATATAAATATAAAAATATTTTCTTTTTTATATTTTATGATTCTTTGCAGTTCCCTGGAATTGGAACAGTGTTCTCTCCAAGTACTGGAGCCTGAAGGAAGTCCGAGCTGGAGTCTTCTTCAACTAATGGGAGAGAGAGGTTGCACTGTGTTGGAGCTGACAGAATTGCTGCAGGCCTTAGAACACACTGAGGCACTTCAGTGCCTCAACCCCCCAAGTGAGTTTATGGTTCTGCTAAATCTGAGTTATGTGTTATGTTGAAAATTTGGAAAGTGGCTTGGCTCTGCTGGTTCAGAACTTGGGAGGCTTCCACGAACAGGCAAGAAAATATTGGAGGCTAAAATCATAACTGGGAGGGAAGGAAGGGAGAATGGTCAACTTTCTCCTCTCATTTCCAGTTACCTGTCTTGTTTTGGAGTTATCAAAGTCCCTTCAGCTTCACCTGTTGGGAGGGAGACTTTAAAGGTCTACATGTGCAGACTCAGAGTCAGGCTACTTTTATGCTAAGTGCAACATTTTCCAGACTGGTAGCCATTTTAGTCTCTTGCAGCAAGAACAAATACAGTGGTACCTTGGTTTATGAACTTAATCCATTCCGGAAGTCCGTTCTTAAACCGAAACCGTTCTTAAACCGAGGCGCGCTTTCCCTAATGAGGCTTCCCGCTGCCGGTGCCCTTCCACCATTTGGATTCCGTTCTTAGACCGAGGTAAAGTTCTCAAACCTGGACACTACTTCCGCTTTTGTGGAGTTCGTAAACTGAATCATTCGTAAACAGGACTGTTCTTAAACCGAGGTACAACTGTATTGGCAAATATATTATGGAAGAAGATTTTGTGGACCACAATCCACCTCACTAGATATGTAACCTGGCAATCCATGATCCAGTGTACTTAGTGTATGCTAAAGACAAAATATAAAGCAGACTTTCAGAAGCCAGGGTTCTGATGCAGTGAGCTGCCACAAAGGCAAATAAGTATTTAGGATGGGGTGGAATGACAGCTATACGAGTCACATGAAAAGTAAAGGTAACAGTATTGGCCCATAAGAAAAATCCCATGCATATCAGGGCAATACGTTTGTCAGGCCAACCACAGTATCATGAAATAGTGTGCAGGCTTTTGAATTCTCCAGACCTCTTCATCATGCAAAACAAAAATGGTAAATAAGGCAGAGTGGGGGAGTTGACTGCTTGTAAAGCCATGAGTCTGTGTCTTGAAAGAGTCTTAATACAGAATGTGGTAGGAAATAGCATGCATGCAAATTAGGCTCTTTTAGTTGGCAGCATATCAGTGTAGCATCTTGCCTTAAGGTGTTGAGTTGGCCTTGTATGCAGTGACAGCAGTGTGTACTGGACCTCTGGTGTGAAAATCCATCACCTTTATTGGAGGTACTGTAGAAACCCCTTGTTTTAGTCCAAGGATGCATGATGGACAGGAGGACATGGAACATCTCTCATGTGAATTTTGGCTCCACAAAGCCGTCTTTCTCTCCCCCTCCCTTTTTAATAATATAATTATAATTATTATTTATTACTTAGGGCTTTACCATTTAAACACCTAGTATCATAGAAAACACCTTGTTGTAGAGCAACCAATGCTAAGTTTTCTAAATATTACCGGTTGAGTCTTAAAACAAGTTAAACATTGTCACGTTATCAGAAACCAGACATTAAAATCTGTTATCAATAACCAAACCAGAAAGAGAAATAAATAAAAAGTGGGTGGGGCAAAATCGCTTCCTTTCTTCTGTTAGATCACATAAAGAAAAATTCGCAAAACGTTGCCATTCATAAAATTTCTTACTTTATATATTTCTTGTTTCAAACTAGTTGTTCTGTATGCGACTTCACATGCCTGTTTGGTATCATTTGTTTATATTTGGAAATAGAGTCAGATTGGGGGGGGGGGAATGTGTCTGTGTGTTTAGTAACACAAAAAATCAAATAGGATGTACAGATCAATCAAAGGCAAATAAAAAAAACTGTGACTGTGAATGAGTGAAGTACAGAGATTGTTTACATCTTCATCTTCAATATTAAAAAGTACCGTATTTTTTGCTCTATAAGACTCACTTTTTCCCTCCTAAAAAGTAAGGGGAAATGTGTGTGCGTCTTATGGAGTGAATGCAGGCTGCGCCGCTATCCCAGAAGCCAGAACAGCAAGAGGGATTGCTGCTTTCGCTGCGCAGCGATCCCTCTTGCTGTTCTGGCTTCTGAGATTCAGAATATTTTTTTTCTTGTTTTCCTCCTCCAAAAACTAGGTGCGTCTTGTGGTCTGGTGCGTCTTATAGAGAGAAAAATACGGTAAATACAAACCGATGGGTCAGAATTTACATCTAAATGAAATCAGATCAAAAGCCATTTTAAAAGTAGAATTGGTTGGGGAAGAGGGCAGTCTGAAACATGTCTAGGCCAGGCAAAAGGAGAATCCATCAGCATGAAGGCAAATGCCCCCTCCATAGCGATGCGTGAATCATGAATGGAATTTTATTTCACAACAGAATAAGATAGGTGTGCCATGCTGGTTGATTACTTTAGCTATGTCAGTTCAAGCTACTCTGTTTGTACATCTGTGTATACACAAAGGATGGGGTTGCTTATCAGCCACAGACCATTAAGGTGAATGTGGCTATAATGTTGCCACTTTGCAGTAGTGCTGAATAAAAACAGGTGCTCCTTCTGAGAGTTCTATAACAGCAATCCCATCAAAATTCCAGGCAAATGAGAAATATTCTGCTTGCATATGTTGACATTGTAACCTTGACTGTGTAGAGAG
This sequence comes from Podarcis filfolensis, assembly GCF_964270895.1. Classification (NCBI taxonomy): domain Eukaryota; kingdom Metazoa; phylum Chordata; class Lepidosauria; order Squamata; family Lacertidae; genus Podarcis; species Podarcis filfolensis. The sequence continues at coordinate 14,972,911 of NC_139613.1, forward strand.
CAAATTGAATTTAATGACCATCTGCCAATGCAATATAGAGGTCAAAGTCTTCATTGTTGTGATTTTATTCACCTTTGTTGGCTTAAGGTCTTCGTTGGCGCTGTGGTCTAAACCACTGGGACTCTTGAGGTTGCCGATTGTAAGGTTGGCAGTTTGAATACCTGTGACGGGTGAGTTCCCGATGCTCTGTCCCAGCTTCTGCCAACCTAGCAGTTCGAAAGTAAACCAGTGCAAGTAGATAAATAGGTTCCGCTAGGGCGGGAAGGTAAATGGCCTTTCCGTGCGCTCTGGTTTCCGTCAGTGTTCCATTGCGCCAGAAGCAGTTTAGTCATGCTGGCCACATGACCCGGAAAGCTGTCTGTGGACAAATGCTGGCTCTCTTGGCCTGAAGCAAGATGAGTGCCACACTCCATAGTTGCCTTTGACTGGACTTAGCCATCCAGGGGTTCTTTACCTTTTACCTTACCTAAAATATGGGCAGTGTTCTCACAATATTTTAATGGCATGCATAGAGATGAGAACCTAGTTAACTACCCTTTAGCCGCGATTCTTAAGTTCAAGCTAGCATGGCACGGCTCATATGTCATGTAAATCCATAGTTAATGTTTAACTGCAGTTTAGTGCAAACAAGCAACAAACATGCTGCTTTAAAGTCTGTGATTCTGGCCACACGAGAGGCTTGGGCTTGCTTTGTCATCTGAACCCGGCCATGTGGTTTGTTTCTCTCTAGAGATATTCCCAAGGTTTGTTCTTGATTTACCACCCATGGTTTGCTTGGGAGTACCAAACCTCCAGCTTGGGTTCGGCTGGCACAATGATATCAAAAGCCACTGAGATGTCAAACAACAGAAGTAACAGGACTTTATTCTCAAATTGTCTTGCAAACAATTCACAATTACGTTAATAATAAAACATCAAGTGTAAATGGTTCAATCTTTTGCATTAAACATGACTTGTCTTTTCTTTTTTTACAGGTATAATGATAGTTGTAGAACCAGAATCTCAAGCTGTTCTATCTGGCCAAACAGTGAAGCTAAGCTGCTGGGCAGCTGGTTATCCACTTCTTCATTATCAGTGGTTCAAAGAAAACAAAGCGGTAAATCAATTTACAAGGAAGCTCTGGGAATAACGGGAGTGTTGATAAGTAAACTATGAAGCAAAATGGTCATCATTCTTAGCTGGTAAATAAAACTGCTAATATCATAATGCCATTCTGCAAACGAATGGTGAGATCATACTTGGAATGTTGTGTACAGTTCTGGTTGCTTCACCTCTAAAAGGATATTGTAGATCTAGAAAGGATTCAGAAAAGGGCACCAAAAATGGCCAGGGAATTAGAGCAACTCGCCTATAAACATTTGGCCTTTTTCTTTTTGAAAAAGTGAGGTTTATTCAAGTACAAATGGTGTGGACAAATTGGAAATACTAGTACTCATGGCCATCCAAAGAGGCTGAATATTGGAAGATCCAGGATAGCCAATATAAAATAAATCATTGCACAGTGCATAATTAAAACTATGGCATTTCCTGAACATGATGGAATTCCCTCCTGCAGGCTATCAACTTGAGTGGCTTGAAATTCTTGATGAATTCTTTGAGGATAAGACTTTTTAAAAGCTATCATTGGCATATTTTGCCTCTACTGGCTTGCTTCTGAATGCCAGTTGCTGGAATATCATGGGGAGAGTGCTGTGGTATTCAGGTCCCACTTCCAAGCTTCCTATAGAGTCTAGTTGGCCACTTGGATAACAGAATGTTGGACTACATGGACCTTTGGCCTGATCCAGCATAGCTCCTTTAATGTTCATATGTTAAGTTCAAACTATAATCATCTTTGATTATAGTTCTTGTATGAAAAAGCAAGTACTATTGTGCTTTATCCTCCATCGTTGCAATTTGCATTTTATTTTTTTTGTTTCTAACTCAGGTTCCACGTGGCAATACCCAAGAACTGGTGCTCAACCAAGTAAGTGCAGAGGATGCTGGTTTTTACATATGCCGAGTAAACAGTGACTATACTTACCAGTTCAGCCAGTGGGCACAGCTAGATGTCTGCGAAATCCAAGGAGCTTGCCATGGTGAGTTAAGAAACGTATGTTGTACAATAAATGCATTCTGCTGCGACGATGATGCTTTTGGGTCTTTGCAGCCAGTGGGTTATGGCTGCTTACGTGTTACTGTTTTTTCTTCTCTTGGTAATGATTGTGAAGAATGTCTCAGACCGGCGTAGAGCCACTGATGATGGAATTTTCCTCCTGTTCTATAGTTCCTGCTTCCAGAAAGTACAAGTGCTCCTGTCCATTGTTCTCCATGCCTCCATCTTGAGAACAGGATTGTTCCCCCCCTCTTTTTTCTGCTTTGTTTCAACTTGCAGTCACTTCCTTTAAGTAGTAGAATCAAATGGAAATGCTTTTCCTGAGGCTTACCGCTTCACCTATCAGGTGCAGAGGGTTAATGTTTCCCCTCGGATAAATGCCCCACATAATGAAAAGTCACGAGTGTGGCCTTTGCCTGACATCTTAGCTTTCTTTGTGGAGGCAGGTTTTCCCCCATTAGGGAAGCATTCAAACTTGCCACCACCTGCAGCCTGAGGTGATTCAGTCTATAAAAAGCATAGCCATTTGATTCCACTGGCTGCATAAAAGGGCCCCGAGTTACAATTAAAGTATATGTTCAGATCCCCTCCTACCCTTCAGTCTCTTTTGGTCTTCCCTAATCTCTAGTGCTTATTCAGCTGCTCAGTCAATGCAAGTCCCAAAGTCATTTTTGTGATATTTTGTGATAATCTTTGCATGATTTATTGTTCTCCCCACCCCAGTCAGCCTCTGCTTGAGCAGGCAAGCACACATACAAATAGGACCATAGCTCAGTGGTTGGGACAACCCAGCCAGATGGGCGGGGTATAAAATTATTATTATTACTATTAGTGGTAGAGCACCTGCTTTGAATGCAGAAGGTCCCAGATTCAATTTCTGGCATCTCCAGGTAGGGCTGAAGATGAGTCAATAGTATGATACCATGATCTTCATGGAATGGTTGTGAGGCATTGGGAAGAGATAGTTCACCTCTGTCAAAAAATGTATTCAGTATAGATATATTCTCCCAAACTGAGAGAGGGAACGTGCAGGTTCAGCCCCCCCCCAAATCCCCACAGCCCTGAAAAACTACGAGTGAAACATTCACAAAATGATGGTTTATTGTGGAGAGGGGTACTTTTTACTACGGCTGCCACTCAGTTAAGGACTGGGTGAGTATTCTTGCACTCAATAAAAAGAGGACATTTAAAGCAGCTATAGTGGAGTAGATAGAGTTGTTACAGTCAGCATTCAGTAGATGAATTTGACAATTGCAGTAGCAGAGAGAAAGAATTGCATTTCCCCTCAACAAAACATAGCCCACTGAGTGCAGGGGAAATGTGATACCTTGCAACAGAAGTACAAACTCGAGGGAGGATGTCTAGACTTTGCACGCTGTATTATTTGTTATTCTCATATGCTAGCTTTTCTTTACGAAGCTCAAGATGATGGTGTATTTCCTTCACAGCCTATGAGATAAGATGGAGAGAGGGGGAGGGAGGGAGGGAGGGAGAGAGAGAGAGAGAGTTGCCTCAGACTACATAGTGAATTCTATAGCCAAGTGGGGATTTGAGGCGGAATTTTCCATTTCCAAATGTTACAGACCTAGACACTGTGGGTGGTATCCAGCTAAGTTTTAATCAAATTGGACCCACTGAGATTAATGGACATAGCTTAGTCATGTTCATTAATTTTAGTGGGTCTACTCTGAGTAAAGCATAGCTGTACCACAAGGAAAACTAAGAGTATATTTATTGCTCCAAAAACTGTCCGGAGAGGTCCTGAGAATCATGTTCTGTGAACTTGTTTCGGTTTCACTAAAATTGCTTGAATCATCCACAGCCGTAATGAGCATTTTCTTCTGCAAGGTTCCCTTTTTCCACAGACACCAGACTATACTTCTGGTTTCATAAGGTTAAGTTACTTCCCAGTTCATAGTACACTACCCTGGAAAAGTTATGATTAATTATGCCAAACTGTTCCGTAATTAGTGAAATTTTGATGGCGTTCCCGGCATCCAAAGGTCAATGAGCCACCTTGAAACTGCACAGAGAAGAATCTATTATAAAGCAGTACATAATTGTAATTTTTGCAGAAAACTGCAGTAGTATTTTGTGTGTAACATTATACCAGGGAAGTATGCATATGAGGAACACAGTAATAACTACAATGCAATTCCAAGGGAGCAGGCCATGACCCTGGAATGAGCCGTCCTACCCCAGCTGTTTATATTATTGTCATCACTCTCCTAGCACTATGGTTTGTGCAAGAAATGCTCTTCAGTCTTTTCTGACTACCTGATTTTAAAAGAGGATTTCGTATTATTGTCAAACTGTTTATTATTGTCAAACTGTTCTGACGTTACACTGATTTTTGCATTTATGCATGTTCAAATGAACTACAGTTAAGAAAAAATGGGAGTGCTATAAGACTCCCCCAGGAGGAGAGTTCAGATGCTATACGTTTCTCTCTTTGATTGAAAAAAATTAAATTTACGATCTTTATAGACCATTTGTATTATTATTAGATGTCCTTCTGATAATTTAAATAGCTACATTTCCAGGGGCTCATTTGAATTGAAAAGAATGTCTCGATGTCATATGGCATTTAATTTGTTCGGCTTTCTTAATTTTTATTATTATTAATTGAATTTATAGCTGAAGGAGCCCATAGAGACCAAAAGATTTGCAGTCAAAACATTTCCGTTACTACTACTACTACTACTACTACTACTACTACTAATAATAATAACAATAATAATTTATTATTTATACCCCGCCCATCTGGCTGGGCCTCCCCAGCCACTCTGGGCGGCTTCCATAGAAACCAAAAATACAGTAAAATATCACACGTTAAAAACTTCCCTGAACAGGGCTTAAGATGTCTTCTGAATGTCAGGTAGTTGTTTATCGCTTTGACATCTGCTGGAAGGGCGTTCCACAGGGCGGGCGCCACTACCGAGAAGGCCCTCTGCCTGGTTCCCTGTAGCTTTGCTTCTCGCAATGAGGGAACCGCCAGAAGGCCCTCGGCGCTGGACCTCAGCATCCGAGCAGAATGATGGGGGTGGAGACGCTCCTTCAGGTATACTGGACCGAGGCCGTTTAGGGCTTTAAAGGTCAGCACCAACACTTTGAATTGTGCTCGGAAACGTACTGGGAGCCAATGTAGGTCTTTCAAGACCGGTGTTATATGGTCTCGGCGGCCGCCCCCAGTCACCAGTCTAGCTGCCGCATTCTGGATTAGTTGTAGTTTCCGAGTCACCTTCAAAGGTAGCCCCACGTAGAGTGCATTGCAGTAGTCCAAGCGGGAGATAACCAGAGCATGCACCACTCTGGTGAGACAGTCCGCAGGCAGATAGGATCTCAGCCTACGTACCAGATGGAGCTGGTAAACAGCTGCCCTGGACACAGATTTGACCTGTGCCTCCATGGATAGCTGTGAGTCCAAAATGACTCCCAGGCTGCACACCTGGTCCTTCAGGGGCACAGTTACCCCATTCAGGACCAGGGAATCCTCCACACCTGCCCGCCTCCTGTCCCCCAAAAACAGTACTTCTGTCTTGTCAGGATTCAACCTCAATCTGTTAGCCGTCAGCCATCCTCCAACCGCCTCCAGACACTCACACAGGACCTTCACCGCCCTCACTGGTTCTGATTTAAAAGAGAGGTAGAGCTGGGTATCATCCGCATACTGATGAACACCCAGCCCAAACCTCCTGATGATCTCTCCCAGCGGCTGCATGTAAATGTTGAAAAGCATGGGGGAGAGGACAGAACCCTGAGGCACCCCACAAGTGAGAGCCCAGGGGTCTGAACACTCATCCCCCACCACCACTTTCTGAACACAGCCCAGGAGGAAGGAGCGGAACCACTTAGGAGGTCAGAGCATGGCTCTTCCTCAATCCTCCATTTAATTCTTTCTCTTGCCCCTATTCTGTGTTCAACATTTGTGTCAAGGCATGATTAGGTGTTAAGTGGGGTTTGTTAAGCTGCGTATGCCACACTGATTAATTGGTAACAGTAGAAGATTGGGAAAGAAGCATGTGTGCATACGGTTAAAAACACCTAAGAGATACGGAAATATTGTTCACGTTATTTGTGAAAATCGGTTTAGTTGTGTGATGGATGAACTGACGTGGTAGTAGTGAATAAGAGAATGATCAACAGGAATGCCTCTGGGAAAGAACAAATAATTCCTTGGCTGGAACCCAGTTACCTGGCTTTTGGGCACATCTTGGGGAATTTTCTGTTTTGAATATTTCCTGTTTTGAAATTATTTGTATCGTGTATATAACGGCTTCAAGAGATGTCTCTAAATATATCTCATGAAGCCATTACACGCACAAAGCACCTAGTAAATTATTTTGGTGTCTTCTATGAAAGCAGCCTTGTATACGTGCAGAGCACATCAATTGTTGGACCCCCTTGAACACAGTCTGCCTGCTCTTCGTGTCCTATAAAATAAGAGCATCTGGAGCTGTAGGAAGACCAGAGAGTTTCAATGCATGCAGTACATGATGATGTTGAACCTTTAATCCAAAGCCCTTGACAGGTTAGGTGGCAACTGCAGCATGTGTCTGGGTTGTCTAAACCTTTTAATCCATGCATGCTGACACATGATTGATTGACCACAACAACTGAGTTAAAAACTTCTGACAGACCTTTCTCTGCTTTAATGGTACAATGTATGCACTCTGTAGTGCCACACATTCAGTGCATACCTAACATCTTGCTAGCTTATGTTTGTGCATTAGAAATATTTGGCCACAGAAGCTTAGTTTTCACTTCGTTTTGTTTTAAATACAGTTAGGAACATGCATTAATTAATTCCAGGTTGTTGTTGTTGTTATTCAGTTATTGCATTTATAACCCACCTTTTTCTCCAAGGAGCTCAAGGTGGGCTACATGGTTCTCCTCCCAATCAAGCACTTCTGATACCACTCTCATTCCTGGGTCTGAAGTGCAACTCCTTCAATGTATTCCTCTAGAAATACGCAAACGACCTGTGAAGAAACAGGAAGACTGATGCTATTCCCTTACTGTCAGTGGCATTGAGCTGTGTAGAATGAGTCTCTGTGTGTGTTACGCAGATTATATTTGGCAATGCTTTAGCGTTAACAGGAAATAAAATGCAGGAACTCAGTGTGAGTTTCTCAGAACGCCTTGGAGAAAGAGGAGGACGTCACTAACTTGAAATAACTTGCTGTGCAGGGTTCTGATCTTTACTTTTTTAAAAAAACTTTTCAATTAGCTTATCTATTATGGCAAGATATTCAATAGTTAATGCAGTTTGAAACCTAGGCTGTGGCTTTTGCTCTGTAGGGTAGCAAGAGGACCCTTCCCCTGTCAGCTGATTTCCTATGTGAGCCTCCTCCCCGCTCCCCCTGAACCCACCCTCACAATCTCTCTTCCACACTTGCTGTGGCAAATGGTTGTTGTCGGCATCCATCTGTCTCAAGAGACAATGGAGTGTGTCTCCAGGGGTGAAGTCAAGCCACTGTGTTAGCAGCAGCAAAGTGACCTCCTCAGGGTGCAAACCTGGGCAGTGTGCATTTATATCCTACCCTTCCTCCGAGGGTGGCAAATGCACAAAAAAAGTTATAACTGTGCTATTAAAAAACAAAATATATTTTAAACAGTTAAAAGCATCTTTTAAAATGTGCTTTAGAAAAGCAACTAGGAAGGGGTAAGTGGCTGTGCAAGGTGGTGAGCAGGGAAGCAATGAAACACTCCTCTTGCTTCTTCTCCTTCACAAATTTTGCAGCTCCCCTTTCTTGGGTCTGCTGCTAAAAAGAGGTAGCACATGTTCCAAATCTGTTTGCTATCAAAGCGTGAATGTTGTTGTATTTTTAAATTGCTTTTATATAAGCAAGAGGTTTTTTTATTATAGAAAGCTGTATATTTTTACCATCTGTTTTTACCATCAGCTGCTAAAGAATCTCAAATTCCCTTTCTTAATCTTGCATTTAAGGAAACTGTCCGGATTTACCTGAAAAGAAAATACATATTTACATCCATCCACAGTGCCAAAACCTGCTAGTAGGGGAAACATTGAGTCTTCAGTGCGGAGCTATAGGAATCCCTATGCCACAATATCAGTGGTACAGAAATGGATCTCCACTGCCTAATGGTGATAAAAAGGTCTATACGGTGAGTCTTAACTCTTTTGCCTTTGTTTGTTTGTTTGTTAGATTGCCATAAGTAATATTTCCAGCATGGCAGGCAGGAGTTACACAGCAAATACTGTAGCTATATACGCAATACTATTACCATAAAACTAAAAACATTAAAATCAGAAAAAAAATCCAACAGCAGCTATCCACATCGCAGGACCTGATAAATTCAGGTATTTCCAAATGCTTGCAGAAAAAGATGAGTATTTGGTCTATGGCAGGCAGGTCCAACTCTCTAGAGGCTGCGATCTACTCACAGTATAATAAAACTGGCAGTGAGCTACTCATAGTATATAAAACTGGCAGTGAGCTACTCATAGTATATAAAACTGGCAGTGAGCTACTCATAGTATATAAAACTGGCAGTGAGCTACTCATTGTCATTGCCAAGAGTTGTTGAGCTTTGGGGGGGGGGGATTGCCCTGAATCGCTCATACAACAATATGTCATCCTCCCTACTTCAAACATTCTGCCACTGCGGAATGGGAAAAAACTTTCAAAACAGTGACGCTGGCAATGGGACATAGCGCCAGGGGTGGGGCGCGGAGCGATTGATCAGGAGCACACAGGCGATCACTTTTTTTAATACCGAGATCGATATGGAGCACCTGTCGAACGCGGTCGACCAGTTGAACATGTCTGGTCTATGGCAACCAATGAGGGAAGCTGAATCTCCTGGAGGCGGGCATTCCGTAGCTGGGATGCCACAACCGAGAAGGCCCTGTGAAACCAGCAGGGTCCCCTTTGCAGACCTTAATTGCCAAGATGGCATTGAACCTAGTAGCACACCGTCAGCCAGTGCAGTTTGCACAGAATGAGTTTTATGTGATTCTGGTAAGACAAATCACTTAATACACTAGCAGCTGCATCCTGCACCAGCTGCAACCGCCAGACCATTTTCAAAGGCAGCCCCGTGTGGAACATTTTACTAAATTGACAATGAACCACGTGGTAGGTGCTTGTCTCCCAGCCATTTTGAGGACATTGGATGCAAGTGAGGGAATATTTTGGGTGATGACTGCTTGTTTGTGGAGCTCGCTTCCCTGAGAGGTCCTTCAGCTGCTTTCTGGTTGCCTTTTAGCTGGGACCAGCATGTTTTTATGTCGGTCTGCTTTTATTATGAGATATATTTTATTGTTGTTAGGATTGCTTTTAATGGCTGTAAGCGAGGGTTTATGTGGGATGGCTGGTTCGGAATATAATAGTTTTACTACTCTTTCCATTTTAATATTTTTAATTGTACATTTTAATGCTTTGTTTTTAAAATGTCTTTTCCATTTTTTCTGTACTCTGCTTTATAAAAAAATACATCTGGAAAGGTGGCCTGGAAAATAAATAATAAATAAATCAGTGTTATCCAATTTAAATAAAAAGCCGCCTGGAAAGAAATACTTTTTAAAGCATGATCTTGAAATTCTATATATAAATGAAGATGTTCTTTAACTTCCTAGTGCTCTTGTCATTAGCATGCTGATAATATCTGCTTGAATCTCTTTGGAGTACTGAACTCTGAAGCGAGTTTAATTGCATGTATCTTATTTCCTAAGGTATTAACAGGGTGGGTAGAGGCAGCACACAAGGTCTTTAATAGTTCATCGTTACTTCAAATTTCATGTAGAGCTAGATGCAATCCTCCAACGCAGTGACCTATGCAAATATATCATTAGTTTCATGTAATGTTGGTAACAGATTTGTTCTTGGACACTAAAGTCTTATTTTAGAAAACTCTTCTCTCCCTCTTAAAATTCATATAAGATGTAGATTTTCCCCACCCCTTTGCACCCCTGTAGTAGACTTAAGACAGCCCACTTATTAGGATAGGTCATGAAAGGAGGATTCAAAATCTGCAGATCTGAATCACCTCCCCACAAGATAGCAAAACTTGTTGGTTTGTTTATTTAAAAAAAAAAACTTGCAAAAAATAACATAGAACATGTGCCAGTTGTCTGTGTTAAGGGATAAAACAAAGGTTTGCCACCTCAGTGCTTAGATTTCAGAGCAGACGATTTGGGACGTCTAAGCACAGTCTTCTAGAGTTTTTGGGTATACAATTTTTTTGTTAAGTCTTGATCTTAGTACTGATGAAATTATTGAGAATGCAGTTTAAGTATATCCTACCAGATATCCTTCTAGGTCTCCTGCATAGACACCGAACACCAAGGTACATATTGGTGCCGTGTATACAACAACCAAGACAATCAAGAAAGCAGGAAGATAAAAGTCGTTGTAGGTAAGAAACTTCTTTATTGGGTGTAATAAACAGAATCTGGCGTTGAGTGCTCATTAGTGAGCACTGCTCAGTGACAAACTTGGCTACCTCCGTTGCATCCATGCTTTGCTGTCCAGCTTTTCCTGGTAGAATGGGGTCTTTTACATTCTGGCCTGAAAAAAGATGGTAGAACCAACGGTGGCTCACCTCTGCTTGTTTGCAAAGCATTTTGAGGATAAAATCGCTTTCATCTCCTGGGGCCTTGACTCCACTGTTTCATATATTTCTTTATTTATAAAAAAAAAATACATACTGCTATTGATTTTTTAAAAATCAGAGTGCTTTACAACATAAGAATGACCTCCTGGATAAGGCCAATGACCCAACTAGTCCAGCATCCTATTCTCACAGTTGTCAGCTGGTAACAACAATTGTTAAATAAAAAAGCTACATATAATAATAATAAAAGCTACATATAAAGTTAAAATAAGAAATCGGCTAGCTATTGTTGGCAGGCGTTCTCTTAATGCCTGCATCAGCCTAGCAGAATATTAAAGTTTTCTGCAGGTGTTTAGAAGTTCAATGGAATCTGCTGGAACTCAACTGATAGAGTATTCCACAGTCCTGGGCCATGACCCTGAAGGCTTGGTTTCTTCTTGTCAGATGAGCCTCACCAACTCAGGGAACAATCGATGATGATCCCAGTGATCGAGCTGGAATGTAAAGGTTCAGGTACCCTGGATGTAAGCTGTTCAGGGCTTTGTAAATTATCACAAGGACCTTGAATCTGATTCGGTAATAGATGGGCAGCCAGTGCAGATGCTTTAACAATGGTGTCACATGTTGCTCTGTTGTGTTGGATGAGTTTCAGTTAGTAAGACCACTCCTTAAGAAATTTGCCATAGATTCAGAAAATCTAAGTCTAGTTTCCAGGCTCAGTTCAAAGTGCTGGCTTTGGCCTATAAAGCCCCATACCCCAAGGACCGCTCTCCCCACAGGAACTGAACCAGACCCTGTAATCATTATCTGATGCCCTTCTTCATGTGTCCCCTCTGCATGAGACCTGGAGGATGGCAACATGAGAATGGGCCTTTCATTGGTGGCTCCCTACTTGTGGAATGCTCTCCCTGGGCAACACCTGGCACCATCTTTAATTTTAGATGCCAAGCAAAATCTTTCTTTAATCTGGGCTTTTGGCCCTTGATTTGAAGGGTTTCAGGTATTTGCAGCTTCTTTTAATGGGGCAGGACCTGTAACACGTGGGCTTTATCTGCATAGTTGTATTTTTAGGTTTTATTGCTTTTGGGGGGGTTATACTTTGCTTTAGTGCTCATATTGTGTTTGTAAATCACTTTGGGTCACTTTTTTGAGGAAAGCAGCTAATAATAATACAGTTCAGTACATAAACATCAAGAACTACTAACGAGAAGTTGGATCACATATGATTCGCATAACACTTTTTTTCTGGGACATGCTGTGATACGCTGTGTACATCTCAGAACTTGACCCAAAGAAAATTAACATATGAAACCTTTCAGGCTCAACCTCTTGATGCTGAACACCACCATAGCAGCCACTCTTGCAATTATAATAGAGATTTTTGGTATGATCCTCTTTCACTTACACAAGTTTATGACCTTGTCGGAATTGCTTAACCTCTGTGTTCCTCCAAGCTTACTCATTTCTGAAATAGTTAGACTTGCCAGCAGCATCATGTGCATATGAGAAACTTGACGCTTCAGATTAGCAGATAGGATCTCTACATCACTTATCAAATTTCTAAGTCTGCTACCCATTACTGTATAACAAAAGTTAATTTGAGTTCCTAAGACTTGTTCACATTCACGAAAAGTGTGTATGTGATTGGTGCCATAATCCCTTCATGCTGTTTTGAGTAGTCAAGTCGGGACAGCCTAAAAAACTAATGTTGTGCAGTTCGCTGAATTAAAACAATTTTCCTCATTTTTGCTTTCATTTAATGTTAACCACAAAAGGAGGCTTATAATTCAGTGTATTATGTGTCTGTATATACTGTGCAGGCACAATCAACATAGGATTTGACTTAGGAGGTGACATTAAGTGGTTATGGACAAGAACTTTAGTTCAAGATTGATCATATGGATGCAAGTTTTTTATACGTCGTATGTTGTAACTTGCTGTCTGGCTGTGCCATAGAGAATGTCAATAGGTAGACCAATGATGCATCTGCTACAGAATGGAGGTTGGGTTTTTTCTCCTCTGCAACGTGTGTCTTGGCTGTCTTACTTACTTACTTGTGAGAAGGTGATATATAAATATTTTTTTAAAATAAATACAGTGGTACCTTGGTTTACGAATTTAATCCATTCCGGAAGTCCGTTCTTAAACCAAAACCGTTCTTAAACCGAGGTGCGCTTTCCCTAATGAGGCCTCCCGCCGCCGGTGCCCTGCCACCATTCAGTTTCTGTTCTTAGACTGAGGTAAAGCTGCTGGGGCTGACGTGTTGGAATCCAAAAGCATGGGGGGGGGCTGTTCCCCAGGTCTGATGTACATGTGCTTGTTCTTTTGATTTCTTTCTATTTGTGGCATGCTGTGATCTCAACAGGATTATCTGTAGGGTACTATTGGATGGCTTGTTTGCCCTTGGACTAGAGGTTTTTGAGCACATTTTGGAAGTGATTAGTTACATGATTCCATGCAGGATTAATTTGGCAGCATGCTTTCTTGTGTATATCAACACAAGGTTCAAAATTATGTATAGTAGCAGCCGAACAGAATGATTGCCTTAACGCTACATTGGATTCTACATTTTCTTTATTAAACATGATGGTCATAAATGCAATCAAGAACTTCATTTCAGTATTCTTCTTTTTTCCTTAAATCTCAAGGTGGAAAATCTATTGCAGTAGAATGCTCTGAAGGTAAACTCAGCCAAATGTTGTAGAGCTTATTGATGAATTCTGTATGCTGGGAATTCAGGAGATTATGGGATCTATCGCTAATAGAATTGTGCACTGTGTTGGACCATAATGCTATATACAGAGCTGATGTAACATAATCTCATATTTATGCATGAGCTTCTCATTTCTACCTTACAACTTCCACTGCATATTGTTTTCTTTCACTCTGAAGGTGGAGCTGCTTTATCTGTTTATCATGTTAAAGGGATCATCATTAAATGTTATCAGTAAACATTACTTTCCTTCCATCTCTGACTTTGTTAGATGTAGCAAAATCCTGCTCTTGAATCTCTGTTAACATGCTTCTCAAATACATATTTGTTACAGTTTTCTGTTTTCTTTTTCAGAGGACTTAAGTGGCCTTGGAGGGCCTGGTAAGTAAAACATACTTTTTAATTGTGCATAAGTAAAAACATAAAACAATCAAAAGGACTTAAAAGCTAAAGAGCACAAGACCAAACAACCAAATTTAGATTTGAGTTTGTCATTTCAAGACCACCTGTTCACGTGCATGTCAGCCATAGTTTGTTCATTCATAAGCCCTTCTAGAATATAGTTGGGAAAGGTGGTATAAAACTGAATCTGTCTCATTGCTTGAGTTAGCATGCAGTTAATGATGTAGCTTTGAATGGCCTAATGTCAAATAGGTACGATGACACCCATCAGGTGTCTGGTAAATCTGTGGTATCAAATAATGACTCCATTAGGGATTGTGCCAAGCATTTTGTTCCCCAAAAGGTCATGTCAATCCTTCTCTGGCTAAAGGAGCACATGTCTGCTTTTTGCCAAGCACTACTGTAGATTCCAAAATACTCCATCACATTATATATTTGGTGGGTTACGTGCATAGGAATGGAATCATTAGGAATTATACATTGCTTGCATAGAATATTTTCTGTGCCTTGATACTGCAAGCAGTGCAGTAGTAGTAAAACATCCTTTTTATATAGCATGGAGACAAGGGTTGGTTATCTCGCATCTTTGTGTAGTTTACACCAACAGAGGCCTACTCTTTCTCTCCCATCTCCCCCAAGCAGAATCCCCCTGTCTGTCACCAGTGCTATATTGCAAATTTATATCTTGCAACATGGTTGAACATAAGAGGATTGAATGGTGATGTACTGCATGTTTTCAGGATTGTAGCCTGTTTGGTTTTAAATTGTACTAGAAATTAGAATACGTGAAAATTCTGTGAACCACCCTGAGATCTTCAGATGAACGGGGGTTTACAAATGTAATCAATAGAATTAAAAAAATATACAAACCACATTGTGAATGAGAAAAATGACGCAAACATATTTAAAATGTAAACGACATGTAGGACCCAAGCCGAAGAACATTTTCATTTGCAAAATATGTTGACAACAGAGTGAACCTTTTCATTCATTATTTTTTTAACAGATCTTAAAGAACCGTTGTCTGAAAGGCAATTTGGTGAGTAATTAAATTCTTCTTTAGAAACATGGGTATAATCTAGAGCAGCCTTCCCCAGTCTGGTGCTTGCCAGATGTTTTGGACTATAACTCCCATAATATCTAACTCTGGCCATGCTGGATGGCTGATCTAGAGAGGACTAGATTGGGGGAGGCTGATCTCTCAGTTTTCAGTACTTTGTACTCCATTTGGGTAACACTTCCACTTTTTTATTTGAAAGAAAAGATTTACTTGGGATAGAAAGTTTTGTGAACCAAAAAAGAAAAAATTATGTGTGCTGTAATATTTCTTATTGAATTCCCCTTTAGTACTGAGTAGGTGGTACAAAAAAACCTCCCAGACCTTCATGTTTAATCAATATCTGTTGTACTCTAACTAAAATCTATTAGCATTGTTTGGTTTTTGTGGTAGTACATGAAGCATTAGGTCCTCTGTGCTTTGGATTGCACACACCCATTTTGCACTCGTATGTGGGAGCTTGCTTAATAGTAAATTCTTCTCCACAGATATTATTAAATGACCAGTTAAAATAGTGTTGCCCCGCTGAGAAATACATGTGGGTCTTTTGTTGGTGCTTTCATAATTCTTTGAAAATTGGGAGAGAGAAAAAGACCTGTAAAATTGTGAGGAGTCTGAAATTGGGCTTAAATACATCAGTGGGTTTTCACGGCTTCGTTTTAATTGTAGAGCTCCTAATGGCTAAATTAAGCAATGTCTCTTCAGTTTCTTTGCAAGCAAGGTTAATTTCTTGCTTCGTTGCCCAACGTGAGATTTGGCTTCCTGTAGAGGGTGTTTGAACCCCTCCTGGGAAAGTTTCAACTGGAATTAGATTGTTTTCTTGGCATAGAACTTTCTCGATAAAAGAGATTAAAGTATAGACCTGTACAACAAAAGGTCAGCTCATTCTGTTAGCACAGCAAAATGCAAGCCATTTGCGTGATGACAGCATTTCCATGCTGCATGAGAAAGGTCATTGCGGTGGGGAAGTATATTACGCTTGCTGCTGGCCTGCTCCAGTTAAGCTGTACAAATTTATCTCTTGTGATGGAATGAAGTTGCCTAGACTTGCTGCTACTGATTATTAGTACCTCATCAGATTTTCTGGGCATTGGTTCTGCAGGGACCATCCAGCAGCAACATATGATTGACATTTTCAGTATTGGACAAGGCATTTAGGGCTCATCCATGCTTAACTTTTGCCCCATGCTTTCTGGTCACAGGTATGTGCTTTAAAGCTCTGTATTCAAGCTCTCTTTTTTTGGTCCCGGCACTTTCCCCACGGAAACATGCTCTTTAATGCTGCACACAGATTACTCCTTGCTTATTCCACAGTCTAACAGTTTATGCATCACTTCAGGGTGGGAAGGTTATGTACCATATCCAATGAGGTTAATCCGAAGCATGATTGTTGCTGAATCCATAGATTGTCGTTTGCTCCGATTCAGCAGTAAGGAGCTTGTTTTTGCACAGAAAGCTCTTGGGGCCAAGAAAAGTGTGGACTTGTGCCTAGAAGTGTAGCACAAAAGGATAAGCCTGCCTTTGATCTGAAAGAAAGGTGACCAGAATGCCTGCAGGGCAACTGTGTTCCCTTCCCTCTCCTTTGCCCCCCACCCCTTAAGCTCTGATCAAAGATGATAGCTGCATGGTGGGGAGAGACAGCTGTTGTAATTACATGGTTTAGGGGCAGGGAGAGAGAACATTAGGACACTGTGGGAAAAATGTTCCAACCTACTCTCCTCTAGTTTACGATAGATAACTCCTTCCCCCTTTGTGCACCCTTCACCCAGAGACATATTTACGGGAGGACAAGTGGGGCAAATCTCCAGAGTGGTTAATTTTAAGGGGTGGCGTTTGCAACACTAGCAAGACTCTGAGCTTTCATTTAAGAAAAGAAAGTTCACAAGGCTACATGTTAGCTGCTATCCCCTATCCCCCTGCAACTTCTGTGAAATGAGCTAGCCTAACTTTGACTGCTCTACGCCACTGACAAACAGTGAAGTCAGAGCTGTGAGTTGAAGGTCTTTGTGCAGGAGAGAAAGTGGAGCAGCCACAGTTAAATAGTTTCTCAGCGGCAGTGGGCTCAAATCTCTTCTTCCCAGGGGCAGTAGACTCTACAAGTATACCTCTGCCTCCACCACAAATGGTAGAGTTACATATGACACGAGAGGGGGAGAATACGTAGACCAGTATACCACAATCTAGCGTAGAGATGGAACATAGGTAATACACAGGCTGTGCACAAATCCATTGGTGATTTCCCCCTTCAGCGCATCAGAAAAATGATATATGGGACAGAAATAGCATGTTGAGATTTTCTGTTCCTTTCAGGGGTAGTACTGTAGAAAACTACATCATCTTACTGGTAAAGGTTTATATGGAATAGATGCAGGTTTTGAATTGTATATGACCAAATCAGTGCCCTGGAATCTACTCTACTGAATGTCTGCCAACATAGCTAAGAAAACTGAATTTGAAAACAGAAGGGCTTTAGACTTCCTAGGCAAAGTGGAGCTTAGAATTTGGAGTTTGTGTTCTAAGTTTCAGGAAGCAAGGAAAGAACAAATGCATAATGTATTCAACTAACTTTTACTCAGAATTTAATGACCATAACTAATTAGGTCAATTGATTTTAATAGGCATACTTTGACTAAAAGTTAGTTTTGAATTCTCAAATTGAAGCAATTATTTTTGCTGTCTTCTGCTTATAAGAAGACAGGCAGCCTGCAGATTGTTTCACTAATTTACAGTTTCTCTTGGGATAAGAACAGCTCAAAGATATTTTGCTGTCAGTGTAAATAGACCTGTATTAATGACTCTGTGTTGTACCAACCCATTAAACATGTGGTCATTGAAACCTTGAGAGTGTGCAGTCATTTGTAACTGTCTCTCTAAAATGGCTTTCATTGTGATAGAGCTTGGCAGATTGTATTTCATCTATAAATGATCTGTTTATTTCTAAAGCTACAAGTATAAACAGTAAATTAAGTCCAAGTTAAAGAGATCAGCTCATGATAGTTCCAGGAAAGCTGTCAAATCTTATTATGATAAATAAAGTATGTGGTTCTTTTAAAAAGCATTTATTTCAAACTGACTAGATAAATATACAGTGTTAAAGGAGCTATCAATACCTAATATTCTCACTTCTGATAACTTGGCAAACCATGGTAGAATATGCTTAACAATGGTGTCGTATGCTGTCTCAATTGGTACACCATGGTTTGTGATTTGCCAAACCATGATTTGAAATGGGTTGTAAACTACAGATTGTGCTACCTATGCTATGGCATAGTGGCTGAATTGACAATTCATTGCTTCACCTCCTGGAGCCATTACACCTAAAGAGTGCTAAAGGTAAAAGGTAAAGGTACCCCTGCCCGTACGGGCCAGTCGTGACCGACTCTGGGGTTGCGTGCTCATCTCGCTTAAGAGGCCGGGAGCCAGCGCTGTCCGAAGACACTTCCGGGTCACGTGGCCAGCGTGATGAAGCTGCTCTGGCGAGCCAGCACCAGCGCAGCGCACGGAAATGCCGTTTACCTTCCTGCCGGAGCAGTACCT
The DNA here is from genome assembly GCF_964270895.1 of Podarcis filfolensis. NCBI lineage: Eukaryota > Metazoa > Chordata > Lepidosauria > Squamata > Lacertidae > Podarcis > Podarcis filfolensis. Next base: position 14,991,295 of record NC_139613.1, read on the forward strand.
ATTTATCTACTTGCACTTAGGGGTGCTTTCGAACTGCTAGGTGGGCAGGAGCTGGGACTGAACGACGGGAGCTCACCCTGCTGCGGGTATTCGAACTGCCGACCATACGATCGGCAAGCCCTAGGCACTGAGGTTCTACCCACAGCGCCACCCGCGTCCCTCTAAAGAGTGCTAAGCACATTTAAATCATGGTTTGCCTATACACTTGGAAGTTCAAGCCATGATTTGGGTAATAAACTATGGTTAGCAGAAGCAATGACTATGGTGACTTAGTTTAGACTCCTTGCCCTCCACCACTCTGGAATATCCCATTATAAGACATAACAAACCCTTACACCTTTTCAACATGGGGAGTATTAAACGTGTAAGAGATGATAATAATATTGACTGTGGAGCATCCCGTGGCCCAACTCTGAAAATGCTGTCTCTTGGAATGATTTATACTGTCCTACAAAAATTCTGTCATGTTTTTTGCTTTTGCAGCGGTAGACAAAGTAGCGCTGCTGATGGGAAACATGAGCTATTATAATCATCCTAAGCTCAAGGCTCCATTAGTGGATGTTTATGAGCTGACCAACTTGCTGAGGCAACTGGACTTCAAAGTGGTTTCTTTGCTGGATCTTACTGAACCTGAGATGCGGAATGCGGTAGATGAGTTCTTATTGCTGCTGGACAAAGGAGTATACGGTAAGAACTAGTAGCATGACAGTCTGTCAAATTGATTGTTAGAATGTACCGTATTTTTTGCCCTATAGGACGCACCAGCCCATAGGACGCACCTAGTTTTTTGGGGGGGAAATCAAGGAAAAAAATTTTATTTCCCCCCCAGGTTTGTGCAGCCATCCCCAAGCTAGAAGAGGGAGATGGAGCGCTCCGTCTCCCTCTTCTGCCTTCAGGGACAGCCTCTCTAGCCTCCATGGGGCAGCGGCTTGCCCCACTGTCCCCCGAGCTTGTGGGGCTGGCGATGAGGAGAAGCAAGCTTGCTTCTCCCCACCGCCCGCCTCCAAACCAGGTCGGGGAATAGCGGGGTGGCGGCGCTCCGCCTCCCCGCTATCCCCCGAGCTTGTGGGGCTGGCGATGGGGAGAAGCAAGCTTGCTTCTCCCCATCGCCAGCCTCTAAACCAGGTCAGGGAATAGCGGGAAGGCACGCTGCGCCTCCCCGCTGTCCCCCGAGCTTGCGGGCTGCAGGCTGCTGCCTGCAAGCCTTGCGAGCCCGCGGGACCTCCCGCCGGGCTTGCAAGGCTTGCGGATAGCTTCCTGAAGCCTGGAGAGCGAGAGGGGTCGGTGTGCACTGACCCCTCTCGCTTTCCAGGCTTCAGCGAAAGCCTGCATTCGCCCCATAGGACGCACACACATTTCCCCTTCATTTTTGGAGGGGGAAAAGTGCGTCCTATAGGGTGAAAAATACGGTACTTTTTAAATATTTCCATTTCCAAATTACCTTGTCCTATGCTCTTAGTAGACCGAGGCCCCTCGTATATTATGTAACCATTATATAATTTTTGGTGCCTGAAAAACTGGAACATTCAACATCTATTAATTTGAGATGCGCTCCAAGATAGACAGACAGATATGTTATGTTAAGCTAGAACATTATTGAGACCAAACATAAGAAGCTGCCATAAACTGTCTTAATAACACCAAATATTTATTTTTCATGAAAAATTATTATTGCGGGGCCAGGCAGTGGTTTAAATTGGATGAAGTTACTGCAACAAGGGGAAGTTACTGAATATTTTCTTACTTACTTACTTAATTTCTATCCTGCCCTTCTTCCCAAAGCAGCCCATATTGAGAATTTCTTATTGATCAGATGGCTTACGCTTGTCTCATTTTGTGCTGGCTGGACTGACATTCAGAATGCCTTCCACTCTTTATAGGCCTGAGCCAAAGGGTCACAATGACAGGAAGATTTATTGGAGCAGCAAAAGTGTCCGCAGACTTTCTGACGGCAGCATACTTTCCCATTCCCTTTTTTTAGTGCTAGCTTGTCGGGCACCTTTGGGTCAGTTTCAGCTATAGATTTACTGCTGGGCACTGATGACGTCTCGAATCACAAACTACACCAAAATATGTTGACTTCAACTTTCCCTTTTATTGATGTCTTTTTCCATTGTAGCAAAATATTTTAAGAGTTCCAGAAGATAGCACAGCACAATCTGAACACTCTTTCCACATCTAAAATTCTACACACCCATCTAAACCACGTAAACTAGGGCTGAGCGATAACTGGTTTTCAATATTGTGATATATCACCAGCTGAACATCACAATATATTGATATATCATGATAATTGAAATAAGGAAGGAACTACTACACAGAGGCGAACAGAACAATGTCCTGGCAACTGCTACTACTTAAGGATCTAAAATAGATAAATGAGCCAAAATGAATCCAAATGAGACTTGCTTTTTGGATCTGGCTACCAAATGGTGGTAGTCAGGACAATCTAAAGTACGGTGATGAGTCACAGTGAATACAAATAATCTGGGACTGCCAGCAGGCCTACTAGGCAGCAATGGCAGCGGCAGAATCAATGATGGCGGGGGAGAGGGTAGAAGCAGCGGCAGCCTGGCATCAGTGGCACAATAATCAGCAGCCTGCGAGGCCTTGCCATGACAGTTGTTGGCAGCAGAAGCAGCGGCAGCAGCCTGCAAGGCCTTGTCATGGCAGTGGCAGTAGTGGTGGCCTTGCGGTGGCGGCAGGAGACAGTGGCAGAAGCAGAAGTGGCCTTGCTGAGGCAGGCTGCCACAGCTTTTGCCATCACCTCCCACTACCGCCAGGAGGACTTGCAGGCTGCCACCACTTCTTGCCACCATAGCGAGGCCTCGCAAGCCCCACTGCTTGTGTCGCCATGAGGCCTCGCAGGCTGCCACTACTATTGCCGCCACCTGCCATCACCACAAGGCCTCACGGGCTGCAGCCGCTACTGCCGCCATCTTGACAGCATACAGGTTTTTTTCCTCTTTTTGTTCACAAAACTTTCTATCCCAAGAACATCTTTTCTTTCAAATAAAAAAGTGCAAGTGTTAACCAAATGGAGTACAAAGTACTGAAAAGTAATTAGCTCAAAATATTGAGCTTTCTGATGGTCTGTCTTAATGCATGCTTGCTGGAATACCCAGCTTTACACATATTTCAGCAGTGTTGAAACAAATGCACTGGCTATTAGCTACTAAAGTTGTTGACATTTGAAACCTTAGGCAACTTGCAACCAGGATACCCATGAAGCGCCCTGCTGGATCTGGCCAAAGCCCATCCAGTTGAGCCTTCTCACAATGGCTAACCAGATGCCTATGGGAAGCCCATAAATAGGACCTGAGAGCAACACCTTTCCCCTACTTGCAGTTCTCAGCAGACCACCACTTTCCCTGGTGAAGGGAGCGCCCACCTTCTGGAATGCCCTCCCCTAGGGGACGCTCAAGGGAGGTAGACAGTAGTAACCTTTAAACACCTTCTTAAATCACACATGTTTACTCAAGCTTTCCTGGAGTCTTGACTGAATTAATCTTAATTAGCTGTTTGTACACCACTCATTTTTGTGTGTGATATATAGTTTAGTGTTGTTTTTGACTTGTTTCCCCAAACTAGTTTTAAGGAAATTTTACTTGTATTTTATTCTTGTATTTCTTTTGTTTTTATTTAACCCAGTTCTCTGTGTGCATGTAACACTTTTGCACTCAGCTCCTGGTCTGTGTTTTAACAGTGGGGATGATGCTCGTTCACTGTGCCAGAGTGCCCTAGTTTGCTGTTATAGCCCAAAGTAGGTCTGGCTCTTAGTTCTTTACAGTTTTTGAGTAGTGAACAGAAAGAGAATTGCCTCGAAGATTCGTTCTTTCCAGCTTCGTTGATACTATTCTATCTTTTTTCACATGAGTGGATGTTTCCTGTTTTGGTTTTTTGCATTTTTGAGTAGTGCCCTTTGAATGTTTGTGGAACATGAAATAGTGCTTTATTGCAGGGGTTGGACTAGATGAGCCTCCGGGGTCCCTTTGAACTTTACAATTCCATGACTTTGATTGGATAGGTAGAGAACCTGTGGCCCTCTAGCTGGACCACAACCCCCATTCGTCCTGACCATTGGCCATGCTGGAGCTGATGGCAGTTGTACTTCGACAACATCTCAAGGAACATAGGTTCCCTACCCCAAAGTTTCTGCATTTTGGTGGGCTTACCTCCATACCCAGAAGGACTTGTCCTTCTTGTAGATGCTCACAGTGCTCACCATGATATTTCATCACCTGGTTACTCCCAGAAAAGTGTCATTTGCAATGCAAAGTGCAAAACATAAATGCGCAGCTGCTGCTTTCCTCACTTCAGTGTGTTGTATAGTAAAAATGTGCCACTATATGTGTATAGCAGTGCACAAGGCTGTTGCTCACCTCATTCCAAGAATGGGGAGATTGGAGCACATTCAGCACCTGCTTTCAGTAAATCCACTGCCCCACTTACGGCAAGTGTGATTTTAAGACTATAGAAAACTGCCTTATTCTTGTTTTCTTTGCAACTTAATTTAATTGAATTAGTTTGCTTAATATAATCGCTAAAAGCTATTTTAACTGTGTGTGTTGTTTCTCCCCAGGGCTATTATATTATGCTGGCCATGGCTATGAAAACTATGGTAATAGTTTTATGGTTCCTATAGATGCCCCAAATCCCTATCGAGCCGCAAACTGTCTGTGTGTACAAAATATTCTCAAACGGATGCAAGAAAAGGATACTGGCCTCAATGTATTTTTACTGGATATGTGCAGGAAAAGGTATGTAATTGCTTTCATCACCTCCCTAGTAGATCAAGGCTCAAGAAGCCATGTTGGCGCTAGAAAAACAGGCAAATGGAACAGCTGAGAGGTTAGCTTTTATTAACTCAACCATCTGTATGCAAGTGTCACAACCTTTCCGTTTTCTTCTCCAGGCTCTGGAGAGCGAAAGCAAAATAACAGGGAATAAAATAAACTTGCTACATGGTCATGTCTGACTTGTTGGGTCAGTCTCTGGGAACAAAGGAGGGCATGATTCGCAATCCAGATAACGGTGGTTCAGATAAAAATTATTTTCTTCCCACTCAGAAAAAAACTGTTTTGATTACCACACGAAAGCAGAGATGGGTAGCTTGTTCAAAATACTGAAAGCTCCTTTCTAACAGATGAAGCTGACATCCTATTGACTGGGAAGGTGGAGTGTCAGGCTGGCATTTTTTCCCTCTGAGATCTTGCCGTGATAGTATTTCCCTGCTCTTCCTCCTCCCAGCTAGTAGGGAATATTAGCTAGGAAGTGATAACAGCTTTTACTTCAAGCCCCTCCCAACTTTCCTGGGCTATTATTATTATTCGTTTCATTTCTATACTGCTTTATATTGTTAAGAAAACATCTCCCAAGCAGTTTACAACACACTGAAACATCAAATAAAACAATCCAAAATAAAACATTACTGAAGAAAGTCATATATAAAGCATACATTCAAAGCAACGTAATTAACAGGAAACTGAAATATTATTTAAAAGATTTCAAAATAAAACATTGCTTCAGGCAGGCCTGAATCTTCAAAGTTCTGGTCAGGCAGATTCCAGCTGCTTTTCATGTAAGTGTAACCAGTAGCCCTGTTCTAGGTGTTGTTCCATCCAGTCATCGATGCCAAAGCAAAGCATTTTTATAGAGCTTGTGCACCATTTTGGGTTTGGGTGCTTCGTAACAGCATCACCACCCTTGGCCTAACTCTAGAGAGGTTTCAGGGCAAAAAGCATGAGTGTGGGGTCTTTTTCTGCCAATGAGCATGGGCAAGTGTCAGGGAACTTGGATGCCTGTGGTGGGTGGTGCCCGAAACAAAAGGCAGCTGAGCAGCAATTTCTTTTGTACATTTCCACCAGGCAAAAACCAGAGGTTTTTACACCTGCGCATCTCTCCAACAAGGCAAGCAAGAGGCATTGATCACAGTTCAAGGACATATTCCAGCCAGGCAAAAGCACTCAAGGAGCAGGCAGAGCGGAGCCAGTGAGGGGGCAAGGCCTGGGCTACATTTGGCCCCTGGGCCTTTGGTTCCCCAGCCCTGCCTTTAAAGACTAACAAAATTATTGTTAGATAGGATTCTGTGGGACAAAGCCCACTTCATTAAATGCATAAAGTGGTTACTCAAGCAGGCAAGGATATATACCCTGGATACAGACAGGAAATGGAGGGGGGAAAGTAAATGTAAGAGAAGAGATGCAGTAGGTGTATCTAGAGATGTGAAGACCCATAGTGGAAAATGGGATCAGGGGCCTTTTCTCTAGGCATTTCAGTACCATGCAGAGCACAAATGGTTGAAAGAAATGAAAACTGGTTTAAATTTTGTATTTATCTTCCCCTTTTTTCAAACAGTTTGCAGGGTTATTTTCTGCTCTCCAGAGTTTCTCTTTTTCACTGTGGTCCTTAAAGAGGGCTTTGGGTTTTTATTTCTTGGCATTTCAGGGCCAAGATGGGCTTCTCAAGGCAGTTCACAATATATACAGTCATAAAACAGGTTAAAACTCAGGTGTACATAATGAAACAGTTCGTTTCAAATCAGTGGCAGCACTAAGAACACAGACTGGCATCATTGTCCATTAAAAAGCAGGTGCAAATAATTCTTTAAAGCCCATTTAAAACCAACTCTTACTGTATATAATACTGAATGGCTCGCTAGACTGATTCAAGTTCTGTACTTTAGGGCAGTGATGGAAACCTGTGGCTCTCCAGATGTTGTTGGACTTCAACTTCTACAATCCCTATCCATCAGCCATGCTAATTGATGCTGATGGAAGTTGGAGTCAAACAATATTTGGAGAAAAACAGGTTTCCTGTCCCTGATTTAGGACTGGGCTCTTAGGATAGAGGGGAGACTTTTATGCAACTGCAACATGAGCAGCTCATGAATGTGGAAGGAAGCACTTTGCACTGATTCACCAAAGCAAATTTGCTTAGTTCTCTGTTGCTTGATTTGTTAAAGGAAGTGATGGAAATGGCAGAATTTGGGGGGAGGGGGGTTATATAGAATTTTCTATCTGTGTAATAATGTCATGGCTTTGGATATAAAAAAACATTTTGTGTTATCCTCAACTTGCGCCAGATTCAGGCTGTTCTTCTCATTTTGTATTCTTACATTTATTAAAGGAATGAATATGATAATACCGTCCTCATCTTGGATGCCCTGAAGGTTACAGCTAACATTGTTTTTGGATACGCCACGTAAGGCTAATTATTGTACCTGCATATTTTGTGTGTGTGTGTTTGTGAACAGAATGATTGTGTTAATGTGTTATGAGCTAACCAAAATACCCCTCAGTATAGAGATGGATAATAAAAAGACAACAATCTGCTTGTGTTCCAGCAGACCTTTATATATCTTGTGGGCACATTACATTTGAGAAAATCTTTGAGTTGTATTCAGGTTTAAGTAGACCCATTTAAATCAATGGCATTCAAGTTAGTTATGAGTAACATAAGACCCAGTGATATCAGTGGGTCTACTCTAAGCATGATTTAAGTCCGGATTGAACCTCATGATTTCATTTTTGGATCAACTTTCAACCTTGGATGTGTGTGCCTCTCCCACTTCAACACAACATAAACATGGTACATGCCTTTTGCTGGTTTATCTGAGTGCAGCATCTCCCTGACCACTTGACCGAAAACCCAGTTCAAAAGGCAGATTGGGGTGATAAAAGGAGATTATGCATTCAGATAAATGTGATGTGCCTCATTCCATTAATTGGGGAGTTGAGAATTCTTACCTGATTTTAACACCTGTTTTACAGACAAGATAATAGGCCTTGCTCTGGTGTTATATTCAGGTAACGGACCAGATCAGGCCCAATTGCCTTCTGGATCCTAGCAAATTGTATCCTGGCGGTGTAAACATTTCTGAGCAAACATTAATATTTATTAACGTTTCTTGTAAAAGTATACTTTATTTGTATACTTTATTGTGAAACGTGAACTGATTTTTCAGAATCCTGTAAAGTCCTTTTTATTTTACTTTGACAAAGCAACATTTTTGCCTTCTGTTGTGCTGCAGTTACACTTTCCCCACCCATCTCATGCCTCTTGCTGTTGTTAATATGCATTTAAGGTGCCAAGGAGCAGAAGCTTTTGAAATTCAGCAGTCTGGCTTAGCCAATGGGATTTTCATGAAGTTCTTGAAGGAACGCTTGTTGGAGGACAAGAAAATTACTGTGCTGCTGGATGGTGTAGCAGAAGGTAAGGGAAGTATACCTGAGCCACTAGGGAAGTTTGCTTGATCGAGAAAAGTGTGGTGCAGTGGTTAGAGCAGGGGTGGGGAGCCTGTGGCTCTCCAGATGTTGCTGGACTACAACTCCCATCTGTTCCTGAAAACATGGCCATTGGCCAGTGATGATCAGAGTTGTAGTTCAGCAACTTTTGGAGGGCCAAAGGTTGCCCACATCTGAGTTAGGGGGGCTGAGTAGAACTAGGGAGACTCTGGTTCAAATCCCCACAGAGCCACAAACTCACTGGGTGACCTTGAGCCTCACTATTTCTCAGCCTAAAGGTAAAGGGACCCATCACCATTAGGTTCAGTCGTGACCGACTCTGGGGTTGCGGCGCTCATCTTGCTTTATTGGCCGAGGGAGCCAGCATACAGCTTCCGGGTCATGTGGCCAGCATGACTAAGCCGCTTCTGGCGAACCAGAGTAGCGCACAGAAACGCTGTTTACTTTCCCGCCGGAGCAGTACCTATTTATCTACTTGCACTTTGACGTGCTTTCGAAGTGCTAGGTTGGCAGGAGCAGGGACCGAGCAACGGGAGCTCACCCCGTCGCAGGGATTCGAAGCGCCGACCTTCTGATCGGCAAGTCCTAGGCTCTGTGGTTTAACCCACAGCGCCACACGCATCCCGCATCTCAGCCTAATCTACTTCAAAGGGCTGTTGTGTGGATAAAACTCCTTGATGGAAAGGCAGAATACAAATGCAGTGAAGTGTAAAACATTTCATTTGCACATTTGAGGCCTTCGGAGCAAACTGTGTGTTATGCACAAATGCATGTAAAAGCTGTTTTGATTGGGGGGGGCGGTTTACAGCCAAAAAGCAGCCCTGAGAGTCTATAATATTTTTTAACAGAAGTTGAAAGCAGGGGTAAGGTATATGCACACCCATGCTTCACTCTTTCTTTTCAAACTCCACCCCCCCCCCATAGCAGCTCAAACTGCTTGTTCCTAGATGAGGATAAAGAACAAATGTACACCAGCCTTTGTAAATAACTGTTTTGGGACAGCTATGTCTGTCAGCTGAAATACAGCCTGATCCCCGTAACCTTTACTTCCTTGAGATGAGATGAATGGCCTGCCCCAGTGCACCCTGTGTTTCCTACTGGTTCTAGTCAACAGAAACTGCCAGCAGAGGATGGCTGTGAAGACAGCCTGCTGGCAAACAAGACAGGCTCCTTTTCCCCCTCCCTGAGGAGCAGCCTGACAGGGCAGATAGAAAACAGCTGCTGGCCTCGAGAAGGTGTCAGAATTTCTTAGAACTCGGGAGAGAAGCATGGGGGTGGGTGGAGGGTGACTGGGCAAAAGGCAAGCAGGAAGAAAATGTTTGTGGGAGACTGGAATGGCAGGTTGACAACAGGGAGAAATGTAGACCTTGTGTAACCAATGCCCTGGGTGGGAAACTGAGTGGAAGGAGGCTGGAGCCTAGTGAGCTGCAAACCATACCTGAAGAAAGGTAGTTCTCTTGAGTTCCTGAAGGGAGTGGATGCTGACACAGACCTCATTCAGAGGACTCCTTTGCTTCAATGTGGTCCTGGAAGCGAAACGCAAGAAGGTCCCCGCCCCCCCCCCTTTTGCTTTGCGGAAGGCAGAAGTGAAACTGCCAGACAAGGAGCTGCCAGATGGCAATAGCTGGATGCCTAAGTATTCTTGAGTGGGACCGCTGGCTGACTATTGGAGAGTGACTGTGTACAACCCTAATTCAGGGAGGCTGCCTTCACGCCAATCAAGACGTACTTCTGGCATTGCGGGGGGTGGGGGTAACTATTGGAGTGTGCTATAGCACTTAATCCCTAATAAAAGCTGTGAAATGAATTGTGTCTATATGCAAAAGAATAACAGGGCTGTGGGAATGGTTGTGTATGTGTGTGTGGCTTTTTGATGTACCCCTGCCCTTGGAAGCACAACGTATAACAATACTACTAACACATTGGGGTAGAAAGGGGGGATCAAATCAATTGTGCATGTTTGCTTTGTAGGCACAGAGCGATAGATGCATCCAAAATGGTGGCATTGTTTTTTAAAGGCATACTTTATCTCCTTTCACAGCCCCAGAACACTGCTTCCAGCCAAGATAGACAGAACTAGGCAAGATGAGCCATTCGCCGAAGGCAGTTCCTTATATAGTAAATTCATAGAATCATAGAATCATAGAGTTGGAAGAGACCACAAGGGCCATCGAGTCCAACCCCCTGCCAAGCAGGAAACACCATCAGAGCACTCCTGACATATGGTTGTCAAGCCTCTGCTTAAAGACCTCCAAAGAAGGAGACTCCACCACACTCCTTGGCAGCAAATTCCACTGTCGAACAGCTCTTACTGTCAGGAAGTTTTTCCTAATGTTTAGGTGGAATCTTCTTTCTTGTAGTTTGGATCCATTGCTCCGTGTCCGCTTCTCTGGAGCAGCAGAAAACAACATTTTTTTAAAGTTGCAGAAGCGATGTTCAAAAACTACTACCGCTGCAGAATTTCCTTATGAAAAAGGCGGCTATGTAACAACATTTTAAAAACATATAGAGTACAAGGGTGTACAAAAATGCATTAAAATTGTTTAAGGATGCTAATGATGTGGCTGAAAATAGATGGAGAACCCCAACTAAAAAAAAGACAACTGTTGGAAAAGATTATCAATCTAGCTTATCTGTAGTGTAAAACAATGGAACGTGTATTCTTGTAAGCAGAGTGCTGCAATTAAGAAACATGTCTTTTCCTGGGAAGGATTTCATTGACTGGGGGATCTATGCCTATGCATGTGGGAGGGAGAAGATGAAGAAACTTGCCACGCAGCTTAATAAATGTTTGGGTCATAATGAATGCTAAAAGAGCAGGGGAGGCGGAGTTCTCATGGAGAGGAACTTGGACGGTATGTTCCGGACTGTAGTGAATTTTGAACAGCCAGGCTTGAATGCCCCCTTGAAATCAGGTTTGTCATGGAAACGCTGACACAACAATAACCATAGCAACATGGCGGCTCTTCTGGAATGTAGGTGCTTTAATTAGAATTTTCAGCAGCTTTGGTTCCCAGAAAATGATTTGCATCTTTTATTTTTAGATATGGGCAAGTGTCACCTTACCAAAGGCAAGCAGGCTTTGGAGATTCGCAGCAGCTTATCTGAGAAGAGAGCATTAACTGATCCTGTTCAGCAAACAGTAGCGTCGGCGGAGTCATTAGCGCGGAATCTGCAGTGGGCAAAAGCTCACGGTATGAGTGAAGATGCTGTTCAAGTTGATCTATAGCTCCTCATGTCCCAGGGTGTGGGTGCACAACAGCCTTATGTACATACTGAAATAACTTGGTTTACCTCCCTCAAATGGTTCGTTTCCCTAGGTTATTTGTTCAAGGATAGCTAACCTTCAATGGAATACCTGAATACTGCACTCACCCTTGGCAAACTTTCCAGGGGCTGCATGCCACCAGTGGGTGTGGCCACCCCTACTCTTGCACTCACATGTGTGTACACACACATTCAGGGCACCTTCTCCAGTGTAGCCCCACACCCAGCAGATCAGCTGAAGAGCAGGGCTTATCATCATCCCCTCTCCGTTCATCAAATGATCATTCTAATATGCATGGGTTTGTATCCCCATCAAGGTTCTGGGCTGTGCAGAGAGTTCTACACATCTCTGTCAACCCCAACATCACCTCTGTTTTGTTCCCCCGCTTTTTTGCTGCCACTAAAATCAGTGGAGCCTTGGTGGGGTGGGGCTCATTAATTTTTTCTTAGCGGTCAAGCTCCCAAGCCAAACACATTATTACATTTGTATATCCCCCCCTTTCCATACAAAACATCCACAGTGGTTAACAACTATAAATCCCACAACAGGAAATAGCCAGTTCACAAAACAGTCAGTCAGTACAGTGATACCTTGGGTTAAGTACTTAATTCGTTCCGGAGGTCCGTTCTTAACCTGAAACTGTTCTTAACCTGAAGCACCACTTTAGCTAATGGGGCCTCCCGCTGCTGCTGCGCCACCGGAGCACATTTTCTGTTCTCATCCTGAAGCAAAGTTCTTAACCCGAGGTACTATTTCTGTGTTAGCGGAGTCTGTAACCTGAAGCGTATGTAACCCGAGGTACCACTGTATTATAATGATGAGGGGACAGTGACATCCCATAGCCCAGGGGTGGCTAACCCATAGCTCACATGCACCCAGGTATATGAAGTGACCTTCCAGGCCCTCTCCCCATAGCTTCATCTCCTTATCTGCTCAGCTAATGATAACTTGTAATTCATTTCATGTGTTGCTAGTAAAGTGAAGGAGCAAGATCCTCTCCAGTAAAGTTACTTATCATTTTAGGGCAATAGCAGAACTGTTGATGGATGCCAGGAGGAGATGATCTGTGCAAAATGTATGAAGGAGTCTTGAAGACTGATTATAATCTGCTCCCATTAGTTTGTAGATCTCCTAGCTACTGAAATTAATCCTGATGTTCCAATCTGGATAATGACTAAGTATAGCATGAGGAAAGATGCAATTTCCCCAACTAATTTTGAAGGAGAGCATCTGTGTATTACCACTAATCAAAATGTGTTTGTTTCCAGAACTTCCTGAAAGCATGTGCCTTCAGTTTGCCTGCGGTGTTCAAATTCAGCTGGGTTTTGCAGCAGAATTCTCCAATGTCCTGATTGTCTACACAAGCATAGTAAAGAAGCCTTCTGAAATCACTGTTTGCAAAGCTTATGTTACAGATTTCCCCCTCGTAAGTTGGCATCAGGAGCTTGGTATCAGTTTATTCTTTACAGGATTATAAATAACATGAAATTTGCACTTTGGCCAAAACCCACATATTATATGACCTGGCAGCTAGAGGGTGGTTGTGGGAATATAGCTTTTAATCCTATAAGTTAATTTCTGCTTTTTAACAAATTTGAACAGGACTTGGATGTCGACCCCAAAGGGGCAAACAAGGGGACTCCTGAGGAAACCGGAAGCTACTTGCTGTCAAAGGACTTGCCCAAACATTGTCTCTACACTCGAATAAGTTCTCTGCAGAAGCTAAAGGTCATTTCACATTACTTTTGTCTCACAAACTCATTCTGTTTGGCACTTTTACATCAGCTGCTGCATGAAACAGATTGCATGTTTTACAGGCCCACACCCATATTGGTAGCCTCCAGTTACTACTTGCCCTTTGAAATACCTCAGCATAAATGTATGATTTCCCTATGGATGCAGCTTTGCAGGTTAAGCCAGCAGAGAATTATATGCTAAAGGTCTTCAGTCTCGAAAGGTTCCGAGTCTAGATTTCTGAATATGGCTTCATGGATATTGGGGAAGGGCAGCAGGCTGCAATAAGGGCTTTGTTTGTGTCAAGGCTGAGGTGGTGGTTCACAACTGCTTTGCTTTCTTGCTGCACCACTAAGGTCCCTTCCAACTCAGTTCTGCGATTCTAAGCTATCGGAAACAAAACAAATCAGGGGTCCGATGATGGCTGTGGCCCCATTTGCACTATACGTTTAAAGCCACTTTATCACACCACTTTAAACCTTTGCTGCTTCCCCCAAAGAACCCTGGGGCTTGTAGTTTGCTAAGGTCACAGGTGATCTTAGAGTCCAATTCCCCTCACAGAGCTGCAACTCCCAGTGTGGTTTTGTATCAGTCCCTCTTCCCAGAGAACTCTTGAGAACTATAGCTTTGTGAGGGGGAAGAGGGATCTCCTAAAAAAACTCTCAACACCCTTAGCAAACTACAGGTCCCAGGAATCATGACTGTTTTGAAGTGGCACGACGCTGCTTTAAAGGCCTAGTGCAGATTGGACACTACTGTGAGGTGGGAAATAGGGGACCAGGAGCCAAATCTGACTGGGCAATGAGAATGTACTGGGTGAAGGAACTATTCTGATCAGTATAAAACTGTAGTATGTGCCATTGGAGTGAGGGTGGAATCTACATGATAAAAAACAGCTGGTGTCCCTTGGCTTATACATCATCCTAAATGATGAAGATATAGCAAGTGCTAAAATTGATTTATTTATTTTTTGAGGGGCAGACATGCTCATCTTTTGCTTTTGTTTCCCACGAAATGCAGATGTGCCGTTAATTCAGTCAGCATACAAAACTGATTATGTTAGTGAGAGTATTGGAGTTGTCTGTGATGCAAAAAGTAGCTTCTTTGTGTTTAATTTTTGCAAGTTCCATGTGGAAGGCAAACTCTTAACGTGGAAAGTGTAATATCTTTAGCGGCCGGTGTAACAGTTGCTTTTAAAATACAGTGTCTGTGTGCTGACAGCAAAACGCTAGAAATAGGTTTCCAGCGCCCCCCCTTTTTTTTTTGTCCTGTGAATTTGTGTAATTAGGAGACAAAAGCACTCTGATGGCAGTGAATGCTGCATTTGATGTGAATGCCTGCATTTCTTTCTTAGGGCATAACAGCTGCCATTATTATGAAGATTAATGATGAATTTTATTTTTTTATTATTTCACAGGAAGACTTAACCTTCACAGTTTGCCTGCACTATGAATACGCAGGAGTAGATGATGTTGTGGATGAAAGGAAGGTGGTTAACATTGGCAAGCCGCTCATTGCGAGACTGCGCATTCATCAAGGATACAGAAAGAACAGTTGTTTCCACAGCTTCTGCGGGCCTGACGGGCCTTGTTTCGCCCACTCGCCTGGTGCAGAGGCAGCTGGATATAGCCCCTCTCATCACACTCACCAGCCACATTGTTATACAGGTTTCCCCCAGCAAAGCCCTGCTCACTCAGGAAGTGTTTTGCAACCGGTGAGATGCCAGTGCAATATGTCTCCAAACAGGTTGGTCGCATGGACACCAACCTGGTCGTATCCATCCAATTCGAACCAAAGCAACGTACCTGTGGAGACGACAGATGAACTGGAATCTGATTTCTCAGGAAGCTTGAGGCTGTCTCATCAACAGTAGTCGAAGCTTCTGTGTGGCAGTTTAGCGGCAACATTCCTCAGGCAGCGATTTGCAGTGCTGCTTGTGTATCTTGGATTTTGGGGAAAGGGCATTAATAGGTCTCATTGAATTATTTAGCCAGGACCCCAAGTTGTTGGGATTATGAGTTGGCACATAGGTACTTAAGAAATCTTCTTGGACCACAGGAAATTCCCAGTTATTTTCCCTGATAAGGAAACTGCAGGGCATGTTGCAATACAGTAGTAAGAAAGAGTCTGATTGACTTCAAGCCCAGCTATTTATCATGGGAGAGTATGTGTACAGTATTCTCTTTTAACATGTTGAAAACAATTGGAACTGCAACAAAATGTTGCAGTGTGGCGATGGTCTGCCTGTCCAGACTTCCAGCATTTCTAACCCCCCCCCCAAACATTTTCCACCCTCTGCTCCCTAACAGTCAGCATTCCATGAGGCATTGAGCACATATAGTCCTGTATTGGGTGGGGGGGGGCTCACTCCCTTGGGGCTTTCACCTCTAGAAATTTTTTCTATACAAACTTTGGGGTTCCTCAAGTCTACTCATACCATCTACATGGTGCTGCTGCTTTGGCTACATAAGCAATGACATAGCCTGAGCACTGGAAGTAGAGCAGTGGTTGCTAGACACTCCCCCGCCCCCGGGGATCACTTGGAAAATGCTGACGGTTTTGGTGAACTACGTAATGATTTTTCTGCCCATGATTTTTAGTTGTATTTTTATTGTTTCTTTTATTTCTTCCGCAGGCAACCCCCGATTTGCACGGGGGTTGTGTTCCTGCCCCTCTCCCCACCAACACGTCAACAGAGTTTGCATAAGGCATAAGCCCACCCCATTATACCCCTGATCTGCCCTCATGTTCTGCGTAATTGAACATGTGCAAAATGGTCAATGCCTGTTGCTCTTTTTTTGTATTAACAACTTGCATCCAAGTTGCAATCAATACAATAAGAAATGAAATGCAAGAAAAATGCAGTTAAAAAGCAATTTGCATATTTAATATAAACATTCCATGGACCACCTGAGTAAAGCTCATGGACCACTGGTGGCCCACCAACCAGAAGTGTGGGAACCTCCTGACATAGAGGGGATGATGTTTGGAGGATGGCAGGATACCACTGGGTATCTGGTGCTTTCCCTACATGTCTAGATGAATGCATTGGAACTGAACGATGGACTGAACGGAATATTGCTCTCATTCATCAATGATATTCTTATTTCTGTCCTCTGGAAGTTCCCGAACCTTTCCTCCTACAACAAGCACTGTATAAACAACCTTTGATTAAATAAAAGCACCTGCAGAATTTCTGGTCATTTGGGAACTAGTTTTGTTTTACATGATCAATGTCTGCAATTAGTTTAAAAGGGTAGGAAAGAGATTTTTGTGTGAGATTATAAATGCACCCCAGCCTCTTTAACAGTCAACAAGAGTGAATCAGCTTTACAGATACTCCTCCTCTCATTTATACTGTCATTTTAAAAGCCCAGCATTATTATTAGTTTGTTCATGATTATACGCAAGGCAATAAATTCCTTTTTAAAAATATTTGTATATATGTACTATATTCAATAAGAATTTTTTAAAAGTTCAGCATTCCATTCTCTTACGTGACTAAAGGGCCTGTGGTATGTTAAATTTAGACTCTTAGCTGCATTTCTGGGGGAAAGGAATACTAGGCAAACTGAGGCAATCTATCCAAAACAATGCTAACTAAACATTAGACTTTATTCTAGATTTCTGAATCTTAGCACTGTGGAATTTTGCATGTGCTGGCAAATGTGCAGGAGAATTATGATACGAGAGGCTTAGCTGTATTAAGGGGGAGACAGTCGGGAGGGAGACAGTCGGGAAGTGGTTCGGAAAGTCAGTAGACAGCCATTGGGACTCTAGGAAGCAAGGAGGAAGAGAAGCCAAGGAACAACAGCTTGCAAGGTTGCAGGTAAGTAGACACTTGGGACGGAGCAGATAAGTCAGTGGCAAGTCAGTCTGGAGACTGGAGAAGATCTAAGCGGTGTCTAAGGAGCGAAGGTCTAAGAAGCTGTCGGGAGTGGCGGGTGATTTATCCAGAAACGTGATTTAGTTATATTTGTTTTAAATGTTTTGTTGATTTTATATTTGTTTTTCTTGGTGGTTTTATGTATATTTGTTTTTAATTGATTTGTGTATTTTAAGTCATGGTTTATATATAATTTGACTTGTATAATACTTGGGAGAAATTTTTTGAGAAGTGGGTTCGTACATTTTCTAAATAATTGTCGGAGGAATTTAAAGAGGTGTTGTATACAGTGGTACCTCGGGTTAAGTACTTAATTCGTTCCGGAGGTCCGTTCTTAACCTGAAACTGTTCTTAACCTGCAGCACCACTTTCGCTAGTAGGGCCTCCTGCTGCCGCTGCGCCGCCGGAGCACGATTTCTGTTCTCATCCTGAAGCAAAGTTCTTAACCCGAGGTACTATTTCTGGGTTAGCGGAGTTTAACCTGAAGCGTCTGTAACCTGAAGCGTATGTAACCCGAGGTACCGCTGTACCTGCCTTCCCTCTGATGAACATTCCTTCTTTTGCCACCCCTCCTTCCATGCCACTCTTCTCCTCTCATTGTGTTTGGGTCTGGGATGCATCTTTCTGTCTTCCTGTGCTTGTAAGTGTAGTCATAAGAGGCTACACTGGCCAGCTTTAGCCATGCAAGAAGTTGGGCAGAGAAACAATGACATGTGTCAAGCACTGCAGCCTCAGGGATGTTTATACATCATATCCCCTTACCTTGTCTGATTACAGTTGGCCCAAGCCCTCTCCTTGATTTTGTTCAAGACCCCTATGTATAATTTCTGAGGGGAAGAGGTTGTTGGGAATGAGGAAGAGGCACTTGAAGAAGAGACTGGATGCTGGAACAATATTGGGTGTGACCCAGGAATAGGACTTGCATGTCTGGTTGCTAAAAATTAGGATTCCAACTTGCAATTCAGGGCAGTTCATGGACATTGATAACTCGGGCAATAGGATGCTGATTGCATGTATATGTTGTTAGGCTTTCCAGCTTGTGGTTCAGAAAACCCAAGTGGTTTTATTAAGAAGAGGAGGGAGATTAACAATGCAATCCTATGCAGATCTGCTTGGAAGAAAGTCCTGTGGAGTTCATTTGAACTCCCAGGTAAATTATTATTATTATTATTATTATTATTATTATTATTATTTATTATTTATACCCCGCCCATCTGGCTGAGTTTCCCCAGCCACTCTGGGCAGCTCCCAGTCAAGTATTAAAAACAATACAGCATTACTGTAAATATTAAAAACTTCCCTGAACAGGCCTGCCTTCAGATGTCTTTTAAAAATAGGATAGCTACTTATTTCCTTCACATTATGTGCAGGTTTGCTGCTTGAGTTAATAAGAGATTTGTTGTTGATGGTAAAGGCAAGTTTTAAATGTTCCGTAGTTTGGTAGTTGTCACTTTCTGAACTGGCCCCCATGAAATACCTTTACATCTTCAGACTAACACAATGGTTAAATATTTCCAAAATGATCTGGTACCAAAGGGAAGCCCTTTAAATGGCTCCTATGCATTTCCACAGCCTCCTAAGTGGCAAAGTTTTGCAGAAATGGGAGTTCTGTAAACCCAGGCAAACCACAGGTCCACTTAGATAAGTATTGTTTGCAGCAACTGGCATCAGCCATCCAAGGTTTCAGACATAAATCTTGCCTGGAGGTGTCAGGGGTTGAATCAGACTTTTCATATAGAAATTGTATATTCTAGCAGTGAATTATGACCCCTGAATTTGAGCAGGGAGGAACTATACTATGTGACGTATTTAGGTGATATCCAGGGCAAAACCTTGTGAGCTCCTCAGAAAAAAAGGGTTGTCTTTTCATTTAGATCAGGACAAACTTCTAGCTTTCATGCGGAACGTAAAGCCATTAATGAGCAGTATACGTTTTGTGACAATGCAGAACTTAAGAGGCTGCTATGCAACTGGTCTGATAGCACTGCATCACCAGATGCAAGTCGGTGATGCTGTCCTTTGCTTTCAGAGCAAAAGAATGGCTCTTCGAAGCACTTCTCCATCTCTAGTCACAATCAGTTCAAGAGGCCCACACACTCACACTTGATTAGTGTGGAGCTTGCATTGCCATGGTAACTATTCTCTTCACATACTTTTTGGCACTTGGAAAAACTCAATTGGTTTCTTCCCACGATCTAAGAGATTGGAGCACTGTTCAGTGCCCTTGCAAGATTAGGTCTGTAATGATGGAAACAAAGAGATTGCTTCTGTCAGGACGGGCCTTAATCTTGCACTGCACTGAACTTCCTGCTCTAGTGAACCCTGCAAGCCCAATGGCCAATAAAGATTTATAGCTTGTAGCCATAGGCCATTGCAAATGCAGTAAAAGACCTATTAGCACAGGCATAAAACATGAATAAGTATACACTCTGCTTAAAATGCAATCAAGATTGAAACTTCCTGGGGTTAGATTTAGCTTGCTCAAATTAGCAAGTCACTAACAGTTCGTTGAAAGATTCTCACTTGGATTTTCTTTGCTGCAGTTGCATATATTGCAGTTTGATAGTATATGTACTCCTATGGGTTGGATAACAGGTCAGTGACTCTGTTTTGCACTGGTCACCCACTCCATTGCATGCAATATAAAAGAATGGTTTCTTTTCTAGGACAGGCATACAGTGGGCAGTGCAATGAATGTTATTGGCATCATCTGTCTGGAAAGACAATGGCAGGAAGTCAAACCGCTGCGTTAGCAGCACTGAAGTGACTTCCCCAGGGCACATTTAGTCGCTGGCTAGACTAAAAACAAGCACATGAACACCTCTGTGCCCTGGCTACACCATGCATGGATTTTCTATATCATCACCATATGCTATGAGCCCCAGCCTTCCTCAAAGTTAATGTGAACCGTAAAGGTGTCCAACCCTCCCCAGTTTCCCATCAGCTGCAAGCTTGGCAACTTTGCTATCTCTGATTGAATCTGTGTTTTACCTCCACAAATCACCGTGTTTGCTTTGGGATTCAAGCTCCATCAGTATGGTACAGAGGATGACAACCATATACATTTCCAGAGAGAGAGATGGAATCCTTGTAAGAGCAAGCTTATTATATTTTACTTGCACTAAGGCACCAGATGTTCTTGTGCATTGCCTTCCGTTCTCAGAAGGACGTGCATAGGAGATGATAATGAGCGATTGCTTTTCTCTGTGTTCAAGGCAAAGATTTCATCAGCTCCATAGAAGTATCTGTCAGCTAGCCAGTTATGAGTTATGGTCACAGCTGTTGTACCATGGCCAGGAATATGGGAGGAGTCCCCTTATTTTGTGATTGTAAATTGCTCTAAACTGTTTTCAGCATTGTGTTTTAACAAGGCAGGCGTTCTTGTTGTATATTTGTAAATTCATATTAGAAAAATACACAAAGGTTGCTTCCAGACAACTTGTTTATTGAGCATTCATCCTGATTTGTTTGCAGGGAGATTAAGACAACGTTGGCTATTTAATAAGCATAAGGTTAGATGACGTTGCGTAAAGTGAGTGTTACTCCACACCTTCCAGTGCAGTCCCCCTTTACTTTCCTTATCACAAAAAGTCTGATCTTTTGTGAAAGTAGCTTTGTTGCTCAAGACAGTGTGGTCAACTGCAATTGCATAAACCAGATTTGCCAGTTTGTGACTGGGCCCTCCTGCAAATAGCAACCGTCTGGAAGTGGCCCCTCCTTCAGAAGGAAGTCAGATCTGAGAAACACTGCCCCTGGCACTTTTCATCATTTAGGAAAGTAAGGAGTAATGCACAGTCGTCTTTTTCCGAGCTGTAATTCTCAAACCACTCGCTACTTTTGACTAGAATACTGTTTCCTCTCTAATAAAGAACAGTTGTTTGGCAATTATAATGGTTCCATCTCTTTTTATAACTGTGCACTGTGCTGTTGCCACCACCCTGGGACCTCATGGTGAAGGGTGGGTAATAAATATAAATGGAATAAAATAAATAATAAAAATCAAGGGTAATTTAATTTAAAAATTAACAACTCTTAAATGTGCATGAGCTCTCTGAACCCAGTAATCCACTGTTGTGAGTATCAAATGGATGTGTGGGATCCATCTAAGGTGCAGGTTCCGAAAAAGGAATCCAGTGCCAGTTATGTGATCCAGTCTGAAACTGACATCCAGTTCTTTTTGTTGTCCACTCTGTTTGGTATGGTTCTTTTTAAAGGTTTTTTTTTATTTCACAATGTTTACTTGAAGATTAATATCCCATTTCTTTCATTTATTCTTTTGGGGTGGAAACTGCTGTTGCTTAGAGAGCCAGTAAGTATGCAGTCTGCCTCTGTATAAAAGCAAATCTGTAACAAATAATCTGCATCCCCTATCCGGAAAATTAATTTCCATATTAAGTTTGGAGCTTGCAACGCACTGAAGTGGAAAGTAAAGAATGATGCACAAGATTTTTGACAGAACACTGCCTCCCAGTTTTATTGGTTTAATTTTTCCTAATGACTAAAACTGACACATTTCCCAGCACCACCAGAAGGTATTTAGTGAAATTACAGAGCTCTAATCGACATTAATACACATGTCAGTTTGTTAGCATATAAACTGAGTGAGTCCTGGAATTAAATTGTGAAGCTGGTGATCTGAGAGATAAAACTTTTGTTCCCCATCCCACGTTGTAAAGGTTCTGTCAGCTATAGTGTAAATTTGAAATATCCTTGCTGAGGACAGTTTTGCCAATGTTGCTACAAGATTTTGGCTGAATTTGCATGTCATGTTCAGGGCGATGTGCAGGAGTGGGCTACAATGAGACCCCGAATTGTGTATTCCCTTCTCCTCTGCCCGCATCACCCAGAAGAGTTCAGAAGCTCCTAAACCTACTTTTGGTTAGCAGTGGTTAGTTATGTCATCTGAAGTGGCAATCTGGTTAATATTAACCATGGTTAGCATGAAAGAAGCCAACTTCAAACCATGGTTTCTGGAGCTGGCTTATTTGAACTAACCATGGTAAACAATAATTACTGTTCTGGGCTTGGATGATAGGAGAAGCTGTGGTTAACTAAAATGGAAAGGAAATCTTCTGAACTCTTATGGGTTGCATGGAAGGAAGGGATGGGACTGAGAGAGCGGGCAAACCCAAGGTTCACTGTGTCTCATTCCTGTTTGTGCACACCTTGCTAAAACCATGCTGTGTGGCACAGCCAAAGAAGATAAATGAGATCAGCATTGGGAGAATTAGATCAAAGTAATTTCCACATCAGCCTAGCTCCTCTACCTAGTGAATAAAATCCTGAGAGAGCAATCCTGACAAGTTAATTCTGATTTGATGGCTGAAGTAGAGCAGGACAATCAAAACAATAACAAAATGTAAGACTGCTAGTTAATCCTTAACATTTGGCATGGAAAGTATCTCTTAGCTATTCATGAACACTGTGAACATAATAATAATAATAATAATAATAATAATAATAATAATAATAATTTATTATTTATACCCCGTCCATCTGGCTGGGCCTCCCCAGCCACTCTGGGCGGCTTCCATAAAAACCAAAAATACAATAAAATATCACATGTTAAAAACTTCCCTGAACAGGGCTGCCTTAAGATGTCTTCTGAATGTCAGGTAGTTGTTTATCGCTTTGACATCTGCTGGAAGGGCGTTCCACAGGGCGGGCGCCACTACTGAGAAGGCCCTCTGCCTGGTTCCCTGTAGCTTTGCTTCTCACAATGAGGGAACCGCCAGAAGGCCCTCGGCGCTGGACCTCAGCGTCCGGGCAGAATGATGGGGGTGGAGACGCTCCTTCAGGTATACTGGACCGAGGCCGTTTAGGGCTTTAAAGGTCAGCACCAACACTTTGAATTGTGCTCGGAAACGTACTGGGAGCCAATGTAGGTCTTTCAAGACCGGTGTTATATGGTCTCGGCGGCCGCCCCCAGTCACCAGTCTAGCTGCCGCATTCTGGATTAGTTGTAGTTTCCGAGTCACCTTCAAAGGTAGCCCCACGTAGAGTGCATTGCAGTAGTCCAAGCGGGAGATAACCAGAGCATGCACCACTCTGGCGAGACAGTCCGCAGGCAGATAGGGTCTCAGCCTACGTACCAGATGGAGCTGGTAAACAGCTGCCCTGGATACAGATTTGACCTGTGCCTCCATGGACAGCTGTGAGTCCAAAATGACTCCCAGGCTGCGCACCTGGTCCTTCAGGGGCACAGTTACCCCATTCAGGACCAGGGAATCCTCCACACCTGCCCGCCTCCTGTCCCCCAAAAACAGTACTTCTGTCTTGTCAGGATTCAACCTCAATCTGTTAGCCGCCATCCATCCTCCAACTGCTTCCAGACATGAATCAGAAGTGAGATGGGTCCTTCCCCAGATGTCTTGCAATTTGCATTAGGTTCAGTAAGAGACAAAAAGAGTTCAGGACAGTAATCTAGCAATAAAATGGTATTGGAGCATTGTTGCTTTAACATCTATCGATTGCCACAAATCAGATGTATGTGGCAAATGGTAAATGTGGCTAGGTTTTATCTTCCTGCCTTTCACTAGGCGGAAATGGTTCGTTTTGCTGAATTTGTCAATACTATCACACATCGTTAATGACTAAGAATGTGTTTTGTTTTAATTAGAAGTTTCTTATACTGTGCATCAAGAAATATTAAGACTTTTTTATAACAATTAAGCAATAATAAATCAAACAATACAACAAGAGCACTTAAAAAACCAAAAACCCTGAGTTTTTGACCATATGTTTATGAGATACTGATAACACCCTTCCTCCTGTTTTCTCAAATGTTTAAAAACACTCTCTTCTTTCCACTGAAACCTCCCCAATCCATCAGATTTCCCCCCCACTTTGAATGACTTTTCTTTTATACAGCCACTCTTCAAAAAATAATTAACACACGATGCAGCCAAAGCTAATTAACACACGATGAGAGCCAGTGTAGTGTAGTGGTTAAGAGCAGTAGTCTCGTAATCTGGGGAACCGGGTTTGCATCTCTGCTCCTCCACATGCAACTGCTGGGTGACCTTGGGCCAGTCACACTTCTTTGAAGTCTCTCAGCCCCACTCACCTCACAGAGTGTTTGTTGTGGGGGAGGAAGGGAAAGGAGATTGTTGGCCGCTTTGAGACTCCTTAAAGGGAGTGAAAGGCTGGATATCAAACCAAACTCTTCTTCTTCTTCTTCTAACCATTTTATGCCCCATGGAATTCAAGGAAGATAATTAAAGTTGGGGGGGGCATAGGACAGGCAAGAGGAAGTACAGTGCATTGTAAAACTATGGAATTTGGGGTTTGTTTTGAGGTGGGGGTTGTAGCTGGGGTTTTTGGTATATTTTAGATCTTATGATTTATGAGGAAATCGTTCAGTTTGTGTATTTTTTTAATGTTTTATTGTTTATGACTACTTTTGTTATGTTGTAGTTAGGCGTTTTTTCACCCATTCTGTAAGCCCCCTTGACCATGGTTTGAACTGTGGAAAGGCAACATGCAAATAAAATTATGTGTTATATATACAATTTGCTGCCACATTGTGATGGCTACCGAGTTGGATGGCTTTAAAATGAGCAGCAACAACAGCGGCAATAATTATATTAGCACAAGCTCGGAAGACAGAAGAAATACAGTGGTGCCTCGCAAGACGAAATTAATTCGTTCCGCGAGTCTTTTCGTCTTGCGATGTTTTTCGTCTTGCGGAGCACAGTCAGTCGCAACTGCACCTCTTCAAGCGGTTTTTTTAAAAAAGGAAACAAACTCGCAAGACGTTTTCGTCTTGCGAAGCAAGCCCATAGGGAAAATCGTCTTGCGAAGCAACTCAAAAAACGAAAAACTCTTTCGTCTTGCGAGTTTTTCGTCTTCCGAGGCATTCGTCTTGCGAGGTACCACTGTACCAATGAAAGAACAATGGCGAGGGAAACTTACGGAATATGCAGAACTGGCAAAATTAACAGATAAATTACATGAAAAGGATAACAAAGATTTTAAAATAGAATGGGAACCATTTACAACATATATGAAGAGACAATATAAAGAATTGGACTCACTGGCAGGGTTTGAATAAACAAACACGATTGTATATAACAAAAAGTAAGACTATATGTATTGGGAAAATTTTGGGAAACAACACACAGGGAGAGAAATAAAACAAAATGGGAATATGAGGGAAGTCCAGGGGAGGAGGGAGAGGAAATATGGAAAATTGTTAGAGAAATGTTAGAGGATGTATATATAGAAAAACCAATATTCTTTAAAAAAACAAAATGGGATTAGGCAAATCCAGGGAGGGTCATCATGAAATTCCTACTAGCCAAGATGGCTGTATATTAATTCTGGTGCTAGAGAACCATGCTTCCGAATTATTAATCTACGGAGCAACACTGCTGTTGTTCTCATGACTTCCTGGGTGACATCTGTTTGGCCACTGCACTAAACACCATGCTCGTCTGGATAGGTGTTAACTTCCGATAACTTATAAACTTTTATACAACCCCCAAAGGCCCCATCTAGCAAACTATCTCAAAGTTCTAGACAACGCTAAACACCGATGGGCATTTTCCAGGGCCCGCTTTAACTCTCTCCCTTCAGCTCTTCTAGAGGGAAGATACAATAAAATACCGATCGAACAAAGATTATGTCCCTGTAACAGCAATGAAATCGAAACCATTGGGCATGTCATCTTATACTGCCCATTGTATCGAGACTCAAGAAAAGAGCTGATCGAACCGATTCTGAGGAAAATACCTCGCAGTACAGACGACACCTATATCAGACACCTCTTAGCTGACAAAGAGCCCGAAATTAACAGGTCCGTGGCAAAGTACTGTTACATTGCAACAAGAATAAGACGAGCAATGACGTCAGCAACGGAGTTCAAATTGTAAACATCAAAGGAACGATAATAAACAGTAGCGACACCTGAATTGAATTTTTAAAACTTTAAAAGTCGAAACCTGGTCATAAATATAAGCACCAATTCTGTGAATTGGCCATATTTCTACTGTTATTTGTAGCACAATACTACTTTTAATGTCATATTTTTATAAATTACTTCCTGGTCACTGACCGTATTAAAGATATTTGATTTGGTGTTAAGTTTGATCCAGCAGGGATCTCCTGGTAGGTGTGCAAAAAAATAACAAATACCAATTCTGAGACACAAAGTACAAATGTGGTTGTTCCCAAACTTTTCCACTAGAGGGTACTCATTCCACATTAATTATACCAGAAAGTAAATATATGTTCTGAACTTCCAAATCGCTTGCGATTGCTCCCAAACCTATGGTCCGTAAAACCTCATCAGGTGCCCCGTGTGCAGTTATTGAATCTTTCATTTCTTATAAAGAATATTGGGATGCGGGTGACAATGTGGTCTAAACCACTGAGCCTCTTGGGCTTGCTGATCAGAAGGTTGGTGGTTCAAATCCCCACAACGAAGTGAGCTCCTGTTGCTCTGTCCCAGCTCCTACTTACCTAGCAGTTTGAAAGCATGCCAGTGCAAGTAGATAAATAGGCATCGCTGTGGCGGGAAGGTAAATGGTGTTTCCGTGCGCTCTGGTTTCCGTCACGGTGTTCCGTTGCACCAGAAGCGGTTTAGTCATGCTGGCCACATGACCCGGAAAGCTGTCTGTGGACAAATGCCGGCTCCCTCGGCCTGAAAGCGAGATGAGCGCCACAACCCCATAGCTGCCTTTGACCGTCCAGGGGTCCTTTACCTTTATCTTTAAAGAAATAAAAGGTGTGATGAAAAATACAATGGGAAATAATACAGCATCTAGCACAGAGCAATACAATTGCCACAATTGGTAGGGGGGAAATCATTAAGTGGGCCATCACAAACATCAGCAGTTTTAGGTGGGGATATTCCAAACTTGATCTATTCCATTGGTCTTTGGCTGGTAGAAGACCCCTCTCTATGTGGCATTTTAGGCAATTGTGGCTGGTGTTCTTTGGGATTTGTGGGCCAGAAGACAGGGAACTTGACAGTAGCTGGAGCCTGAGCGAATGACAGGGGGGGTCAAATCCTTGTCAGGAACAAGCTGGCAGGGTTTATATTTTAAATTTCTTTTTATATTGCCCTGAAATCCATTTTTCTTGTTAGAGTGGTTAGTAAAATTTTAAAAAATAA
Source organism: Podarcis filfolensis (assembly GCF_964270895.1). Lineage (NCBI taxonomy): Eukaryota > Metazoa > Chordata > Lepidosauria > Squamata > Lacertidae > Podarcis > Podarcis filfolensis. The sequence continues at coordinate 15,018,546 of NC_139613.1, forward strand.
ATGGATAGTAAAAGTGGTTAAGCAGTTACCAGTCTTCCTTGCATGCATATACCAGCAGGGCTACTACAGTGATGTTTAAGATGCATTTTGAGCCGCTGTGCAATTAATTAGCTCCTAGATGTCGCTGTTCTACACACTTGGAAAAAACACTTCCTCAGCTGTGATCAGTTCTATTATTTTCTTGGTTTAATTTCCCCTGCTCCCCCCCCCCAACACACACAGAGGATAGAAATGGAATTATCTATTATTTACACACCATGAGCTTTTTAAAGAGTTTGGAGAGAAATATCCAATTAGTTTGCACAATGTCAGTCCAGCAGTTCCCGAAAGACTGCAATCTACGGTTTTCCTTTTCTTTTTTCTGGGATGTGGTTAGATCCTTATTCACATTGGGGGCGGGGGGAATTCATTCAAAATTAATCTTCACCAGAAGACAGTGGCAGAGAATCATCACCTCATGGCAATGTTTTCCTGTTTGGGGGACAAAGGGGAAAGGAAAGATGAAGTACTATTGAGCAAACCACAGTTTTATGGGGCTTGCCCAACTTTTTCACTATTCTAATGAACAGTACCAGTGATCTTCAACTTGCCCAGGCCAGACACCCACCTCTGACTTCCAGCCTGGAATATGGGACCCACTTTCACATATTCAATTTTGATTTCTACATAATAGCACTAACAAGGCACATTATTCATCCTAAAATGAAAATTCAGAGAGTTCATAATGTTACCTTAGCACTGCTACTAAATGAAAATCAGTGGGGTCTTTTTGTTTTTAAAGATCCAAGTGTCCCTATTTTCCAGGGATAGTCCGAGATTTACAGAAGCCGTCCCTGCTTCTGATTTGACCCCAGAATTTCCTGCTTTTCCTTAGGACATCAGCAAAATGTTGGAGGGTATGGTTATGCAACACCTGAGCCAACCTTTAGATGACATCTGAAGGAAGCCCTGTATAATGAAGGTTTTTAAAAATGTTTTACTATGTTTTTATATACAGTCGTACCTTGGTTGTCGAACAGAATCCATTCCGGAAGCCCGTTTGACTTCCGAAAACCAAGGCACGGCTTCAGATTGGCTGCGGGAGCTTCCTGCAGCCAATTGGAAGCTGGGTTGGACGTTTGGGTTCCAAAGAATGTTCGCAAACTGGAACACTCACTTCCGGATTTGCAGTGTTTGGTAGCCAAAACATTTGAGTCGCAAGGCGCTGGTATGACTGTATGTTGGAAGGTGCCCAGAATGGCTAAGGCAACCCAGTCAGATGGGTGGGGTATATATAATAAAATTATTATTATTATTATTATTATTATTATTATTATTATTATTATTATTAAATAGGACATCCCTATTTTCATTGGAGAAATGTTGGAGGCCTTACTGCACACATATTGAGCATGTGTAAATGGTGGTTGCCTGTATTTATTGCTAAATGTAAATTTTAAAATTAGAAAGTGCCTTGAGGACCCATATAGCAATGGAGACGAGGATAAATTTGACCTGAACAAAGGTTCCCCACTGCCACCCATATATTCCCAGCTGGCAAAATCACCCGACGGCTTTAGCATCGTGTGGGCTTGGCTGTAGAGAGATGACATGCCATTAATATAAATGATACACTCAGCAACCTGTATGTAGAGTTCAATGCCAACCGTTTCCCTTTATGTTTCCATGCAGGTGAGCATACAGGGCTTAAATAGCTGATGACAGTGCCATCTGCAAAAGGCTAACGGCACGCTTATTAATCAGTACGAGCTGCTATTTAATCAGGCGTGTGTGCAATGAATTATTCAGCGGTGACCGGCATATCTTTAATACATATTAAGAGAAGCAAAACCGCACATCTGGTACAACAAAGAGATGTGGAGAAAATGGCATTTTCAAGTTTTCCTAAGCAGATGAGCCTGATTAGACAAGGCATTAATTGTGTGTGCACTTAACACTCGCCGAATTTGAGTCATACGTTCAAAGGCCAGGTAATTGTCCTAGAAGAGCTTGTTCCGGAAAAGTTTGATTGTAGAGTTAAAGGTATCGAAGGAATCAAAATGATACAATGGGAGCAGCAGCATGAAATCTCGTTTCTAAAATTGCCACCACACTCCTGCACTCATGTTTCCCCCTCAGAAATTCGCCCTTGAACACTGGTTTCGCAGTTTGAGGGTGTGGATTGCGTCCAATGTTATTCGTTCCCCAGAGCAGACCCATTGAAATTAATGGACACAAGCATTGCTTTTTTTGGTTTAAAAAAATGAGGTGCCAGTATTCATAACTTGAGAAAAGTGCCAAGGAGGCCAGCACAAAATGGCTGCCACAGGGAGCAAAAAAGAGGTGATAGTATTCTGTACTGATGAATACCAACCATGACAAAAAAGCATCAAACATGACTAATAGAGGTCCATTAATACTTTGAGCAGAACGTATTTTGATACAACCCCATGTTTCACAAAAAGAAACATCTTCTTATGAATGTTGGAAGGTATGAAACAACAGGGTAAAAAGGAAATTTTGTGTGTGAGAGAGGTTTTTCTGTAGGCCAGAGCTGGCTCCAACATTAGGTAAAATGAGCTGGCTGCCTCAGGCAGATGATTTTGGATGTTGCGAAAGGGAAACATATATACTTTCTCCTGCCAGGGAGGGGGAGAGCACTTGAGTGGTCTTCGGCTTTGACCAGCTGTGAGTGCTACCCACCTTGACTTGTGGGCGGGCACCATTAGCTGCTTGGTCTCAGGAAACAACATGTCCCGGGACAGTCCTGAGTGGAGCTGGAATGTCTGTTTTCGGCACAATTAAATACAGGGCCGGCTCTACTATTAGGCAGATCCAACCCACTGGCTGTTCCTCCAAAGTCCCCAGCCAAGCACCTCTGTTGCAGACTAGAGCTGTGCACGTCACACGGCCTGCTCTGCAACCCTTAAATGTCCCTGCTATCTTCAGGTTTCCTGGAGGATGTTGTGCTACCTTCCTGCTAGCGGATTTGTAGTAAGATTCAGTTGTAAATTCAGTGTAGGAAGCTCAAGCTTGAAGAACTCCTGGCTAAGTGAGATTGCACAGACACCCTCCTTACTAATCTTCCGGTGTGTGACTAATAATTTCTTGCTCATTTTAAGGTAATCTTTGGTTTTGTGATATTGTTTTGCCATTTCATTTTCTGTGTGGCTTGGTTTTCTGTACACCACATGGAAATGTCCATGATTAAGTAGTATATAAATGTCTTATCTGCCAGTACAATTGACTTCTGCACATGGATTTGAGGTGTGTGTGTTCTCTTCTCCTTAGCCTCAGGCAGCAAAATGCCTTGGGCCAGTCCAGTCTATCATTCTGCAACTCTAAGGTTTGCTGTTAGCTATTACAGCAGGCTTCCTCAACCTCGGCCCTCCAGATGTTTTTGGCCTACAACTCCCATGATCCCTAGCTAGCAGGACCAGTGGTCAGGGATGATGGGAACTGTAGTCTCAAAACATCTAGAGGGCCGAGGTTGAGGAAGCCTGTATTACAGTATATCAGAGTGCTGCCCTCTTGAGGCTGAATAATTTAGTTTTTAGGGACCAAGATCAGAACTCTAGAGCAGTAGTGTTCATACTTCCTACATTGAGGGAACCCATGTACACATCAACTCATCTACCAAGGGACCCTTGACTATATGTCACAGAACCTCTGCTCATTCAGAGAATATTCTAGCATTTAGTTCCCAAATTCCCCCCTCCATGGACTCGAGATTGCCAAGGGCCATAGAATCATAGAATTGTAGAGTTGGGACCCTGAGGACCACTGCAATGCAGGACTGCTGGGATCGAAACCGCAACCTTGGCATTATCAGCACCATGCTCTAACCAAACGCGGCTGACCACTTAATGATTTTTCTGCCTACTTTGTTGTTGTTTAGTCGTTTAGTCGTGTCCGACTCTTCGTGACCCCATGGACCAGAGCACGCCAGGCACTCCTGTCTTCCACTGCCTCCCTGTTTGGTCAAACTCATGCTGTTGCTTCAAGAACACTGTCCAACCATCTCGTCCTTTGTCGTCCCCTTCTCCTCAATCTCCCCTCAATCTTTCTGCCTATTACTGTATAGCAATTGCAATGCACCATGCTAGATGGTTTTAAACTGCGAAAATTTTTATTGCTGCTTTTATTTGTTACATGCTGTATTTTATTGTATTCCAAATAATTCAAACCTTAATGCAATAAAATGCAGCGTTAAGAAATAACGGCAGCAATTAAAATACAGTTAAAAATCAATATTAACTAAGCTGATGGATGTGCCATATTGTCTTCACCACAAATCCACGGACATGTTGCAAACCACCTGAACGAAGATTGGCCCATGGACCGCAATTTGGGAAAATCTGTTCTAGTGTGCACATTCTGTTCAAAGCACTGGCCAAAGCTTTTTGGTCTCACTGCCACCGCAAATGTACTGGGAGTTCATCCTAAAAAGGATTGGTCATGTTTGTGATCCACTTTTCTGTTGTTATGAAACAGACGCCATAGAGTTCTTGGCTCACCTCACACTTACGCACTGAACAGCTCTAGGTTGCTGCTTCCTAAATTCACACCATACCCTTCAGTGGCGTAGCGTGGGTTGTCAGCACCCGGGGCAAGGCAAGTAATTTGCGCCCCCTAACCCGAGTGAGCCAGGTAGGGGCAGAGAGCTGCGAGTGCGAGCGCCCCCCCCCAGATGTTGCGCCCGGTGCGGCCGGCCCCCCCTGCGCCCCCCACGCTACGCCACTCATACCCTTTACAGGGGGAGATCAGTAGTTAAGGGCAATCTTGTCTTTTTCCGAAATCTTAGAAAGTAATACAAAGCACATTAAAAATCATATTAAAGGCCTCTCACAAACAGTAGTGAATATATTGTTTAAGTTTGTAAATAATAACACAACGCTGATCGCTTTGGGAACATGCCCCAAGTTAGCAATTAAGCTTCTAGTCTACTGCTGTTTTAATAAAAGTTTTAAAGATGCTTGATAGAAATATTTTTGACTTCCAGGTAAAATTTAATGAAACATACACGTTTGTTAGTCCACCAAAAATGCGGGGGCAGATGAGGTGAGGGTTTTCTTTCTAAAATACAGCTTCGAGAAAGGTGCTGCTACTAATAAACTTGTGTGTTTATCTGACATACTGAAATGGGGAAATTTAAGGGTTTGGTTGTCTAAAGACTCCTTTTTAGGAATTGTTTTAATTTAGAGTTCAAATGGACAACAATATGCTCATTTATTTCACCTTCCAAAATGACTCTGTTCCCACGTTACCTTGGCCCTGGCTGCTACCCAAGTAGTAAAAGGGAAAGGGAAAGGATCCATAGGTGGTTAAATCCAGTTGAATTTGACTATGGGGTGTGGCGCTCATCTCCGCTTTAAGGCCAAGGGAGCCTGTCTTGTTATAAGAATTTAAGGTGTCAAATATAGAAATGTTCATAAATGTACCAGGCAAACACATGCATAAATATATAAACCACATGTCTGAAACAGTACAGGAAATCAGTCCTGAAACCATTTTGACTCTCCCAAATTGACCTCAAATGTTTCTCTGCAAGGAGGAAGGAAATGGGAAAACCTCCCCATTGTCTCTTTGCTCACAAATCCTGTCTTAAGGGCGTATCTCTGTATGAATAGGGTGAGCCTGTGACCTGGATTCAGGAACTGAGTATTTACCATCACAAAAGAATGGCCAGACTGCCCAAGTAATGCAACCAGTGACCATTATCAGGTCCTGGCAGACAGAATTTCTGCTGTAGACAGCCCCTTCAGTGATGTATGTATGATGTATTGGGGGGCTACAGGGTGGGCAATTTCAAAAGTGTACATAAGAGCTTGCACACCAGTGTTCTGATGTCCTCCTCCCTCCTGCATGTTGGTGAGCGAGCACCCTGTTGCAACAGTTTAATAAGGAACAGGCTTACTAGCTGCTTTGCTTCTCAATATTCTCTGGTTGGCCTCTGTTATTTTCTCCTACCAATAGGGAACCCACTTAAGGACGCTATACAGGCTCTTGGATACCCCATAAGGGAAAAAGGGCAGATTTTGTTTACAGCAGTCTGCAGACAGCTTTTCTGGGTCATGTGGCCAGCACAACTAAACGGCTTCTGGTGAAATGGGACACCGTGTTGGACACAGAAATGCTGTTTACTTTCCTCTCGCAGTAGTACCTATTTATCTACTCATGGTGGTATGCTTTCGAACTGCTAGGTTGGCAGGAGCTGGGACAGAGCATCGGAAGCTCACCCCATCATGCCAATCTGAACCGCCGACCTTACCCAAGTATTCCTAATGGTCGCATTGGGTCTGTCCAAGTCTCATAATAATTAGGTATTGATAGAGAAACAGCTTTGAGTAGAATATGGTCTTAACTCAGAGGTGGGGAACCAGAGACCCTTCAAACGCCCGTCATTCCCAGCCAGCATTTCCCTCTACTGCATGTGCAGTGACCACCTTCTTGACCATTGGACCCACATTGATCTCACCCCCTCAATGTGCCAGAGCCTATCTTCACATGCAGAAAATATCCCTAACTCATTGAAGTTTTGAGACCGACTGGCTTCAATTTCCAGATGCAAATTGCCTGTTAGCAAATCGGTAAGCACATGCTTTTACATGTAGACGGTCCCAGCGTCAATCTTCAGCTTCTCTATTAAGAATGGTCAGGCGACAGGAAAGAACCCTCTTTGCCTGATCCCCTGGAAAGCTGCTAAATAGGACAATATTGGGCAAAACTGGCAAATATGGCGACCCGATGCATGGGTATAGCCAGGATTTTTGTTAGGGGGGCAGGCCTTTTTTAGAGGGGGGCAGAACCTGTTTGCTATGTATTTGTATTGAATTTTATTGATGGGGGGCAGCTGCTCCCGTCACCCCCCCCCCACACCCATGGCCTGATGCTAGGAATTTTCCTTGGCTCCTAACGCATGGTATGCATGCAAATATGCCCCCAAGAGAGAGAAAAAATGCACCTATAGAAAGAGAGGTTGGGGAAATGGGCACTGCATTTATGCTATGGAAAAGCAGGCAATGCAGTTCCCAGAACAAAAAAAGTGTTGACATGCAGATTAATTGCAAAAGCACTAAGAACTGCTGTGATGCATAGTTGATGGATGCTGCTGCTTTGTCAGTTAAGAAAACCTAATTTTCCAAGAATACAGATGCTTATCAGTGAAGTAGTCAAGAGACTCACTTGAGAATGGGCCAAGAAAATAAAAGTGAAATTGTTTCCTTGCCTCCATGGTGCAGCGTTGAAAAAAATATCGGCGTACATGTGTGTGTGTGGGGGGGGGTTAAATCAAGGGTTTAAAATGTCTTGTTTTTATTGAGCCACATAAATTATGCTCCCAAACAAAGACATCCTTATGATTTTAACACTGGCACATTTGCTGTATAAAGCAAGGTAAGAGTGAATTAAGATAAACCCTCCACAGAAGCAGGTTGTTAGCAGCAAATGTGAGCACGCTTAATGTGGACATGCCAGTAAAATTAGAACCAGTGGTGGGCTAGCTCACATACATTATTCTTCTGCCCTTATTCCTCAAGACTTCTTCATGAGGTCCAAACTAGGGATGAAGGGAAACCTGCTTCCATTTTCTGCTTCATCATCCCTATTTGCTCCCATACCAGATTATTTGTTATTTTACTCTTTACACTAGACAGAGCCTTTTAAAAACAGGGCACAACTGCCCCGCCCCAAACCCCTGAGAATATCAGTCTGAGGAAAATCCATCATTCTTTGTTCACCTGAATTATATATCCATGTTTGTTATGTACGTGGATGTGTGTGTATCTATCTCACCTGTCTTCCAACCTAAGGTATAAAATATAAAATTATTCAGATCTATACTACACAGGCATGTCAGACACACACATTTTAATTGAGCTTTACCTCAAGGAAGGTGGGTGGAGGGGAGGGGACGGGAGGGGGGAAAACCTCTTTACTTTTGTTTCCTTGTCAGCCCAACTCCGGCCTGCTCAATCTAGTTTCCTGAGGAAGGTTGCAAAACGCAACCAGCATCGCAGTCCCTGCACACTGCAGCCTTTTTGCAGGTCCCCCTTTTTTCCCTCTTCACCTCAGGAGCTTCGCCTTTTCTTCCTTGCCTGTAATTAAAACATGCCAGGGGAGGGGAATGGCTTTTAACTCCTTTCTCCACAAGAGGGAACCCCTGATTTCTAAAGTGGGGGGTGGGGGTGGGAGAGAAGCTTCTAGAGACGAGCCACCAATAAAAGGGGGGAAAATAAATTCCTTCCTTCTCTCCCCCCTCGCCTCCGTTTTCTTCACACCCTGGTGACAAGTTTTAAATTGAATCCACAGGGGAGATCTCTTCCACCCACCCACCTACCCTACCCAACCCCAGCCAGCCATCCATCCATCCCTTTTTCCAAGCCACAGAGGAGTCCCCCACCCCCACCTTTCCCCCTCCTAGTCCTTGCAAGAGCCTCGCGCGCGCTCTCCCCCTCTGCCTGCCTTGCCTGCCATTATGTGCAACCATCTTTTTTTAAAGCCAGGCCTCTCTCTCTCTCGCTCTCTCTCCTCTCTGCAGGCTCCTCTTGGCAAAGGAGAGAGAGCAGTGAGCTCTTAAACATGTCTGCCTGAAAGCACCCCTTGCAGGAACAGCCCCTCCCCGGGTGGCAGCACACTGGCCTCTTGCCCAAGGCTACCAGCAGCAGCAGGTCTGTTTGCATGGGGGTGTGAGCAGTTTGCATGCGGTGCGGGGAGAGCCGGGGAGAGAGAGAGGAGAAAAAAGGAGAGAGGCGGTGGTGTGTTTTTTTGGTGGCGATGATGATGATGATGATGGTGCTGATTTCCCTTCCTTGCCTCTTTTCTTTCCCACCCTGGTGGGGCCTCTGCCTGATGCACCTCCCACGGGAGAACCCTTTAAAAAAAATAAATACACAGGACATGATATTTTAACACCCCCTCCCTCCCTCCCTCCTGGATATTTGCAGGAGCTCGCAAGGGAAGGAAAATCCAAAAGCAGCAAACGCTTAGTTCTTCTCCGGAGCTGCCGCTGCAGCGCCTACGCGGCATGGAAAGGAGGATCCGTCCTGGCCGGGTGGTGGTGGTGGTGAAGCGAGGCAAAGCTGCAGAGCACTTGCAGCAGCCGCGCGGGAGAAGCTAGGGAAGGAAGCCGGGGCTTGCCAGGCAGGAAGGCCGCTGGAGCCTTTCTGCAGCCCGGGAGCTCGCCCGGGAACAAGCAAGGCGCCTGCTGCTGCTACTGCTGCAGCCGCCGGAGATTAGGCCTCTGCCGCGCGCTGCAGACCCGGGAGAAGCGATTGCTGCCGGGGGCATCTCGGAGCTGGCCTGCATCGCCAAGCCTTGGGAGGGAGGCCTTCTCCTGGCTAAATTTCAAACGTCGTTGTGTGCTTTTAAAAAATAAATAAAGCATGTGTGCTTAAACAGCCCCCCCTTTAAAGTGCTTTCTTTGCAGCCGGATATGGGGCCAAGCGATTTTCCTGGGGAGGGCCTTTCTTTGTGTGCGTGTCTCTTAACGTTAAATGCATTAGGAGGCCATGTCCGCTCCCTGCTCCCCACCCCCCGGCCCCATGCACACAGCCCGTAAGTGGGTATTTCTTGCGTGCGGAAAGAACCCGCAGGAGACTGCAGCACAATGGCCTCTTCCATGTATACCTCCTGGGCCTCTTTTGTTTTTCCAAAACTGGCGCAGCCTCCTGCTCTCGCCCGCGGCGCCCTTCCTGGGCCTCTTGGTGCAGCGCAGGCCTGCGCGCTTTTACTCAGGATTTCTGCAGTGGCGCTTACTCCAAGGTAATGGGTGCGTACCTTTCGCAGCCCCAATTAGAGTGGAGCTGGATTGAAAAGACCCAGAGGCCAGGAATCATTGTCTTGCTGTCCGATGGGGCCACTGGGTGAGGTCGCTCACACCTTGAAGGCATCCTTTAGTAAATAGGAACAAGAAAGGTTGCTATGTTGGTCCATAAAGGCGAGGAGGAGTGGGGAGGTGCAGATCCACAGTTGAGCAATGTTTGGGTTGTATCCAACCCAAAAGTGTGCCACCCAATGAAGTTAATGCCCAGCTATGGATTTTGGAGTTCTTAGTAAACATGATTTTCTTGCAGCAAGGGGTAGTAAATCTTACTCACTGAATGTTGCACCAGTATGGGAGTAGCGAAAGCTATGTTACTTGTGCTTCTTCGGAAGGGGGTAGATTTTCAATGTTCATGTGCTGCCAAGATAACAAAAGGGCCTCACCTCTGTAGAGTTCTTAGGTCTATTGGTTAGCTACTTTATACTAGGCTAGACTTATTTGTCCGTCTAGACCTGCCCAGTCTGCTCTCCAGCAAAAGCCTTTCACATCACCTGCTACCTAAACTGGAGATGCCAGGGACCTTCTGCATGCAAAATGTGTGGTTTGCTGCTGAGCTGTGGTCCTTCACCTAGGAACAATGGTGAGGGACTTTTGAGCAAGGGGTGGCAGCATGTGACAGAGTATGGAAGGAGATGAGGAAGAGTGTGGTAGAGAAAATGTGGGTAGGATCCACGTTGTTGAGAAGAAAGTGGGGGTGGGTGATAGTGAGATGGTATCAGGAGGAGCCTAGCATGATCAGGTCTTCTGGTGGTTGGGCAATGCAGAATTCCATATCTTCCCAGTATGGAAGTAGCCAAGCTGTTACAGTATGAAACAGAAATAGGAGGGAGATAAGATAAGATAAGATAAGGAAGTTGTAATTGTGACAGGATGGTGGAGACTCCTGTATTTGTTTGCTAGCAAACTAAGTCAATGGTAGTTGCTCTGTTCTAGGGTTGCCAATAAGCTATTAAGAAAATTTGAGCCTTTTGCTCTGTCATGGATGGGGCACCAGTGACCCACCAGATGATGTTGGACTCCAACCTCATCATCCCTGCTTGTTGACCGTACTGGCTGGGAATGATGGGAAATGGAGTCCCAACAGCTCAGCTTCCCCATCCCGGATTGAATGAAATTGACTAATCCTTAAAAAAGCCTATGCAAATACAAAGAAACTGGTAAAAATAGTTTTGAATTACCCTCATGGGTAATTCAGATGTTGTTGGTTTCCCATCTGCCCCAGTCAGAATGACCAATAGCAATGGATGATGGGAGATGTAGTCCTGCAACACCTGGAGAAATGATCGAACATGGCCCCCTAAGGTTGTTAAAGGCAGAGGTTGGAGCCTGTGTCCAGGGGACGTGTGGAAAACCATGGTTTGGTGTTGCACTTTATGCCGTAGCATCCCTCATTGGTCCATTAGGGTGAATGGGGCACTGCCTCCACCAACCTGAATCAGCTCTCAAGCCAGCCCACTCCTGCCTACCTGCCTGTTGTGATTTCTCCTCCTCAGTCTCACTGTTGACCTTGTAGACCTCAACGGGCAGGAGGATGAAGGCAGAACAAGAATAAGTTGGGTCTCTCTGCCTTTGACTCCCTGCTTTCCACCCCAGTGGACTCCAGCATCCATTTGCAAAGGATAGACAGCTCTTCATGAGGATGGAGATGTTGGTAGGTGAGGGAAAGGCCTTGATCTTCAATCACGTAGTGAGAAGGGGGGGACGGGACCCTGTCTCCACAAGGCCAGGGTTTTAGATATGTGTTGCTCTAAGCACCAGGATGGGTTGAACAGACCCATAATAAGAGGTTGGACCGGGGCAGAGGATTCCTTTCAGCCTCCCCAAACATTGCAAGGACGGGTTGGTTTCTGAGTCAAGAAGCCTTGCTTTGAAGATGCCCTGGTGAGGAGGGCAGTAAGAGAAGCGATGGCTCTCATTAGAAGCATCTTATTCTCTTGGGGAGCCGCGATTTGGGGGAGGGGGGGGGACTCTGCTTGGCAGCAGCCACCCTCTTGCTCCTCTGTCCGAGAATCCTTTGTGCAGCAAAAGGAGATCCTGTGGGGATTTCTTTTTATTTTTATTGCGGTCTCTCTTTTGTTAGCTACAGACACACACACACAGCTTTTCGGCCAGGTTTCTGGGGGAGGTAAGTTGTGGAGGAAGACGAAAAGAGGAGGCTGGGGGGTGTGATGCTGTTGTGGTGTTGTGTGCTTGTGTAGGGGTGGGGGGGAAAGGGGGTCTGTGATTGAAAACAGGAGGGCACCCAGGGCAGAAATATGCCCTTGCACCAGAGAAGAAAACAACCCGAGTCCCTCTGATTTTCAGGGACTTGTTGGCAACTCAGCGAGGGTTGCCATAGCTTTTTATGTAGGGTGACCAGAACCGGCTGAAACTGGTTTGAGGCAGATCAGCTCCTGAACACAATGCAGTCATTGAGCTTCTACAGTGGGAGAGCTTCCTCCCTCCATGGCAGCCAAAAGCAGAGGATCTTGCAGAAAGATACCATCCCATAACAATATGTGAATGCACACTTTAGACACACAGCACTGGTATGTGGCTACTGTAAAAGTCATAAAGGATTCTGTGTATCTGTGTACATATTTTCAGTAACTGAGATTACGTTTGGCTGGTTCATGCCTTTTTTTATCTCCTTTTTTTTGGTTTGCTTTTGCTGAAGTAATGGACAAGAACTGAGATTTATCACCCTTTTTGTAAAGGAAAAAAAAATGGTTTGCTTTGCTAGGTGGCACACTTGGATATGTAGGTGTTGGGTTGTGGTGTTTTTGTTTTTTCCAGCTGCACAAAATAAAAAAAAATGGATTGAAAGATTTGTATTTCTATGCTTGTGAGTCAGAATTGCTGCTTTTGCATGCTGTTTTGTATTTAACAGGGTGCTGCTGTTGTTTCTTTTCAGGAAAGAAAATAGCATTATTAAGTCTATATGTCTCTCTGTGTGTTGTGTCACTGTTAAAGGCCAAGAGGAACCCTGTGTGTTGTTGTAGAATTGCTCATGAAAGCATTTTCCAAAGAGGCTTAGAAGGCATTCTCTCTTCTTTTTCTCCTTGCAGGCCTATTGATTGGGGCTGCCTTTAACCCTTTCAGGTTTGCAGTGGCTATGCATCTGTGGTTGCATAGCTGATCATTGGCATTAAAAAAAACCCCAAAACAAAAATCTTGTCACAGGCCAAGGTACACAAGGTGAGCTATGGTATTATTTGACTATGATCACAATGGCATTGAGGAACATGTATGCAGAGCCTGAATGCAGTGTTGTGGTTGCACACCCAGGCACCTTGGTGGGAAAAAAGCAGTGGTCTAAATTAGGCGAAGAAACACAATTAAATTTGTCCAGATTTAATAGGATTAAAGCTATGGTTTATATTGATAGCCAGGCTAACAGTACTGCATTTGTTTGGTGTACAGTACCTTAAAGGCAGGAATCCTCTTTCCTCTGCTGATTCATAAAAGAACAGGCCCCTGTATGACAATCATAAATCATGGACCACATGGTAGAGGGCTGTTTTGCATTACTGGCCCATTGAACTTTTATAATTTTCCATCTAATCATCAAAAAAGTGATGATTTCTTATGTCCTTCCTCTTTCGGCCAAACTAAATAACCTTGTCCCTTTTCCTTCTCTCTCGTTTTTTTTTTTTTTTTTGAGAGGTAAGGGAAAGGAGTTTTTGAGGCAGACATTGAGTGTGTGTACAAATGCCAGATAAGCTATGCATTTTGCTTACTAGATTGTGTATTGTAAATGGAGGCTTTTGCAGTCCAACAGAGAGGATGCTTTTTTTAAAGGTTTTGTGTAGAACTCCAGTGGATTACTAGTAGCATGAATTACAATACTCGAGAATTAATTACATACAGATAGGAAACCGGATGGACAGTACATCAGCTGGTAAGGAATGTCTCCTCCTGACTCAAAGCTTCAGAGCATTAGATAATGGATAAGATTTGTTTTCCTTCCTTAAAAAATAAATGTGTGCTTGGATTAGAGCAGGCATTTTGCATCTTCTACTGAAGCTGGAGACTCAAGAGAAAGGGAGCTGGGGGAGGTAGGAGAAAGCAATAATGAATGTGGCAAAAGGAAGAACAAAGGCTCTCAGAGATTATATTGGAGCACTAAACATTTCTTTGCCTTTGGGGGTTCTGTGGCTAGAAAACTGTGACTTCCTAAAACAGGAAATCGTCAGGAACGCTGGAATTTTTACGTGCATTATGATGTTTCTGAAAATCCAGCCTGCCCTAGCTGGCAGCTGGTATTATAAATCTGCAGTCATGGGGGAAAAAAAGAAAACGGGGGGGGGGGGGGGATGTGCGGAGAGAAGGAACCCAAATAAAGATGGAGGATAAACAGTAGGATGAAAAAAATTGTCCTGATCTAGTTTGAAATTTAGGTTGTCCATTGTATTCAAGCGGAATAAAGTAGACAATCTTAAAAGCCTTGGGAGTATTTTGATTGGGTAAGTTCCATGGAGGCTGGTGACAGGCAAGGTTGGCTGCATTTAGAGGGTGACACAAGCATTAAGGAACCTCTTTATTTCCTGATTGTGCTGCAGATGACATAAGGTATTTAAGGAATAAATTGCAGTGTATTGAAAGTTGCATGTGGTCTCTTAAAGCCTGCAGACATTTGATATGGAGGTGTTTTTTTAAAAAAACACACCCACCAGGTATACTGTTTTGTGCGTCTCAGATCTGACAGGGCGTTAAATAGCTTGCATGGCTGGGGGTGGGGAGAGGGACAACTGTGCTGTGATTCCATTTTTGTGCGTTGAATTTAATGTCAATATACAGTGGTTCGGTGCTGGGCTGTAGATAATGCTGTTTTAGGCAGCACCAGCCCATGTAACATAATGGGGAGAATATGGATGGCTAGTCTGCATTTGGGTCTTTCTCCTCCCTAGGGTCAGCTGAGATCCCTGGGGTTACATGAGATCACCTTTCTGCTTTGTAAGGTTTTTATAAAACTGTAAGTACTAACACTTCATTTTGTGGCAGTGTTCTTACTGGATTTGGGGTTTGGAAGAGGCATTGCACTATGCATGGATATGTGTGTCTGTGTCGTGTGTGCGCTCTCTCTATTTTTTCTCTTACTGCAAAGCATTCCTTCTTTCTTTTCAGTTACATTTTGTGCTGGAACGGTTTGCTGTAGCTCAAGAAACTCGAACAGATAATTGTTTATGATTCTTTGGATGTTTCTGTATAATATATTCAAACATTCTGTTCTCTGAGAGATTTTTGAGGATTGGGGTTTGTGTGTGTGTGTGTGTGTTGTGCCACCCACCTTCCCACCCCCTGCACATGTAGGCCATCATTTTAAGCTGAAAATGCAGATTATTTTTTTTGATATTTTTTTTGAGAGCTGGTCTTCTTAGGAGGAGCTCATGTTGGAATCTGCTTCGTAGCTGATTCTGAATCAGTTCATGGCTTTTAGGTCTTCTTGGAAATAAAGCAATTTGCTTTGTCTTCACTGGAAGTGTTACCCTGGGTACACATAGGATATTGATTTGTCTGTGCAAGTGTGAAAACGTTGACACAAACATTTCCAGGGCCTACTTCTTCCTAGTTCACTGGGATTACGTGTGGGTGTCTTGAACAATGAATTGCCAGTGCTATCCGTTCACCACTCCTGCAGCAAAGGAAATACTCCCCTCCCACCAAAAAAACCCCAACCCCAGTGTAAATAGAATACTATTTCTGGATCCAAATAATCCCATGGGTGTGACCAACTACTTTGACACATGTGTGAGAGTTTTCCCAATTTCCATTCCAGTAGGAACCCTACTCTGCCTAGGAGATGGTTCCTGATGGTCTCCTGACTTTCAGGAAGGAGCCTGAGCTTTAGAAGCCCTTAACATGGCCCAGGATATTAGTAAATGGCAGAAGTAAATTATCCTTTGAGTGCTCCATCAATCTGATATTCATGCCAGGGATGGGGGACCTGTGTCCCTCTGGAAGTTGCTTGGACTACAACATCCGTCATCTCTGATCCAGCGTAGTAGGCCTGATGTTGTAGTCCAACACCATTGGAAGAGTTGCAGATGTTGCTGCAGCAGCCTCGCCCAGCATTGCTAGTGATGAGGAATGATGGGAGTTTATAATCCAACAGCATAGAATTGTGGAGTTGGAAGGGACCCAGAGAGTTGTCTAATCCAACTACCTGCAGAGCAAGAATCTCAGCTAAAGCATCCATGACAGATGGCTGTTCAACCTCTGCTTAAAAACCTTGAATGAATGAGAGTCCGCCACCTTTTGAGGAAGCCCATTCTACTGTCGAACAGCTCTTACCATCAGAAAGTTCTTCCTGACATCAGGAGGGTCACAGTTTCCCTATCCTTGTTGTTCGCCAGGGGTAGTCAAAGTGGTGTCCTACAGATGATACTTGACTACAACTCCCACCATCCCTTTCCATGGGCCATCCTGGCTGTGGCTGATGGGAGCTGTAGTCCAACAACATGTGTAGGACACTGTGTTAATTACCCAGTGTGATGTTGTGTTGCATTTGTACCTTGTTTTTTTATGTGCATTGTACATCACCTTGGTATCCTTGTCTGAAGGGCAGTTGAGAAATATTTCTAAATAAATTCTTATTTTGTTTAAACTGGTAACATGCATTGACAATTTCTGCTAGAGGGTTGGTGCACATTCTTTGATTCTCTTCTTGAAGGTATCTGCACACTGCATGTACATCAGAGTTGACAACCTGAATGTGTGAAGCAGTTTGCACCAGGTTATTGGTTCAAGGAAATATCCCAAATAGGGCTGGTGAAGCTGAGAAGTGATCAAAAGCAGTGCAGCACTTGGGCGTTGAACCCTCTTCGGTTTGAACGTATTATGGCTTTTCCTCTTCGCATCTTTTTACAGTTTTCTGTTGCATTTCTTTAGATAACCCGCTTTGCTGATATGCAGAGTGACTTCTTGTCCGTTTGTTTCTCTTGATGCTTCTATAATCACAACTGAAGCTAAAGTTAGGCAAAATTTTCTGAAGTTTAAGAATCCCAGACCCAAGGGACATGAACCTCAGTGGAAGCCCTGCATATAAAGACTTCTTCTTGTGCAGGAGCCTTCCCCCACCCCATCCTCACCCCCCCCACCCAAATTGGCTTGGGCAATGGGGAGAGAACCCCCAGAACAGTACGTGGCGGTGGGGGGGAGCAGATCTCTCCATTTGCAGGCATGGAATGTTTCTAACAGCACAACGTTCAATTCCAACAAAGTGCTAGAATACTCCTGACACTCTCGTTGACTGAAAGCATGGAACCTTTGATGTTGGCATCCAGGAAACCGAAATATTTCTTTAGCTCTTTATATGCAAGCATCTAAAAACCACCACTGAAACCCCAGAAATGGGTGCCTAGGAGTTGGGAGCATGTATTGCAGTGTCACAGCTTCATAAGCCTTGGAGGTCAAGGCCCCCCCCCCTGTGTATTTCCCCCTACATATTATGTTGTTCCTCTATAGTAGAAGGTTCCAGATGCTAAGAATATCCAAAAAGTCCTGCTGCGTCTGACCAAAGGCCCATCTAAATCAGTGCTCTGAGAGCCAGCGTGGTGTAGTGGTTAAGAGCGGTAGTCTTGTAATCTGGGGAACCGGGTTCGCTTCCCCGCTCCTCCACATGCAGCTGCTGGGTGACCTTGGGCCAGTCACACTTCTCTGAAGTCTCTCAGCCCCACTCACCTCACAGAGTGTTTGTTGTGGGGGAGGAAGAGAAAGGAGAATGTTAGCCGCTTTGAGACTCCTTCGGGTAGTGATAAAGCGGGATATCAAATCCAAACTACTCCTCCTCCCCCTCCTCCTCCTCCTCCTCCTCCTCCTCCTCCTCCTCCTCTTCTTCTTCTCACAAGAGCCAGCTTGGATGCCCATGAGCAGAAACGGAGTCCAACAAGGCTCTCTCCACCTGAGGTCCCAAGCACATGGTATTCTGAGTCCCACTGCCTCCAACAGTGGAGGTGGAACATAGTAATCATGGCCACTGGCCACTAATAGCTTTATCTTCCACAAATTTGTCCAGTCTTTTAAAGCCATCGGAGTTGGTGGCTACCACTGCTTCTTAGGGCAGCATTTCCATACTTCTACACAATTATTATTATTAATATTAATTAGCCAATATGGGCGGCTTCCAACAGAGATTAAAAATACATTAAAACATCAGTCATTTAAAACTTCCCTAAATAGGGCTGCCTTCAGATGTCTTCTAAATGTCAAATAATTGTTTATTTCTTTGACATCTGCTGGGAGGGCGTTCCACAGGGTGGGTGCCACTACTGAGAAGGCCCTCTGCCTGGTTCCCTGTAACCTCCACTTCTCGCAGGGAGGGAACTGCCAGAAGGCCCTCAGCGCTGGACCTCAGTGTCCGGGCAGAACGATGGGGGTGGAGACGCTCCTTCAGGTATACTGGGCCAAGGCCGTTTAGGGCTTTAAAGGTCAGCACCAACACTTTGAATTGTGCTCAGAAATGTACTGGGAGCCAATGTAGGTCTTTCAAGACCGGTGTTATTTGGTCTTGACGGCTGCTCCCAGTCACCAGTCTGGCTGCTGCATTCTGGATTAGTTGTACTGTGTGCAGAAGGACTTCCTTTTTTCTGTCCCAAATCTTCCAGTGTTCAACTTCATTGGTTGACCATGGGTTCTAGCATTGCAACAAAGTGAGAAAAGCGTCTCTATCCAGATTCCGCTTACCATGTGTAAATCTCGTACACCTCTAACGTCTTCTCCTTTACTTGCCTTTTTTTCTAAGCTAAAAGGCCCCAACTCTTCTAACCCTTCCTCACAAGGGATTTGTCCTTTTCTGAACTTTTTCTAAAAAGGTAAAGGACCCCTGACAGTTAAGTCCAGTTGCGGATGACTCCGGGGTTGCGGCGCTCATCTCGCTTTACAGGCTGAGGGAGCTGGCATTTGTCCACAGACAGTTTTTCCAGGTCATGTGGCCAGCATGACTAAGCCGCTTCTGGCGCAACGGAACACCAAAACCAGAGCAGCACACAGAAACGCCATTTACCTTCCCGCTGGAGCAGTACCAATTTATCTCTGTGCACTTTTTGGCATGCTTTCAAACTGCTAGGTTGGCAGGAGCTGGGACAGAGCAACGGGAACTCACCTAGTCATGGGAATTCGAACCGCCGACCTGATCAGCAAGCCCAAGAGGCCCAGTGGTTTAGACCACAGCGCCACCCGTGTCCCAGCTCAGCAATATTGTTTGCTCAGACCTGTACACAGCATTCCAAGTGCAGGCTCGCCTTATTATTATTATTATTATTATTATTATTATTATTATTATTATCATCTATACCATCCTTCATCTAGAGATCACAGAATGGTTTGCAATATAAAAACACAAAAAGACATACTTTTAATGACGAACAAAAACATGATCTTCCCCGAGTATTATTATTTATTAATTTTTTATATTGACAACTGCATTCTGCATCTCTGTTCTCACGATTCTTCACAATTCTTGGAAGGGACTCTGAGGATCATTTAGCCCAACCCGCTGCAATGCAGAAATATGCAGCTGTCCTATACGGGGATCAAGCCTGTGACCTTGGTGCTATTAGCAACACGCTTCACCTCTTCGTAGTTACAGCACACTGGACCTTTCTGTTTATTCCACGGCTACTAAGCATACTCCGGTGTCTTTGGTGAGGAATTTATCATAAGCTTTCATATATATCTTTTCTTTTTGGCTGGACTACAACTCACATCATCCCATGCCTTTCATTGGGCCATCCTGGATGGGGCTGAAGGCGTCTTTTGTCATCCGGAGGGCCAGAGTTTCCTCAGCCCTGCTACTTAATCGTAAGAAGATCCTTTTTTTAAAAAAAAACAACTAAACTTTATTTACAACATAGTCCACAACTACTGATACATACAAACAAACCCACCACTATTGACAATTTAATTATCAAAATTAAACTCCTATCCACTTACACAAAGAAAGCATACCATAAAAATAAAAGACTTCCTTTATCCTGTAAATGGCCTCCTTATTTACTACTTGTATACTGTTTCTTTTGTATGTGATTATTACAATTTTTCCTAATTGGATCAGACCAAAGGTCCATCTCATTCAGCATTGTGTTTCCAGCATGGTCTGCCATCATCCCTGACCACTGGTCCTGCTAGCTAGGGAAGATGGGAGTTGTAGTCCAAAAACAGCTGGAGACCCAAGTTTGGGAAACCCTGCACTAGTGCATCTAATGTTCTTAAGTATTCGGCTTCTGAACATGGAAGTTCCATTGAACCACCGTTGCTCAAATGTTTTCAGACCTCCTTCAATTCCTACCCTCCATTTTAAAGTCATTTATTTGAAGCTGAGAGAGACCCATCGCACCCCAGTGCAACCTACAGGACAGTAATAAGGTAGTCCCTTTCCCCCCAAGATTACAAAGACACCATGGGAAAGGAAATCAGAGGAAACAAGCTAACCCAGGCACTATATATTGTCTACAAACTTACTTTAACAGGAATCGAAACAGGAAGAGGAGCCCAAAGTTGCTACTGTCTCAGCAGAGCTGATGGAGAGGCCCTTGTTTTCTTCTTTTCCTCTAGTTACCATACAGCCTGACGGAATCTAAGCTACTGACCATCATCGCATCCCCGAGAAAGTTTTCTTCTAGCTCTCTTCAGCACAAACCTCAGTTCTCTGTCCTCCATTCCGTCTCACCCAAGACATAGCCCTCCCTGCTTGGTAGCTTGGCTTGAGATGCTCAAAGTGCCCCTGCAGTCGTCTCCTCTTACTGGCTTTGACAGATGATGGGGAAAAGGAATGAATGTGAAGTCTCTTTATTGCAGTGCTTCTTGAACTTGTTTCCTCTGGGCCGCACATTCAGAATAACAATTTGCTCGCACCACACCGAATTTTTATATTGATAAGAAATAACGTTGGAAAAGGAAAACAATCAACTCCTTGATTCATAACACAGAACACAGCAACTTTATAGTATGATCGTGGGACAGCCAGAAAGTATGAAACAATGCAGAATCATTCCCACAAAATAATTATAAATGAGCCTCTTACACATGAACTTTAAGGATCTATAAACTCAGTGAGAGGTATGAGCTTGCTTTTGCTGGGTCATCTCATTTATATTAGGTCTAATTTTAGACAAACCCTCACCTGCTCATCAACACAAATGGGCCTTTCTCTTTTCTGATCTTCCATATTTGTCGGGAGTTGAAAATTCCTGTGTTGTGGAGAACTTTCATAGAATAGCCAGTGCTGTGGAGAAGAGCTGTGGATACTGGTTCTAGTTGTATATCCATGCTGCATTGAAATGTTTAAATGTTTCTTGGATTGTCCTTGAATCTTCCTGCCACACTTGCCATCCTCTCCTGCCACACCCTTTGAGAACCATTGCTCTGTTGGGACACATCTGTAGCATACATTTAAATTACATGGCTTTCCCCCAAGGAATTCTGGGAACTATAGTTAGCTAAGGGTGCTGTAAACAACCATAACTCTGGGAGGGGTAAGCTACAGTTCCCATGATTGTTTGGGGAGAAGCAGCATGCTTTAAATGTATCGTGTGCATGTGACCATTCATTTGCGCATTTGGAGCATGCATAAAGCTACCTCCCCCTCCCCCAGCTTAATTGTTTTCCTGCTCATTTCGCTCAGTATCAGAATTATTTGAGAGACTTGTGCAACTTATTGACCAGAACTTGGCTGCCCCGTATGTATTTAGGGGGGAGGGAAACTGTAGACCCCTTAATCAGAAAACTTTCTTGACTGTTGCACATAATAAAATTATCAATGAGACGCATATATTTTCAGCCAGATCTAGATAACTTAATTATATGTCTGAGTAGGCTTGATGATAATGCATCACTGGTTAAGATTTAAGCCGCAGTCAGTTTTATATAATGACGGTGTTGCTTTGACTGAGGATGTGAGTCACAGACTCCGAGACTGCAAGGCATGTTGAAGACATGCATCAGGCATAGGCCCAAACAGCAATGTTGCCTTGGGTCCTGTCAAGGAAGAAGGTGGGGTATAAATAACTATATAATAGTGTTAAACCCTTGTAACTCCTCCGTTTTCCTGAATTCCTGCAGCATCTTTAAAAAGGCCCACGTCTTTCAGAAGTTAGAGGACTACAACACCCATCCCATCATCCCTGATCATTGGCTGTGCTGGCTTTTAGTTGATGGGCTGTGGAGACCATAATTTGTGGAGGGCATTGACTACTAGGCCACCTATACTTTAGGATCTGGAGATGTTTACTAAACCAAGTTCCATTGAGGGCCTAGTGATAGGCATCATCATTCGGTCCATGTTCTGATGCAGGAGTTTCCCAGGGGTCTCTGGAGCGTCTCATTGGGGACTTTTGGATCTAGTTCCAGAGTTAAGTGTCTTGCTTCATGCCCAACACATGCAGAGAGCAGCTGTTACATGCAAGTAAGAAATAGATATTTGTTCAGGCAAATAATGGTGCAGGTTTGGCACAGACACAGAGTTTGGGAGTCATGATTCAGGAATCACACAAGATATTCAGAACTGGACGGAAGCAACGAAGATGTCTCAACAGCTTCCATGACTTGCTCACCAAGCTTTTGAAGACAAGG
The DNA here is from genome assembly GCF_964270895.1 of Podarcis filfolensis. Lineage (NCBI taxonomy): Eukaryota > Metazoa > Chordata > Lepidosauria > Squamata > Lacertidae > Podarcis > Podarcis filfolensis. The sequence goes on from NC_139613.1 coordinate 15,040,897, forward strand.
CATGGCGTGCTCACTCAAGAGACTCGCTCAGTTTGCAAGGATGTCAGGGTTGCAAAGTGTGTGCTTCAGAAGTGAGTCCCGATTGCAGAAATGGCACCTGGTTCTAGTCCGCAATGCTACACCCTTTTGTTTGGGCTCCTAATCAGTTGATGACACTTCCTGAGTTACCTTCTCTCTGGGTTGCCTACAGGCTTAGCCTCCACTGAGACTTTCCTCTCTGTTGGGGAGAGGAGTGGGCATCCCTGCTCCCCTTTCCAAAGTGGCTGAAGTTGAGGCACAATGAGCAGAGCCCCTCTTCCCATCAAATGCCCCACCCTCTGTTTCTCCCCACTACTGCCCTTGTGTCGGGGCCTGCAAACCCAGGAATGATAGTCGTGTCCAAGAGGCACTCCTGCAAGGTAGCCTCTGCTCCGATCCACTGTCCCTCTTTACACTGTCTCATTGGGAATAAAGACAGCTTCATCCTTTGAAGCAGAGTCTACAAGGCCAGCAGGAGATTAGGACAAGGGTTAACCACGTTGCATCCTGGAATTTCAGGGGAGGCAGGAAATGATGTAGACACAGGCCAAGTGAGTGTCTGGTTGCAATCTGTCGAGGGTGATCATAAGCAGTTGTGTATATAAAGCTCTGCCTCACAGCTGGCTTTCGTAATTCTGTTCCTGAGGGAGAAGGTGGAGCTGGTCCAAGAAGGTTTGCCACAGACTTTGCTCCTATTCTTTCTCTCTGCGCAAGTTTGCGATTTGATCATCCTCAAGGGCGATTTCGAAAAGCATAGTTAAGGGGCATTGAGAAGACGCCAAAAAGAATTGGGTTAAAGAGGCAGCCCTCTTTTCCAAGCTGTGTTTTGTTTGATGGACTTGAATCCATCAAACTACACAGTGCAGTGCAAACACCGCAGTTTCCCTAATGAATTAGCCAGACTGTCAGCATTGGGCTGTTGGCAACAAACATAAGCAAATCTGGATTCCTAGGTAGATGGTCTCTCTATAGGATTGGACGGTGGTGTCCCCAGAATCTGCCAAGTGTGATTTGTCAAGAAGCCAGAATCTTAAATGCCTGCAGGGTTGAAGCATTGAGCAGAGGCTACAGTTGCATCATACACAAACCAGGAAAAGAGACGCAAGGTTGAGGGCTAAACAACGTGGCATTTATTTTATGAACGCGGTAAACATGCATTTTCTCTCTCTTGAATGTAAATGGCAGCTATAGGCTGAGGAACACCTGGGCCTGTGCTGGAACTGTTTGTCACCTTACTCTGTAGTGCTGTTGAAAATCCCTACTCAGACCCCTCCATCTGAATGCTCCCATCGCTTCCTGGAGCATTTTAACAGAGATGGTATATATGCATTGTACCACACTGCTTTAAATGGTTCTTCTTTTAAAAAAGAAAAAGGGAACTCTTGGACCACCCCATAAGTAATGCATTTTTGCTGTTGCCAGAGCGTGCATTGATAGATTCACCTTTGTTCTGATGTTCATGGGTCAGGGGAGGCAACTGATGCAGGCATGTTGACTCCAGAAATGACAGCGAATGGCTTCCTTCTCCCATTCCTTGCATGCCAGAAGATTCCCAATTGGCCTTGACCTGCCCTCTGCATGTCTTTGACTGCAACTCCCAGCTGTGCTGGCAGCCAACGGATGGGTGTTGTAATCCGAAGCGTCTGTAGGCGTAAAGTTGGGAGAAGGCTGGTTTTGACCCGACTCTGATCTAGGTGCAATTTAAGATCCTTCCTCTTCCTCCTCATCGTTTAACACCACAGGTAGGTGTGTTCTGTAGTCACAACCCATTAGCAAACGTATTACCGGCTGCAGAGATGGGCAAAAGGAGACTGAAGAGAAAAGGAGGGAAATGCTAGTTAAATGCTCGCTTTTATCGTTTTCATAAAATATGCATTTGTGTGATACCAGCTCTGGCTGGCTTGTGGTTTTGGAGGAGAGCAATGGTACTTCTGTAAGGTGGTGAAAAGGGATGAGTGTTCGATAAAATCCATTTCCCCCTTCCCTGCCCCCTGCTGCCTCCCCCAAAACTATATGGGCTGATTTACACAGCTCCCATGACCTCATGTCAGGAAGTGAGCTGAATCAATCTGGGTTGAGTTACTGAGCTTGATTGTTTTCAGTGATTCACCAAGAAATCAAATTCAAGATGGCCAGGAGGGGTGGAGTGGGGTGGAATCACCAGGATATGTTTTCCTGATACATGCAGCTTCCCCCTGAACTTGGAACTTCCTGACCTGTACTTCTTTTAATTCCTCTTTTAACTATTCTATACGCTGTTTAACCGGCTTCTTTCATTGCGATTTTCTCTCCATTGCCATTTTACTTATTAAATTTATGTCTTGCTCTTCTTCCCAAAGGAGCCCAGTGACAAAACATTAACAACAAACATCTTAAAGATAATTCCAGTACAGATACAGTCCTGGGAAAGATCTCGGCTTAAAAGTCTTGATGAAGTTTTAATTATGGACGCTTTTAACGTTTTGGTGGAATTGTTTTATTGTGTATTTTAATTATAGATTATACACCTGCTTGTGGGGTAGAAGAGCTGCAAAAAAAAAAATCTCACATCTGGCAACCAGTGCGCCCCTTTGGTTTCAGATAGTACATGGGTAGAGGAGTCTAAGAAGCCTGGGACACAAATTTTTCATGGCCCTCTAGTGGCTATGCTGGCTCTTTTACCAGAAGTAATGTATCTGGAAATGTTTACTCAATTCTGACCAAACTAAGCCTTCTAATGTATATTATGCTCTAGGAAGTTAAGTTTAGTCAGAATTGAGTGAAATATATTGACATTATTTTCAGTTCCTCCTACCCCACTATGACAGCTTCCTAGGTTCCTATATACAGTCATACAGCCACTTCAGGTTGCGTTTTTTCGGGTTGCGGGCCACTGAAACTCAGAAATACCGGAACGGGTTACTTCCGGGTTTCAGCAGTCACACATGCGCAGAAGCATTAAATCTCGCTATGTTCAGAAGCGCTGAATCGCAACGTGCGCAGATGTGGGTTGCGAACACTGCGGGTTGTGAACGTGCATTCCGCACAGATCACGTTCGCAACCTGAGCGTCCACTGTACTGTATTGTGTTTTCTTTTTGGATGCTACAGTTGTCAGTGGGCCCAGAAGACAGAATTCCCTGAACCCTGTGTTCCTGGGTTTTTAAATCTCTTTCCTTGGAGAAATCTAGGACTGCCCACAACTAGGGACAATTGAAATGTTGCTTACTTCCAGCCAAAGGGTGTGATTTTTAAAAAGCTCCATACCGTGTACAGCGTTCCAACTCCATGCGATTTTTGGCATTTGCCTAGTCCCATGCTTTAATTATTTAGCTAACTCTTCAGGGCTTTCATCCTTGAATTATCTTGGAATCTGTGGAGCAACACTTTTAATAGAATTTGAATTTGGGGTTGTTGTTTTAAAATAAAAAATAAAATAAAAACCCCTCCAGGAATGGCTAGCTTGTGGCTGCTTAAAAGGATATTATTTCATAGAGGAGTTTTTTTAAAAAAAGAAAAAAATATATTTTGTGCATCTTATACTGAGTTTGTGCTTCAGCAAATGTAATTATGATAATCTAGCTTTTGCAATAATCTCTGAAGAAGATAAGATGCATATCCATTTGCAGCAACTCAGCTGAGCGAAATCTTTTCACTATTTCAAGATTAGTGACTGGTCTCAGCAGTTTGCCTAATTTAAAGGCAATAAATAAGAACCCATGAACTTTTGGAAGAAAGTGCCTTGGTTTGGCGAGGTTTGTATTGGAAAGATTTAGAAATTGGATATAGGGATAATAAGTGGATAAAAAGTGACTTGTTCGCTGTTAACAGGGCTTTTGAGTCATTGGTTTGTGAATGCTAGTGATCCCAGCATTTTATTTTGCCATGTGAATTATGACTTAAGGCAATCTGAATGCCTTTGGTATTCAGCTTATTTTACTACATACTTATGATAGATATAAAGGGACACGGGTGGCGCTGTGGGTAAAACCTCAGTGCCTAGGACTTGCTGATCGTAAGGTTGGCGGTTCGAATCCCCGCGGCGGGGTGAGCTGCTGTCGTTCGGTCCCAGCTCCTGCCCACCTAGCAGTTCGAAAGCACCCCTAAGTGCAAGTAGATAAATAGGGACCGCTTTATAGCGGGAAGGTAAATGGCGTTTCTGTGTGCGGAACTGGTGCTGGCTCGCCAGTTGCAGCTTCGTCACGCTGGCCACGTGACCCGGAAGTGTCTTCGGACGGTGCCGGCACCCGGCCTCTTGAGCGAGATGAGCGCACAACCCTAGAGTCGGTCACGGCTGGCCCGTACGGGCAGGGGTACCTTTACCTTTACCTTTATGATAGATATAAAGACATTTCATAGCTGGGTTTTTTGTTTTGTTTTGCTTTATACTAGCCTCCTTGTGATGCTTCAACTGTATCAAAAGTGACTTTAGTGCACTCTCAGTCGGTTTTCGGTTCGGTATTGGATCACTGCATTAGGTCGATACAGAGGTGCTGTGAAATTAACACTGTAGGCCCAAACTGGAATTAGAATTACATTCTGTGCCTCCGCATTTCTAGAGTTGTTGAATTGCCTCCAGCGATGACTTCCTGTTGGGTTTTGGTTTCTGTCCTTTTTTCATCTCTCTTATTAAATCCTCTTGGTTTCTCGTGTATATTTTGGGGCTATTGTGGGCATATTAGCACAGTAGTACAGAGATGATGTACCTGGGCATCCGTAAGAGAGTTCTTAACACTCTTTGCACCCTGGCACTCCCTGGGGGTCAATACGAAGACCGATTCAACTGGGATCTATATCACTAGGATTAAATTCAGCCTTGAATAGACAAATGGATGGTTAGCTGCCAGCACCTGCTGAACATGGAAAAGTAGGACTCTGCTGTCTCTTGTGTAAAGGTCCAAGGCACAGACGTGGAATGACAGATACTATAGGTCAGGTATGGGGAGATAGTTTTCTCTCCCACCCCTCATGGGCCAAGCTTGAAAGGTGAGCGGAGTTGCCTACCTATCAGTCACAGTGACATACCCTAGAGCAGGCATATCCAACTCCCAAGAGACTATAATCTACTCCCAGTATAAAAAAACTGACAGTGATCTACCCATTGTCACTGAAGGGAGCATGCATGGAGTGGGTGGTTTGCCCAGAGTTGTTGAGCTTTTGGGGGGAGGATTGCACAGAGTTTTTTAGCTCCCCCCCATAACTTTTTGTACACGATAAGGACCCCGTGATATACCAGGATCAGCTGGGGATCTACCGGTAGATCATGATCTACTGGTTGGACATCCCTGCCCTAGAGGCCTGAGATTTGGAGAGCAAATGGCAGTTAACATGCCCACTCTGTAATTCTTGCCTTTGGTTGACTGCTTCCAGACATGCCGCTATCCATGAACAGGAAGCTAGCCCGTTCGCAAGCTCGGTGTTGGTGCATGCAGCTCATAGCTGTCAACTTTTCCCTTTTCTTGCGAGGAATCCTATTCGGAATAAGAGAATTTCCCTTTAAAAAAGGGAAACGTTGACAGCTATGATGCAGCTTGAGTAGTCCTTGCTTTGCTCTCCCTTCCTAGAAGGGAAGCCAAGAACAGACCTTGGTTTCCAATCATGGTTTGCCTTGAGAAGAGCAAACTACAAACACTGGTTTGCACATAACACTGTGGTTTGTTTCCCCTTTATAAGAAAGGAGCAAAGGGCAAGGTGCTTGAGCTGTGTGCATAACCATCGTTTATGGCCAGCGTTACGTGTGAATGAAGCCACTGGCGACTTGGGCTGATCGTTCTGAAACACAGTTTTGGAGGTACATGGGAGACTTTCCTGGGAATTTCCACCCTGTAGGCTATCATGTTTTTATATCCCACTATAATTTTTTGGCTATCTATCAAGAAGGAGCAGCAAGGGGAAGATTTGGTACTTCTGTGAAACCCTTTCCACCCCTTTTTCTTGTAGGCAGAAAGCCTGACCCTCTGTGAAAGAATTCCTGACTGTTCTTGAAGATGTATGTCTATTCAGTCATGTTTTCTTCTGTGTTCAGAACTGAAAATCGAATGCATTTTTTAATATTAAGTGTTGCCCGTCATTCTTTGTTTTTTTCCTGATCAAGAGTTTTCCTTTTGAATTTTTCTCTTGCACGAGTTGTCATTTATCTGGAGACCTGTGGCTGTGTCCCTTCTGTTAAAATTCACATTCCCCCTAGCCCTGTGGAGGGTCTCTGCTTTGAGACTGTCCACCTGCAAAGTGGGGGGGGGGGGAGAAGCAGTTTCCCCAGTAAATATCAAATCCCTCCCCCAATCTACAACATTCTAACTTTACATTACCTGGATATTGAACTGATCCCCACATATTACCAGATTCAGAATTGTGTCTCATCACCAGACCACCACAAAGCTAGAACTAAACGAAAGGGTGCTTCGTATCTGTAATGAAATTAACAAAATCTAGAATGAATAATATTTTCACAAACCTAAATAAGATTGTATAAAAGTGTCAACACACCTCAAATATTGACTCTTCCTATCAAAGAGGCGGCATTAAATCAGTGTGTATGGTGCTGGGCAGATACAACTTTTTTTAGCATAGAGAAGATAGGCTCCTCATGTTCCACTAGAACTTTAATGATGCCATATATGCTCTAAACTCGGTGGAAAATGTGAATGGAATGTTTTGATGGAACTCCATAACATTTTCTTGACGCTCCGTGCCTGTTCTCTTCCATGCTACATCCAGTACTGCTATGATAACTGAGATACTGATCTTTTGTGGATGAAATGCCCTGGAGTTTTGGTAAATAACTAGCACTGTCATACTTTGCTCGCCTCTTATCCCTGTTATTGAATTTATATACCACCCTATACCCGGAGGTCTCAGGGCAGCTCACATAAAAATATCACAGTATATAAAATAAAAATAAAAGCAATAACCCAATAATACCCCTCCCCAAAGAACCACATTTTAAAAGGGTATGGGATGTTAATCAGGTCAACCAAAGGCCTGATTAAAAAGGAAAGTTTTTGCCTGGTGCCTAAAGGTGTGTAATGAAGGCGCCAGGCGGACTTCACTGAGGAGAGCATTCCACAGACAGGGAGCCACTGCAGAGAAGGCCCCGTTCTCATGTTGCCGCCCTCCGGACCTCTCAAGGAGGCGGCACATGAAGGAGGGCCTCAGAAGATGATCTCGGGTCTGGGTAGGTTCATATGGAAAGAGGCGGTCCTTGAGAAGAAAGGTTTCCCTTGCAATTTGCTTAAAAAGCAAAATTGTTTCCTTACTTGCAAGTCCTCAAAGTAATTAGAAATCCTTCAGAAAGTTTGTGTAAGTTTCTTGGCAGAACGAAACAACTTTAGTGGGCTTCATTTTCCACTGGTGTGGGTATTTTTTGCATGTTAAAAATCACAGTACTGATAGGAAACATTTCTATTCATTTTGTAGATTTGCTTCTAAGCCATTAACGTGACCATGGGAGATATGAAGACCCCGGACTTTGACGACCTCCTTGCGGCATTTGACATCCCAGATATGGTTGACCCTAAAGCTGCTATTGAGTCAGGACACGATGACCACGAAAGCCACATCAAGCAGAATGTGCATGCTGATGACGATTCTCATGCACCGTCGTCGTCCGATGTTGGCGTCAGCGTCATTGTGAAAAACGTGCGGACGATTGATTCCTCTGAAGGAGCGGAGAAGGAGGGTCACCCCTCTACAGGCAATGGCTTGCATAATGGGTTTTTAACTGTTTCGACTCTAGATGGTTACAATAAAGAAGACTGCAAATCTCACAAAGACGAGGGCTCTGTTTCTGAGACAACACTGAAAGAGTCTACCTTCAACCAATTTAGCCCTATCTCAAGTGCTGAAGAATTCGACGACGATGAAAAAATTGAAGTGGATGACCCCCCTGATAAGGAAGAGATGCGTGGGAGCTTCAGAGCAAACGTACTGACGGGGTCCGTCTCCCAGCAGGATTATGAGAAATTAAAGGTACTTGGAGGGGAAAACCTGATGAAACCTGGAGTTGCAAGTTCCGGTAATGTCGATAAAAATAAACTTGTTAAAAGAGACTCAGAAACAAACTCTACGCCTTTGGGTATGTACGAACCCTTTAAAGCGAGAAAAACAGATGATAAGCTACATAAAGAAAATCCCGAAAAGGTACATGAAAACCGGGTACTTGATGGAAAAATAGGCACCGAGAAAGTGGAAGCAAACCTCACCAGTGTTTCACAGTCGAAAGCAAAGTCATCAGCAAAACTCTCCTCGTGTATTGCTGCCATCGCGGCACTTAGTGCTAAAAAAGCAGCAACAGACCCTGTTAAAGACCCACAGTGCACTTCAAGAGAGCCGTCTCCCTTGCCAAAAGATATGAATGAAAGCCCTAGGGCCATTGACAAATCACCTGAATCTCAGAGTCTCATTGACTGTGCTAAGAAACCCTCCGTTAAGCAACCTGACAGTCCCCGGAGCGTATCGAGCGAAAACAGCAGCAAAGGGTCCCCGCCGTCACCCGCAGGCTCGACACCAGCAATCCCAAAAGTCCGCATCAAAACCATCAAGACGTCGTCTGGCGAAATCAAGAGGACGGTAACAAGAGTGTTGCCGGAAGTTGATTTGGACGGCGGACGGAAAGCGGAACAAACCGCTTCCATGGTGGCATCCATGACTTCGCTGCTCTCCTCCCCAACTTCCGCCGCAGTCCTTTCTTCTCCCCCTCGGGCACCCCTTCAGTCAACGGTCGTCACCAACGCCGTTGCGTCCGCAGAACTCACCCCAAAGCAGGTCACCATTAAGCCTGTGGCTACAGCTTTCCTTCCAGTGTCAGCTGTTAAGACAGCAGGATCCCAAGTTATCAACCTGAAGCTCGCGAACAACACGACGGTGAAAGCCACCGTGATATCTGCTGCTTCGGTGCAGAGTGCCAGCAGTGCCATTATCAAAGCTGCCAACGCCATACAGCAGCAGACTGTGGTGGTGCCAGCGTCCAGCCTTGCCAGCGCCAAACTCGTGCCAAAGACAGTCCATCTTGCCAACCTTAACCTACTGCCTCAAAGCGCTCAGGCCACCTCTGAACTCCGCCAGGTGCTCACCAAACCTCAGCAGCAGATCAAGCAGGCAATAATTTCTGCGGCGGCTTCGCAGCCTTCGAAGAAGGTGTCCCGAGTCCAGGTGGTGTCGTCTTTGCAGAGCTCCGTGGTCGAGGCTTTCAACAAGGTGCTCAGCAGTGTTAACCCCGTCCCTGTTTACATCCCGAACCTCAGCCCCCCCACCAACGCGGGCATCGCTTTGCCCCCGCGTGGCTACAAGTGTTTGGAGTGTGGAGACTCCTTTGCCCTTGAAAGGAGCCTGACACAGCACTACGACCGGAGGAGCGTGCGGATCGAGGTCACCTGCAACCACTGCACCAAGAACCTTGTTTTCTACAACAAGTGCAGCCTCCTCTCTCACGCCCGCGGGCATAAGGAGAAAGGGGTGGTGATGCAGTGCTCCCACTTGATTTTGAAACCCGTCCCGGCGGATCAAATGATAGCTTCTCCGACAAGCAATAGTTCCGTCGCCTCGTCTGTCCTTCAGAGTTCAGTCGGGATGGGCGCCCATACTGTTGCCAAGATACAGTCCAACATCACCGGAGCGGTCATCTCGGCTCCTGCAAGCACGCCCGTCCCTCCGGCCATGCCCCTGGATGAAGACTCGCCAAAGCTATGCCGGCATAGCTTGAAGTGTCTGGAGTGCAACGAAGTTTTCCAGGACGAGACGTCTCTAGCAACGCACTTCCAGCAGGCTGCAGACTCAAGCGGACAAGTACAGTATCTTATATTTAAATTCCAATGTTCCTGGTACTATGCAAAGGAGATTGAGATGTGCTTCCCCTCCCTCTCCCCTTTATAAATGTGTGTTTTCCTTGGCATCCTTTTTTTTTTGGTCATAACTTTTATTTTTTAAGTGGCAAAAGATTGAGAAAAGTAAATTTAAAGTGGGAGGGAAGCAAAAAACGGCTTTTTGAGAAGAAAAGTGCTCATAGGAATTCCTAAGTAGCCCTTAAGCTACTTAAACGTAATAACGAGGCAAAGTATTTCAACTGTTAAGTGTTCCATAGCCTGGCGCCTTCAGAAGTTGTTGGACTATAACTCCCATCAGCTCCAGCCAGCATAGCCTGTGGTGGGATAGGAGTTATAGTTCAAATTTGGAAGGTACCAAGTTGCGGGAGACTGCTATGAAGCAGTTTTCTGCATGCTGGTGGAGAGATTCAAATTTCAAGGGTTCCGGTTAAATGCTCAACTGTGAAGGAGGCCATTGAGGTTACTGGTGTGTTACTTTTCTGGGGTCTGGAAGTAGCATGGTTCCTGATAGAGAACTTTCAGTCCATATGTCTTTCTGCATGTAGCACTCTCATACAGGCTTTGTTTTTCTAGTGGTGAGTGTGCATGTGCATGGACATGCGCACACACATGTTCTGTATCTATCCTGATCTGCTCCAGAAATAATTTGGAGGCATCTAGAAAAGACTCCAGATTTTGCTGGGTTTAATCAGTCCCCCCCCCACCCCCGAAATCTGCATTTTCCAAATTTAATTAATTTGCATTTTCCAAAATGGTATCAGAAACAAAACACAGTTATCCAAATTTTGCATTTTGGTTCTTCAGCCAAGTTATGTATATAAAAAATGCATAAACTAGGCTAAAATGTGCCTAAGATGTGCAGATAGATAGATGATAGATGATGATAGATAGATAGAAAGATAGATAGATAGAACCTATAAAATGCATTATATTTGCAAATTGCTTTGCAAAAATCATGTGTCACATAGAATTGTATACAGAAATGTGGCTATTAAGTGGAATTCACACTAAGATGCTGGACATATGTGTATATATATGTATGCATATATACACAAAGAGAGAGAGACAGACATTTTGCAAACTGATGTGGAGAAAATTAGGACTGGAAAATGAGAAAGTGAAATCGAAAGGTTCATGTACATCCTTATGTACAATGGATTTTGTTGAATTGCTACCCTTTTAATAATTTGCCAGTTGACAGACACAATCTTTGCTTTGTCCCCCCCCCCCCCCGGTAATTAAATTTCCTGCATGAAGTTTCCTTACCATATTGGGCGCTTGCCTTCTGAGCTTTGTTAATGTGTGACGGCCATGGAAAGACATGCCCACCATGGTTTGCAAGCCTGTGCCAAAAATACTGCTGAAAAGTGGTGATTGATAGGTCTCATTTTCTGCTCCATTGTAGCCTGTGTGCTTAACACTGCTTTTCATATACAGTCAAACCTCGGTTGTCAAACGTAATCTGTTCCGGAAGCCCGTTCGGCTTCCGAAACGTTCAACAACTGAATCGCGCCTTCTGATTGGTTGCAAGAGCTTCCTGCACTCAGTGGAAGCTGCGTTAGACGTTCGGCTTCCGAAAAATGTTCTAAAAAACCGGAGCATTTACTTCTGGGTCTTCTGCATTTGGGAGCTGAAACATTCCAAAATGGAGCCGTTTGGGAGCTAAGGTTTGATTGTACTTACTGACTGTTAAAGATTTATCGTTCTTCCCCGGTGGCGGTCTGTGTATTTTACTGCAGCTGCAAAGATACACAGTGAAGTATCAAAGTAAAGCACAGGCTTGGTCTTTCCCCAAAAATATAGTTTTGCAAAAACTAAATCAAAAGGTTAGGAAGTTTTTTTAAAAAAGAACCAATCCAGCTAAAACAGGCCAGCAATTACCATATTTTTCGCTCTATAAGACGCACCAGACCATAAGACGCACCTAGTTTTTGGAGGAGGAAAACAAGAAAAAAAATATTCTGTATCCCAGAAGCCAGAACTGTAAGAGGGATCGCTGCGCCGTGAAAACAACGCTCTCTCTTTCTGTTCTGGCTTCTGGGATAGCTGCGCAGCCTGCATTCGCGCCATAAGACGCACACACATTTCCGCTTACTTTTTAGGAGGGAAAAAGTGCATCTTATAGAGTGAAAAATACGGTACGTATTAATATCTAAGTCCTTCCTAAGCATTGGTCGAGCTGTGATGCCATGGAATTTTGACAAACATTTTAACTGCTCAAGTAAAACTTAGAAGAAAGAAGCCTTGGGGCAGAAAAGGCTGTATACTGTTTGATAGAAGAGGTGCAGAGAGTTTAGATGTGTGAGCCAGCGTGAACTTCTGGTGTCCTGTTTCTGCTCATGAGTATTCGCTCCCCTTTCTGGTGTGGGGCGAAATGAAACGAAATTCTCTTAGGGATAGTTCCTCAGTATTCCCTCTTGTGCTGTTGGGTGTGGAGAGGCGAAGAGAGCTGCCTTCAAGACAAGCTGAATAGGATGAACCTGCCTGCACATTTTTCGCAGTATAACATGGTTATCTGCAGAGTGGAGCAGCCCGTTGCTTGGGCAGCCATGCCAAACTCTGCGCATATGATCCTTTAGGGCTGATTCCACTCTTCAGGTGCATGTCTGTGACAGATACTACAGCCAATAAGACCTTGCTGGCACCCTCTGTCAAAACGGTTAAAAAGCTTCCAAATCTTGCCATTTCTTCTAGTGTCCTTTATAAAACAACACAGTCCCTCTCTACATGTGTGCAACTTGACCCAACGTTTATCTCCCAGCCCTATAGTTATTCTACGCGTCCTCCTCTCTCTGCAAGGGATGGCATCTCTAAGGAAACCTTTAGGATCTTGGCCTAATAAGAGAAATGAGGAGTGAAACCTAAAGAATGGCACCAAGACACACACAGTTTCAGTACAGTGGTACCTCTGGATACAAACGGGATCCGTTCCGGAGCCCCTTTCGTATCTAGAAGCAGACATAACTATCGATGGCACGTCTGCACACGCACGCGTCACTTTTTGCTGCTTCTGCGCATGCGCGTGACGTCATTTTGAGTACGCATGTGCAAGCTGCAAAACCCGGAAGTAACGCGCTCCGTTACTTCCGGGTTGCCATGGAGTGCAACTCGAACGCTCTCAACCCGAAGTGCATTCATCCCGAGGTATGACTGTACAGTGGTACCTTGGTTGTCGAACTTGATCCATTCTGGGAGTGCATTCGACTCCCGGAACCGTTTGAAAACCAAGGCGCAGCTTCCACTTGGCTGCAGGAGCTTCCTGCAACTCAATCGGAAGCCGTGTTGGACGTTTGGCTTCCAAAGAACGTTTGAAAACTGGAAAACCACTTACTTCCGGTTTTTCGGCGTTTGGGAGCCGAAACGTATGACTACCAAGGCATTTGAGAGCCAAGGTACGACTGTACTGGTTTTGGAGCAGTGGTTTACAGCAGTGTTCTCACTGTTCAAGCATTCAGATGAATGTGTAAAGGCTCACGTTTTTGTGATTGGGGCCATGTGCCCTGGCTTCACCTCCCTGAAACCCCACCTCCCTTTCTCCTGACTGTATCTTTCTCTGTTGCCCATAAGAGTCAACAGGGGGAATCTCACAGTGTTTAGCTAAATGTAGTTGAAATCGCCCCTTTCATCCGGGTGATCATTCGGAGCATTCTGTCTGTGGCCACATGAATGAGTTAGAATTTCCCTGGAGACTTTTGTGCTCCATGCAAAGAAAGGTTGGAAGAGGAGGGGACAGGATGGTGTTGCATACAGATCTTGGAAGTGGGGATGGCATCTGTAACCTTGCACCTCTGCACAGTTTGAGTCCTCGTGTGTTGTTGAAGAAGGTTACTGCTCTCACCTTTCCAGGAGATCATAGATTATGCGTCAGTCAGAGAGAGGGGATAAATACCTCCCCTGAAAGGCTCCCTCATGACCCATATTCTCCAGAAGAAGGGATGTGCATTCATCCAGTATTGTAAAAGTTTGTGGGAAAGAGTTTGTGAGTTGTACTAGCTAGATCTGCTGTTTCTGTTTGGGTTCTGAGCTCAGGTTATGGTGCTAGTAATATTTGTTCATTTTATTTCATTTAAAACATTTCTGTGCTGCCTGTCCCCTTGAGGAAGGATACCTATTTAAAAAGCGCACACACCAGGCAGTATCATAACACAGTATAAAATTCGGCTGCACCAGGCAGGACTAAAACCGGAATTAGATATTTGCAAAAGCACAGTTAAATAAGTAGGTTTAAAGGAGGCACTGAAATAAAATTGGAAATGTCACTTACCCAAATTAAGTGCTACAGTTAGAAAATAACTTGATCCCAAACTTATGGACATAGAAAACTGCCTGGGATTTTCAGTCTGTGATTAGCAAATACCTGATTGATGAGCAACTGGGACAGTGCCTTCTTCGTGGTGGTGCTACAGTTGTGGAAGTCTGCCCCCTCATAGATCCTGCAAGCCTTCCTTCTGTCCCATTTTTATATGGCACTTGAACACATTTTTATTCCAGAAGTCGTTTTGTGATGGACTCTGGATGTTTTCGTTGGGCTTTGCTTTCTTCCTTTTCATGCCACCTTTCCATCAAGAAGCATTCCCAGGGCAGGTTACATCATTCACGTAAAATATACACCCTTCTGAATACCAGAGCCCCTTTTGCACCACCAAAATCCTGGAAGAAGAGGTGGCAACGAAGGCTGAGCAATGCCAGGGCCAGCTCTGCTTCTGAGGGGAGTTATCTCCACAACTGGTGGCAGTGCTGGGTTTTGCAGCCGAGAGTATTTCAGTACTTCATTCATTTTTTATTTTGCATTTTATTGTTACGTCTCCAAAACTGCTTGGGACGTGGGTGGCGCTGTGGGTTAAACCACAGAGCCTAGGACTTGCCAATCAGAAGGTCGGCGGTTCGAATCCCCGCGACGGGGTGAGCTCCCGTTGCTCGGTCTCTGCTCCTGCCAACCTAGCAGTTTGAAAGCACGTCAAAGTGCAAGTAGATAAATAGGTATCGCTCCAGCGGGAAGGTAAACGCCGTTTCCATGCACTGCTCTGGTTCGCCAGAAGCGGCTTAGTTATGTTGGCCACATGACCTGGAAGCTGTACGCCGGCTCCCTCGGCCAATAAAGCAAAATGAGTGCCGCAACCCCAGAGTCGGTCACGACTGGACCTAATGGTCAGGGATCCCTTTACCTTTACCTCCAAAACTGCTTACGTTAAAATGAAAATGTATGGTATTCAACTGACTTTTGTGCTCCAAGGATTAACACTAGCACAAACAGACACACACTTACCCCAGGTGTCACACACTGTCCCCAGATCTGTTCTAGAGGGGTGGGGGAACCCTGAGAACAGATTTAGATTTAGATTTAGAGGGTACACAGGGGAAGGACAGAGTAATTCCATTGTGCAAAGAGAAATCCTTGTGCCAACAGAATCTGAGACTTAGTGCACAGTGAGATTGGAAAAGCAGGACATAAACAGCTTAAATGAATAGACAGATCTTTTATTTCTCTAGGTCATGAATCATGAATGAAATTTATTATGGTCAGAGACCAGGTTGAGAAACACAACTGGAACTACAACCCCAAAAGCAAAACAAACATTTAAAACAATATACAACAATGGATTTTAAGTTTAAAAGTGCGATAGGCATATAAACACATAAAAACTTTAAATTAGACTACCTTAGAGGAATGACCCAAAATTGCCCGTGGATCCGGGTTTGGGAATTTTCTTAACAAACCAGATTGAATCGGGGGGTGGTCTGCGCCTACAGATCTGTGCGCAGAATCTGCCAACAATCCGGGTCGTGTTGTGGTCTTTGCCTAACAGAAGAAGATCAAATTTTTGCTTTACCGGGAGGTCAGCAAGCCTCACCAGCAGGGGGTCAATGGTTTCTCTACGTGCCTCAAAAGGGACAGCTAAAAAATATTTGTTCAGGGCTTCCTATATCCCCCTAGTTCTCTAGGTCAAAGAGCAAGAACATTTTACATGAAATACATAACAACAACAAAAAGTTCATTCAAAAAGAAGATAATGTATATCATAGAATCCTAGCGTTGGAAGGGACCATGAGGATCATCTAGTCCAACCCCCTGTAATGCGGGAATCTTGAACCCCTAACCCTGAGATTAAGAGTCTCATTCTCTACCAACTATGTAGCTATGCGGCCAAACAATCTTCAGGAGAATGATGTAGCTAAAACCACTGATGAACAAGCATAGCCAATTAACATGGCTGTGCTTCAGATGGTGAAACAATTTGTTCAGTTAACTGCAGTTAACAAACCAGACTCTGGCATGGTAACTAGATCTGTAGCTCATCAGTGAGAAATCCATATTTTACATTATGTTTACTCATACAGTTACAGAGAGGGAGGTTCTAGTAAACAGCCTTTGCCTCATCTCCTGAGCCAAGATATATCTACATATGAGTAGGGGTGGGAGAGAAATATGATTCATTTCACATTTAAAAGCAAAGTTACCTAGTTTGCACTTCTGAAACCAATAAAATAACTGGAATGCTTCTATCCTTTGAAATCTACACTCTCCAAATTTTGCTCTGCAGTTCTCCAGCCAAGTAATGTTTAGATAGATGTGTATACTGGGGTTAATTGTGCACGCAAATGCCTATGTTAGTGAAAATAACATACAAAAGTGAATTATATTAGGGAAAATTTATCTGCAAAAAAATGTATATTAGGCAAAATTCACACCAAAATGTCGGTGAATTAAAACAAACAAATACATTGCAAACTGATATGGGTATGTAGAGAACTGAAATTGAGATTGGAAAAACAATAAACAGAGGGAAACCAAAATTTGTAGATTTCACCCATCCCTGTACATAAGGTAGATTCATTTGTGTGTGTTTTCAAAAATGGTTTGTTCATTATCCAGAGCTCATGTTGCTCAGGATTTTTAGTCATATCATTCTCTTGTGGATTGTTTGGATCCATGTACAGTATATTACTCTCTTCTTTTTTGGACTCTGGGACAGTGTGTGTGTGCATTGCATTAGTTTTGGTTTATGGGGCAACCTGTGATTCTAGATATACTGTTGACAATAAACATCAGCTGCTTTCTGGAATTGACTGCATACTTTATTTAGGGTTTACTCTTGGGGTTTGGGGGCTCAAGAATTTGGGCTGCCTTTTTGTGCCTTTCTGTTGCCCGATTCCCAAGTCTGAAGAGCGGTTTGCTTTGGGAGCAGAAAGGCTAAGAGAAAATGTGTATGTTTCTGTCCTGAATATACTTTTGACATCTTGCTTTCTAAAGTAGAAGAATCTTCCCCAACCCTTTCCTGGCTCTGTTGCAAACTGTGATCAAAGCAAGAGTTGGTCCCTACAGTGAGTATCTAGGCATTTCCAAAGCTGGCTAGCTAGCTGCTCCTGTTTAGAATGGAAATTTACCAGGGGATTAAGAGGCTGTGGAAGATGAGGTCTCTGCAGTGGAGCTGGATTATGATTTGAACTTCTTAAACGAGCCAGCATGTGAGATAGCGGAGCCTTTTTGCAAGCCGTTCACCACCAGTAGACAGTAAACTAGCCCCCGTTTTTCTTTCTAGAAATCCTATGTAATAATAGTTGCTAATCTTAATAAAATCCAGAAAGCCAAATCAGAGCAAGGGCCATGCTGCCTGCCATCACTCGGAATGTACGAACACTTACAAATTTTGAGGAAGGGGAGATCAGCCAAATGAACAAAACAGCGTGAATGGGTTGCAGGAGTGAAGTTTATTTGTAAAAGTAATATTTACCACCCTTTGGGGCTTATGTCTTATATATTGGTAGCTTTTAAAATCAAGCAATACCACTTTTGGAAATATAGAATTCGTCATAAATTGTGTAATGCTTTTTTGTAAGCTCAAAATGTTAATATTACCTCTGGTTTACTTTTCTTATTTGTTTGTTGGTTTGTTATTCATTGATATGAAAGCAGAACCACTAACACACATGATTATATTTTAAATGTAAAATTCAGCAAGGAAACATTTCTGAAAAAAAGAGAATTTACAGTGCATGTTCAGCTTTAGGCTGGGAAAAGCAAGAGGCAAAATAAAATATTGGCTCAGATCCCAGCAAAAGAACTGGGTGGCTTCAGTTGCTGATGCGCACCCCCATTCCCAGCAAAAGGCACATCTGGCCAATTCGGTGTAATGTAGATCGGGATGTGCATATATAGATGCAAATTGTTCCTGGCAGAGCACACTCTTAAATCTGAGCTTGTACACATCTTGTGTGATTTATGAATTGGTTATAATTTCAAACAAGCTAGAAATCTCTCTTTTTTAAAAAAAATAGCTAGCTTCTGTGGCAAATTGTACTTGTGGAGCTGAGTGAAATTCCTTCCAGGTTGCTAGGTTACCCATGGATTAACTGCAGAACCTCATTTATCTCTTCTTTCCAAACTGAAAAGCCCAAGCACACGCAAAACATTCTGGTTTGCACCTACTTTAGGCCTCAGGTGGGGCAGGGCTTGTATTGTTGAATACTCCCTCAATCCCTACATGTAATAATGAACTAGAATATCTGAGAGAAATGTGTGGCACATGTCCCTCCGAACGTTAGTTCGTTGCATATAAGGCATATTCCCTCCCTCACTCCCCCCCCCCAGTTGATGGTACCTTCCAAAATTCGACCCCTGAAAGTGTGAAGTGATTCAGTCCAGAACTGCAGAACCTCATAATGGCGAACTCAGGTGGTTAAGTGCCGACGGGATTGGAGGCCACTGGGGAGCAAGAGAGGAAGGTTGCAGCGTTGTAATGGGATTCCTGAGGTTTGCAGGTATATAAATTTTGGTGGACATCCCCCTCAACCTTCCAGTGAAGACTGAGCATGCTCGGTAGTTGCAGAATGTCGGATATCAGTTGGAAGGAGTGCTTCTGTTAGAGGGAGGATATACTGCAACATTTTGCGGCTGCTCCTCTCATGTATGGGTTTTATGTATTGGGTTTTAGGCCCTACAAGCCTATGTGCGTTGACTCAGAAGAAAGCCCCACTGTATCTTGTGGGGTAAGGCTGCACCAGCAACATACATTTAAACCAGTATCGTGCTACTCCAAGCAGTCATGGCGGGGTGATTTAGCAACCAGTCTTCCAGGGAGCTCTGGGAATTGTAGCTCTGTGTGGGGAAAGGGGGGGTCTCTTCCAGCCAATCTCAAAGCCCATAAAAAAACAACACCCAGGAAATCCGTGCCTATTCAAAGTGGTATCTTAACTGCTGTGTTGATGGGACCTACGCATGATTAAGATTATATTCCAAAGAGGCGAGTCTGATACTGAGGGCTAGTGGGGAGGGGCAGATAAAAGACTAGACAGTGCTGCAAATTTTCTCTTGCCCAAAATTAAAATAGCTGTATTTATTTATTTATTTTTAGAAAAGGCAGCAAGGGTCAACATTACATTCATTGCTGCTGTACTCTTGTTCTGTTTTCTATACTGCTCTTTCCTCCAAGGTTCTTAGCATTGGTATGGACATAGGATGTTGATGCAGTAGTGGCACTGTGCTCTAAACCACTGAGCCTCTTGGGCTTGCAGATCAGAAGGTTGGCGGTTTGAATCCGCACAACGGGGTGAGCTCCTGTTGCTGTCCCAGCTCCTTCCCACATAGCAGTTCGAAAGCATGTCAGTGCAAGTAGATAAATAGGTACCGCTCTAGCGGGAAGGTAAACGGCATTTCCGTGCACTCTGGTTTCCGTCACGGTGTTCCGTTGCGCCAGAAGCGGTTTAGTCATGCTGGCCACATGACCTGGAAAGCTGTCTGTGGTCTGAAAGGGAGATGAGCGCTGCAACCCCATAGTCGCCTTTGACTGGACTTAACCGTCCAGGTGACCTTTACCTTTTTACCTATTGATTCAGTCTCCCATCCTCAAGGAATAACCGGACTCAAAGCTTGGAGAGATGGAACTGACCAATGGGGTTTGTGAGGGTTCACGAGCTGGACCAGACAGAACTGAATTCAAAACCCTGTTCAGCTTCCTGGCTTCCTGGCTGATCTTGAGCCAGTTGCTGTCTCTCAGGTTAACCAATATTGTTGTATGGATGCATAACACCACCCAGAGCTCTGGAGGAAGAGCAGTACGAAAACGAAATCAGCATAGCCTGATGTAGATTTGTTGTGCGTGCCATGACACCCCCACGAGTCTTTGCAACCCATCCGCAAACCTCATTTGCTACAGCTGTGGACCAGGGTTTTGAAGTGACGATGAGTTACGAAAAACAGCTCATTCCTGTTGGGTTTTTCACCGTCCCTAAAGTTCCTGATTCCTTCTTGAATAAAAAGGGAGCCTTCCCCCCCCCCCGACTTGCCCCATGCCTTTCAATACAGTCCGTAAAGCACATGATGTTTCATTTACAACTTAAGCAAGAGAAGGCAAGGTTCCTCCTTTATGGAGTTTAACCCTTCAGGTTGCATCTAACAATGACTCTGCACAAGGAAGTGGAATGATTTCTGCTTGTGCAACATAACTTTCCCTTTCCTCCACCTGCGCAACCCGCCCCCCAACGCCCCACCCCAACTTTGGTGGTTCTCCCAACTGGCCCGAACAAATTACAGGGGCTTGGAACTAACGGAAAAGTTAGCAAAATATATCGGAACTCTACACAATCCGAAAAAGGACAACTTTTCTAAAGTTTGGCATCCGTTTGTTGAACCCATTAAAGTTCAGGAACATGATTGGCAGCTGCCCTCTTCTCATGGGGTCCTTTGGAAAAACATTCTTGGATAACATGCTGACGAAAGACAATTGACTGGAATTATAATGTCTTTTTTTGGAATACTCCCTCCTTTCTCCTCGCATCCTTCCTTCCTTTCGTTTTGCTTCCTTGCTTTGATTTCTTTTCCTTTACTCTCTTCTTTATTGTTGTCATTGTGCTTTTTAATGTATGAGAATATGGAAGCAAAGGAAGGGGAGGGAGGCTGGGAGAAGAGAGGGGTGAGAGGTGAAGGGACACATCTTTGTATGAGACAACAGTTAAGATATATTTGTGAGCGGATCTTGAATTCTTCTTTCTCTATCGCTTTTCTTTTCTCTTTACAGTCATACCTCGGGTTAAATATGCTTCGAGTTGAGCATGTTCGAGTTGCGCTCCTCGGCAACCCGGAAGTAACGGAGCACATTACTTCCGGGTTTCGCTGCTTGCGCATGCACAGACGCTAAAAATGACGTCACACGCATGCACAGAAGCGGTGAAAAGCGACGCGTGCGTGCGCAGACGTGCCGTCGCTAGTTACGTTTACCTCTAGATGCAAATGGGGCTCCGGAACAGATCCCGTTTGTATCTAGAGGTACCACTGTATTATTTTTTGGGTGCAGATTAGCTTGTCTTGTATTGTGAAAAAATGTTAACAAAACTTTATATAGAAAAGAAAATGCAAAGCAAAGGAAGGAGAACGTTCATAGGTCAAGCGGAATGACTTTGTTGGATTCAACCCTTAGGTTCTAATCTAATTAGAAGAGAAGGAGAAAGAGTTGCGACAGTGAATGTGGTTAGCAAATTCAGTTACCTGTACTTTACAGGATATAACGCACCTGTCCTTTCTTAACCTGGACCTAAGAGACAGGAATTCAGTTTAAAGGAACAGTGGTGTAATGGGTCCGTTTTATTGCTTTGTCTTATCCCTTTTAACTGAAACACCCATAATGGTACTTTCTATGATGATGATGATGATGATGAGTCGTGACTACCTTTATTAAATGTTATCGTGTGCCCAGGGCAAACAATTGGCTTACCATCTCATTTGTTTCCGCTTTATTGTGTAGAAGACGTGTAGTATATGTCAAATGCTGCTTCCCAACCTGTGCAGCTTTGCATCGCATCAGAGGATTCATCAGCACAAATCGCCGTACACGTGTCCCGAGTGTGGTGCAATCTGTAGATCGGTACATTTCCAGACCCACGTCACAAAGAACTGCCTGCACTACACTCGAAGAGTTGGATTTCGGTCAGTATAATAAAAATACTTTCGAGACTGTGAAGTGGTATGCTGTATAAAGTTTTGAAAAGCCAAAACTTCAGGGGAAATGGCATATTGTTAGTGCCACATAATTATTTGAGTACTTTTTTTTTTTTTTAATACCTGAATCTACAGGCACATAGCAAGGGGCCAAATTTTAAAAGCTTAGTCTTTAAACAAGTTTCAAAATCTGTTATATGCATATTTCGGAATAATCATTATGGTATTTTGTGGTAGCTCATCCACTTGATGAGGATATTTTGAATTGACTCTCAACATGCTCTTCTAGAACAAGTTCCATGAGTAAATTACAGATGGAAATGATATGTGGGAATAAGTTAGCCACATAATTTTTCCAGGAGCAAGATGCAAAAACCTCCTTGCTTTGGCATCTGGCCACTCTAGCTGTACAGCCTCTTCAAGCTTCAAATTTGGGGGATGACATTTCCATTAATATTGGTAGGTTTGTTAAGGCAGAGCTGCTCAAAGTATGCAGGCGACTTCGGCATGGCTCTGACCTATGCTTTTGTTCCACCTATGAGTATCTTTGTGGCATGATATCAGAAAGGGAGAGAGGGTCACAGGGTTTTTTGTTTTATCTTTTGCTTCTTTCATCGTGAGACTTTTCCTGCATGCAGAACAGAGCTGTCGGCTTCTTACCAACCTTGTACAGAGGAAGATAAAATCCTTGGTCTGGGCCACAGTCCTTTGGGCCCTGTGCCCCAGGGTTGAGAATCTTTCAGTGATACAGTGGTACCTTGGTTCTCAAACTTAATCTGTTCCGGAAGTCCGTTCCAAAACCAAAGCGTTCCAAAACCAAGGCGTGCTTTCCCATAGAAAGTAATGCAAAAGGGATTAATCCATTTAAAAACAACCCCTAAAACAGCAATTTAACATGAATTTTACTATCTAATGAGACCTCTGATCCATAAAATGAAAGCAGTATTCAATGTACTGCAGTCACACAATCAATCAATCAATAGCTGAGCTGGGTTCCGCACAGTCACAAAAACAAAACAGAAAAGCCACAAAAACGCAAAAGAAATAGCAAAAGCAGAGAGACCTCAATGTAAAACTCAAAACGGAAGCGTGGCACTCAAATCAGAAGCATAACACTCAAAACGGAGGATGTTCGGCTTCTGGGAAAAGTTCGCAAATCAGAACACTTACTTCCGGGTTTGCAGTGTTTAGGTTCCAAGTTATTTGAGAACCAAGGTACCACTGTACTTGGAAAGAGTAGCATACTGGAGACATTTTGTATCCTTTATTTGTTCTGTGTACAGTTATAGCTGTGTCCTTGGCCATTTTCTACACGCTGTAGAAGGATGCTAGCACTTAGACCCTACGGTGTTGCGTTGCACTGCACAACAGAAAACGTTGACATAACTCTCCATCTCTTGCAGCTGTGTCCATTGCAATGTGGTATACTCTGATGTGGCGGCGCTCAAATCCCACATCCAAGGTTCTCACTGTGAAGTCTTCTACAAGTGTCCCATTTGTCCAATGGCATTCAAGTCGGCGCCCAGCACTCATTCCCATGCCTATACGCAGCACCCTGGAATCAAGATAGGGGAGCCCAAGTAAGCAGCTCTGATCTTTGCATCCTACTTGACTTAACTATTGACTTGCCAGGCTACGGTTATCATGCTCAGAAATGAATGTTGCGTGTCATGACCAGAACTCCCCATATGCCATCAGAGAAGTGGGAAAAGTCCTGGCAAGAGCTGGTTCTCCTACTTTCCCCTGTGTTTCTAAAATTAAAGGACAGGTGCAATATATAAATGAGACAAAAGAGCAGCATGTTCGACAGCATATGCTTAGAATGCTTAATTCAAGAAGGTTATGAGTGAAATTGGTGAGAGTGTATGAGCACCCTGCTCCCGTGTAACTGAAAAAGTTGCACAGAGATCCGTTTATTTTAGCGTGTTGAAAAGGTCTTGCGTCAAAGCAAATTTTAGGTCACGTTTTCCCACACAGAGCCGACCTTTCAAATAGGGATTTTGCAGCGGTTGAAGCCTCGCTGTTTTCTTTTTTCTTATTTTTTAAAGTTTTTATTATTAAAATAATTCAGTATTAATACACACATATTGCGAATATACAAGCATACATTTCATACAATCCTTAAAAATCTTCAAACATACCTACACTCAATCCCGCAGATAATTCCTTTTCCCATCACCGTCCACCACCCCTCACCCCACCTTTGTGTTAGACTTCCAGTCTGCTCAGTTGCAATTTCTTTCCACTTCTATTACTTTCCTTCACACACCTTTAACCTAATTTCATGCTCTTTTTTCTATTACACATTGTTATCCATCTTATTTAGTATTTCAGTATTTAAAACGGAACTTATTTATTCTAATAGGAGTTCTGATTTTTCAATATGGTTTTGCAAGTATCCTTTAAACACCTTCTAGTCCCTGTCTATCCTCTCTTTTGAGATTCTTCCCATTTCTCCCATTGTTTTGGATATGTTGTAATACTCCAATAATTTGGCAAGCCACTCTGTTTTTGTCAGCGTTATACCGAAGCCTCGCTGTTTTCCTCTCCCCAGATTTCTCATATTCACTTCAGTACTTCCTTGCTGATGGTCTAGGGCAGGGGTCAGCAACCCGTGGCTCCGGAGCCACATGTGGCTCTTTTACACCTTTGCCGCGGCTCCGGGGTGGATACTAGCGAGGGGAGGAGGCGCATTGTGTGCCCCGACTCTCCCCACTGTGGCGGGTGCTGTACTGGCTGTGACGTCGCATGGGGGCGGTGCGTGCGTTAGTCACGCACCGTCCCGACGTCACCTTCCCGCCTGCTGTCAGATCGCGGCTCCGGAGATATATTTGTTTTAAATGTCGCAATGGTTTTGCGGCTCCCAGTTTTTTTTTCTTCGGAAACGGGTCCAAGTGGCTCTTTTTGTCTTAAAGGTTGCAGACCCCTGGCCTAGAGCAGTGATGGCCAAACTTGGCCCTCCAGCTGTTTTGCAACTACAATTCCCATCATCCCTGGTCCTGTTAGCTAGGGATGATGGGAGTTGTAGTCCCAAAACAGCTGGAGAGACAAGTTTGGCCATCACTGGTCTAGGGGAACCTGTTTCAGCCCAAGGGTATGTCCCCCTTATGGACAGCTTTCCAGAGGCCACACGTCAATGGTAGGCAGGGCCAGAGGCAAAAAAAAAAAGGGTGGAGCCAGAGGTAAAAGTAGGCGGGGCAATGGGTACAACTTTGTACGACAGGCTACATTCCAATTATGCACATACAAACATATATACACATATCTTCACACTACATGCAGACAGGAAAAAGGCAGTTCACAGGCACATTCCAACCAGGCAAAAGAATGTGAGGAGAGTGAAGCCAGGCAACAGCCCTTGGGGGGCGGGGCCAAGGAAGAGCCACGAGAGGCCGGAAGCCTCCCCCCCAAAAAAAAACTCTGTAGTTTCCTGCTCCTTAAATAGGGGTATCTGTGCTCACTCCAGATGCAAATGGCCATTCCTCTCCCAAGGGAGCACTCTGTGTGACAGAATGATAAGGGTCTTTAATAGAGAAATCTAAGCATCCTTGCTAGATTACATTTCCCAGGGTTTCTTAAGTCAGAACCGGTATGCCGCTGTTATAAATGCATAATGCAGATACAGCATCTACAATGTATCTTCATAGAAAAAGGAGGAATGTGCAAAATGAGAATTTAATTATTATTTTTGCCGTTCCTTTCAAACGTTCCTCCGGCTCCCCTTGACGTCCCTCCAATTCTTCAGCTGAATTTTGCTCCGGGTGAAAATTCAGTGTCAGTTCTAATGATAAGTGGCTGGTAATGCTTCCCTTATTAGGAGCAAGAGTCCTTTGTCTGTGTTTATGGAAAGGCACTGAAACCACCAAGATGATTTACAGCCTCAAGGGGTTGTTTGAAAGCCCATTGCCATGCAAGCACTACTTTCAGTTCTGCAAAGGTTGTTCTTATGAGCCTTAGAAATGAAAACGCCGGATTGCCACTGAGTGACCTACATATCTGGGCCTTTTCGGGTATTGCTTCCGTGCATTGGGCTTATGTGTGGTTAGCTTCACCTACAATTTCACACTGCCCTGTGAGGCAGTATGAGGTAGTGGTTAGAGAGCTGGATTAGGACCTGGGAGACCAGGGTCCAAATCTCTACCTGCCTGATTTTCATTTGTAAGCCCCTTTGAGCAGCCCCTTTGTGGGACAGAAAATTGGGGTACGGTTTAAAAACCTATGCCAGTAATGCAGTCTTTTGGAATAAATGAAATGCCACAACAGACTGACGTTATGTCTTCAACTGCCTTTTTCTGTGTGTTTTTCTTTTAAAAGGATAATCTACAAATGCTCCATGTGCGACACAGTGTTTACCCTGCAGCCTTTGCTGTATCGCCACTTTGACCAACACATTGAAAACCAGAAAGTGTCTGTCTTCAAGTGTCCAGACTGTTCGCTTTTGTACGCACAGAAGCAACTCATGATGGATCATATCAAGGTGTGTGGGCTTCATTTGGCAACCATAACGGGGAGCCACCAGAAGTAGATGAAAGTAGGTGTAATGATCTCTGGCAGGCAAGCAAGCCTGTAATGTAATGACGCTCCGGCAGTTTTATGCACGTTTATTTACAAAAAATACACACCCAGAGCCCGGCTTCTTGCCTGCTCGCATTTACAATAGTTGGTCAGTCTGCATTTTCACCCCTCCCACACCAGGAAGGATGCCAAATTCCCGCCTTTCCCCTCTTGCCCTTCCGTTGCCATCTGATATTATCCAGACACCAAAACGGGGACTGAGAAACTGGCCTGCCCCCTCCCCACTCCCACTTGACTGACTCAGACCTCTGCTTATCTGCTGATTGCCTAGCAGTGCTCTGGCTGCCGTACAACTCCGCCTCTTCTTGAGATCTAACAGAGTCTTCCCCAGGAAGGGGGGTCGAACTGCCCTTTCTCTGTCAGCCAGTTCTCATCTGCAGAGTCAGACCCTCATGCACCTAGTTCGATTTCTGAGTCTAACTCTTCCCCTGCGCTCAGGGCGGTGGGCACGTTCCTGACACCAGGTTAGATGCCCTTGTAATTACAAGGGAAGCAGGCTTGCGAACGATAAAACTGAACGCGTGAAACGGCATTATATTCTAGGAACCAGGTCACTAAACTGCTTAACCCAGTACTGTCTACTCAGGCTGGCAGCTGCTCTTCTCCAAGTCTCAGAGCAGAGGACTTTCCCAAATCTTTGAACTGAACAAAGCCTGAACCTGGACCTTATGCCAGGGGTGCAGTGCGATGCCTTCCAAATGTTGTTGGCCTGCAGCTTTCATCAGCCGCAGCCAGCGTGGCCTGCAGTCATGGATGATGAGAGGTGTCCCAGCCTCTGCGCTATCGTACTACGGAGTTATGGCTGCTCCCTTAATCTGCACAGTTTCTAAACTTCATGCAGATTACTATGAAGTTACAGAATCCACTTTCAGAGACTTTTTCTTTCCCTATATTATAGTTTAAAAGAAAACAAACCCCCACAAAATTTTTCTGCAGTGGTGTTTTGAGGCTGACTACTACTTCTGGTAGGGACGCGGGTGGTGCTGTGGGTTAAACCACAGAGCCTAGGACTCGCCGATCAGAAGGTCAGCGGTTCGAATCCCCACGACGGGGTGAGCTCCCATTGCTCGGTCCCTGCTCCTGCCAACCTAGCAGTTCGAAAGCACGTCAAAATGCAAATAGATAAATAGGTACCGCTCCGGCCGGAAGGTAAACGGCATTTCCGTGCGCTGCTCTGGTTCGCCAGAAGTGGCTTAGTCATGCTGGCCACATGACCTGGAAGCTGTACGCCGGCTCCCTCGGCCAATAAAGCAAAATGAGTGCCGCAACCCCAGAGTCGGTCACGACTGGACCTAATGGTCAGGGGTCCCTTTACCTTTACTACTTCTGGTAGTTTCATTCCTTTGAGCTTTGGTGTTTATAATGAGATATATATATATATTTATACTAAGGCATTAGGCAATCAGTAGCCTTTTCCCACTGGACTTCTGCTTTTAAGCTATTGGCTTTACCGCAGTGACTTTCAGCTTGTGTTCTGGGCAAACCCAGGGATTCCTCAGTGAGATTTTTATCCGTAGCGGACAACCTTGGCAGAATATAAGGGGAAAGGCTAGTCTAGAACACTCCCCCCCCCCCGACATGGCAGCTCTCTCTGTGCAAGGTAATGGCGGGTAGGGGGAATTCAGACATGCAGTCCCCCATCTTTGAAGTGGTACAGTCCAGCTGTGTCATGTGGTTTTTGCCGCCTCTGTACATTGGCCTATGGGTGCCATGGATTCGTGAAACTTAATCTACAAGCATTTATTTTATTTTATTTATCACATATCTGCATTCTGCTTTTCGTCCAAGGAGTTGAAAGTGGCTTTCGTAGTTCTCCTCCTCCCCACTTTATCCTCGCATCAACCCTGGGAGGCTGGCAGTGAGTGACTGGCCGAAGGTCACCCAGTGACATAGCTGTCAACTTACAGATTTGAAAATAAGGGACCAGCAGCCTCGAAAATAAGGGATCAGCAACCAAAATAAGGGATCAACAATTACTTTGATAAAATACATATTTTGTTGCATGCAAATGGCTTTAGATACCTATTAGGTCCATAAATTACCATATAGCATATATTCAACACAAAAAAGCAACAATTTGTTGTTGACAAAGGACAGCTGGACGTATAAAGGGCCCCATTACCTTCAGTAGCTTATTTAAGGGACATCATCAATAAGGGACAGCAGCGGGACATGGCGCTGGGATAAGGGACTGTCCCGCCAAATAAGGGACGCTTGACAGCTATGCCCAGTGAGTTTTGTGGCAGAGTGGGGATTTGAACCCTGTTGGCTTCCCAGGTCCTAGTCCAACGCGCTAACCACTACACCACACTGGCTTCTCCAGCCTTCTGCCTGCTTGTCATCGCACCTTGTATTCTCTCTAGATAGCAAGTACCACCTTGCTTTGTTCTTTCTTTTTGAATTAGTCTATGCACGGGACGCTGAAAAGTGTCGAGGGGCCTCCGAACCTGGGTATCAGTTTGCCGCTGAGCACGAAGCCCACCACTCAGAACTCGGTCAGTCACAACAAGGAGGACTCCAAATCCGTCAACGGGACAGAAAAGACAGAGAAGAAATCCCCCTCCCCTGTGAAGAAAGCAGAGCCCCAGAAAGTCCCCAATCCCGGCTGGACGTGTTGGGAATGTGATCGCCTGTTTACTCAGAGAGATGTTTACATATCCCACATGAGGAAAGAACACGGAAAGGTAAATTGCGGGTGTTGAGCGGAGAATTAGAAGATTAGATCTGGGCCGTTTTCAAGTTGTTGACGAAGCTGTTTAGCATGGAAAGAATTCCTCCCCGTTAGTCGCCCACCTTGCAACCAAACCAGCAGTGAGGTTTATTGATTACACTTGCCTGTTGCTGAAAAGTTATTCTAAAAGATAATACCCCACCCTTGGCAAATAAATAAATAAATCCCTTCACCATGGTGAAGCCCAGGACAAACTGACTGATGTCAATTCTGCATTGCTGGAATGGGCTCTTCCTCTCTTTCTAAGCCAGGCCAGGCAGATTTGATTGCATTTTAAGTAGCCAGCCATCACACAATTTCAGCGGAAAAAAGGCCACTATTTAGTTTTATGTAAGCATAAATCTAGAGAACAAATAAGATCATGCATGCTAAAAGGCACAGGGTTATGGAGGGAAATAAAATACAAATCAACACAATGGATCAGCCTGGTTTACATTTCCTACAGCGCAGAAGGGAGAGTCAACGCTAGAAATTTTCGCGAGTATGTTATTGCCTAGATCCATTAAGTTTTAAGCGCTTTTCAAAGTGTCGCCCACCAACTTGGATGGCTTTGAAAGAGGGTTAGACTAATTCGTGGAAGAGAAGGCTATAGAACACCACCAGCCACAATGGCAGTGATCTCCCCTGCGCAGTTGGAAGCACATTGCTCCTGAGTGCCGTTTTCCTGGGAGTAACAGTGGGCAGACGGCTGTTGTTTCAGGCTTCTCCTAGGAATCTGGTTGGTCCCTGTGAGAGCCGGTTGTTCGCCTGGTTGAACCATTGGCCTCATCCAGCAGGCTGTTCTTATGTAATTAAAGCTGCTGTGATGAATTAACATGACAGGCGTGCTCTGATTAGTCGGTCCTATTGAGCAGAATGTGTCTGATCCTATTTTTATGCATTTCGAATAGGAGTACAGTCATACCTCGGGTTGAATGCGCTTCGGGATGAGCGTGTTCGAGTTGCGCTCCGCGGCAACCCGGAAGTAACCGACTGTGCTACTTCCGGGTTTTGCCGCATGCGCAGACGCTCAAAATGACGTCATGCGCAAAAGCGGTGAAAAGCGACGCGTGCGTGCGCAGACGTGCCGTGGCTGGTTCCATTTGCTTCTAGATGCGAACGGGGCTCTGGAATGGATCCCGTTCGCATCTAGTGGTACCACTGTACAGCACAAAGGGCTTGCAATAAGTTACTTGGCCCAGTGGGGTGGGGGAGGTGCAATAAACAGAAAGACCCCCTGTTCTTACTCCTCACAGATTAGTTTTCCTAGGCTCTGTGGTTTAACCCACAGCGCCACTCACATCCCTGGTCCAAAAACGAGTTTGCATGTTCCGGTGTTAACTTCTTGGCTCCATCTTGGCCACATGTAAAAACCTCTATTTGCTTTGTTTGCCACGAGTAATAAACCTTTAAGTTTATTCTTTCAGTCACCAGTCTTACTAGACTGTTTCCTTGGTCACGCTGCTGCAAAATATGTACCAAACCCCAAGCAGGGTGGGCAGGCAGTATGCTCAGTGTGGACAAAAAAGGCACCTCAGAAGAGGAATAGAAACAGAAGTGGAGAGAGGGAATGTAATGGAGTGTCCTGAAAGAGCACTGGCTGGCTGGAACCCTGAGCAGGAACACTCCATACTGTAATATTTTCTTGCAAGTCCCACTTCTCTGAACTAATAACAGTCTTATCAACTCCAACCTGCTTTTGGCTCCCCCCTGCCAACGAGGCTTTCAGAGTAGTAAAATTAAAAAGAGGGAAGAAATTTTAAAAGCTCATAATTTTTCATGGTTGATGTTCAGCACAGACCCCTAGGCAGGAGTAAAACTAATAAAAACCATGTCAGTTTTGCTGCCTTGGGTGGAAGGAGAGAGAGACGTGAGAGAAAGCCATATGGGAAATACCGCGAAAATGTAATAAGCTCAGAGGTGTTGGTAAAGACAGAAGAAAGCTCGTAATAAGCAAGCTCTCATGGGTCGGAGATGCTATAATGAAACACCCATGTAGCAGCATTCAAAGATGGAAGCTGAAAGAAAGCAGTGTGTGAATTGTTCCAGAGTAGGATAAATTCTCGGTTACGGGTCGTTGGTTAAAATGTTTTACTGCTTCTTGGGTCATTTATGTAGGTCATCATGCAGCAAGCCTTGTTCAGATCCACTTGCTGCTGTTTATCATTTGTGTTGCGAATGGCTACTAAAGCAACCTTGCAGAGAGAGCTTAAGGGGTTGCCTAGCAACCTTGGGTTTGGCTTGGGCCTAGCAAGCTCGTCAGCCAGAGGTGAGGAATGCCAGTGATGGATCCGTGTCCCGCAGGTGGACTGGTTAAGAGTATCACATAACTTGCTGGACACAGACCTCCTTCCATTGCGGTCCAGCAACCAGTTAGACCCTTCTGGGACTCACAGAGCAGCGCAAGAACTGCTCTACATTCTCAGCATCTCGTACCTCAAGGCAGGCTTCTCCTCCTGCACATGGAGGTTCCATGTATCCGTCATGGCTAGTAGCCATTGGCTAGTCCCCACTTATTTTGGATTGGGGGGGGGGAAGGGGGACGGACACAATGGTCCATAGGTCTTGTGAGTCAAATGACAGGTGTGTGAGCCACCTGTTCAGGAAGATCTGAGTACAGGGCATGGAAATAATGCACATGTATCCCTCCATATGCTGCTCTGCATTTAACAGCTGGCTTTTGTGTACGACGCCATTCCTCCTCTCGTTAGCTGATTTCCATTTTGCCTGGTTAATTTCCCCTACTCTATTGACTTCTAGGGGGCTAGGCAGAGCAGCTGCAACTGGTAATTGCAAATCTGGGAAACCGCACAAGTAGGTCTTTCAAAGCATTGTGTTTGTAGAGCCATCAGGCTACCTGTACTGGATCAGAATTAGTAAGGGGAAAGTAGCTTCCATTGCTTTCTAGAAATAATTCACTGTACAACCCAGCCCTGCTCCCTCTGGTGGACACATCACGTCATAACGGTGCCCTGGGATGTGCCATGCTCGCGACATTGCTTTGTTTAAGGTAAAGTTTTAAGTTAACTGGCACATATCGTAATGTACCTCCTTTTTAAAAAAACGTTTTGACTTCCTTTCTTTAAAGCAAATGAAGAAGCATCCTTGCCGACAGTGCGACAAATCCTTCAGTTCCTCGCACAGCCTTTGCCGCCACAATCGCATCAAGCACAAAGGCATTAGGAAAGTTTATACCTGCTCGTAAGTTCTGCTTTTTAGAGTTCTGCGCAACTATGTTCGTTAGAATAATTCTTAGACCTTTTAAAAAAACAAAAACAAACCTGCCCTTCTCTTATTGAGAGGCCAGGTAGCATATCTGGAGACAATCTGCTCACATTTCAGCCTACTCTTTAGAGAAAATGAGTCTCCAGCTGGAGCCACACAGTGTTCTTCAACCTTTTGGTCCCCAAATGTCGTTGGACTACAATGCCCATCATTTTCAGCTGGCTTTGCCAGTTGTCAGGAATGGTGGAAGCTGGAGTCCTGCAGCATGTGAGGATCCAGAGTTGAAGAACAAGGTTCTACAGAACCCCGTGCTTGTCTGTCATGTAAGACTGCCTGCCACAGAGGAGGGATAGCCGACACGGTGCCCTGCAGATGTTCTGGACTACAAATCCCATCATCCCTGCCATCAGCCATGCTGACTGGGCCTCATAGGAGCCCAGAACGTCTGGAGGACTCGCTGTGGTTTCAAACGTCTAGTGGGCACCACATTATGTACCCTTGGTTGTAGAGGATTATGGGACAATTGCTAAAGTGCGTTCTCAGCACATGCATGGCGACAGTACTGAAACCAGAAGTGTGTCCTGGAATGCACCCAGCTGTTTCCTAAGACAGCTTGTTGCTGGATAAAATAGGTAGCAGCAGTCAAGCTGCTTTTTATGCATCAAATAAGTTAAAATGGCCTGGGTGTATGTATGTGTAAGAGAGAGTGCTCCTATTGTTCTTCAGGTTGAATCCAAGTAAAACGTCTGTGTGTGTTTATTAAAGATTTACTTGTGTTGCAAAACAAACAAAGGAAAGTACATATAGCATCTCCATTTTCGGTTCATAGAGTCTTTTCCACAGTTTGTTTACGTTCGCCAACCAAGTGCGATGTAATCCCATACATCCTAGAAGACAAAAGGAAACAATGGGTGCAAATGGAGATAGATAACATCGGAAAAAGCCCTCCTCTAGTGTACCCATTCCTCCAAAACAAACCAAGGAAAATTCCCACAACACTAACCAAGTTTAAGGAAAAAGCAGGAAAACTGGCCCCATTCCAACTAATTACCTTGGCCTACCATCCATCCTGCATCCCCAAACCTTCCAAATAAAGACCTGGCAAGCTGAAGGCCTATATCGCCTCACCGACTTTTACAAAAGTAAATTATATTTTTGAGTACACCCATTGAAATCAGTAAGATGTGAGTTAGCCATGTTCATTCATTTTAATGGTGGTCACTTGAGCACCTGTGCAAACACTGTTAGTACCAACTAGTTGATCATAACTGTTGATGGTCTGCTGTGCATTTTATTCATGCAGGCACTGTCCGGATTCAAGGCGTACTTTTACCAAGCGGTTGATGCTAGAAAAGCATATTCAGCTGATGCACGGCATTAAAGAGCCCGATGTGAAAGAGATGACAGAATCAAGCAATGTAGGACAAAGCGCCGTAAAAGAAGACGCGAAGGTGAGCTCTTATTTGTATGCAAGTCCTGGCCTTTAAAAAGAAACATGGAATACCAGCTGAATAAACTTCTGTGTCCTCTCAACAAATCAGAGTTGGGAGACTTGAAGCTTCTTTTGTCTTTTGAGGGAAAAAGTGAAGAAAGCACTTTGTGACCCGCATGTGTGCAGACGCACGGGTTGCGGGTTGCGAACGTGCATCCTGCACGGATCACGTTTGCAACCCGAGCGTCCACTGTAAATAAATAACA
Organism: Podarcis filfolensis; assembly: GCF_964270895.1. Classification (NCBI taxonomy): domain Eukaryota; kingdom Metazoa; phylum Chordata; class Lepidosauria; order Squamata; family Lacertidae; genus Podarcis; species Podarcis filfolensis. Next base: position 15,074,854 of record NC_139613.1, read on the forward strand.
GCCGTTGTAAAACCTGTCCTCCGTGTCGGATACACCACTACGTTTTTGAAAGCCATCTAAGGTAGTAACCATCACCACCCCAAACACATACACAAACTTTGGCAGAGAGTTCCATAAGTTAAATTGTGCCAAGAAGTGCTTCCCAGTTGGCTGATTCCGAACACGATCCTTAGCTCAATACACACACTTATTTCTAGTGCAGAAGCAGTGAACATTCATGAGAACAGCTACATGATCATAGCTGGGTTGTTTATTTTAAAACTGATTTGTTCCAACTTCAGGTTCCCAGTCCGAAGCGTAAATTGGAAGAGCCTGTGCTGGAATTCAGGCCCCCTCGAGGCGCCATCACTCAGCCGCTGAAGAAGCTAAAGATCAACGTTTTCAAAGTCCACAAGTGCGCAGTCTGCGGCTTCACGACCGAGAACCTCCTTCAGTTCCACGAACATATTCCCCAGCACAAATCTGACGGCTCTTCGTACCAGTGCAGGGAATGTGGCCTCTGCTACACCTCCCACGTCTCCCTCTCCCGGCACCTCTTCATCGTACACAAGCTGAAGGAGCCCCAGCCCGTCTCGAAACAGAATGGGTCGGGGGAAGACAGCCAACAGGAGAACAAGCCCAGCCGCGAGGAGGAGTCGTCTGACAGTGCCGTGTCCGACAGGAAGTGCAAAGTTTGCGCAAAGACCTTTGAAACAGAAGCGGCCTTAAACACCCACATGCGAACACATGGAATGGCCTTCATTAAATCCAAAAGAATGAGCTCGTCTGAAAAATGACCCGCCCCTCCCTCCCACCCCCCACGCATATCCCAAAAGCGAGAGAAAGAAGAAGAAGCCTTCTCTACTTCAGAACGTGACTGACCTTTCTTTCTTTCATTCATTTTTGGTACAGAAAACCTGCCACACAATGGAGATAACAGCTCTTCACACGCTGTTGCAATATATTCTGTACTGAAAACAATATCTTCTTCACCTCATCGCTAGAGAGAGAGATATATATAGAGAAATATATATATATACATAGATATATATAAGCCCCCTAAAGACTTTTTTTTTAAAAAAAAACACTCCACGTGAAATAAAGCAGTATTTGAGTTGAACAGAGTTTGTATATATTTAAACAGATAATTTTTATACTCTTTGTTATGTGTTGGTATTGGTATTTAGTGGGAAATGCTTGTTTCGTTTTGTTTTTCGGTTTTGGTCAGTTGTTTCTGTTTGTTTTTTCCGGACAGCAAGTTCGTTTTAAAACAGAGTTCTTCATATTAGGGCATTGCTTAGGTTTCCATTAAACCGCTTCGTGGGGGTGGTCCCTTTCTGATGTCACTAAAACATCAAGGGAACACGCCCGTCTGTCCCATAACTCTATGATCATGCTAGAGATCGCATGGGAGGAGCCATGATTCCCCCAGCTCTTTTCCATGTTACCTTCATCCTTCCTGGAAACCGTGGTTAATTCTGGCATGGTAAGGAGCTGTACCAGGTGTCATTGGACTGCCACACGATCTAGAGCTTCTGAAATTGCCAGCGTTGTGTGTGTGGAAACGTCGCACATTGTGGTGGCTCACACACCTAAGCATTGAAGTCACGAGGAAGCCTACCAATATATATACATCCAGGGGAGGATTGACAAAACTGCACTAGAAAGCAAAAGTTAAAAGAAGATAAATGAAAGGCAAGTCGCTTTTTTGTTTGTCTGATTGCTTTGTAGTTACTGGATTTATGCCCCCAAATAACGTTCTTAATGATCAGGAGGATTTAGAATAATTTTATTATCACCTCTTGCATAAACATTATAGGTGCTTTTTTGGAAGATCTTCCCGTATTAATGTGAGAGGGCATTTCTGTGTGTAGACAACACATCGGCTACAGAACCCAGCTGCAGTTTCCTGCAGAAAAGCCCCCCTGAAATAATGGGAGCTGCCCCAAAGCGCTATCCTTCCTTTTCATCACTGCTTACGTGTAAGGAATGCCCTGGAGGGTCTGTGCAGCTTGTGTTTTAAGCATCACGCTCTTTTGCTCTCCTCCACTGCGCTTTTGAGAGAGGTTCTTGGACTCTTTCGAAAGCCCTGTTGAGGTGCTTCAGTATTTTGCTGCTTAGCTGCTCCCAGTTAAACAAATATGTAGAGTACTGTGAATTGAGTTTACAATGGTGGAGAGGCAGGGAGAAGGATCGTGTGCCGTGTCATTTCTTAAACACTACATTGAAAAACCCGTGAAATGATGTATTTTTTGTTTGACGGAGAAGGCTGAAGCCTGGATGCTTGCATAATATGGTAGGTGGCGCCAGTTTTATGTCAGATCAGGTGCTTGGAGGCGTAGGATAAATTTGTAGCCCCCCATTGAAAAGCTAACACCCCGTAGGTCAGACTATGCATCCATTTAGCCCAGTATTGTCTCCTCTTGTTTCGCAACAGCTTTACCAGGATCTCAGGCAGAAAAAAGGGTCTTTTCTGTCACCTGCTACCTGATTCGCTTTAACTGAGGCTGCCAAGGATTTGCTTCCCTCTCCTACAGTTTTTGTTTCCGTTGCTTATTGAAACGTAGACTAGATCGGACACACAAAATGCACAACCAGGAATCTGGGAGGCTTCTTAGAGCTGCCTTCCTCTTCCGGGTAGAGTTCTGCAAAGAGCGTGCAGTCCCCACTTTCCCATGCTCACATGGGAAGTCTTAAAGCAAGGAAAGGGATTTGGACAGGTGGGTAGGGCAGCCCACCTGTCCATCATATAATTGACAGGGGGGGGTTTGCCCTGCCCACCTGCCAAAGCTGGTACAGTCCCATCAGTCTCAGCCAGCAAGGCCCAGCCCTGGGAGATGCTGAGCCAGTGTGGTGTAGTGGTTAAGAGCGGTGGACTCGTAATCTGGTGAACCGGGTTCGCTTCCCCGCTCCTCCACATGCAGCTGCTGGGTGACCTTGGGCGAGTCACACTTCTCTGAAGTCTCTCAGCCTCACTCACCTCACAGAGTGTTTGTTGTGGGGGAGGAAGGGAAAGGAGATTGTTAGCCGCTTTGAGACTCCTTTGGGTAATGATAAAGCGGGATATCAGATCCAAACTCTTCTTCTTCTTCTTCTTCTGAGAGTTGTAATGATCTGGACCACAGGGAAGGCTGCTCTAAAGATCGGGCCGGTAGTATGACCACCACAAGACAGTGAGCCTTGCAAACCATGGCGTTCTTATAGCAGTTCCTGTTATGTGATTTGGGAATAGCATGGACTGTGGGAACAAGAGGGACGTAGTGCAGCGCTGTGTGTAGGAAGCAGCCGTGCTTTTGAATAACGGTTGCTGGAAATCACAGAAGGGGAGAGAGCTCTTGTGCTCACCAGCATTTGGTCGGTTGCTGTAAGAACAGGATGCCGGACTAGATGGGCCATTGGCCTGATCCAGCACACCCTTCTTCAGTTCTTAACATATTCAGCAGTTCGGTTGCATAAACAGTATTCAGCAATTGTTGTGAACAGGGCTTGGTACCTGTCACAAAATCCTGTATCGTTTGAAATACCCTTGTTTTACTCTTTTTAAAGCAAGTCTCTAGTTCTCAGAGGATGGCTGTTTAATTCTCAGAAGCCAAAGGACAGTATGAACAGGATTTCCAGTGGATAGGCTCTAGCCACTAGGAAATGGTGCTTCTGTGTATAGGGTGGTTCTTTGCCACTCACTGTGACTAGGAGAGACATTTTAAATCATGCAAGGTATATGAGTATATGGAGATGTGGTTAATTTGCATAACTTACACAGGTTGCAGAATTCAGTTTTTGTTGATGCAGCATATACATAGTGCAGGCCTGAATTTGTGTGAGCTACGCTTGACCCTTCATAGCAAGCAATGGGACTTGCCTCAATGGTGCTGTGTTTTAATCTGAGGCCTGAGTGATCTCTCAATGATCGGTGAGCTTCTGAGACAGGGTGGCCAAACAAACTATGATTGAGGAAGGGCACTGGAGTCATATGTGATGCCAAGCCAGATCTACAACAAACCAAATGTTCATAAGCTAGCAACTAACCATTGCTTCAGACTGTGTTTTGCTGGTAGAAGAAAGAAAAGGAAAACCAAAGTATAGTTAAGCTGCTGGGCAGGCTTCACACATAACACTATGCCATTGTTCAGGAAACCATGGTTTAGCATTATGTGCAAACCAGGCCAATGCTTTAATGTGTATTTGAGGATGGTTCTGGTTTGCAATGGTTGGTTTGTGCACTTAGGAATACATAGGAGTGAGTTGATTTCTAGTGTGTTCCTCTGAACTGGCCACCTAGTGAGTTTCAGCTTCACGTGCCCTTCCTTCCTCACAGTCTCTTGGTCTCGCTCTCCAATTAGTCGACTAAAGTTTGGAATTCTGAACTACACGGTTACTATTTTCAAGGTTGTTTGTCTTCTGGTTAACACGGACATAAGCCAAGCACCTCCCACTGGCTCTTTTTGTTGCTTTCAGCTTGTTTTAGCCTCTCTGTTTACATATATGAGGAGGAGATGCATTCAGGTGCAAGCAATTGCAGAAATCTGAACTGAGAGGTATGTTGCCAAGGTGATAGATGGAAAGGGTACTATTTGAGCACTGTGAGTCTTTTTCAGAGCGCCATCATATAGTACCATGCTGCATCACATAAAGATGAAGGACCATGAAGCACTCCGAATAATGAAACCGTTCTATACGTGAATAATACTACCTACATAGTAGTTCTAATTTTGCAGGTAAAATGTAATTTCTTTTTTAAAAAAAAATGAAAAAGAACGAGGCCTGCTGTGTAATTCACACAGCTCATAGATTTCTTAAAGGTTCTGGACAATACCAGCAATTATAAAATGTTTTGGAATATTCAGAGTGCTTCACATAAATTATCTCAGTAATCCTTACAACAGCCTTGTAAGGTAGGTCAGTATTATTATTATTATCATCCCCACATTGCAGATGGCTGCATGTGCGTGGACAGAGCTCATATTTAAGGCAAGATTTGAACGTGGGGTTTCTCAGCTCATAGTCTTAACCCTCTGCACTAAATGTACGCTCTCGTCTACTCTGAATTGCACCCAGAGTCTCTTGGGACAAATCGTGTTAGCTCAGTGTTATGCAGTTCCCAGATCGCCCAAATTCTCTGCCAAAATGTGTTACGTGGTGGAGTATTTGAGATTAATGGGGAAGCTGGTGGCCTGTATTTAAAAATACACACCACGTTGCTAGATCTCATGGTTATGGAGTTAGCAAGGATTTGTAGAAGGTTGTCAGTGGTTTCCAGCCTCAATGGCTTTGCTCTGTCACCATGGTTGAAGCCAATAGTGCTTCTAGATATCAGTTCCTGGAAACTGCAGAAGGGGAGAGTACTCTTGTGCTGGCAGGTTTCCCACAGACATTTGGTTGGCCGCTGTGAGAACAGGAAGCTGGACTAGATCTTAAGATCTTCTAGTTTTATTTTCAGCATTTAAGGCAGCTTTCTCCATGCATTTGTCCATCCCCATGCAAGTTTTAACAGACACCCACATGACTATTCTGTGCCTCTTACAAAAAAATCAGCCCCAAGATGCCTGCAAAGTACAGTGGTACCTCTGGTTATGTCCTTAATTCGTTCTGGAGGTCCGTTCTTAACCTGAAATTGTTCTTAACCTGAAGCACCACTTTAGCTAATGGGGCCTCCTGCTGCTGCTGCGCCACCGGAGCACGATTTCTGTTCTCATCCTGAAGCAAAATTCTTAACCTGAAGCACTATTTCTGGGTTAGCGGAGTCTGTAACCTGAAGCGTATGTAACCTGAAGCGTATGTAACCCGAGGTACCACTGTATATATAAGTCAACTTGCAAAAAGTGCAGCTGGTGGCCACAAACCAGGTGTCTGCAGTAATTAAATGTTCAAACCACCGCCGGTGTATCCGTTTTCTTCTGGGCTGGCAAATGCTCCATACGGAGCCCTCATGTGCGAAAAGCTCCCCCTGGTTTGTGACAGAACATGCACCTGAGGTGCTCTGCGTACAAGCCAGCTGCACCACATTGTTGGATTTGTGTGGCTGTTAACAGGAGACACCCTTCGGAGGCAGGTAAGCGATCTTGCACTATGTGCTGATACTTCCTGCTCCTCCGGAGGCATAAACCTGTTAATTTAGCACTTTTTGATTTGCATTTCCTAAACACTGTCGATCGCCTCGTGGAAAGTTTGGTGCTTTTGGAGGTGGGGAACACCTCAGAATGTACCTTCTATCAGTAACTTGTGTTTTTATGGAAGTACAGAAGAGGTTCCATGCGCTGCCCTTCTTACACTAGGTTGGATTTTTGTGGGTTGCTTTTATACCACATATGTATTCCCTGAACCCAATTTTGTACTTTTTTAGAGGGGGGAAAAACACATTGAAAACAAAATGTTCAGTGTATGTACGTATGTATGTATGTATATATAAATATATATATGTATGTATGTATGTATGTATGTATAGGGGGAGAGAGAGAAAGAAAACTGCATGATTATACTGTAGTTAAACGTTCCATTCTTGAAAACCAAGGGAAGGCGTCGCTGCTCTCGGGAATTATACATTTTGTCCATAGTTACTTGTATGAAGACACATGTTGTATGTAAATAAATGTGGGGTTCCCCCTCCCACCTCTCTTTTGCCCCTAAAGAATTGTGATATTCTGTTATTTATTGAGCAGAGGAAATATTGATCCACTGGTGTCCAAAGGGGGCAGTAGCTGTGTTAAGTCTTTTGCAGCAAAAAAATATCCAAAAGCCTTGTGTGGCACCTTAATCATAAGTTGCCAGCTTGGAGGTTTCCAGATGTTTTGGCCTGTCATTCCCATCAGCCCCAGCTGGCATAGTCCATACTGGCAGGGGGGGGTGATGGGGGTTAGAACCCATAGAACCGGAGAGTTTGAAGGGACCATGAGGGTCATCTAGTCCAACCCCCTTTTGCCCAACGTAAAACTCGAACCCACGACCCTGGGATTTAAGAGTCTCTACCAACTGAGCTGTGGGCCAAAACACTCTGTTGGCAAGAAAGCCGTGTTAGCCTTTAAGGTGCCTCCAGATTCCTTGCCATCTTCTAACATTTTTTCCGGATATTCTGTCAGAAGCAAAACGAGTTCTCAGTAGTTGAACATTATTTGTTCTTCGCTTTGTTGATGATGACCAGTGAATGCTTGTTATTCCTTTTCTCCCTCTTTTTATACTCAACAAATATCGGGAGGTTATCGGGAACGTCTTGATTCTACCCTGTAGCTGAATATGCAGGATCCTGTTACACTTTTGTCAGTGATGTATACTAGCTTGTCACTGCCTTTTAAAACTTTTTTTAAAAAAGAAACTGTGTACCTCTTAAAGCCTCACGCTTGTCGATGTGCACTTTTTGACCTGTGTAACAAATGGGCAGTCACTATGCAGTGATGGTGTTTTATTTTGGGGGGTTTTTTTGTACAGAGTGAATGGAATAATAAAGGTTACCTTTTTATTACAAGACTCTTTCCATTGTTGTTGTTTTGTTTATATTCATAGAATCATAGAATCATAGAGATGGAAGAGACCACAAGGGCCATCGAGTCCAACCCCCTGCCAAGCAGGAAACACCATCAGAGCACTCCTGACATATGGTTGTCAAGCCTCTGCTTAAAGACCTCCAAAGAAGGAGACTCCACCACACTCCTTGGCAGCAAATTCCACTGTCGAACAGCTCTTACTGTCAGGAAGTTCTTCCTAATGTTTAGGTGGAATCTTCTTTCTTGTGGTTTGGATCCATTGCTCCGTGTCCGCTTCTCTGGAGCAGCAGAAAACAACCTTTCTCCCTCCTCTATGTGACATCCTTTTATATATTTGAACATGGCTATCATATCACCCCTTAACCTCCTCTTCTCCAGGCTAAACATGCCCAGCTCTCTTAGCCGTTCCTCATAAGGCATCGTTTCCAGGCCTTTGACCATATTTGTATGGCCTTCCCATTATCGCAGTCTTCCAAGACAAAACGCTGTTCTAAACCAGAAGCTTTATCCTTGCCACCACAATCAAGTACATTTTAGGCAGTCAAATGTGTTCATTCAGATATATTCTTGAAGCTGGTCTGTAGCTTTGTGTGTAATCCTATGTTGAATTTTCGGAAGTGTATACTTTCGCGATAGTTCTGAAATTGAGGTGAGAGAGCACCATAGAAAGGTAACAATCACCTGCCTTGATCTCTGTAACAAATTGCAGCAGGTGATTTTAAAAAGCAGAGGAAGTAAGCAGGACATCCAAGCTGAGAAAACACTGAGACGCAAAGAGCCTTTTTCACGCTATTTGTGCAATTTCCACAGCATTGCATCTGTTTTGCAAGGCGAAGTGATCCTTTTTCAATTAAGATGCGGTTGCCTTGTCTTCTCACCTAAGGCAACTGGCTCGAGGCCCTTATATATACCGCCAGGCCTAAAGGAAGAAGTCTAGAGGTAAACGAGGTGTAGAAATGGCTTCTGGGTTCAAACTCCTCCTGCTTCTTTTACTGCCTTTTGCTTCTGTTGCAATAAATATAACTCTTGGATGTTGGGAAGACGTCACAGAATTCCTTTCTGACCTGAATGCAGAAGAACCCAAAGCTTACGCCGTAAAGAGTAAGTAGAATATTTTAAAAGTGTGCTTGCTTGAGTTTTCTTGGCCTGCTAATTTATTTGAAATATGTATCTCCACACCTGCTAACTAGGATTCTTGATGTGGCTTAAAAAAGTATTTCAAATACATATAATTAAAGCGGCAATCAGGATATTCGCTGTGGTGGTTGTTGTCTATTAGAAAGGTTAGGGGGAACAGCAGGAAGACAAACAGTAAGTGCAGCCAGAGCCAATGACAGGCCAAACCAACTAATTTTTTGGTCCCCCCCCCCCAATCTTTCAGCTGAATTCCACAAGTAAGCTACCATCTCACCCGTCTTAGGAACACTTTGGCCCAGGCAGGAATGCTTTCTGGGATCCTAGGCAAATTCTTAAAAGGGAAACAGAGATATCATCCGGCTCATCCGTCACTCCCCAGAAACCAACTCCCTCTCATACAAAAATGTAGCCTGGACCGATGGCCTAGGTGCATGCAGGGTTGAACTAACCCTGAGGCTCTGGCAAAAATGCACTCAAGACCGCACCAGCCAAATTTTATGAAGTTTATTAATAATAAAAAAGTAAGGAAGAAGACAGGCAGAATGTTGCTTCAATAAAATTAAAAAAGGAACCTTTCAGTTTAAGTCTATCCGAATACACCTGCTTACAAACAGGGCTTCTGGTCTACTCACGTGTAGCAGTCATTGGATGGGATTTGTGGGACAGGGACCATTTGGCCGCAGTCCATTTTTAAGGGGTTTGGACCCAGGTGGGACTTGTCTGACAACAGACTGTGTCCTGCCAGTCGCCAATAATGTCATTTTAGGTAGACTGGCACCTTTTGGAAGTTGGGGGGGGTGTGGCCATCATGGTCTTAATTACTACCAGAATTATCCATCTCTTTGCCGGATGGAAGAATTTTACTGGCATTACTTTTTCATTGCAGTTGGGTAAGAATAATCACCCAGGTGATGCATTTTCCTACACAACTATTAACTAGGATGGAATATCAGTGGTTGTCTCCATCTCTGCCTGTGTATTCAGGGAGAGGCATAACTTCTTCTCTAAGGCAGATGTAAGAGATCAGGGCTCTTTGCTACACCCCCAGGCTAATGCCAGCTTTGGGGAACCCATCCTTAACTACCATGTCCTAGGGTATCATAATGCAAGTATAAATAACCAAATTAGTACATAGTAGAACCATTCCAACCAAAGCATTTGGCAGAGTAGCAGTGGGTTCAGGCAGCTTAACCCTCTCATTTCCCCCAAATGCCTCTGGCCCCCTTCCTTTCATTGCATCCTTCCTTTAGTCAGTTTATGGGTGGACCATGTGTAGTTTGCCCAGCATCCTTACTTTGATTTTACAGTGTACGATTCTGTTGGGAAACCTGGCAGCAATGTCCTTGGTGGGAATGTGGACAGACTGGGATCTTACACTGAATGCATTTCTGCTGAGGCACCTTCCGGAAGATTCCGAGGGCAGTACTGCAAACTCCAAGTACAGCAGGTGTGTGACCTACTTTGGGTTGGCTGAATGACTGTGTTGGAAGGGCAACTCCCAAAGGTTCTTCAGCAAAAAAAGAGAGAGACTCCATGTGAAGACAGAGGTAAAATTGGTGAAGACAGAGGTAATATTCTAAGGTGAGGATAAGTTACCTTGAGGAATTTCATAGGTGGAAAGTGTCCTGTCTCCTCCTCTCCGCACCCTGTACTCCTTAAAAACTGCTCTGGAAGGTTGGGGCACACGCTGACTAATGTGGAATGAAGTGGGGGGACTTCTAGGGGAGAGGGTATAAACCAAAATTAGGCAGGAATTCTAAAATAAATTAAGGAAGTTAACCGCAGTCATTATCTCTGCTGTTTGTTAGAGCTCTGCTAAATTAAAATCTTAAATACCTGGTCTCAAATGCCTACTCATACGTGAGCAAAGCACTGCCTTCTAGGCTACAGGTTTATTCTGAGGATAAAAAGCTCAGGATACAAATGGAATTCATACCTAACTGGCAAGTCCTGTAACTTTTAATAATTATACAGAAAGAAGGATTTTTAGCAGGCTTTCCTACTTTGACTTCAGCCCCTCAGACAGCTCATTTTGAGTGTCAGGGAAGAGCAGCGAATTGTTAGTTTTTTTAATTTACTGGGGTTGCATTTTTACTGGCAGGGAGTGGGCAAGGGGCACCATTTCTTATTGCACCACAGGCAGCAAAATGTCTTGGGCTGTACTTTTAAACCCCAGAGCAGATCTCTAACTGTCCCCGGCTGCATGACAGCCTGGCCTCTGGTGAATCTTCTTGTCCCGCTGATGTGCAGAATCTCAGTATTTTTCAAGTTTTGCCAGAATGCCCTTGAAATCAGTGCATCTTGGGTATCTACTCTATTTGTCTACTTTTGCCAGTATATCTATTTTCTCTTAAACCTATTGCAACAAGAGAACTGAAAAGCATTCTATTTCTTAGGACAGAATTGATTACTACAATGGATTATGTGCCCCCAGTTCCTGCCACGAAGAAGAAATTACGGCACTGGCCATGCTAGGTAAATTGACTGTGATTTTGTTGCTTGTTGCTGTATAACATCTTGTACGTGAAACTGAAGATCCAATGTGTGTGGATTTATGAAACGTGTCTTGAGTTCACACACCGTGTGTAAACCGTCACTCACGCTTTTTAACATGAGTTTTATTATTTGCAGATTAAACAAAGAAAACAAAGGGGGGAATTATTAAAGAAAATAAAGAAAAGGAAATAATATATGGAGAATACTAATAGTAACCATGAGCCACCATCCATTCACACCACAGACTCATTAATGTCAGTACATGCATCTGGTAATTAAACATATAAGTTTGGAGAGAAACAAACCGCGGGTCTGCATTCAGATGACATGGCAAGCCAAGGGTTATGGTTTGTTGCTCCTAGCGCAACCCGAAGCAGAATAGTGCAGACTTCGTGCACCAGCATGATGTTCATAAACCATAGCCAAACTTTGTTTGTGGTTTAACATGACATTACAAACAGGCTAGAGTGTGTACCTAGACGGATCTACTTTTGCTCTCCTTCAAAGCTCCCGTGCTTACTATCTAAAAATAAATAACACCCCATTTCCACAGATAACTGTCAGTTTGCATTTCTTAGTACAGAAAGTATTGATCGGATGTGTAGAGATCTTTCCTGTTCTGCTTAGTTCAAGAGGGTTCTGGAAGGTTTATTTCTATGTGAAAGAAACAAGCGGACGGTTTCTGGTGTTTGGGTTATTCCTTCCGAGAAGCCGAGTACAGGTGGTTTAAACTGGTTCTATTATCTCTTCTGTCAGGGTCATGCTGACTATATTAATAGTCCAGAAGGAGCCTGGGTTTACTTTCTCTTTCTATCTCTTTCTTCTGGTGTGGTGTTCTGTATGCTTAATGTTAAAGTTTAGTCTTATTATAAGTTCTTGTAAGTGTAAGGTAAGTCTAAGATAAGCTGCAACTGGATTTCTTATGAACAGTGCCAATCCTGAATTTATTGGATTTGTGACCATTATGCTCATTTCCCTTCAGTAGCAGCAGTGCTTTTTTCCTTAAAAAAATGTTTAAGGGTACTCTCATTTTCCTACTCGTATTGAAATACTGCCCCAAAATGAGGCCAAACTTAGATTCACAAAATGTTTAGGGGTACAAGTACCCCTGCGTCCCCCCATTAAAAAGCAGTAAGCCTCTGCTGGATGAAATACAATTGCCTCTGGTCTATTTTGGGGGAATCCTGCAATGTGCTTAAGTCGTTACTCCTATTTTTCTTCCTTCTCATTTTTCACTGGCCTCTTTGTTCTTTACAAAGAACAGGAAAAACAACATTATAAGTACTTTTGAAAGGGAGAATGGATACTTTTATTTTTCTGATTGCGCTGTATGCTAGCCTTCCCCATCCTGTCACCCTCCAACGGCTGAAGAACTCCATATCCCATCGTCCCTGACCCTTGGCCATGCTGGCTGGGGTCCAACAACATTTAGCAGACCTCAGGTTCTAAGACCTAGGTCACTGTTGGTCACCTGCAATTTGGCCCTTAAACTGACCTCTCATGGGCTTATACCAACTCTGTTTCTTCCATATTTCTGCAAGGAAGGTGAAACAACCAAGGGAATTCATGTGAGAGATTCATTTCCTAAGGCCACTAGAAGTTTATAATTTTTTGGAAAATGTGCATTAAAACCTTTGTGCCGAATAGAAACACTTTCTGGGACTTAAAAGAGCAAATGTTTCCATTTACTCCGTTGAACAAGCTGGTAAAAATTGTGATCACAAAAGGCTCCATTGTCCTGACCGTGAAATTATTAACTTATTCTTCCTTTGACAGGTGTATTTAAATTCAAGACCATCTCTTTCCTATTGCCTTTTCCGTCTCTGTTCGCTGTGAATTCAACGGCCTCGTTCCTGACTGTGGCCAGATGCGCTAAGAACCTTTTCCCTATTGATGTGTTTGTAGCAGTTTGTTTGTAAGTACTGAGGGCAGACGTCTTAGCCGTGAAACTGACCCTGAACACCGTGCCTCTCAGGAGCGAGAGTCACTCTGCAGTAATGATCTTCTATTTCCCTTCCAGGTTCGTGAGCGTTTCCTTCATCATCTTGCCAATCATTGGAACCATTTACACCGCTGATGTATGGGAGAAGGCTAAGCGCGATGAATTGCCATCGGACGGTTTGCCTCCTGCAAATTACGGGAGCACATCTTTCGTTGCAAGAGATGCAAGCGAATCAAAAACAGAGAGGAAACATAGTCATGAACCTGTATCAGCAGCGCTGGCCGCATTTGATAGTTCAAAGCAAAGTAAGCACTGCAATATTATTAATGGTGATTTTGGTAATTATTTTTATGGCACCTACTGTGAGCAGGTAGCATCACAGAGTGCGGGACGTGGGGAGGGCAGGTCTCCGTCCCGAGGAGATTACAATCTATTTTGAGATAGTAGGAAAGGCAACAGAGGGAATCGAGGACAAGGAGGTGGGAGAAAGCCAGCCCTGAAATCTTCAACTCCCACAGGGTTCATTTGGGTTCAGGTTCAGGATAATTTTAGGAGGATTAAAAATTCAGTTTCAGGTTTCTATGTGGCAATCTATCCAAAACGAATTTTGAAAGGTATTGAGTTGTATTCCGTGTAGCACCAAGGAACCATCTCCATCTCTCCTCCACTCACACCCCTCCCCCAAATCTGTTCTGAGTTTCTCCCCCCAACCCTCCGGAGCAGAGAAGAGGGAAGTCCTGTGAGGCTAGCAATAATCTTTGCAAATGGATGTGACTCCAACTGCAGCCTATGTAGCTGGAAGAAAAGCGCTGTTGTTTGTTTTGGAAGCTGTTTGTCCATTAATTATCCCCCATCATCTGCCAGTCTTAAAATGCGATCCCATGCATGTCTACTCAGAAGTAAGCCCCAAGGAGTTAAGTGCGTGCATGCTTTCGAAAAAGGACTATTTCTTCACTCTACCTGGCAGAACACGTATAATCTACATGGCATAATGAATTAATTTCTGCTGCTTTAATATTCTTAGGTACCTTGGACTGCGTTCTGAAGTGTTTTTCCTTGCAAAACCATCTCCCAGCCATTTGGCTGATGAAACCCTGTAAAGAAGTCTCCTTGTCTCTAAATGGTATCAGAGCGCTGAGTCTCTTGTGGGTAATTTCTGGGCATACAAGTCAAATGACAGCGTGGCAGAATTTAGGTAGGAGCTGAAGCTACAAAGGCAGATATATTCCTGTTTTAAAGGAAACACAGTGTTCTCTAAATGAACTCACTACTCATTTCAACTGCTGTTTTATTCCATATTTGACACTCGGGATTGCGGTTCATGGGCTGTGACTTGCTGCTAAATAGTCCTGGCTTTGGGTTTTTTTCTTTTTTTTGACAGGGCGATCAGTTATGTAGAGGCAATGAGATTTGTTCAATAGAGAGTTGTAAAGAACAACGAGAGTCCTCACTTGATATATCTCATTCAGTGCATTTCACATCTTTCCTGGGTCCTTTAAGAATGATTATGGAGAGGCTGAGCTGCTGTTTGAACTGGAAAGGACCTTTTCAGTGACCAAACCAAAACTTTGTGATTGTCTGCTTCAGAGAGAAGAATCTTATGTTCTTCCTCCACACTGTGGAAGACCTGTTTGCTTCTGAACTTTGGTTGATAGGATTTCACAGCTTTCCTCTATTTCTCTCTCTGTGTTTCTCTCCTTCCCTCGTGTGTGTGTGTAATTTCAGAGGCAGGAAACCTGTGGCTCTCCAGATGTTGCTGAACTCCAACTCGCATAATCCCCATCCACTGAAGCTGTTAGCCAGGGCTGATGGGAACTGGAGTACAACAATATCTGGAAGCCCGTGAGTTCTCCTCACCTCTGAGATATAGTGTGTTTCTTTGTCTTTCTTGGCTGCCTTGGACATTTTGGAAATGTGAGATATAAATGTTGTAAATCAATAAAATTTGGAAGGGTTTCCTCAACATACATTCTGTAAAAGAAGGATTAAGGACACAGCCGTTAAGAACTTCGACAAGAACTTCATTGTCTATCTTGAACAAGAACAAACTAACAACAGGACACTGCTGACTCAGTGTCCCAGATATAACTAAATCTAGTTCCATCTAGTGACACCAGACACATGCCAATTTTCATTCCAGCACCTCAGTCTTCAAGGAGGGCAATCACACTACAGTGTGTTTTGTTTCATTTCTTCCTCGCCTTTGAATGGGCACAGGAAGTTGTGTGATTGTTTTCTGGGTTGCCCCAATTTCAATACAATATTTCAATCTTCAAGACAGGCACACACACTCATCCCTTTTAGCTGGAGAGGAGCAGCAGTTCTAACATTTCAAAACATCCTCTGTCTAACAAATAGTTCCTGTAAATTTCCAAGAGACATGAAAACGTCAGTAGGGTACTGTATTTGCAAAGTCTAGCCTAACATAAAGTATGACTGCCATAGCCTGAACATTCAAAGACTCATTATTTGAACTCCTAATATTTGTAAACTGCTTTGGAAAGGTATTAAGTGAGAGGAAGGGAACTTATTTTTTAAAAAACCCATAGACACAATTGGACCTGATTTGTTCCATGTTTCTCTTCGTTTGCAGAGATATGCTTGAGTTAAGTAGATTTCCAAATATCTCCTGACTGTTTATCTCTCTCTCTCTCTCTCTTCCTTATATGTTACCACAGATAATGAGTTGGAATGGGAAGCTAAAGTGCTTAAAAGCCCTCTTTACGTATTTTCTCTAAGTGGACCATTTTATTTAGGCGTTGACACATTTTTTCTCATCAGGTAAGTCAGATGTTAGGGGATGCGGGTGGCGCTGTGGTCTAAACCACAGAGCCTAGGGCTTGCCGATCAGAAAGTCAGCAGTTCGAATCCTCACAACAGGGTGACCTCCCGTTGTTCGGTCTCTGCTCCTGCCCACCAAGCAGTTTGAATGCATGTCAAGTGCAAGTAGATAAATAGGTACTGCTCTGGCGGGAAGGTAAACGGCGTTTCTGTGCGCTGCCCTGGTTCGCCAGAAGCGGCTTAGTCATGCTGGCCACATGACCTGGAAGCTGTCTGCGGACAAACGCTGGCTCTCTCGGCCTATAGAGCGAGATGAGCGCCGCAACCCCAGAGTCGTCCGCGACTGGACCTAATGGTCAGGGGTACCTTTACCTTTAAGTCAGAAGTTATATTTTTAAATAAAAAATAACCATCTAACATCTCATGGCGGTGAACCTTGCAAAGTCTATAAAGGTGGAACATGAGGCTTATTCCCTGGTAATTATTTGAAGAAGCATTGGACAACAACAGGTGTTTTATTCATGCAGGATCTGTAGGACAATAGATCCTGCTGGTAGTCCATGCTGCCTGGCTCTGCTGCTCACCTACTTGACCTCCCCTGCCCCTGGGGGAGCAGGCGCATGGCAGCAACAGAGGACAACAAGCCCAGGGCAGACTCCATGGAGGGTGGCCAGGTCTGCTACCCATCTATCCAGAGCCTGCTGCCCTGAGGCAACTGCCTCACCTTGCCCCATAGGTTCACACTTCGCCCCTATGGGATCCCTCGCCATAGGGATCACATGGGACTGCTGGTGAGCTCAGACAGCCAGGATTACGTGGGATCCCTGGTTGTTTGAACTGGCACCTTCACCACCAACTACTGTGATCACACAAACTGCGCCCCCTCCTTGTCCATGTTTCATGATGTCTGAGGACATATTTTTCAACAGGATTTTGAGTCAGTTGCTTATTACATTGTGATGTCTACTGTGTTTTTTTTTTTCTTCATTAGGGCTCTTTCGTTTTGGGTATTACATCATTATAACGCTGTGTGTTTTCCTGTATTATTGCATTTGAGTTTATTTTTAATTTTGGGGGACTTGTTTTTGTTCATCACTTTGAATACCTCTGTTTGGAAAGGAAACTGAAGGACAGGCATTTTAGAACGGGCGATTAAACCACCGTTCTTTTTCTCCTCAGTGGCTTTTTGAGCTGCCGGTCCTTTTTGAACATGTTGAATCTCTCTGAAAAACGGATCACCTTTCGCCTCACAGTAAAGTACCTGTGGCGCCGATTTTTCCGGTAACTGTTTGTGAGGGTTTGATCCATGTTTTTGCTATTTATTTTGCATTTCTGTTTTTGTGGCTTTTTTGTTTTGTTTTTGTGACTGTGTGGAACCCAGTTCAGCTACTGATTGATTGATTGTGTGACTGCAGTACATTGTTTATTGCTTTCATTTTCTGGATCAATTGTCTCTTTTTGCATTAATTTCTGTGGGAAAGCGCGCCTTGGTTTTGGAACGCTTTGGTTTTGGAATGGACTTCCGGAACGGGTCACGTTTGAGAACCAAGGTACTACTGTACTACTAATTACTCCAGTTTGCTATTGAGCTGGGCTTGCAAAGGAATGCAGGGATGAAGTTTAAGAGAAGGGAGTCTGCTTTGCAAATGCAATCAGGTTTGAATTTGTTTAACAATGTGTTGAAAACTGTGTGCCTGCATGCAACCTGACCACATTTGCTCTTGTGTTTGTAGGCTTCAGCCGCTCCATATATATTCCTTGTGCCTTTTAATCGGTTTCTACTCTGTGGCTCCTTGGGGGACATTTTGGGAGCTCTCGAAACTCGATGTTGATAACTGTAGAAGAACGTGGTGGGCCAACCTACTGCTGATCAACAACTTTATCACTGGGCAAGAGTCAGTAAGTCTGTACGATGGACTATTTATTGGGGCATTGTATCATAATATATATTTTAAATAATATATATTAAAAGTATGCATTTGTCTTCCCATTCCCACCCCGTTTTCAGTGTAATGGATGGACGTGGTACCTTGCAAATGATTTCCAGTTTTATTTCACAACACCTCTGCTGGTCTATATTTCCATGAGGTGAGTATTTCTTCGGCAGTGAACATCCACCATGAGGTTTCCTCATAATTTATTTATTTGATTTATTTCATTTCTATACCACTTTGTATTTTCAAGAAAAACCCTCAAAGCGGTTTGCAGCATATTAAAACATCAACAAAACAATCCAGAATCAACTATTTCTGAAGAAAGTCAAATATAAAGTATACAGTCAAAGCAACATAATTGACAGAAAACTAAAATATTATCTTAAAGATTTCAAAATAAAACATTGCAAAGGAAGTCAACTACAGAATACATATTTAACAAAAAGTTAACAAAAAAAAATTCAAAGAAAAAAACACCATTGCTAGGTGAAGTCAAATATAAATAGCACATTTAAAACAGGGTGTGGGGCAAGGAAGAATGACAGTTTCCAGAAAAGCCTGCCTAGCCTTCTGCTGTTGCTGCCACCAGAGGAATCTAAGACCCCTCCACCCCACGTGGGAGGCACGGATCAGAGTCCTGCTCATCTGAGCCTCTTGGGCTTGCCAATCAGAAGGTTGGTGGTTCGAATCCCCGCGATGGGGTGAGCTCCCGTTGCTCTGTCCCATCTCCTGCCAACCTAGCAGTTCGAAAGCACGCCAGCGCAAGTAGATAAATAGGTCCCGCTGCAGCAGGAAGGTAAACAGCGTTTCTGTACACTCTGGTTTCTGTCACGGTGTTCCGTTGTGCCAGAAGCTGTTTAGTCATGCTGGCCACATGACCCAGAAAGCTGTCTGTAGACAAACACCGGCTCCCTCAGCCTGAAAGCAAGATGAGCGCCGCAGCCCCATAGTCGCCTTTGAGTGGACGTAACCATCCAGGGGTCCTTTACTTTATCTTTTAGCATCTGTATCTCTGTGAATTTGTTTTAGAACATGAGAAAACTGTACCAAATGGGACCCATTTGGTCTGTTGCTTTGTTTCTTCCAAGCTGAATGCCTGCCTGTGGGTAATTAGAGTGTGAATTATTTTGCTTCCCCTTGGAAAACTAGTATTACTTCAGTTATAACAGGGAAATACATGCTCTCTCAAGCAACCCTTTGAATATAACTTTTTGTTATTAAGTGTTTTATCATTTAAATGAATAATATAAAGTCCCCCCCCCAAAAGGCCCCATCTGTTGTTTATATTTCTATTTTTGCTTATATTTCTATTATTTTGGCAGGAGCAAGCAAGGAATTATAATTCTGGGGACTTTGCTGTTCCTGACGACTTTTACAGTGACAGCACTGCTGTCATTGTTCTACAGGCTTCCTGTTGCAAATCCTCGTGATATGAGGTAAGGTTCTGGAAACTTCCCCCTTCAATAATAGGTCACAATAATATGCTGGGAGAGATCCAAAGCGCAGTCAGGAATCTAATTAATCAAGAGAAAGTAACCCTCTGCATGCTATGGGGTATGTCGGAGGTTCTTGAATCTTTGGAAACAGAAGTTGGAATATCACCCTGAGAAGAAAATTGCCCTTAATGGAGATGTCATCTGACTGACTCACTTCATCTGCCTAATGTGTTTTTCTCCCAACCAATTTTAAAAAAAGGCAAAACCTGTGAATTTTGAGAAGCAAATAAACAGGTGGTGTTATCACACTTCCTTTCAGAGCAGAAGACTTGGGTTATGCCACGTTTGTTAACAGCAGCAACATTCAGACTTGGTTCTCATATATTTTACCTCAGGAGAATCGTTCCATCGGAGTCATTTGCCAAATGTTTTTAGTTAGGAATAGTTATCAGTTAATGCTCTTTCTCTCCTTTCAAGCCTTCCGTATAATCTTTTTATAACCCGTTTCCAATATGCTTGCAGGAAAACGGCCACTGTGATGTATTTCGCAGAGTATTACTCAAAACCTTACTGCCGATACGGTCCATTTCTAGTTGGCATTCTTCTTGGGTTGTACATGAACCAGCAGCAAACCCCAGTCCTAAGGAGCAAGGTAAATGGAGGGCGTGTTTAACAAACATTTGGGAACCTATCTGCACAACAAAATGTGTATTGATTTTAAACCATTTTAACTGCGGTGGCGTCCTCCAAAGAAATCTGGGACAGGTTTGGTGAGGTTTGTGTCATAGTCCAATATGACCAACAATGCTTTTCAGAATATCTGGAACTCTGCATCCCTCCTGAGAATGCATTTGTTGTTGTTTTATTTCTGATCCTTTCCCCAAGTTTAACACCCACCCACCCACCCCCTTTTTTAATTTACAACAACCAGCTGGTCTGAACTGGCTAACTCTTTTGTCAAAACCCATTAGGAAGGTGGGACCAGAGTCAGGTGGAAATGTCCTAATGAACTAAGATGCAATCAAACATCTCGTTCTCGTGTTTCTGCAGGTGCAGGCTTCCATTGGATGGCTTTCTGCAATGTTTTCCATGTTTATGGTAGTTGCTTTGGCCTATACGTTACAAGACCCCCTCGACTACTCACCTGCCACAGCCATTTACCAAGCTACTCACCGGACACTGTGGGCTATCGCTGTAGGGTGGATAATTTTTGCGTGCGAGGAAGGCTATGGAGGTACTCTACAGAGTAGGAATGGGGAACCTCACGCCCGGGCAGTGGGGCGAATGTGACTCTCAGAGCCTCCTCATCGGGCCTCAGGAGTGGGGATTTGAACCTTGGTCTCCCAGGTCCCGATCCGATACTCTAACCACTACACCACAACTGGGTCTTTAAAGGTTTGTTATTTGCTGTGGTCTAAACCACAGAGCCTAGGGCTTGCTGATTGGAAGGTTGGCAGTTCGAATCCCTGCGACGGGGTGAGCTCCCGTTGTTCGGTCCCTGCTCCTGCCAACCTAGCAGTTCGAAAGCACGTCAAAGTGCAAGTAGATAAATAGGTACCGCTCTGGCGGGAAGATAAACGGCGTTTCCGGGCGCTGCTCTGGTTCGCCAGAAGCGGCTTAGTCATGCTGGCCACATGCCCCGGAAGCTGTCTGCAGACAAACACCGGCTCCCTCGGCCTATAGAGTGAGATGAGCGCTGCAACCCCAGAGTCGTCCGCAACTGGACGTAACGGTCATGGGTACCTTTATCTTTATCTTTACCTTTTAGGTTTCATCAATTGGATGCTTTCATGGGGCTTCTGGTCAGTGGTTGCCAAAATCAGCTACGCCTGCTACTTGGTCCACCCAATGTTGATTTTGTTGTATAATGGACTTCAAGAAACGTCCATTCACTACTCGGACATGAATATGGTGAGTGATTAAGGATAGATGGATCTGTCAGTTTTGGTTCTCTTCAGGATCTCGATTTTCCAAATTTTCAATTCAGTTCCTGCATTTCTGCAGCAATTTGAATTTTTTTTGTGTTTGTTTGTGTGTGTGTGTGTGTTTAAACTCCTCTTGAAAATTTGTCAGCCTTTTAGTGCAAATTTCACATTTTTGTGGGAAGTTTTGCCAAACACACACATTCTTTCAAAGCGTTTTCCATAATCTAGTACACTTTGGTATGTTATTTTCACTAATATATACACTTTTATGCACACTTACGCTGGTATGGTTTTTTTTTTTTTGGGGGGTGAGCACATTACTTGGCTGCAGAACTGCATTATGATCAGAGAAAAAAACCAAAGCTCTGTCTCTCCCATAGCTTGCATTAGCCTGCATCCAGCCTAAGGCTATGCAGCTCCTGGAGAGGCTTCATTATCACATCTTTCTCTGGCTGTGCCTGGGAACAAAAGACTAAGAGGCAACTCCTTTTCAAAATGGAGATTTGAAATTGAATACCTTAATCACATGATCTAAGGCTCGGTTGTCATATTTCAGATCCGGAAACAAAACTTGACCTTTTTTTCAAAACAACAACAACCCAGAATTGAAGGTTTATGAACTATTTTTCTATGAAAGTCACCAAAATAACCACACTTCCGACATGGCTTGCCATATGCCTGGGTTTCCCCGGACATTTAATCAATTTTTGGAAATTCCGCCTGGACCCAATTTCCGAAGTACAAATCCTGGATATGTCTTGGGAATTCTGGACGTATGGCAGCCCTATCTAAGGTTAAACACTCACATGAGAGCTAGCAGAGAACACCAGTTGATTAATTATCAACCTGTTAGAGCTCAGAGAGCTTCAGTGGCATGTCCCAGTGTTAAACCCTTTCAGCAATATACATATAGTCACTCTCCATTTCAGTGTGCAGTTGAACAATTATGCTTAACAGATCTGCCCTTATTTCCATTTGCACTTATCTTTTTAGTTCTATCTGTTCCTTGGACACTGCTTGATGACGTTCATGGTTGGGCTGGCATTGACGGTGATGGTTGAGATGCCTCTGCAAGCGTTAAGGCGGGCTGCGGCTTGCCGACAAGTGGTACAGCTGTGAAGGAGGAAGCAGGAAAGGTGTGATGTCTTTAACCCTCCCCACCATACCCTTTCCCTTTGAAGGAGGGGCTCTTCTGTTGCGCTCCAGAAGAACTGTATAGTGATGAAGATCTGAACGTGTGCACCCCAGGCTCTTCAGGAATGAAGTGGCCAGGAAATTTCAGAATCTGGAATTAATGGTCTTGCCAGGCCTCCCCTTTAGATAGCCAATTGTGAAGCACACAGCTAACACCCCTCTTCTCTTCACTGCCGCTGTTCCATGCTTTGCAACCACTTCTGCAAATGTTCCTGCTATGTTACAGCGAAGAAATGGTTTACCAACCCTAGTTAAAAGAAAATAAATACTCTGAGCCCATGCAGTTCCGCATTTTAAATTCACTGAAATCAGTTGTTCCTAAACATTTTTGGGCCTCCGCCCCCTTGGCTCCATAAACTCATCCCCAGTGCCCCCTGACCTATAAAATGCATTACAGTGGTACCTCAGGTTAAGTACTTAATTCGTTCCGGAGGTCCGTTCTTAACCTGAAACTGTTCTTAACCTGAAGCACCACTTTAGCTAATGGGGCCTCCTGCTGCCGCTGCGCCGCCAGAGCACGATTTCTGTTCTCATCCTGAAGCAAAGTTCTTAACCCGAGGTAATATTTCTGGGTTAGCAGAGTCTGTAACCTGAAGCGTATGTAACCTGAAGCGTATGTAATCCGAGGTACCACTGTATTCACAGCAGCAGTTTGCACGACCCACTAAGGAATATAATAACACAATAAAATTCAAAACAGTAACAATTGATTTTATCCAAAATCCAATTAAAACTATTTAGCTTACTTATTTCAACAAACGAACACTATCCAGTGATGCCAACTTTTCGGAGTCTGAAAGTCATTCACACCTCCAGTGACCTCCCCACCTGCTTGCGTCTTAGTGCCCTCCCCTGTATGGGAAATGCACCCGGAAGACAAAAATGTATGGAGGAGTTAGTGATCTGACATGGTTACCCTTCCTGCCTCTGTTCCTTCCCACTCCCTCGCTCTTGTTAAGTTCTTTGATGGTGTGAGAACAGTCTTTAATGTCCTGAGAACGTTGGGAGGAGGTGAAGTCCCACACACAACTGCCTTAATCAGTTGGGGAGGATAATGCTGGGTACCTTCTTTGATGTTGGACATTGTTTTGAGAAAGTGAGGCATTGGGAGGGGGTGGCTAATGGATGATCTGCACATAGCCAGTCTTGGAGAGCCGGTGTGGTATAGTGGTTAAGAGCGGTAGTCTCGTGATCTGGTGAACCGGGTTCGCTTCCCCGCTCCTCCACATGCAGCTGCTGGGTGAACTTGGGCTAGTCATACTTCTTTGAAGTCTCTCAGCCCCACTCACCTCACAGAGTGTTTGTTGTGGGGGAGGAAGGGAAAGGAGATTGTTAGCTGCTTTGAGACTCCTTCGGGGAGTGATAAAGCGGGATATCAAATCCAAAGTCTTCTTCTTCTTCTTGGAAACCACACAGGCTATCTATAAAATCAGATGGTTTGGGCAGAGCTTCTTGAAAGCTTGTGCATGGACTGATCGGCCTCAGGGCCGTGCAAACTGAGGCTACCTGGGGGAGTCACTTTGTCGCCTCTTGAGGGCTTCCAAGTAGCAGATTGAAGTGCTTGCTTAGTATTCTATACATTGCCCCGCTGTTTTAGAATAAAATATTTAATCTTCGCACTCACTTGTGTATTTTGTATTGCTTCTGAATCTCATTTTAAAAGAACTACCTTGCCTTTGGCAAGACATCCCCCCAGGTAATCCTAACACCCCTCACTAGAGGATGTTTCCTCCCACTTTAGAAACTCCCAATTTAAATCATAGCACCCTCCTGGCTACAGGAATAAAACAGGAGTTTGCTCCTCTTGACCTGATGCTAATAAACACATTGCCTTGGGAATAAATGGCATTTTGTATGTAGAATTGTAGAGTTGGAAGGGACCATAAGGATCATCTAGGACAACCCCCTGCAATGCAGAATTATGCAGCTGTCTCATGGGGATCAAACTCATGTAGAAAAGGTTAATATATATTTTTAGAGTAAAAATATCAAAATGGGCATCTTGAAACCAGGTACACACTTGGCTGGTCATCCCGACTATCTATCTATCTATCTATCTATCATCTATCTATCTATCTATCTATCTATCTATCTATCTATCATCTATCTATCTATCTGTCTATCATCTATCTATCCACAAGAAAGAAAGAAAGAAAGAAAGAAAGAAAGAAAGAAAGAAAGGAAGGAAGGAAGGAAGGAAGGAAGGAAGGAAGGAAGGAAGGAAGGAAGGAAGGAAGGATGCTATAGGGACTAGCACAGGCACAGGCAAACTCAGCCCTCCAGATGTTTTGGGACTACAGTTCCCATCATCCGTGACCACTGGTCCTGTGAGCTAGGGATCATGGGAGTTGTAGTCCCAAAACATCTGGAGGGCCGAGTTTGCCTATGCCTGGACTAGCATCAGCCCCAAAGGGCCCTTGTACACTCATCCTAACCCAGGCGCTGATGACGATTAGGCAACTTTGTAGAGGCTCCTAGCCATGATGGTTGTATCTTTCCCAATAGCAGTCGCTGGAAACCGCAGGAGGGGAGGGTGCTTTTGTGCCTGGGTCCTGCTTGTGGGTTTCCTGCAGGCGTCTGGTTGGCCACTGTAAGAACACGTTGCTCAGTCCCTTGGCCTAATCCAGCAGTTCTTTCACAGCTCTCTTTGCTGCTGCTGCCCCCCTAATCACCTGCCACTCTCTGGGTGGTCATTTTGGGGTCTGTGGGGCCCTGGACTTTGCCCAGTCTACATCAGTCCTCTTCAGTTCTCCTTTCAAAGTTCTGTCGCCCATCCTAACTGGCTTTGGAAATATATACAGCTTAGTGCATATTTCAACTTGTTTTCTATTTAAACGTGGGTTGCTTTGGCGAAACAAATAAAACTAAAACAAGTTTCTCAACTGCATTATTAAGCATTCCCTTCTCGCCTCCCCAGAGCCAAGCATTCCTGTGAAGGTCAAACTTTGCCCTTAGGTTTTCGCATGTGGGATCAACTGGGCACAATCTTCTCCCGTGTGTTTAGCCTGCATCGATTGGAGGTGCGAACAGGACAGTGTGGACTTCAGGCAGTGAGTTGTCAAGGAGGCAGAGTCCTGATTTTCAGCTTGGTGTTATCTTTTTCTCTGGCTAGGTGGACTTTATATTGAGCAAAACAAAAGTCACTTTTACTTACTGTTAACGGAGAAATCTGAGGGCTCCCTTGGACAAAAAAACAAGGACACCAGCCAGGAATACCAGAGCAAAACAGCAGCCAGTAGGCTTGGTCTTTATTGAAGGCTGTCGCGACAGGACTCCCACCTGCCACCAGGTGGAACAAGATGGAAGCTCAGAACAAAAGAAGACCCCAACTTTTATTAGCTACTAATCCCCCAAGCTACACCCCTAGAACTACATCACAACTACATCATGACTACATCATTGATACATCACAAAAAGGAGGGGTTGCGGGAGGGGTTTGTGGAGGTAACCTGAGTATCTTGTCACCTGGCTGGTCCCTCCTTTCCCCCATGAGTATTTTCCAGAGCAGAAAAGGGGAGCTGGCAGTTTCATGCCCCCAGAGGGAAGAGCTGATCACTGTCCTTTGTTTCAGTCCATGTTGAATCCACTCCCATATGCAAGTTCTTTGTGTCCTTGATGGTCTTCTGTCTGGGACCATCAAGGTTGGCATGCCAACTGGGTAGGGCTCCTGCGTACGTGTTGGTATGCTCAAGGGATTATGGCTGTCCTGTATCAAACCATCCCCTTTTGATAGTCCTTCCTTCATGGAGCAAAATAAAAGTGGACTGGTGTATATCCAATGTACGGTTGATTTTCTATGAATTTATAACAGAAACATCGCATATGTCGTGTATGAGTGTGTCGAGTTTGTACAAACTAAATGACGGGGGGGGGGGGGGAGGGGTTTCCTGCAACATTACATAGGAAGATGCAGCGGCTTCTATATCCCTTCTTTAGGTCAGCCAGTTATATGGCCAGTGCTGATTCAGATACTAACCCAATGGCCTGTGCTGCACTGGGGGCAGACTTTGGTCTTTCAAATTTCAGCGGCAACCTGTGCGAGGCCACAATTTGGCATACCCACCCTTCCCTTTTGCTCTGCTCAATTGTGTAGTTGCGATGCCCTGCAGTGACCCCTAGGCTTAGTGCTCAGTGTGGCAGAACTGGTTGTGCTGCCCCACACTTTCTCCTATCTAAATCTGGATAATTCCCTATGCTCTGAAAATCCAAATAGGAGAGATATGTGACTGCCTTGGGAATTTCGGAAACACCACATGGACAAGGGGGAATTAAAGGTGGCACTAGGGCAGGCTTCCTCGACCTCGGCCCTCCAGATGTTTTTGGCCTACAACTCCCATAATCCCTAGCTAGCAGGACCAGTGGTCATGGATGCTGGGAATTGTAGTCTCCAAACATCTGGAGGGCTGAGGTTGAGGAAGCCTGGGCTAGGGGTTCACAATCTGCATTAAGCCAAGGTATGGACAGGCTCTTAGTCTGAGCAGAACCCACAGCTGAAGCTGTTTTCTTTTATTCTTCATAACTTCCCTATACCCTGCACTAATATTTCTGAAAAGCTACTGGTTAAGGGACGCAGGTGGTGTTGTGGGTTAAACCACAGAGCCTAGGACTTGCCGATCAGAAGGTTGGCGGTTCGAACCCCTGCAACGGGGTGAGCTCCCATTGCTCGGTCTCTGCTCCTGCCAACCTAGCAGTTCGAAAGCACATTAAAGTGCAAGTAGATAAATAGGTACCACTCTGGCGGGAAGGTAAACGGCGTTTCTGTGTGCTGCTCTGGTTCGCCAGAAGCGGCTTAGTCGTGCTGGCCACATGACCCGGAAGCTGTACGCCGGCTCCCTCGGCCAATAAAGCGAGATGAGCGCTGCAACCCCAGCATTGGTCACGACTGGACCTAATTGTCAGGGGTCCCTTTACCTTTACCTTACTGGTTGCTTTCCTAAGGGCACTTCTGTATGGTATGCCATTGTCATACTAAAACCCTGCTCGCAAGGCTTCCACCCTTTTTGAAAGTCCCACCTTTCCCCTATTAAACATCTGCCCTCCACATGTCACTGAAGTGACCATTGGCCATGATGTCTGGGGATGATGGGAACTGGAATCTCAAAAAAAACGTCTGGAGGTCATTGCATTGGTATTTTCTGTTATTATGTACATATAGATTAAATATTCTGGAGAATAAAGTTCTTTTCTTAGCTGGAAACAAAATGCCCAGCTCTGATTTAAAAGGCAGAATAATTTGGCTTCGCTAAATGTTCTGCTCAGTTCATGCTCCCCCAGAAACATGGTTGCTCATCTTTGCAAATGGTTGGAGGAGGAATGCAAATGAGCTGCGCAGACAGAATCCAGTTTCATTGAGCGGCGAAGCAACTTCCCTTTGCTTTGGGTGGCTTTCATAACAACTAATTGCATGTCCAAATGTACATAACGTGAGCTGTGAGCTGAATTGCCCTTGCCCCATTCTGGCTGGGAGCGCAGTCCTCTCCATGGGGTCGGGCTACCTGCACACACCACTCAACCCTCCATCGAAGTGGAAGTTTCTTTGGGGAGGGGCCATAGCTTAGTGGAAGAGCATCCATTTTCCCTGCAGAAGGTCCCTGGTTTGATCCCCAGCGTCTCCAGGTAAGGTTGTCCCCAGTCTGCAGTTCTCAGTCATATATAATGAAATGAAAAGGATGTTTAAAACAACGTTTGCAAAAACAAACAAACAAACCCAGAAGCTTTTCTTTTGGGAATTATAGGGACAAAACTACCTAAACTTAGACACTTATTCATGTATACTACTACAGCGGCAAGAATGTTACTTGCCCCAAAATGGAAAGAAGCAGAAGTCCCAGGAAAGGCAGCCCTTTTTAGGGAAGTTTTTGATGTTTGATGTTTTATCGTATTTTTAATATTTTATTGGAAACCTCCCAGAGTGGCTGGGGAAACCCAGCCGGATGGGCAGGGTATAAATATTATATTATTGTTGTTGTTATTATTATTATTATTATTATTATTATTATTATTATTATTATTATTTAGAAGAATAATGGATTCTTCTTATGGAATATGCAGAAATGGCTTACAGGAAGAATAAGAAATCAAGATTACAAACTTTTCATAAAAGAATGGAAATGGTTTATTGAATATTTACAAATGAATTGTAAACAGATAAGAACATTGGCAGGATTATTGTAATAGCCTGCAGTTTCATAAGAGCATATATTTTAAAGTAGATGAATAAATGAACAAGTTAAGCTAATTTGGATATGCAGAAGATATTGAAAATAAATTTAAGGAACTGCAGAAAGAGGGGGAAGCAAGTCAAGTTTTGAAATGTCAAAATGATTGTATAATTGGTGAAATGCATAAACCTGAAAAGTATAATAATAATAAAAAGTCCCCAGTTGGCTGCCAGTCAATGTGCATCAGGGGTAGGCATTGTGGTACCCAGTGAGCATGGCCAACGGTCAGGGATTATGGGAACTGGGAATCCAACAACAGCTGGAAGGCACCACATTGGCAATCCCTGACATAAGTAGAACTGAACTAGATGTGTCAATGGTTTGACTTACTATAAGGCAAGTTTCTGTTCCTAGTTTGGACAGGGGTCAGAATGTTGATATGTTGACCCCAAGTCTGTGCATGCAAAGTAGATGCTTTACCACTGACCAACAACACTTCTCTGATCTGCTACCATCCTGCACACAATGTTACATATGCTCCTTTATACGCACATTGTAAGGCAGTGATCATAAGGTACGCAATCTTTGTATTGGTGGGGCTTTCGACTAAGGAGTTTGAAATTAGTCCCAGCATCCAGCAATGTGTTCTCCACTATGTTTCTTCCCTCCGTTTGCAGAATCCATGGCACTCTCTTTAATTCTTTGGCGTGTGACTCAGCACCTGGAAACTGCAACTTTTAATTAAGGCTCAAGAGATTCGTTTGACATGGGTGGAGATCAGATCAGCTCTCCATCTAACATTGATGAGAATAACCTGTGTAAACGTTCCCTCCGGATCAAGGAATGGATGCTTCTGGGTAGATGTGCAGGTCTAGTTTCAAGAGCCAAAGGGCAGAGGGATGGAATTCCTCCTGGGATCCGATTCTCATTTGCAGTGCAATTCTAGAAGCAGCTAATGTTGCCTCACTACCTGGATGGATAACTTATTGCTGTCTGATTACTTCGTCTATGAATTACAACAAAACAAAGGTGGTGGCAGGAGCAAGGCAGCAATAAATCACACAGAGTAAGTGAAGTTAACTCTTTATTAGAAAAACAGGATCTGCATAGGGATGCCAGGCCTTAATAAGCACAGCAATTCATATTCAGTAGGTTTTGCCCCTATGAGGCAGTTGCAGAGACTTTGGAAGTTCCCTGCCTTCCACAGCTGCCTAAGTCCTCTCCTCTCCCCAAGCAATCTGAGACTGCACCAGGATGCCTGCCTTTGCTCCTCCCACTTCATGCCTCTACTGTTCCTGGGAGATGAGGGGGAAAGGGTCACAGCAGGAAGGAGAGACACCTGTGCCTCTTCACCAGCCTGACTCCTCTCTGCCTCTTGGCCTTTCTCGTCCCCCTCTCCTGCTTCAGCTTCTGCCTCTGGACTTCTCTCTGCCACAGACTTCCCCCCTCTCACAGCCCTGTTACCTCTTCAGCTTTTGACACCTCCTCCTCCCAGTCTTCTCCCTCTGACCACTCATCATAGTCCCACCACCAATTCCCAGGCTCTGAACCTTCTTTCATTGTGGATTCTTCAGCTGGTTCTTCCCATCATTCCTCTGGGTCCAACCAGTCCATGACAGATGGTTAGATAGGGCACTTTCAGTTGTTGTTGTTGTTGTTGTTGTTTGAGATGGACTAGACCAAGACCGAGAGCTGGACCATAAAGAAGGCTAAAGAAAGTAGAACTGATGCTTTTGAATTATGGTGCTGGAGGAGACTCTTGAGAGTCCCATGGACTGCAAGAAGATCAAACCTATCCATTCTGAAGGAAATCAGCCCTGAGTGCTCACTGGAAGGACAGATCGTGAAGCTGAGGCTCCAATACTTTGGCCACCTCATGAGAAGAGAAGACTCCCTGATGCTGGGAAAGATGCTGGGAAAGATGGAGGGCACGAGAAGGGGACGACGAGGACAAGATGGTTGGACAGTGTTCTTGAAGCTACCAGCATGAGTTTGACCAAAGTGCGGGAGGCAGTGGAAGACAGGAGTGCCTGGCATGCTCTGGTCCATGGGGTCACAAAGAGTTGGACATGACTAAACAACTAAACAACAACAACAACAACAGACCCTGTTAATTCACCCTTGGACACTGGGTCTTTTATTTTAGTATGTTTCAGTAAGGTTTAGTCTTTAATATGTTAAATACTGAACTGTTTTAATGCAGTATATTTTTAAGAAAATTTGATCTGTTTCTATTATTTTTCAAAACAGGTCAAGTCACCCTGCTTTGTTTCTTTGTAAGCAAATCGATTTGTGCCTTTGGCATGCATAAACTAGTGCATAAGCACGTTTAAGTGTTGCTCCTTTAACAATGTAGAGCTCTGGGCTACTTAGGATGTAATTGGGCCAGCACTGTTCCGTTAAGGGGGCAATGCACCAAAATCAGGTAAGGACAGCAAAATTACAATATCCGGTGTTGCTCCTACTTCACAACAGGGGCTCATTTTCAATTTGCAGATAAAAGAACAGCAAATGTCTAAGCAACAATGGCGTAATGATTTGTGGGGTGGAAGAGCTCAACGAGAGTGGGTCATGAGACATAGCAAAACAGCCTGTATGGATGCAAACTGCCACTTTAGTGCAAAAGAAAATCGAGGTTGCAATCCTATGCACACTCACCTGGGGGAAAGCCCCAAGGAACTCAATGCATAGGGTTGCACTGTTAAATGCTTGGAAAAGGATTGCAACAGCATCAAATCTAGGGATGGAGGAGAAAATGTATTTGCATTTATGGACAAAACCTATCTATTGTGCACTTTCTGAGACAATTATGTCACAGGCTTTGAGATGAAAAGGCTTGAGATGGGTAAGCTTATTTAAGCATCGTGTATCCATGCCAGTCAGAAGATAACTGATTTGCCTAGAATTAGCTTTATGTAAAATCCATATAAGCAGTGATTAGATCAGGGGTCGGCAAACTAAGGCCCACGGGCCGGATCAGGCCCAATTGCCTACAGGATCCGGCCCACGGACTTTCCGTGGATCGGCATGGGGATTCTGTTCATTTGGGCTGTGCTATTTCCCCCCCAGCGCCATTCCATTTTTACCCCCTCCCTCACACACACAACAGCGGCGCCTCCTCCCTCCCTCCTCCTGGCTTCTCCCCGCCCTGCCTAGAGGAGGAAGGGGGCTGGGCTGAGCTGACCGAGTGCCATTTTAAGCAGCCCCTCTCCAGAGCCAGCCCTTTTGCGCCACTCATTTTCCTGCTGCCGCTGCCCTGGTGTTCCCTTGATCCAGAGAGCAGAGTGAATGAGCTCCCTCTGCCTACCCATGAGAAGCAGCAGTGGCGGTGGTGGCAGCAGCCCCTGGGAAGATAAGCACAGTGGTTGGAGCTGGGGCTGGGGCTGGGGGGTTGGGAGGAGGACTACTTGGCCCCCTCGCCTGTGCTGCTTCTCCAGCCCGCCACAAGGTCTGAGGGACAGTGGACCGGCCTGCGGCTCAATTTTTTTGCGAAGCCCTGGGTTAGATGGTCATCTGTTATGTATGATCTAGTTGAGATTTCTGAATTTCAAGGGGTTGGACTAGATGACTATCAGGGTCCCTTCCAACTCTACCATTCTATTATTCAAGCTGTGTCCGAGCTATGGAAGCTGACTGATGTTTAAACTCCTCCTTGAAAGGAACAGACTTTTGAGAACAGTGAGAGGCTGAAGAAGAGAGAAAGGGGGACATCAGAGCCGAATCTTTTTTCCCCAATCTCTTTAAATATGGTTTGAGACAATGAACTTATACTCCAAAGGCGAGACAGCCAAATGAGAAAATGGAATATTTGAAGGCAGGAACCAAAGGTTATATTTAAAAGAAAAGGAAACTCCCATTAGGTCATGAAAAGGCCAGTTTTTTTTTTGTTTTTTTTTGGTACCAGCTTACTTTGTGACGTAAGTACTTGCCCAACTTTTCCATGTTGTTAAAGGTACAGAGTTTGCTCTCTTTCCCCATGTTGACAGGAAAGCTAATGAGACTACTTGTGGAGTAAGGTATTAATTAATCCTGATCCATTTACTGAGCATTTACTCATGCATACCTTAGCCTATCATGGGTCCCAAAATATGCTAGTTAAACAACAAAAACAAACCACCGGTGTTCGCTATGTGTCCTGGGATTTTGGACTGCCAGTCGTATTTAGTTTAAAAAAGAATTTCCTACAATTTTCTGACCTTTTCATTCTGTTAATATTACTTCCCCTCTGAGCACCAAGAGTACACACTTAGATGCCAGACCAATAATGGGGCACTTAAAAAGCTACTTTGTTTAAAACCATTCACAAATATTGGGATATGCTCGGAGTGGATTTCGCTCTATTTGCATTTCAGATTACTATTAAAAGGTTATCTGTCTTAAGCTCCCACAAGGAAAGTAGAAGGGATGAGAGGAGCAGAATACGGTTGCAAATGTCTTGCACTTTGAATACCAGTCCACCTGCTTCAGAGACACACCATATGCAGGCTGTAGTGAAAGCAAATAGAAGGTGAAATGTCTGGTCTCTCCACCCCCGCCCCACCTCCCACCCCACAACTGTTAATTTCTTCCTCTTCTACTTAGGAACTAAGGAATCTGTCCTATACTGAGACAGACTGGTTCATCCAGCTGTATAAATGGCTTGTTGTTGTTTAGCCGTTTAGTCGTGTCTGACTCTTCATGACCCCATGGACCAGAGCACGCCAGGCACTCCTGTCTTCCACTGCCTCCCGCAGTTTGGTCAGGGTCATGTTTGTAGCTTCGAGAACACTGTCCAACCATCTCGTCCTCTGTCGTCCCCTTCTCCTTGTGCCCTCCATCTTTCCCAACATCAGGGTCTTTTCCAGGGAGTCTTCTCTTCTCATGAGGTGGCCAAAGTATTGGAGCCTCAGCTTCACGATCTGTCCTTCCAGTGAGCACTCAGGGCTGATTTCCTTCAGAATGGATAGGTTTGATCTTCTTGCAGTCCATGGGACTCTCAAGAGTCTCCTCCAGCACTATAATTCAAAAGCATCAATTCTTCGGCGAGCAGCCTTCTTGATGGTCCAGCTCTCACTTCCATAAAACCATGGCTTTAACTATACGGACCTTGGTAAATGGCTTAGGAACCGCAGTACCTCAAGGACCATTTCTCCCCATATAAACCAACCTGGACTCTGTGATCATCCTCTGAGGCCCTTCTTCATGTGCCTCCTTCACAAGAGGCCCAGAGGGTGGCAACATGAGAATGGACCTTTTCTGCAGTTGTTCCCCATTTGTTTCCCATGGAGCTTCACCTGGTGCCTGCATTGTACATCTTTAGGCACCAGGCAAAAAACGTTCTTCTTTGACCAGGCCTCTGATCCCAGAGGCAGTACACAGCCATCATGATTAGTAGTCATTATTGCTGTTGTAGTTATTTAGGCAATCTTTCAGAGCATAGCCCTCAGAAGGCAGCTTACATCACCATGAAAATAAAACAACAACAGGAAAAATCAACATTACAAATATGAACTACTTATGTTCAGGTGTTGTTAACCATTGGCTGTGCTGGCTCAGGCTGCTGGAAGCTGATGTCCAACAACACCCGGAGAATATCAGGTTGGAGAAGTTTGGCATAGATCGTGGATAGCCTTATAGAATAGTAGAAAATCAATCCTATTGAATCTGGAGTTATGATTTACATGGACTTTGTAGTTATCCTGCAAATTACATTCAAATTACATTCAAAACTGCATTATAAAGGTAAAGCTAAACTGCATTATAACTTCTTGCCTGCTGGCGTGAGGAATAACAAGCTAAACCAAAGTTTTGCATTGTAAGAGTGAGCAATGTTAGGACCCAGACAGACTATGGTTAATCTTAACTATGGTTTATTCAAACAAGTCAATTTCAAGTGATAGTTTATGAAGCTGGCTCCCCCCCCCCCCACCAGCAGCAGCCACAGCTAGGATTAACCATAACTTAGGTTTTGGACAACATGCTAAACTGTGGTTAATCTGAAATTGGAGTGAAAGCATCCAGTCTCTTTCTTACAGTCACAGCGGATAAGGAATGGGGAAGGTGAACATTCTCAGGCAAGAGGGCATGGAGTAAGGTGGTGAGTTGGTGCTGATCTGGAACAAGGCATGTTCAGGATCCTAATTAGTGCTCTCCCAGAGATTCTTGATATGAGTTCAGGACCATGGCTAGCAACCTTGCCAGTAGGAGGCAAGTCATTGAAATTGAATTGAAATACTTTATTGTCACTTGTACAACTTGTATACAGTGAGATTACACGAGCACCCCCCACTCAGCTCTCTTAGTCTTAATTCCCCTCGTCTACTGACACACACACACCAAACCCTGTTGCCCTGTTGTTATCTTTTCATTCAGCAGCCTAACAGCCCACGGATAGAAGCTGTTCTTTACCCTGTTGGTGCGACTAATCATGCTTCTATACCTTCTGCCCGAGGGCAGGAGATCAAGAAAGTGCCGGCCAGGGTGTGAATCATCCCTGATAATTTTCCTCACTCTCCTGAGGCATGTTCTTCTGCGATGTCATTCAGCGGATTCACGGGACAGCCCATAATATCTTGTGCTGTATTCAGCACCCTCAGTAGGCACTTCCTATCAGTTGATGTCAAACCAGCGTACCACACCATGCTGCAGCATGAAATGACACTTTCTATTGTGGACCGGTAGAAGGAGATCATCAAATGTTGGTTGACATCGTTGTCACAGCCTGGGACAACTTGTGGCTTGACCAGGGAAGTCCTTCTGGAAACTCCCTCTTTCTCAAATGCTGCAGCAGGCTCTCTTACAGAGCCCACATCATGTCTGCAGTCTCTTGCCCCTTCTTGGAGTTGAAGGTTGGAACAGTGATGACCTGGTTGGTGAACTCCTCCCAGGAGCTTCCCATCCTTAGAGGGACATCACTTTGCATCTGAGGAGAGTGGCATTTCCCCAGGTTTTAGCAGATGGGATGAAGGGTCCTTCCCAGAGTTTTTGCTGCTGGAGAACAGAGTCTCTGAAGTCCATGATGCTGGGGAAGCTACATTTGTTCTTCTAACACTAAACCGTGGCTTATTGTTCCATCCAAATGCAGCCTCATGTCTGCCACCTTAGGTAACCAGGTCTAAAACCACCAGACAGCCCAAGCGTGGAGAATGACCTGGTTTCTTTTGCTTCCTTTAGGATATGTTTGCTGTACACTTAGAGGAGGAAAATAAATGATTTCCAGTCGTAAATCACTAGCTGGACTAAATTGAACTTGGTAGTCATAAATGTGTGCCCGTAATGCAATTCTGTGGAAGCTTTTGCCGCATTTGCTAATGTTATAACTCCTGGGCTGCCTCTTTTGTATTCGCTGATTCCAATATTGTTAGACTTATAAAGATGCACTTAACATATTAAGCAGAGTTGTGCTTGAAGCTCTGCAGTATAACTTGTAAGCCTGGCATGGCCATATTAGTAATTGGGGTCAATGGGGGAACGTATTTTCTGCTCCAAGTTACTGCCACTTTCTCCCACGTTAAAAATGCAGAGCAGCTCCCAAAGGAGGCAAATCATCCATAATTGAAGGACATTCTGTCTCAGGCTGTGTGAGCTGCTCACTCTGTTTATGCACCATTTCTGCTTTGAGGAATGAATGTTATCCTTCTTTGTATGCAAATAAAGAGCCAAGTGATTTACAAGGGGGCATCTGTCATGCCCACAAGAACCTACATCTTTTCCAAGATCCTTGCAAACTCCTGAAACCAGAATCCTGCACTCAGGGCTGGCCCTACAACTAAGAAGGCTGAATCAGCTGTCATTGGCAATAGATGGCAATAACAAGAGAGTGATCCCTGCTGTACAAGTTCCGCAGCCTGCCCCATGCCCTTGGGTGAAGAGCTCTGTCCTGTTGCCAGCTGAAGTAAGATTCACTGCCAGCCCCCTTAGCTTTTGCACATGGACTGCTAGAGGCACCACCTTTGCCGCAGGCAGCAAAATGCCTTGGGCTGTCCCAACC
The DNA here is from genome assembly GCF_964270895.1 of Podarcis filfolensis. Lineage (NCBI taxonomy): Eukaryota > Metazoa > Chordata > Lepidosauria > Squamata > Lacertidae > Podarcis > Podarcis filfolensis. Next base: position 15,111,283 of record NC_139613.1, read on the forward strand.
CACACCCCCAACATGGCTGGAGTGGATTGTAGAATCCGGCGCTGTGTTAGGCCCTGCCAAGCATGCCTCAAGGTGGCAATGATGTAGCAGCACAGCTGTTTCCAGAGTAGTACCTGCAGGAAAGCCATCAGGTCCTCCTGGGTCTGCTCCAGAAATGTTTCTGCCATGATTCTGAAGTTCTGGCACAGATTTTGGTTGGAAGAGCATTCTGGAACACACCTACTGATTGGTTCACCCTCATTTGTTCAGTTTCCCTGATCAGGGATGGGGAACATGTAGCCATCCAGAATGCGTTGGACACTTCTCAGCTTCTGATTTGCTTTTCAACCTGAACTCCTGCTCTGTCCTATAGTCTTGACTTGCTTCATGGGTTCTTGTTCCTGTTATTTCAGTCTGCTTCCACCTTTTAACTCAGACTGCTGCCCACCCCCCTGATGCAATTCACAGGAAGCTGGAACATAGGACATAAGAAGAAGAAGAAGAGTTTGGATTTGATATCCCGCTTTATCACTACCCGAAGGAGTCTCAAAGCGGCTAACATTCTCCTTTCCCTTCCTCCCCCACAACAAACACTCTGTGAGGTGAGTGAGACTGAGAGACTTCAGAGAAGTGTGACTAGCCCAAGGTCACCCAGCAGCTGCATGTGGAGGAGCGGAGAAGCAAACCCGGTTCCCCAGATTACGAGTCCACCGCTCTTAACCACTACACCACACTGGCTCTCTCATAAGTCCTGAGTCAGGCCTTTTGGCCCTTCTGGCTCAGTACTGTCTGCACTGACTGGCAGCAGCTGTCCAGGACATTCAGAGGACATTCCCGGTCCTACCTGCAAATGCCAGAGCTTGGACCTTCAACATGCAAAGCACATTTTTTACCCACTGAGCTGCAGTCCCTCCCCCAGCCAGGCCTTAGGACATGGCCAAACCAAGGCCATGTCCTCTTCCCCAGCCCTTGTTTGGTGACAGCTCAGTGGTTGAGCATCTGCTTTGCATGCAGAAGGTCCCAGAGTCAATCCCCAGCATCTCCAGGTAGGACTTGGCATGTCTTTGTTGTTCATCTCTTTCTCACTCGAAAGATGCCATCCCTGTTCTGAACCAGCAATGTGGATGGATTCTTATCCTAACTAGCCGTAGGGGTGCAAAGTCATCAGAGCAATGAGACAAAGGTTAGGCCTGATGGGAAGGTAAGGAGAGGGGAAACGCAGCAAAGGTAGAGGAGGAGGATAGGGAGGAAGGATGTAGAACAGGCTTCCTCAACCTTGGCCCTCCAGATGTTTCTGACCTATAACTCCCATGATCCCTTGCTAGCAGGACCAGTGGTCAGGGATGATGGGAATTGTAGTCTCAAAACAACTGGAGGGCCGAGGTTGAAGAAGCCGGATGTAGAAAGTCATGGTCCTCTGCAGTCTGTTGGGGGAAGAGCACTGGGCATCAGCAACAGGCCATGGGCTATCACAGGGTTCTCATCTGTGTCAATGGTGTTTTGCTTGACGAGGACAGACCTGTGGCTTCACCTCCTTTATTCAAAGAAAATCTGGGGTACTATTATTATTTCTCTTATTCGCAACTTCGCCAGCCACACAGCAGGCTGCGTGGTTCTCCAGCTGTCACGTGCTGAAACTCCGTCAGCCTCCTGGCTTCTTATCGATGCCTCGTTAATCCCCCACATTAAATATCCAGAAGCGTAAGTGATGCATTCAGTATGTACAATGAGAGCAACTGATAATTGTGGGTTTTAAAAACATTTGACTTGGTTGTATGTAAAATTGAGGATTAAAATTTGGCGAAATGTGAAGGGTGGGTGATGCTGGGAGAGTGGCAGCGTTAGAGAGGGAGGAATGTATATTATGTATTTATACAAAAAATATTCTAGGGGTTTTATTTTCACCCTCTGCATGCTGCACCAGCGAGGCTGAGTTGTTGATTACTGGGGCCAGATGTCAGACAGCAAGGTTCAAGGCCATGTTAGGGAGGAATGTGTGTACGGTATTTTGTCTGGGAGGAAGCAAGATCTGTTTTTCTCAGGCAAAGGGTTACTCAAGAGGTATCAGAAGGAAATGTTTGAAAATTGTTGAACGACTATTATCAATAGATAGAAGAGGATTTGCTCTACTCGATTATTTTGAGGACAGGTTATAACAATGTATAAAAGCAATAGCAAAAATTGGTAAATGAACAGGTGGCACATAGGGAGAAGGGATGAATGTATTTTGAAATGCTAGTTGGAAAAGTTATTTTATTGGGGGCAGCAAAGGAGGGAGGAAAATAGAGGGGACATCTGGGGTGGGTGGGAAATCAACTTTTAAATTTGTATTGAATTTATATTAATTTGGTGACAACTTGTTAAAAGTTATGGAATATCAATAAAAATAATTGGGGGGAAAATGAATTGGGCAGACACAGAGTGAAGCCAGCAGTTTTTGTTATGCATGTAGAGTTTAAAGCTTGTACACTCTGACCCATGAGTTTCTCAGGCTTCCCCATTTGGCCCACTATGATATTTTGGCCGTACCATGCCAACATGATGTCGTATATGATGTCAAGTCTGGGGCAGGATCAAAACATGGCAGGTTAAAAATGAAGTCTGCAGGCACTGCCAATCATGTATATACTGCTGAGAAAAACAAAAGTTAAAGGCAAAAGAATTAAGAACGAGCATCAGTGGACCATGGTGGGGGAATATTGGATCATCAGTACATTGTCACTCGATGTCATAGTGGCATTAGATGATTGACAGGTGGCAGCACCACCCACCTGTCAAAATTCGCCTTTCAGAAACAACTTCTCTGCACCGCTGGTATTCCACCCTGGTTTGGTGGCTTGGAGTCATGGGTAAGGGCCTTCTCTCGATTTTACATTGTTGTTGCTGCTGCTGTTGCTAGTAATAATATTTCTAGCAGGCCTACAACAGTTCAAGCAGCCTGCTCGGGTCTCTGTTTGCTGCTTCTGTAAGCTTTACCACTAAAGATCCAAGCTCTGCAGATGCCCCTGCCCCTTTCATCAAAACCTATTCGAAACTGAACAGCTTTGGGGGTTGCAGATCGCTTAAATCTGTCTCTGGTCCTACAAATATTGGCTCCATTCACAGCTTCTGCCATGCCCACTTCTCTGAGGTGCTTCCAGTTTCAAATGAATCCATGCTTTGAACTTTTCTCATAGTGCTCTGTGATGGCCGTGACTTCTGACACCATGTGCTGTCTTCAGCTGTGCATGTAGAAACCGAGTTAGTGGTTTAAAAAGCTTTATTTCAGGCAAGGCCTGGGCATAGATCAGTCACCAAGTTCTCCAGGCAGGTGACACCTCTGAGTCAGCTCTCCTGGAGCAGTTTCTCTTAAAGGGGGCAGACATTTAGTTGATGATACATACATTATTATTGTTGTTGTTGTTGTTTAGTCGTTTAGTCGTGTCCGACTCTTCGTGACCCCATGGACCAGAGCACACCAGGCACTCCTGTCTTCTACTGCCTCCCGTTGTTTGGTCAAACTCATGCTGGTAGCTTCAAGAACACTGTCCAACCATCTCGTCCTCTGTCGTCCCCTTCTCCTTGTGCCCTCCATCTTTCCCAACATCAGGGTCTTTTCCAGGGAGTCTTCCCTTCTCATGAGGTGGCCAAAGTATTGGAGCCTCAGCTTCAGGATCTGTCCTTCCAGTGAGCACTCAGGGCTGATTTCCTTAAGTATGGATTGGTTTGATCTTCTTGCAGTCCATGGGACTCCCAAGAGTCTCCTCCAGCACCATAATTCAAAAGCATCAATTCTTCGGCGATCAGCCTTCTTTATGGTCCAGCTCTCACTTCCCTACCATCAACCGGGCACTGGACATCAGAATTAAGACACCAGCTGTGCCCTCATCCTGCTAATCTGAAGACAACGCAGGAAGGAGAGGGAGGGAGACCAGGTGGTAAGGGAAAGTGACATTTAGGAGTGATTTAGTAGTAGGATTAACGCCAAGTATCAAAAGGCAGGCGTGAACTAGAGAGAACACTCCAAAGGTTTAAAAGAAGGGCAGGCAATAAGGCGATACGGTAACACTGTATTTGATGTCCATCTTACACGAAGTCTACTCAAGGGATATTTCTTTAATAGCAAAATGATGACCGTCTGCTGCGTGTTTAACATTGCGAAGAGTAGAAAGGGATATTGAAACGAAGGACGGTGTAAATCAGAAGGAACTGCAAAAAACAAGATAAAACAACACGACTGGAAACGGGCCCAGTGGAAACATAGAGAATAAATACCACATAAAACAAAGGACACTTCGTCTCAAGTCGGTGCTCCAGCTATGGGCATGCCTTAGTCATCAAATGCCATAGCACTGTTGTTTCTTCAGGGTTTAGATGCGACTCTGCAGAATGACTCCCTTTCTTCTGGCACACGAGTCGAGAACAGATCGTCTTCTCACAATCAGATTAGGGTAGTCATATCCTAGTCCAGAGATCACCAGCAAGGCACCCGGTGGGGGGCAGTGGAAGCTCTTGAGATCTTCCCCTGGTACCCACACATTCTCTTAACCAGGAGGTGGTGAGAGAGGTGAAAACGACATAGAACTGAAGGAGGAAGTTGGGAGAGAGACACTCTTTCCTACTTCCTTGTTATGTACTGAGTTGAATAGGATCCAAAATGCAGCAGTCTGATTGGTCCTAGAACAATAGGATTCAGAATGCTGCAGTCTGATTGGTCCTAGAACAATAGGATTCAGAATGCAGCAGTCTGATTGGTTCTAGAACAATAGGATTCAGAATGCAGCAGTCTGATTGGTCCTAGAACAATAGGATTCAGAATGCAGCAGTCTGATTGGTCCTAGAACAATAGGATTCAGAATGCAGCAGTCTGATTGGTCCACATGAGCCACCCAATCCAGCTCCAGGTGGAAGTGAATCCGCAACTTGATTGGCCTCTAGGAGAATCCCGGAATTACCTAGCCAATCACATGGGGCCCATTGTGTAAATAATGTATATAAAGCAGACATTCTGGGGGAACTTCCATTCCTCCTCACCACTACGAGCTGAATAAAGAGCATGAAATCCACACTTGACTCAGAGTATATTTCATTCCTCTTTCACCTCTATGTGCATTTTCAAGGCTCAGATTAATTATTTTATCCAAATCCCTTGGAAAAGTGATCTATCCAGAGTCCTGCTAGCCTCGTCTCTAATCTGCTTCATAATCCTGAGGTTTATGCATTGCATTCCTGTCTCTGCCTGTACATATCTGTTTGGAGCTAACAGACAGCATTGCTTGGGAATACAGTAATAGGAAATGATTCTGGTTGCCCTTTTCTGAACCCCCCCAACTTTTCAATATATTTTTTGAGGTGAGGGGACTCTCAAGAGGTCACCCCCACACCATCCATTTAAAGCACACATACTACTCTGTCAGGGCTCCCCACCACCACCAAGAATCCTGGAAACTGTAGTTCACCGAGAGTGCTGCCCTCACAGAGCTACAATTCCAGTACCTTTAACAAACTACAGTTCCCAGGATTCTCTTAAAGGGGTATAAATGTGCTTTAAATATATGGTGCAGACATGGCCTCAAATAATCAGACTCTCCTCTCTCCCTCCAAATCGGACAACCAAGCAAAAAAAATTCTGATTTATTTATTTGCTTACACATACAGTATACATGCAGCAGTTTGTGTCAACTTGTCCAATGTTTTGTTTTTTAAAAAAGAATTAACCTACAGGGGTCTGTTTTCTTTCATTCAGTAGGCAACTCTTATTCCTCATTTGGAAAATATGGGCAGTTGCTGTTCTAGGATTTTGGCACCAAGCAGTGACACACATCAGTGGAAATGCCGCACAAACAAATGGTGGATAATAAAACACAGGCATCCACCCTTACTGAGAAGCTGGAGGAAATTGTATGGAGGTCAGGAGAGACCATTTCTTTGTGTTTCCAAGTTGGGAACAAAGTGCTCTTCCTCCGTAACGCAAGGCTTTTTGAAGACAGTCTGAACATGCTGCATTTTCGCAATTGCTCTTACAATAATGAGAAGCTGAGTCAGACACCTTGTACCTTGGACTAGTTTCCAAAACTGTTGTGAAAATGCTTGCACAAGAGTTTTACACAATGCTCCTACAGTTGAATTCTGCAGCCGTTCTTGTGTGGCCACATAAGCAGGCAGATGAAACTTGTGATTTAATGTGCACTTTCTCACACATTTCTTGAATGCTTCACAGGCCCAAACAATGGCAGGAGACCATCCCAGTAGCTCCTGGAATTTCTGTGTTAAAGTAAGTTGCCATGCAATAATGTCGCTGGAATGGACTAAACAGCTGCCTGACTCCTATGGATCTTGCTGGACTACAATTCCCATCATCCCATGCTAGATGATGGGGCTGATGGGAGTTGGAATCCAACACTTGGGAGATCGCAGGTTCCCCACTGCTGCTTTTAACCTACCCATTGAAGTAAAGCACCCACTCGCCATCAGCTCCTCCACAAATCTGTTAGCCAAACTCCAGTGGGGGCCTTATGATCTGCATAAAGTTTATTCCAGAGTGTTAAATTGTGGGTGAACATATTAGATGACACAGCGATTCTTCAAACAGCTCTTGCTTATTCACAGGCCAGAACAGAACTGAACTGAAGGGTTCAGACAGCCTGCTTATATAGAGCTCCAGTACAACATAACAATTTTCGAAAACTATCCAATCACTGAACGTCACTTTCGATCCCTTATTTGCATAACTATCTACAGTATCCCCCTGTTGGCCCAGGGTGAGAACTTCAGTACATAACACAGAGGAAGTGCAACAAAACAACTCTTGCAAGTGAGCCAAGGCACATGGTGTAGGCAGTCGGTGTGTGTGAGAGAGCTTCAGACTGAGGGGGGATACATTCACATTTCTCTGTCCAGGCATTGGGACTTTCCTCAGGCAATACACCTCACCCGTTGTATTTTGCACTGGCCCTTGAGTGTTTTTTGCCTGGCTGGACCGTGTCCTTCTTGCTTGCATGGATGGAGCATAGAGAGGTGTTATGTACTGAAGTTCTCACCCTGGGCCAGCAGGGGGATACTGTAGATAGTTTTCACTCAGGCCCACATATGCAAATAAGGAATTGAAAGTGACGTTCAGTGATTGGATAGTTACAGAAAGTTGTTACTGTTGCATTGTAGTGGAGCTCTATATAAGCAGGTTGGCTGAACCCTTCGCTTCAGTTCTGTTCTGGCCTGTGAATAAACAAGAGCTGTTTGAAGAATTGCTGTGTCGTCTGATATGTTCACCCACAACTTAACAAGAGGGTTGTGTGAATGTGGAGAATCTACCTGCTGGTGCAAAAGCGAAATTCACATTTATTGAAATTCACCCATTTCTAGCCCTTGAACAGAAAAAAAAATGGTTTTCCACCCGTGATGTAGGGAAGAGAATAAGGCCCAAAGAGAAAACCCTCCAGGTTGCAGTTTCTGGTCATGCCTAGGGAGGTGAGCGTGCTTGAGGACTACCACCTTGCATTTTATATTTGACACCTCACTATCAAACGCCTTCTCACTAACCCTGCCTCCTCCACCAGCGTCATTCATATCCGTAACGCTGATTCTGCATCTCCCATTCTAACACGGCATCCTTCTTAGCCCCGCCTCCAAATCCTAGCGACGGCTCAATTTGCCACGCCTTTTTACCGCTCGCTTACCTCCTCTAAGCCCCGCCCCTTTCTTTTCCCCTCTCGCCAATGAACGACGTCCACGGTTTAACAGACTCTCTCGAATGCTTAGCCGTCCTAAGTACCGCCTGACGCGAGCACCCGAATCTGCTTCCCTCAAACCCGAGTCGAATTGGTTCAGCGCGGCGGCCCTGTACCGTGGCTGGTTAGGTTTTTTTTAAATAAAATAAATAAATAAACCTCAGCTCTCCTCCCTCCCTGTGACAAAAGATCGGTGCTTTCAGGCACTAGCGCGGCCGCCAAGACAGTAAACGGAAAGGGCCCCCTCTCCCCGCGCAGCTGCATTCTGGGAGACGTAGTTCCCCAGGTCTCCGCTGCTGCACCGGGATCGCCGCGAGAGGGGAAAGTGGCGGGACTACAATTCCCAGAAGCCTGCGCGAAAAAGCGTGAGCCCTGTGCCTTTTCCCACCTGGGCCAGCTGCTCTGGGGAATGTGAATGGTCTGCGGCGGCGGCGGCGGCAGGGAAGAGGCTGCTGCTGTGAGTAGAGGTCTCGCGAGCCCCCCTCAGGTGGGGCTCATTTGGGGAAGGGGGCTCTAGGGGAGGGGCTTCTTCCAGCAGAGCCTTGGCCCCCCTTGCTTGGCGACCCTCCTTACTTGCTGGTAAGAGGAGGGACACACACACACACACACACACAAATAGGGGGTCTAAAGGGTCTAATTGCCAGGTTGCAATTAAGTAGGCTTGCTTTTGGAACTCAGTGGAGGCTGGGGGCTCGCAGTCTTATATATCTATATTTGCACTGTTTTCAAAAACGAATTAATAATAATAATAATAATAATATTTGATTTACCAGTCGCTTTATTTTGCAACCCAAAGTTGGTCCTTGGGATAGCTCAGTCGGCAGAGCATGAAACCCTTAAATCTCAGGGTCGTGGGTTCGAGTCTCACATCGGGCAAAAGATTTCTGCATTGCAAGGACCAGATGACCCTCGTGCTCCCCTTACAACGCTACTTTTCCATGATGCACCCCAAGCGTATATGGGGGGTGGGGTGTTGCTTTCCCTTGCTCCTCCTCATGGTGCTTTGTTTTGGGCTGCCAGTTGGTTCTGACTCTCCAGCCTAATCGTACGGCGTCTGGACATCACCCTGCAACAAGGGGTGAGCAGGGAAGACTTTTGCAACTCAGAGACTTGTAGGGGTAGAAGGGGCCAGGAGGGTCATCTCGCCCAGCCCACTGCAGTGCAGGAATCTTATGCCCAAGGTGGGTCTTGAATCCACGTCCCTGAGATTGAAAGTCTCATGCTCTACTCTTTGCTCTTGGTCGTTTTTCATTTCCTCTATAGGAACAGCTCTGCTAGATCAGGCCAGTGGCCCATCCAGTCCTGCAGCTCGTTTTCACATTATCCAACCAGATTCCTGTGGAAAACCAGGGAGCAGAACCATGAGCACAAGAGTATTCTCTCTTCCTGTGGTTTCCAGTAGCTACATTACTTCCTCCATCTGTGGAGGTGAAGCATAGCTATTGTGACCAGTAGGAATTGATAGCCCTCCCCTCCATGGATTTTTTCCAATCCTCATTTAAAGCCACCCAAGTTTGTGGCATCCCTGTCTCTTGGGGGACAATGGAGGACATTGTTCATGCCACCCCCTCTCTTGCCACACGCTGCTGCAAGGGTGTAAAGGCTGAAGAATACCTAGTGTGGTTTGAGAGGCATCAGATAGACATCCTTGAACTGTTAGTCTTGCAAACTTTGATGTGTGATTCCAAAGTGATTTCCGCTGCAGTTCTCTGCTGCTAAGTTAAAATGTTGGAAAGTGTGTGCTAACTTCTTAGATTATAAGGATAGGGGAGGCCAGAGCTTAGTGGTAGAGCATGTGTGTTGCAGGCAGATGGTTTCTGGTTCGGTCCTTGGCATCTTCAGATAAAAGGAGCTTAAATAACAGGTCGGGGAAAACCCCTGTTGAGATGTTGTCAGACTTGTTAATACTGTCCTAGGCTGACCAAGCATCTCCAGTTAAGATACCCCAAACCTGGGAAATTGAAATGAGTCTGCATTTTGTACTACATGCAAGGTAGTATTCTTTTGTAGCAATTTTGTAAGCAGATATTGTGTGATTTGTGAGGTTTTCATACATATATCTGTTGAACAGTATGAAGTTCTGGTTCCTTAGCAACCCTCCTGCCTTGCTGGCCTGGTGTCATGTTAAGTAACATGAAATGCTTCTGCCAAAAACCAAACAAAGAAAATATTGTTGTTGTTAGTCGTTTAGTTGTGTCCGACTCTTCGTGACCCCATGGACCAGAGCACGCCAGGCACTTCTGTCTTCCACTGCCTCCCGCAGTTTGGTCAAACTCATGCTGGTAGCTTCGAAGACACTATTTAACCATCTCGTCCTGTGTCGTCCCCTTCTCCTTGTGCCCTCCATCTTTCCCAACATCAGGGTCTTTTCCAGGGAGTCTTCTCTTCTCATGAGGTGGCCAAAGTATTGGAGCCTCAGCTTCAGGATCTGTCCTTCCAGTGAGCACTCAGGGCTGATTTCCTTCAGAATGGAGAGGTTTGATCTTCTTGCAGTCCATGGGACTCTCCAGAGTCTCCTCCAGCACCATAATTCAAAAGCATCCATTCTTCGGCGATCAGCCTTCTTTATGGTCCAGCTCTCACTTCCATACATCACTAGTTGCTTCTAAAGGGGAAGTGTAGTAGTTAAGAAACTGAGTTATGAATTGGGGAGCCTGTGGTTTGAATCTCGCCTCTGCCAAGCTGGTGTCCTTCCAGATGTGCCACACTACAACTCCCAACAGCCATGCTTGCCGTGCCTGATGGGAGTTGTAGTCTGACACATCTGGAAGGAAGGGCACCAGGGTGGTGAAGACTAGCATAGGTGGTCTACAGTATGAGGGCTAACGATACAAGATTCCCTGAAAGGTAAGTCAATAAGTACTGCAGCTAGATAATGCCCGTGAAGCCCTTTGAGCAGTTGAAAGCAACAATTTATTAAAGTTGGCTAGGGGTGTATTTGAAGGCTGGGGAAGCTGTGGCCCTCCATGTTGTTGGACTACAACTCCCATCATCCCTGACCATTTGCCATGCTGGCTGATGGGAGTTGGTGTCCAAAAAGATCTGGAAGGCCAAAGGTTACATATTCTTGTTCTAGGTCTCCCCATACAATTGATACCAGAACGAGGGTTGCAGTTCAGTGTTCACTACAACCTAACCATACTTTTTGCCCACATCCTTTCTGTGAAAGATACACCTGGTAGAATTCACAGCTTTGCACTTCAACCTAGTTTAAGAAAAGGGGACACGGGTGGCGCTGTGGTCTAAACCACTGAGCCTCTTGAAATATGATTATGACTGTGACATGGTTCTATGAAATAATGATATTGGAAACTGCTACATATAATTACTAAGAAATTCAGATGGAAGAGATTTGAGGAAGTCAAATAATATGTTTATGAAGATGGGTTTTAATTAATTAAGTGTTATTGTAGTGATGATTTGTTTTATTTTGTGTTCTATATTCTTTTTTCTTTTTTTCTATTTCTCTCTTTTCCCTTTATTATTGTTAATTTTCTCTTTTGCTATGTTTATGTATGGAAAATAATAAATATTATTGTGAAATAAACCACTGAGCCTCTTGGGCTTGCCAATCCAAAGGTTGGTGGTTCAAATCCACATGACAGGGTGAGCTCCCTTTACTCTGTCCCAGCTTCTGCCAACCTAGTGGTTCGAAAGCACACCAGTGCAAGTAGATAAATAGGTACCGCTGTGGTGGGAAGGTAAACAGCATTTCCATGTGCTCTGGCTTCCATCACGATGTTCTGTTGTGCCAGAAGCGGTTTAGTCATGCTGGCCACATGACCTGGAAAGCTGTCTGCGGACAAATGCCGGCTCCCTCAGCCTGAAGCAAGATGAGCGCCGCACCTCATAGTTGCTTTTAACTGGACTTAACCATCCTGGGGTCCTTTACCTTTTACCTTACCTTACCTAGTTTAAGTATAACATTTGTCTCTCCTTTCTTTCTGTTATTGGCTCCTCAGAAAGCTGCAACCATGGATATATTTGGTGACCTGCGGCGAATGAACAAGCGCCAGGTAAAAGAAAATCACAACTACAGTTTGTCTTGTTGCCTGCAAGACCTATATATGTATAAACCTTTATAAAAGCAGTTGTATATTGGGAGGTTGTAGACTTTCCTTCATTGGAGGTTTTTAAATGGAGGCTGGGTCTATCAGGGATTCTTTAGTTGTGATTCCTGTCTTGCTAGGGCTTGGACTGGGGGTTCATGATGTTTGGGTTATTCCTTCCGAGAAACTGAGTACAGCTGGCTTAGACTGGTTCTGTTATCTCTTCTGTCACGGTCATGCTATAATAATAGGCCAGAAGGAGCCTGGGCTTCACTTCCTCTTTCAAGCTCTTTTCCTTCTGGTGTGGTGCTCTGTATATAGTATTAAGGTTTAGTCTTATTTTAAGTTTAAGTTAAGTCTGCTGCAACTGGATTTCCTACGGACAGTGCCAACCCTGAATGTATTGGATTTGTGACCATTATGCTCATTTGCCTTCAGTAGCAGTAAAGCTCTGCTGGATGAAATACAATTGCCTCTGGTCTGTTTTCTGAGAATCCTGCAACGTGTTTAAGTTGTTACTCGGCTAACTATACAAGTATATGTATTCCAAACTATACATTGGATTCTACTCTGGATCAATATTGAGCAGTATTCCATGGCAAGTTTCTCATTCTGGAAAACAAGAGCTGAAAAGGGTTTGTTTTTCTACTCTTCAGAGTTCCAGTTTCTTTCCTTTCATCCTCCATATTTAAAATCAGTGGGGTTTTGTGTTTGTTTCTCCTCACAGCTGCCCCAAAATGTCTTAGGAGCAAATAAATGCGGACCCCCCCCCTTCAGCATACAGGATGCTGAGAGATAAAATGAGGAAGCCTGGAAGTGCTTGAGAGGAGAATGTTTTGATGGAGGAGAGTTGTGGGTTGTGTGCAAAGAGGATGTAGAACGCAGCTTTTCCGTTTTTTTACATTTCCGGTCTCTCTTCGGGTGGGTGGGTGATTGATGAAAGGATGATTCATCCAACCCAATTGGTGTCTTAAGAATGTAAGTCAAGTGGAGCTTCCTTTTTGAGGTTAAGCAGTTATGACACTTCTTCTACCACCTGCCCAGCATATAATCCAAGTGTACATTTCACTCCCCACGACTTGGCTGGAGCTTTTTGTCAGCTTTGTGGCATCATGGGGAATGTGGGGTGAGCCTCACACCGGCAAGAGCGTGCAAGAGTGACTGCTTCACTGCATGTCAAAATCACAGATCCACTTGAGCACCTAGTCTAGGGAAGGGCTAACTTATAGGAACACCAAGTCAGGCTGCTGCACCATTGAGCTTAGTATTATCTACACTGACCGGCAGCAGCTGGCCAGAGTTTCCAGTAGGGACAGTCCCAGCTTTCCCTGGACATGTCAGGAATTGAACTGGGCCGTTCCAAATAATATTTGTATTTGACTAAGCTGTGCTCAGGATAGAACCATTGAAAGTGAATGGACCTCAGTTAGTCATCTCCATTAATTTCAGTGGACGGTATCTTAGAGGGTACAACAGTCAATTTAACCCACAAGTAGGAATGAACATATAAGCAGCAGATAACACTAAATAGATGAACATTTGAGGCAAAAATGGGTGAAATAATAGAATATGCAGCCGACAAAAGACTACCTAGAATGCCATGGAGAGATGGACTGGGAAGTCTGAGGATAAGGGATAAATGATAGATATTGTATGATGTGTATATAAGTTGTAAAAATGCATAAGCAACAAAAACCAATAATTTCAATGGACGGTGTCAATATGAAGTACTTCTGCTAGTGCAAGGTTTTCTTCTTGTGCAACAGAACTTCCTCTCCCCCTCCTCTCTCAGAGCCCTCACCAGATTTGCTCTGGAGGGTTGGGGGTAACTTCAAGAACAGGTTTTTTTTTGGGGGGTGACGGCGTATGGGCAGAAGAGAAGGGAAGGTTCAGTTGTTCAGCCCCAAGTCCTTGTGCTAACGGAACTAATTCACTAGACGCCACCCAATGGGTGGTTTTATATTGATTGATTATTTAATTTCTATACCACTTAATATATTTAAAATATCTCTAAGCGGTGGTACCCAAAAAACTGAAGCAGCAACAGACATCATGCAACAGAAAAAGCACACGGTTACATATAAAAATGTAACAACAATAAAAAGTTTTATCTATAAATCAATATCCATTCATTTTCCTTCTAACATACCCTCCCTTTTAGCCACCATGTTCTCACCCAGGGTCCAAACAAACTCTAGCTCAGCTGCTTTTTATTGTGTTGTGTTTTTCTCTGTGTGTATTTTTTTTAAAAAAATACTGTATTATTTTAACTTTTGTGAGCAGAGTACATCTGTTTTTGGGTGACCACAATAAATCATGGAGAGTGAAGGTAAAAAAATGTTCTATTTTATCTCCCCCCCCCCCCCGCCCAGCCTCTGCCTTTGAACAATTTTACCTGTTCTGAAAGAAGCCAGGAAATGAGGCCATCCTTTGGTTCCTTTTGAGCACTGCACAGCTGCCTTGTGCAGGCAGGTGAAATCTGAGTGCCCTACTTCCCCCTCTGCGTTGATCTACTTTCCCCCTCTCTGGTGAGGGCGGCTGTGTTGTGGTCAGTGCACCCCCCTTCCTGGCAGTCTGTTTTTGATTGCCCTGTTTTGTGCAACCCCGCCAAGCCGCCTGTTATAAAGGCACGGCGCCCTGGGGAGCCTTCACCTCTGTCGAAGAAGCTCGACGTGTGTCTGTTGAAGATAAAAGGATCTTACAGTATTTACATCTCAGAATGTGCCTCCCCTTTCCTTCCTGGAAGCAAACAATCTCGACTGTTAATAGGTTTCTGCATTGGTTTGGTTCTTTCAAGACTAGCAGCTGTGGCCATTTATGTTTCTGTGCAGTATAATAATCTCTCCCCCTCCCCAAACATAGAAGTGGGGGTCACTGTGACTTGTAGAGCTGTAAAAGCACAAATGTGGGTTACTGGAGCCCGTTCTTTCCAGGAGATTCCCTTGCCCTGGCGCCTCCTTTCAGGCTTGCTTCCTTGTTCCTTAAAAGTGTTTGGGCTCTGCCATTCACACCCAAGCTAGTTTTCCCAGCTCTTGAGCTGGAGCAATGTCTCTTAAGCCCAGTGCATTCTGTGCTAGTGCAGCCTGTGCTGCTATAACATCAGGAAATGAGTACCCTGCTGGCATCTGTTGGCTTGCTTGCTTAATCTCAGGTTTTTGATCTGCTTCTTTCCACTTATCTCTTCCCTTCCTTACAGCTCTATTACCAAGTCTTAAATTTTGCCATGATTGTGTCTTCGGCGCTGATGATATGGAAAGGCCTTATTGTTATCACTGGGAGTGAGAGTCCTATCGTTGTAGTGCTCAGGTATGCCTATGTTACATCAGATCCGTTGCTGGGTTAGCGAGTGACCCATAGCTTATGCCGCATTCCTCTCCTAGAATAGTATCTGCAGATCTTGGAAGGAGACCAGGATGTGTGGTTTCTGCAACTGTTGTCTGTCTGATGTATATCCTTAGTTACGTTTATTCAACCTGTGCATCCTGTACTACTAAAAAAAAAAGTCCCAAAATTATTTACAACCAAAGTAAAAAGTACAATAAAAATCACATAAGCTTGATTAAAAATAGATTTAGTCCCTGCCTATGGCATGCTCTCTGGGATGTGGGTGGCGCTGTGGGTTAAACCACAGAGCCTAGGACTTGCCGATCAGAAGGTCGGCGGTTCGAATCCCCGCGATCGCGTGAGCTCCCGTTGCTCCTGCCAACCTAGCAGTTCGAAAGCACGTCAGAGTGCAAGTAGATAAATAGATACCGCTCCAGCGGGAAGGTAAACGGCGTTTCCGTGCACTGCTCTGGTTCGCCAGAAGTGGCTTAGTCATGCTGGCCACATGACCCGGAAGCTGTACGCTGGCTCCCTCGGCCAATAAAGCGAGATGAGCGCCTCAACCCCAGAGTTGGCCATGACTGGACCTAATGGTCAGGGGTCCCTTTACCTTTACCTTATGGCATGCTCTCAGTCAGTCATTTTATTTGTACGCTGCCTTTCCAGAGTTAAAACCATGCTCAAGGCGGCTTGCAACATATAAAAAAATACATAACTGCAAACACAACAACAGTAGTAATAAACAAATGTAACATCAAGATGTACACAACCAAATTGAGCAATTTGCACATTTTTTTTTATTTAAACAAAATAAATATGCAAAAAAATTAACATCAGCACTTCCCCCCCCCAACAAAAACCCCAAACAACACTGCAGCCCAAGAGTCTCTTCTGCAGCCTCAGCTTTTGTAGCTGGAGTCAGTCAGGGTCCTCCCCTCCCTGGCCAGGTGGGAAAAGGCCTGCACGGCAGGGAGCAGGTTGAGCAAGGATTCCAAGTCTCACAGCCAAGGGAGACCTGCCAGACATTTCGTTTCCAGGCAAATACATTTGAAATGTATTTGGGCATTGTGGGATATAGTGCATCTTGGAATGTGAAATACGTCACCTGTCAAATATCAGGGTATGGCTTCAATAGCCTGTGAACATAACTGATTTTTCTTCAGTTACCACTGTAATAGTAATTTTTAAAGAAGAAATCTAGTACCAAGCTTCCTCCCCAACAGAAGAATGATACCGACTTTTCAATTCCTGTTTCTCTTCTTCCCTCTATAGTGGCAGCATGGAGCCAGCCTTCCACAGAGGAGATCTGCTGTTCTTAACAAACTTCCGGGACGACCCCATCAGGGCCGGGGAAATAGTGGTTTTTAAAGTCGAAGGCAGAGATATTCCGATTGTACACAGAGTAATCAAAGTTCACGAAAAGTAATGGCAAAAACAATTCAGTGCTGTCACTGATGTAGTCATCTTGCTTGGCTGTTAGAATGCAGAATGCTTAGAAGAAATGGGAGATTTGCATTTGAAGTGAAATGGGGAGGGTGAACTGGGCAGGAAATACTTGGGCTAAATGAAGCTAAATGTACATTCCTTAATTTAAAAAAGGACGTATTTGGTGCATGTATGTATTGAATGAGTGCTGTCAATGCAGTCAGCCTCAGCTCTCCAAATTATTGGGTTTCGAAAGCGCCTACAGTACTTTCTTTCACTCTGCAGCTGTTCAACCGCTTTTTAAAACATCAGCTCCATAAAGTGGTTCATCACAGAGGACTGCAGACGAAGGGGTTCCTTAATGCAAATGTGCAAGCTCTGGGAAAGGAGGTCATGGCCTTTTTGCTCATCCCCAGGCATTCTGCTGCTTCCCTGTACTGAGCTAAGCCATGGCTTGGCTTAGTGTGTGGTTCAAACCCAGGCTTGTGCTCCAGACTTAATCACGTGCTGAAACCAATGTTAGGAACATAGGAGGTTGCCTTACACCAAGTCACACTATTGGTCCATCTAGCAGACTTAATGTACACTGACTAGCAGCAGGTGCTGAGGGGTTCAGCCAGGGAATTTGCCCCTGTGGTTTGCACCACCAGACCTTTTGGATCACAGCTTCCCTCTGCCCCAGCCAGCATGGCCAGTGATCAGGAATTATGGGAGTTGTGGTTAAAAAATATATGGGCAGAACACAATCCCAGGCTGCTGCCTCTAGCCCAGAGAATGTAAGTCTGGTTGCTATTCCCTCAAAGCTTTTCTGAATTGAAACGACCTCTTTCTTGGACTCCAAATTTCTTGTTACTTTCCCATGTGCTGGTGCCTGTTTTCCAGATCAAGAAACGCTCTTATTTCTCTTTAACCACATTAGGGCAGGCATCTAGTAACTAAACAGATAACTCTTTGTTTTGCCCAAAGTAAATTATTAACAGGCCGGGGAGAAATAGGTGCTTAGATCTGTCAGTAAGAGTCAGAAATGAAGGTCTCAATATTTATTAAAAGGCAACTGGAAGGGCAGGTTGGTACCTTATCCGTTCTATTCCTGTTTTGCAAACATTCTAATGGGCGACTTGCAGGTGTGGCTCCACAACGCCTTTGCCGTCTTGTTGTTTTTGCAGGGAAAACGGCAACATCAAATTTCTGACCAAGGGCGACAATAACGAAGTTGACGACAGAGGCTTGTATAAAGAAGGCCAGAACTGGCTCGAGAAGAAGGACGTTGTCGGCAGGGCACGAGGGTGAGTGTGGCTGCAGGGTGGGCTGTGCTGCCCCTGAAATGAAGGGCAATAGGTGGGTGACTTTTGAAAGCAGGGCTGAAGCGAAGCTCTTTAGCAGGAGTGGGAAGCATTTTTCAGATCACAGACCCCGTTCCTTTCTGGGCTACTACCTGGGGGCAGGCAGGACCCAGAAACAAAAGCGGTCAGAGCAAAAAGTGTATTTTTTTATCATTGTATGAAGGTCTAGTTTCTACACCAGGGTTCAGCAACCGTTTTCAGCCGTGGGCCGGTCCACCGTCCCTTAGACCTTGTGGGGGGCCGGACTATTTTTTTTTGGGGGGGGGAGAACGAATTCCTATGCCCCACAAATAACCCAGAGATGCATTTTAAATAAAAGGACACTTTCTACTCATGTAAAAACACACCGATTCCTGGATCCGGCCCCCGGGCCTTGGGTTGCTTACCCCTGTTCTACATCCTCACATTCCCCTCTCCCTCCTGCACCCAGTCAAGCAAGAGGCATTGTCAGCATTCACATACTTATTTCAGCAAGGGAAAAATACTCAGGGAGGGTTCAAAGCAGGGCTGGTAAGGAGAGCAGCCCGGGGATTTTCCTGAGGGTCAGGTAGAAAGGCCTGGAGGGCTGCATCTTCCTTCCCACCCCTGCTGCAGAGGAATGTAGAATTGTAGAGTCAGAATGGACCTCCTGTGGTCATCTAGTCCAACCCCCTGCGATTCAGGAATCTCAGCTAAAGCATCCATGGCAGGTGGTCATCGAACCTCTGCTTAAAAACCGCCAAGGAAGGAGAGTCCATCCATCACCTTCCAAGGGCTCTTACAGTCAGAGACTTCTTCCTGATGTTTAGTTGGAATCTCCTTTCTTGTAACTTGAAGCCATCGGTTCAAGTCCTACCTTCCAGGCCAGGAGAAAACAAGCGCTTGCTCTCCATCTTCCATGTGACAGTCTTCTAAGATATTTGAAGGTAGCTGTCCGATCTCCTCCCAGTCTCCTCTTTTCCAGGCTAAACATGCTGAGTGGACTGTTTCCCCCCCGTGTCAGAATTTCTGATTTCTGCGGGGAAAAATCTTTCCACGCCACGTCTTAATTGCACTGCCGTATTTGCCTTTGCCCATGAATACTCTGCTCTCATTTGCACCTCACAAAGCTTTCTGCAGTGCTACATAAACTATTATCTGTCTTGTGTGCATTTATTTTGCTCAAAACAGCGCTTGTCTCTCTGGAGAGAGGATGTGGGCTATTCTGGGCCAACTGAACCCTCACTTCCTGGCCATTACATCCATTCAGATGGACTGTTCGTTTTCGGCCTTTATTTATTCTACTTCTATCAGTTTTAGCCATCAGATTCTCAAACTATACTAGCCAAAAGGGCTAGAAACCTTTTTCTCCTTTAACGATGAATTCTGATATTTGAAGCTCCTGAGGCTTGCACCTGGTCTGGCTTAAAAAAATAAAATAAAAATAAAAACATAGAATGCTACATTAAGTCGGGCTATTTTGAAATGACTTCATTCTATTCTGTTTAAACTCCACGAATCAGGTTTTTGCCGTATGTTGGAATGGTGACCATAATCATGAACGACTATCCAAAATTTAAGGTAAGTAAAGGTTTAACTCTGGGGCCTGTAACTTTTTCGGCAAAGAAGCAATTCTTTCGCCAACCAGTCTGCAAACTTGCATGAACAGATTCCCTGGTAGAGAGAAGAATGTGCTTGGAAGATTTTATCACGCCTACTTCCTTTTGCCACTAAAGGCTCATGTTTCAGATATGGGATAATTTTGGTCTGCACACAGTGGGTTCAATGCATTGGCGGATTTATTTAATAAAATTTATACACCGCTTGGTGGTAAATAAGAAAAACCAAATGCTGATGCAGCGACAGCCAGTATCATTAAAGTGAATGGGAACTGTGCAAAATTACAAATAGTCTATTGTGTAGCTCCCATTAATTTCAGTGGAGTTTGTGAAGCAGAGGTCCCTAGCACCCGACTGTCAATGTAGAAAGCCTCAATTCCCTGATTTTTTAAAACTATACTCAAGGAAATGTTCGCCTTATGCAGATATCATTCCCGTTTCATATTTCTGAGGGCAGCATCTTGCTTTGCATCAAGGATCATGCTGGAGAATTTTTGCGAGCGTGAGTATTCAAATAGAGCAGTGTTTTTATTTTTCCTGTTCTCAAAACGCCACAGAGAAAACTAGCCATGTGTCACATTTACAAATAAGCTTTTTATTCTCTTTTTGTTTTGCTCAACAGAATGTTTTTAAATTCCCGACAATGTTGCTATAGGCAGTATTAAAATAAACCTTGCTTTTGTATAGCTGTAGATATAATTTCCACACATAATTAGTCATGCGGTAATACTGTGCGTTCTGTGTCTCCGTTAGATTTCAGTTTTAATCATTATTTGAAACACACCAAGAGTCAAATATTAGATCTCTAATCAAGTAAGAATACATCTACATGCATAAGTATATGCACTCTTATTCAGAGCCCCATGTGCCCTCCAGTGGCGCCCAAAATTCCTGCTCCATTCACTTCAGTCATGAGTGCAGCTTCACTCACACATAGGGATGTACATAGAGTCCAGGTTTATACATAATTGGAAGCCATGGTTCATTTAACCAGCCATGAATGAAATACATTGCTTCTCCAAAGTTAGTCTGTTTCCAGCTTCTTTGTAGTTTAGTGAGAATCTGGTGGTTGAATCACTTTTAAGGATGGGTTCACACATAACACCAAACCATAGCTTTTTAAAAAACCAAACCAAACCTATGGTTCATGGTTGCAGTTTGTGGTTTGTTGGCAGTGAACAAACCATAGTTAAGCTTTGGGCAGGATTTGCACATAATGCCGAACCATGGTTTAATAAACCATGGTATAGTAAACCATGGTTTAGTGTTATGTGTGAACCAGGCGAGAGTGAATTACTCCACTGGAAGGAATATTGGCCAATCGGGAATTCACGTTCGTTCACATTGCAGACAATTTCGACCTATCCTTTGCTTTTCAGAAACTGGTGCCAGTGCTATATTGAAAACTTATTCTGATATAGGATCTGATTTGTGGCATCTGAGATGCAAAGAGTTATGTTAGATACTAAAGTAATCTATATGTTTTGTTTGCAGTACGCTCTCCTGGCTGTCATGGGCGCGTATGTCCTCCTGAAACGAGAATCATAAAAGACTGGACATGGAACTGCCTTGCGCAACTCTTGAGCGTAGATATACAAAGAGATACTAATATATTTGAACCGTCCCTGTGTCTGTACAAAATATTTCATGGTCCGCAGACAATACTGTCCCAATGAATTTTCCTGTCCGTGCCACAATCTTAAAAACCCATTTTTTTGTGCATAAGTCCTACTGGTTGCATCTGAACGAACCTCTAAGTGTTCTTACAACTGGATTACAAACACTGTCCACTGGTATTTTGTTTACAATATTGTTTTGAGTTTCTTCATGTTTTCACGGTTGCTTTTCAGCAAGGCATATAAATGGGCAGAATGACTGGGAGGGAGGGTTCAATATCATGGAAATTTCAGCACTCAGGGTGGGGCAGGGGGCTGGTTAAACGTTCCAGAACTAGGCCATCTAGGTGAAACAGATCTGCACTGCATGGATATGGTTGCTTGGAAGCATTTTAGACAGTAACTCAATGGCGTTTGAGTCTTGAGTTCCCTTTGGTTATATCTTAGCTAAGAAGCCCATTGATGCGGTTCTCCCTGTGCTGCTTCAACCCAGAGCTTCACTAGGTATTTTTGTCAAGCCACACATATTCCAGCATCCTATCACAATTCTTCTGATTATATATATATAATCTGCTGGACTGGGCTTGTCTGAGAAGAGCAGGTTTACAATCTTGGCTCTCAGTGGCTTGAGATGAGCTTGTGTTATTCTGTCATAGACGAGGAAGAGCCCCGTGCAGATTCATCGAGGTGGTTCTGCTCCTCCCTGGGTAGTGTAGTCATCTGCATCATTCTGCCCACGAGAACTTGGACCACACACAAGGTGCAGATGCATGAGAAAATTGTCACCAGTAACCAACCAGGAACATTCCTGTGTTTGAAGACACCCACACTGCCTTGTGTGAATTAGCAACAGATGCAGCTCACGTTTTGCAGTGTGTGATCCACGAGATCCTAAACCTCTGGAAGACGGATCAGGTCCACCCAAGCCTGCTGAGAAGCTGATGTGGCATCCCAGGATTTCAGTGTACATCACTGATCTCTCCTTCCCCCAGGAGTAAAACACTGGGTGAGGAGGAT
The DNA here is from genome assembly GCF_964270895.1 of Podarcis filfolensis. Lineage (NCBI taxonomy): Eukaryota > Metazoa > Chordata > Lepidosauria > Squamata > Lacertidae > Podarcis > Podarcis filfolensis. The sequence goes on from NC_139613.1 coordinate 15,133,319, forward strand.
TAATATACATGCTTACTAAACAACCCAGAAATGCCACATTCTGAGCTACGTGACATGCAGTTGTGCACACGTGCACATCTTCTGCAGACTTGCTATTTCTCTCAGGAGCTGCTTCTTGGGGTAGGGGGAAGGAATCCCATAGTTTGGAGGACACTCCGAGGCCCAACTCTTGAGAAAAACCTGGATTGGGACCAACCAAAATGTGGGGAACTTTTGGGTCATCTGGAACTCTTGGTTAGGCAAGATGCCACCCAAAACTAGGTGGTAGGATTGAGTTAGAAAGGAAAGGCAAAATGTTGTAATAAAAGGCATTACCCAACCAAGTTTTTCTCTTATGGACCAAAACTTTGGCTTTATAGTGTGGAAAGTGATGCTGAGGTACGAGTATTATGGATTGCTCCAAGATTCACCTGTAGAAATTAATAGACCTGCAGAAATGTAGCATAAAGAGCTTTCTTGTGGGTGATTTAAACCTGTCCAACGGTTGTGGCTTGTTCCAAATCTCTCCCAGAAAATGCCATTTTGTATCGGTGCTCAGAATCTCCGATTGTTCACACTCTCCCATGTTAAGAGCACTCCTGCCCATCTTTGGCTTTTTACAATCCCTTCATGGCCTTAGAGAAGTCACTTTAATAATGTGAATAATATTTGTGCGTGGTTTTATTTTATTTTTTTAATCTTGAAGAATACTTTTGCCTTTCTGCATAATCACGGTTATAAATGTTGTCCGCTCCATGAATCTGCCTGCCTTTAAAAGTAAAGAAAGTTCACTGTTACGAAGATTTGTAACATCTGTGTGAAAGGACCTGCAGAGAAGCGTTAAGTGAAAAGTGGAAGTTCAGCTGGGTCTTTGGGACATGGGACATAATAAATGTGGTGGCCCCGAAAACATCTCATTCATTTGTCTTATCATGCTATGCAATAATATCATTAAAGACTTGCTGTCTTGGTCTATGATTCACTGTGGTTATTCTCTCCCCCCCCCCCATTTCTGCTGGAGTCATCTCTGCTTAGTTCTTTATGGTTGATGATGGTGATGATTCAAAAAGAAACCCAGTTACAGCCCCCTTCCCCTCCTCCCCTTTCTGTACTTTTAGGCCGGGGGGGGGACACAGAAGAGTCTTGCTTGTGGACTCCCCTTGAGTACATGGTCAGCCACTGTGACACCAGAATACTGGACGAGACAGGCCTTTGGTCTGGATCCAGTAAGGCTCTTCTTATAGTAGAATCATATAATTGTAGAGTTGGAAGAGACCCCAAGGGCCATCTTGTCCAACCCTGAGCAGTGCAGGAATCTCAGCTAAATCATCTGTCATAGTCCGGCTCACAGGCGATCAAAGTCCTGGCAGGGGACCTCAGGACCGGGGGCAAGATGGTGGGGTGGGAGCAGGAATGGGAGTCAGAAAGCCAAGAGTCTGAGGGTCAAGAAGCAAGGAGTCACGAAGTCAGGGGTCCGAGGATCAAGAAGCAAGGAGTCATGAAGTCAGGGGTCCGAGGGTCAAGGGTCCGAGGATCAAGAAGCAGGGAGTCAAGAAGCTGAGGTTCAAGGATCAGGAAGCAAGAAGCCCAAGGCAGGGAACATGTTGCTGTGGCAAAGAGTTGAAGGGACATGTTGACCTTATAACCCTTCCCAGCTCTTGCCACCAGGTGCTGTGAGTTTCCAATCGGCCTCACCTGTGAGGCCGCGTCTTGCCTCTTCAGAACAAACTTAGGAAGGCCCCAATCCTGCAAAGTCCTATTGGTCACAGGGCCTGGCTCCTGCATGCACACCTGACATCATCCATGACAGATGGCCATCCAACCTCTGCTTAAAAACCTCCAAGGAAGGAGAGTGCACAACTTTCCCAGGGAGTCCGTCCCAGTGTCGAGCAGTTGTTCTTACTGTCAGAAAGTTCTTCCTAACGTTGAGTCAGAATCTCCTTGGGGATGGCCTCAGAAATGGTCAAAAATCCAGAAGAACGTGGTGTTTCTAGAAACCCCCACCCAGCTGCATGCAGCTTGGCTTCCTTGACTGAAGCGTCTACTACCAGGACTCTCTCATCGCAGGACCTTGGACAGTTCCGAGTTGGCAGTTTGCTGAGGTCATATAACCCTTCCCAGTTCACTCTCCCTGTTTTCTTTGATGGTGTATGTAGCATTTATTTAATCATACCATTAGTTAGTCCATAAGCAGAGTTTTCTAGGTGATGGGAAACTTAAAGTGCAGTCTATAACATCGGCAGAGAATGGGCATATCAGTCGGAAGTTAATGCAATAGCAGCAAAATAAAAAAAATAAAAGGACACCTTAAGAGAGCGACAGAAATAGTATTTCAGGAGTTAAGTCATATATTTGTACATAATGCTGTGCCTGAGTACATGTTCCAGTGGCCAGGGATGATGTAGCCCACCAATAACGGAATCCACCAATTCCCCATCCTTTGTATAGAAAGTAACAGATAGAGAGTAATGTTTCTTCTGCCTGAACTATACTGTTGAAAGCTGAAGCATACACTGGCTTTTTAATACTTTCCTGCCTTCAAACAGAAGATCAAACAGAAGTTCTTGCTTGGCCAAAATAATAATAAAAATTGAATTTAATTGAATAGGTGCCTTTCTTTCCCAGAGGCTGTTTTCCACTAGATGCATCTCCGAACATTTTTTGAGAGGGCCCCCTCCCTAGATCCACAGCCTTGCGGATATCAGCAGAGGACCTGGCAATACCTGAGCTGAGAATGAATTTCAAGAGGAAAGCAATCCTGGGTTGGGTGGTAAATTTTGGACAGCATGACCCAGCCAAGACTGCCCAAAGCGGAAGAAAACGCCAAGGTTATAACTTGGCTGACATTTACGGCTGCCAGCATAGCTTCAGTTCTTCACACTGTCCACTGACTCAAATAAAGATGTTTGATGAAAGGTATTGGTAGTTTTAACTCTACTTTTTACTTCTGTGTCGATATCAGGGTTGTGGTTGTCCAACAGGACTAATTTTAAATGGATGCCATAAGCACAGTACCTGCCCCAGGAATTTGGAGGCCTAGTGGCCTAAGTCTTGAGTGAAGAAATCGGGGGGTAGATGGGAATTGTTTTGTTTTTAAAAAAATCTCTTGACGTTCTCCATGGAACGGTTGTACCCCAATAGCCCTAGACAACCAGCCTACACCTATTTTGTCACTTTCTACATGGCTGCCACCAAACAAGCGAGAGAATGGACATTGCATACCCCGCAAGTGTCCTGGGAATATCGGGACTTTGAGAGATTTATTGCAAGCAAAGTGTGCTAATAAATCTTGTGCCCACACACTGTGAGCTTTGCAGAATACGCAATGCCGTTGGAAGTCTGAACGCTGTCCTTCTGGACAATGAAGGAAAAAACAGCTTGAAAGCTACAAGTAGTGTTTATTTGTAAAGGTAAAGGATCCCTGACAGTTAAGTCCGGTCGCAAACGACTCTGGGGTTGCGGCGCTCATCTCGCTTTACTGGCCGAGGGAGCCGACGTTTGTCCGCAGACAGTTTTTCCAGGTCACGTGGCCAGCATGACTGAGCCGCTTCTGGCGCAACCAGAGCAGCGCACGGAAATGCCATTTACCTTCCCGCTGGAGCGGTACCTATTTATCTACTTCCACTTATGACGTGCTTTCGAACTGCTAGGTTGGCAGGAGCTGGGACCGAGCAACAGGAGCTCACCCTGTCGCGGGGGTTCGAACCACCGACCTTCTGATCAGCAAGCCCAAGAGGCTCAGTGGTTTAGACCACAGCACCACCCGTGTCCTAGTGTTTATTGTAGTAAACAGTAATAAACACACATATTACTATTTACAGATACAGAGTGTTAACAGCATCTCTCAGCAAACACTCTCTCAGCAAACTGCCATCAACCAATTCTTCATACTCTAACCACCACAGCCAGACAGACTCTCTGAGAACGCAGGCATACTGTATATATATAGCTGCTCTGTTACAGTATAACACTGACTGGCTGAGCTCAACCAATCCTTATCTTACACCAAAGTCTAACAACACACTCTGTGCATGCTCAGGAGCTAGCAGTTCTCTGCAGGCTGTGAGGGGGTGTGAGATATTCTTGGCATCCTGCCCAGAGTATCCCACAGGGACATCCTGTTCTTTTCCTGCAAGATGTGGGCGCTGTGATCTCATGTGGCTTTTGCTCCGAGATCAAGCCCTGAAAAAAAAGGGGGGCAGGGCCATGCTGATCTTGTGTGGTGCAAAACATGTGTTTCTGGGCATTGTGAGACTGCCCTGAAAAATAAAGTGTGTCTTTGGGGCTCAGTGACCTTGCGCAGGTCACATGGCTTGTGCAGGAGCATGGACAGGAAGATGCGCGTCCCGGTTTTGAGACTCAACATGCTGGAGGGGTATGACACTGGAATACATTGGTTCCTGAGACAAGGACAGTAGAGATTTTAAGAAAGACTGGGAACCATTCATGTTATAGCTACAGAATCAATGTAAAGAAATGGACTGACTTGCAGAGTTTGATTAAACACTTGCAATGGACAAAACAAATGTAGGAAATAGAATGAGGGTGTTACAATGATAAGAGAATAATAATAATTATGTTTTTAAAAGTTTTAAAGAAAAAGAAATAACCAATAAGCTGTGAGAGATAAGATGCCAAAAAAACTGGAAGAGGAATCTGAGGGAAGTCGGGGAGGGGAGGGGGAAATTGGGGAATGGTATTTTTGCTATATGTTATGATATTTTGATGTTAAAAAATGTATAATTTCAATAAAAATTATATTTTAAAAAAGGATTACATTGGTTCCTTCCAAATGACCTTCTTCCAGCCGCCTGCCCACCTTTGGTATAAACTTAATTTCAGAATGGCTATTGAAACACATTAAATTCAGAACACTTTCACGTTGGGTATTTTTGGCTAGGCCCTCAAACCTTCCTTATGACCCTGCTAGATTGGGCCAATCCTCCTGTTCTTGCGGTAGCCAAGCAAGGCTTAAGTTCCCATAGAAGCTTTGCAAGGGAGGAAGGGAGGGAGAAAACCAGAGAAACTTGGCTGCACCACTGTGACCCTGCGCCACTTGCACCCCACCCCTGGTCTAGCGGCCGCCAGCTGCCACTGGCTGCGACGGAAAAGATGGTATCACCCAAGCAGAAAAAGATATCTACTGCAGCCGTTCCTATCTATTGATTACAAGCCGATTGCTTTACGTGCCAAATCACTCTCCCGTGTTAATAGGAACGAGCTGCTATGTATTGTGTGCCTGTTCAGATGAATTAAAGCATCATCGTGTCTGCAGCAGAGGGGGAACGAGAAGTCCACAGAGCAGATAAGACAGTGTATACTTCTGACTCACCCTTCACGCAATTTATGTTTTCATATTTATTGCCGATTAGCCTTATTGCGTTTTATGCTGAAAGAGACTGTCATCTCCCTGTGTGTAATAACTTCCAATGTTCCACGGAGATGTCCCACATCCTTTATAATACTAGCCAAACAATACTTGGTTTCCTTTTTTGCATTTCCAGTGTGCAATCAAGTATCATCCTGGGAGCTGATATCATTTATATGTTTATCATAGAGCACATAAGGATATCAGAAGAGCCTGCTGGAGCTGGCCAATGGCCCATCTCGTCCAGCATCCCAGTGGCCAATCAGATGTCTGCATGGACCAGTTCTCCTGCACTGGGAAATGAGTTGAGTCGGGACGGTGCTGCAGACCCCCCTGCAACAATGACTTAGAATGGAAGGCAGTGTGTGTGTGTGTGTGTGCACTAAATTCTGGCATTGCACAGGGTGCCATGGAAATTTGGAAGCCCAAAGTCCACCACTGGAGAAAGCTGCAAGAAGGACCCACCCCCAAGAACACTCAGCCCTCCTGTGATTCCCGGAAACGTATTCACAAGCATTCCTTCCCCTGACTGTGGAGGCAAAGGATTGCTATCATGGCTAGTAGACATGGATAGCCTCATCCTCCACAAATTTGCCCAATCCTCTTTTAAAGCCGTACAATTTTGTGGCCATCGCTGTCTCTTGTGGAAGGGAGTTCCGTAGTTTAAACTATGCACCGCGTGAAGAAGGACTTTCTGTTACCTGTCTTGAACCTTCTGACATTGGGTGTCCACGAGTTTGAGTGTTATGAGGGGCAGCGGGGGCTTCATCCACTTTCTCCATGACTAACATAATAATAATTATAACATAATTATACGGGACGCAGGTGGCGCTGTGGGTTAACCTCTGTAGGCGCTCTGTAGCCTAGGGCTTGCTGATTGGAAGGTTGGCGGTTCAAATCCCCATGACGGGGTGAGCTCCCGTTGCTCGGTCCCTGCTCCTGCCAACCTAGCAGTTTGAAAGCACATCAAAGTGCAAGTAGATAAATAGGTACCACTCCAGTGGGAAGGTAAATGGCGTTTCCATGCGCTGCTCTGGCTTGCCAGAAGCGGCTTAGTCATGCTGGCCACATGACCCGGAAGCTGTACGCCGGCTCCCTCGGCCAATAAAGCGAGATGAGCGCCGCAACCCCAGAGTCGGCCACAACTGGACCTAATGGTCAGGGGTCCCTTTACCCCTTTACCCTTAACATAATTATATAAACTTCTGCCATGCCAGCTCTTACTTGCCTGAAAATGTCCAAATGTGGAGAACTGAATTTAAGATAGGAAAACTGAGAAATTGAGAGAAACCAAAACTGACACGTTCGCCCAGTCCTAGTTGAAACACAGAGAGCACCCACTATCTTTTCTTCCCAACAGGTACTATGGCTGGATCCACATTCCGTAGAGTACTAAGCCTAGAGCAGTGTCTTGTGAGCTGCCATGGAACCTGTGCTATGTGGGTTGTAAACGATGAGAACCGCTTTGTATGCTATCGCCCACGCATTTTCACCCGGCCCCCGAGAGAAACAAAATTATTTTTTGACATTGCATAATTCAGGGATGGAGAACCTGCTGCCGACTCCCAACTCCCATCAGCCCCAGAGAGCATAGCTTATGGGTCAGTGATGAGGGGAGTCAGAATCCAACCATGTCACGAGGCCCACAGGTTCCTCACCTCAGGTGTAAAATGGATCCCAACCAGACCGTAAGTCAAAGAAATCCATGTCACAATTGGTCAACCGGTGCTGAGGAAACCACCACTGTAAACAATAGTCTTCCAAATAAAACAATAAAAAATCTCCTCAGATTTTTTTCCTTCTATCGATCCAGCTTTTTCGTTCTCCTCAACATCATGACTCAGAGCACGTTTTCCACATCCTCACTTTCTTGACACCACAAGCCGTCATCACCATTGCCGCCACTACTGCCATAGTTTGTGCTCCAAAGTCTTACGAGGTCCACAAATCATGTCTAAAGCTTCATCTGGGAACCCAGCTGTCAAATGGTGAAGCCCATTTCTTTGACGTTTCTGCTTGCATTGAGTGACCTCTACTGACTTGGCCAGCCACTCTCTCTAGGTCATTAGGCTTTGTATTAGCAGAAAGGGTGAGTGAAGGAGGAAGAAAAAAGTGGATGGTATGCCTTTATTTTCTGGTCTCTTAGTTTAGGAAGACCGAAATCGTAGCAGGTCTCTCCACCACCACCACCACCCCTCACCGGAATGCTGCAACATTTAAGCTGAATAAAACATTTCCTTTATGAGCCAGGATGTGTGATCCAAGCCAGGAGTTGTCTCCAACTAAGTTCTACTCAGAGTAAGCCCACTGAAATGAATGGGCCTAAGTTAGCCATGTTCATTAATTTTCAGTGAGTAGAACTAGCAATGGATACAATTCCTAGATCCTAATGGGGGTTTGAAAACATTACCCTGTGGTCCTGCTGTGGTCCCAATTGATCCAGGGCCTCTGTGCCTGCTATTTGCAACAGAAGGAAAGTTTCAATTTGCAACGATGGAAGGTTCAGGGCCTCTGATCCGGACCAGAATTGCACCAGGGGGAAATGGGTTGAAGCCTCAACCCCTTCCCACAAGTCCCAATCCAGATCAGGGACTCCACACATGCTATTTGCTTTTTTAAAACCCATTAACACGATTGCTAGCTGTGTCCATGCTGCCATGTCTAATTTGGCCCTTGTATTCAGGTATCATTGGAATGGAACAAGAACCACTCTAGTGCCGAAGTTGTTCTTCAAAGGAACTGCTGCAGAGATCATTCCCCTTCTGGGCATCATCTCGACACCAACTTTTGCCCTCTGACGCAGTTATGGATAAAATTATAGCATGGAGCATATTGATCCCAATTCTTATCCATTGGAGTTTTTCTCAAATTGCTTTGCCAGCTCCGTAGGGTTCTCTTTTTAATTGAAAACCACTTGTACCATTTACTCCTTTCTACATTTGTGCTTTCCGCTATTGCAGGAGTAGCTTGATGCTGCATCATCACCAATCCACAACCCTAGAAGAGACCCTTCAAACTGGTTTTTCATCCTGAGGAGTAACACAATGGAAATTTTCTGACATTTCTTGACATACAGCCATTTACCACTGTATTATTTTAGTCTCTGCCAAGCTTTTATGAAATTGGTGAGTAAGGACCCGGAAGATCTCTTGGTGTGCGTCAGTTTTAGTAACCAGATAACTGGTTGCAGATAAGCATGACCAGCGAGCATTGCTCTTTTCCTTACAAACTTGTTTCCTCCACTTTGCCACTGTGTACATGTGCTTTTCTTAAGAGGGCAAATAGCAGCTGCAATGGGGAGGGATAATCAGGGAAACAGGGGAAGGTTAGCTGCCCTGCTCCTATGCCCTTGCCCTACTAATCTGGAAGCTCTTTGAAGCTGCTATTTGGAAAGGATTGAAGGAGACCCAGATACACTGAAAGAGGCTGGGCAGCCATCTCTCAGGGATGCTGTGGCTGCATCCTGAGTCGCAGGTCCCACACTAAGCAAGGAGCGGGACAAGAATCTAGATCACTAAATGACTGGATCACTTGTCACTAGAACAGTGGCGTAGTGTGTGTGTGTGTGTGTGTGTGTGTGTGTGTGTGTGTGTGAGAGAGCCACAGGGGCAGTTGCACAAAAATTGGTAGGGTGCACAAAATTTCAGCATCCAGTGCTGCCTCAATACAGCCGTGCGCTTCTGTCACTGTCATTGAAAATGGCTTCATGGGAACCAGGAAGTGACTTCTCCAGACAACAGAACGACTCTCCTTTTCTTATCTCTGTGGCTGCGATCTCCTGGGTGATGTGGATGCCATCAGGCAGTTGAATGCGCATGTGTACAACGTCCATTTCCCTCCCTTCCACCCTCCCCTCCATGCTGCCCTGACTCTGGCAACCCATGCTATGCTACTGCACAATTGCAACCCACGCTATGCCACTGCACTTGGAAGAATGTCCAAGTTCCCTTTCAGTTCTATGATCACCATTGTCACATCGAGTTTGGCCCTTAGCCGTTCTCTTTTCTCAACATTCATTTGTAGATCTTGCTTCTAAGAAGCCTGCTTGAATGGGACCGATGATTCCTGCGACCCCATCCCAAAGCCCATTTGAAATACACTATCAAGAATGACACTACCAAGTCATCAAGCACCGCTTGCAACGAGGTGTCATCACACTCTATCTTTGGCATGCCTGCAGCGAGGTCTAAATCTAAGGAGGGGAGGTCCTTCACACAGTGCTTTAGAAAGCCACTCCCCCATGCCAAGCACCTCCCCCATCTTTAAAAGGGGCTGTGGCTTGGGATGAGAGGGGAAGGGCTTGGGGAGAGCTGGGGGGCTATTTGGGGGGGATAGGCAGGGGTGAAGTGTAAAGGGAGGAGGGCTTGGTCAGGTGTGTGGGGTAGGTGAGGTTGGCAAGCAGAGCAAACTGGGGGATGCTATGAAATCCTCCATCTTAGGCTCAGGTTGTATATATGTGTAAATGAGCCATCTATCCTGAAGACAGCACAGTCTCTGCTGTCCCTCGTTCCAAGAAAACCAAACTCTGGGTAAGCACATTGAAACCCCTGGAATCATTCACTGCTCAGAGATTGTAATGGCACTTAATTATATACACAGTGGTACCTCGGGATGTGAACGGGATCCGTTCCGGAGCCCCGTTCGCATCCTGAATAGAACGTAAGATGCGATGGCGCATCTGCGTGTGTGCAGGTCGTATTTTGCCACTTCCGCGCATGCGCGGGACGTCATTTTGAGTATCTGCGCATGCGCGAGCAGCGAAACCCGGAAGTAACGCACTCCATTACTTCCGGGTTGCCGCGGAGCGCAACCTGAAAGCGCTCAACCTGAAGCACATTCAACCCAAGGTATGACTGTATATATAAATATACCATATTTTTCCATGTATAAGACACCCCCATGTATAAGACGCCCCCTATTTTTGGGACTCCACATTAAGAGAATGGGGGGAGATTGCCAAGAGTTGTTGAGCTTTCTGGGGGCAGATCGAAATGCTCACCCACCTGACCAACGCTGCCAATCGCACGCGTCACCAAAGACACCAATCATCATATGGAGAGAGAGAGAAAGAGCGAGAGACCTTCTGGCCCTTTTACTATTGGATATGTAAGCGATAATGTATTCTACTCTACTGCTCTTGAACAGCAAGCATAAACTCTATTGTGCTACCAGTAGTTCTATATCCAGGCTGTTTGGCAATGATTTGCTGCCTGCTTAGCCCCCACCCAAGACAAAATCTCTAATTATGGGCTTGACCAGATCTTCTTCTACAAGGCCACACACTTCTCATGATCGCTAGCAGTGGAAAAGTGTTTTATTTTCTGAGTTTCAAGTCATAATCAGACAAATGGAAGGGATGATGGGTGCAGATACTCTCCTTGATGGAAAACCACTCTTCAAAAAAAGCGCTGATTAGGGAATAGTGTTGGCTTCCATTAACTCTTAATTTTCCTGAAGGCTTTTGCAAAACACATTTTTCTCTGCTCCTTTTATTTCATTTTATTCCTGTTTTCCGAATTCAAACTCACCAATGACCCTTTCATTTTCTAGAAGTGTATACCCCCTGGGTTTATTCTCCTTCTTCCTGTCGCTTTCAACCAATTTGCTCATTCTGCTCTTCTCAGTATTCACTATAAAACGTAGTGCATATATACCAGTGGTGATCTCCTTTCTCCTAGCGCTTTTGCTCGTGGAGCCAAAATGGCACCACGCACACTGGAATTATCACCTGTCGGTCGCCTTGAAATGCAGAGAGACTTTTGCAGGGGACACCTGCCCACACAGAAGACCAGCAGGGAAGAGGAATGGAATGGAGGAACTCTAACCAGCCTTGAACAGCAGCACTCCATGCTGCAACATTTTGTTGCAGGCCTACCCGTGGAACAAATTTCAGCTTTTAAATCCATCATTCAATCTGACCCCTATGGGGAAGAGCTGTCACTCAGCAGCAGAGCATCTGCTTTGCATGCAGAAGGTCCCAAGTTAAATCCCTGGCATCTCCAGGTAAAACTGGGAGAGATACTTTGGGATATTTTCGGGAGAACAAAAGGCTAAGGAGTGAACCCTACGCAAATCCAGAGTGGAGTCTCAAACAGGTTTGGATGGTGCCTTGTGTGCCTCCTGTCATGGAATTCTACTCCATATTGATCCAGAGCAGATTCCAACATATAGTTTGTTGTTGTTGTTTAGTCGTTTAGTCGTGTCTGACTCTTCGTGACCCCATGGACCAGAGCACGCCAGGCACTCCTGTCTTCCACTGCCTCCCACAGTTTGGTCAAACTAATGCTGGTAGCTTCAAGAACACTGTCCAACCATCTCGTCCTCTGTCGTCCCCTTCTCCTTGTGCCCTCCATCTTTCCCAACATCAGGGTCTTCTCCAGGGAGTCTTCTCTTCTCATGAGGTGGCCAAAGTATTGGAGCCTCAGCTTCAGGATCTGTTCTTCCATTGAGCACTCAGGGCTGATTTCCTTCAGAATGGATAGGTTTGTTCTTCTTGCAGTCCATGGAACTCTCAAGAGTCTCCTCCAGCACCATAATTCAAAAGCATCAATTCTTCAGCAATCAGCAGTCCAGCTCTCACTTCCAACGTATAGTTAGCAGAGTAAAAACTTAAATACGTTGCGGGATTCCCCTCCAAAATAGACCAGAGGCAATTAATATTTCATCCAGCAGAGCTTTACTGCTTCTGAAGGCAAATGAGCATCATGGTCACAAATCCAATATGTTCAGGATTGGCACTGTCCATAAGAAATCCAGTTGCAGCAGACTTAACTTAAACTTACAATAACTTATAATAAGTCTAATCACTATATACAGAACACCACACCAGAAGGAAGGGAGATAGAAAGAGAAAGTGAAACCCAGGCTCCTTCTGGCCCTACTTTTATAGTCAGCATGACCTTGACAGAAGAGATGATCAAACCAGTTTAAGCCAGCTGCACTCAGCTTCTCGGAAGGAATAACCCAAACACCACGGATCTCTTCTGCTTGTTTCTCTCACACAGAGAAGCTTCCAGATCCCACTTGAATTAATTAGAATAGGAACGATCTCTACACATCAGATCAATTCTCTCTGCACTAAGAAATGCAAACTGACACGCCTTCTGACAACTCCTGCCACCATGCTGGTGCCAAATGTATTCCTCTGCTTTCCTTTGAACGATAACAAGGCCAAGAGGGGAGTCTTGTCTGGGCAGCCCAGGACACTGCCCAGACTTGCATCCCAGGGAGGCCTCTTAGTTGCTGCTAAAGCCATGGTTTGACTTCACCCACAGAGGCGCACTCCATTGTCTCTCGAGACAGATGCCAACAATTGTTTCAGAAACTGTGGATCTGGTGGGGTCCCCTTGAAACATGAAACGAACTGAATTGCTTAACTATCAGCACTTCACCCTAGTCATCATTCGCCTGCCCTTGTCTCAGGTGTCATGTAATCATTAGCCACAACCTTTATCTCTTTTTTTGCACTTCTCAGATCAAATAATAACATATAACCAATTTGGGAGAACGCTTTAAAATCTAACCAGTCCTGCTTTGTCTGGTTCTTCACCACACCACATCTTTGAGATGTTCAGGGAAGTTTTTAATGGTTGACGTTTTATTGTGTTTTTAATATTTTGTTGGGAGCTGCCGAGGGTGGCTGGGCCAATCCAGACATATAAATAATAAAATGACGGTGACAAGGACAATGATATCAGAGAGGACATTACAGCAACGAAATAACAATGGGTCATATTGTTTTAATTACTAAGTGCAGTGTTGGTAAATGGATCGCTGATACATAATGGTCATTCTAGCTCCTTTCCTTGATGATCAGTTTTAGTTTTTGTAGTGGGCAACTGCCAACAAAATCCAATATGTCTCTCACAAAGCAAAGTTCCCTTAGGCTGTTTCTTTCCAAAAAGATTGGTTGCTCTCTGTTTCCTTCAGAAGTGCCCCTTGCCCTCAGACAAATATTTTTGAAACTGAAGGCAAGATTGATTGAAGCTGGTTCAGGTACACAGTTCTACACGCACGCACACCCACCCCAAAAATCATCCTCACTGTTTCTGACATTCAGACTGGGACAACTGTTGCTTATGTAACAAAACTGCAATAGCCATTGATAAGGGAGAGGTTTCCTTGTGGGGAAAAAGGTTTGCAGAACAATTTTTTAAAAATTGGCACTTTAAAAAAACAAAAACCTATAGGGAACCCCCAAAACACTCTAATCACAGCTAAACATGTCCAGTGACCAGAATGCTCACTGGCAGCTGAGAGGGTAAAAAGAAAACAGGAGGGAGGGGAACTGACCACAGTGATTGAAATCCTGATTTGGGGTACTCCATGCTGCAATATTTTATCGCAGGTTCCGCTGGCCCATAGTCACGTTTTCACTTACGGACGGAGTCTGGAAAATTGAACATCTAAGAAGCAAAACAAAACACTTCACCTGATCTTTCAATATGTGATTACCATTCACTCCTGCATTTTCAAAATACAGTGGTACCTTGGTTCTCAAACGCCTTGGAATTCAAACAGCTTGGAACCCAAACACTGCAAACCTGGAAGTGTTCTGGTTTGCGAACTTTTTTTGGAAGCCGAATGTGCTCTGTTATGAGTGTTATGCTTCCAATTTGAGCGCCACACTTCCGTTTTGAGTGTTACACTGAGGTTTGTCTGTTCTTGCTATTTATTTTGTGGTTTTGTTTTTGTGGCTCTTTTTTGTTTTGTTTCTGTGACTGTGCAGAACCCAGTTCAGCTACTGATTGGCTGCTTGTGTGACTGCAGTACATTGTTTATTGCTTTCATTTTATGGATCAATGGTCTCGTTAGATAGTAAAATTCATGTTAAATTGCTGTTTTAGGGGTTGTTTTTAAAAGTCTGGAACTGATTAATTCATTTTGCATTACTTTCTATGGGAAAGCGTGCCTTGGTTTTGGAACACTTTGGTTTTGGAATGGACTTTCATAACAGATTAAGTTTGAGAACCAAGGCACCACTGCACCCACCAACTGTCTTCCAGAGATGAAACACATGTACTTTTCCTATTTGTAAGAAAGCATTTGGCCAGAAACTTTTTGGGTTTTTAAAAGGACTGCTTTATATAATCTTTATCTGTAGGAAAATGCCAAAGCTTCCCACATTGAGCTTCTTGAGCCCGCCTGACTTCTGAGTAAATGCCTGCTTTGTTTTTGGCAGAGAGGCTGCCACAGGTGTCATCTGTCTTAAGGCGTTGCTTGCCAAACTTGAGCAAATCTCTACCAAGTACATCTTAAGAGATACCATCTGGCGCTTAACCTTGCATAAGGCAGGCCCTTAGCAGAAAACATCAGGTCCACTATTAATATTCCATTCATTCCCTGAGGCCTTAATTAGGTTCAGAACTTCCAATATGGCTTCTGTGCACTCATACATCCCAGCGGGACAGCAAAAAAGACTCTCTTTCCAAACTCTCAGCAAAGTTCTGTGATTTGTGACAGAGTTGTGATAGGAAAGAAAACACGATAGCTTGTTTTCATTTATTTATTTGTATCCTATGGGGGGGGCATGGTGGCGCAGGGATGATGTACAATAGGTGGGACTGAGGGGGTTGGACTTTTCTTGGAGCAATGCCATTATCTGAGAGAGACAACATTCCTTCATCTCTCTCTGTGTATATTGAATAAACTACGTGGTAAGAACTCTTCTTGTTTTTCTGCTTCTTGGCATCTCACTGCGAGAGGGAGAGGATTCCCTGAAGCCTTGACAATGGGCTCGTTCCAGACGGAGTACTAGAAGCCTTCTTTTAAAAAAAATAATAATTTTTTAAATTCATTTTTCTTTTTCATTCATTACATACATCTCAAATTCTTAACATTTACTATATATTCCTCCCTCCCTCCCCTCCAAGACTTCCCCAACTTGCGCTTCTGGTTTGTCTCTATTTTCACCCACTTTGCTCTCTCTACAGAAAAAGTTATTAATAACATAACATCAAACCTAAAAACATAAAAATAGAAGTAAATACACCATCCTATTTCACTATCTTCTAAACATTTTCTGATGCTGAGAATGTGGATGTTTATTTAAATCCTGCCATCAAGTCTATTGACTTTCTTTGTTTCTGCAAATATAATATGAATGGTTCCCAATCTTTTTCAGAAGCCTTCTTTCTTTAGCTTTATGGTGCAACTCTGGACAACAGCTTTCTAGATTTTCTAACTATTCTTCAATCCAGAGATGCTCAGGGGGGTTGCCAATAGCATCCCTATGAAGCCTCAGAGTGCCCCAAGCATAGCTGTCAAGCGTCCCTTATTTGGCGGGACAGTCCCTTATCCCAACGCCATGTCCCGCTGCTGTCCCTTATTGATCATGTCCCTTAAATTTCCTGGGTTTCAAAGGAAGCAGCTCCTCTCCCTCCCTCCCTGCTGGCCAGGGAGGAGGGAGGCTCCAACTGTGTTGCTTGGCTGCGTTGCTCACCCAATAAGAAGTCTAAGAACGACTGGGGGGGTGGAGCTTGCATGCCTTGTGCTGATCAAATTGGCTGCGTTGCCTGGGGACTCGCCTTTGCTCAGCGTTTCCCAGTGGAGAGGTGACGGTGGTTTTCCTTGAGGCTTGGTTTGGCTGCTGGCTGGGCTTTCTGCCTTTGGCTCAGAGGGGCTCATAAGTTGAACATACCTGTGCCCGGAAAAATCCCTTATTTTGGCTGCTGATCCCTTATTTTTGAGGCTGCTGGTCCCTTATTTTCAAATCTGTAAGTTGACAGCTATGGCCCCAAGTTTACCCCTTGGTCATGTGATGTTAAGAGTGGTTCCTTTTTCTGGGTACACAAGACCTCCGCCATGTGCATAAGATGTTATCCTCACATACTGGTTCTGTGTCATGGCGACACCAATATTTTCAAACTCTAACTGCAAATCAACATGGTGAAAGAAAGCAGTTTCAGTTTCATATTCATCTGATTTTAATAAACCCCTCATAGAGAAGACTCTATTATGTGGCAGAAACGTAAAGGAAGGAAATAAGAGCACAAATAACGACAATTTGATTATAGAAATTAATATCCATAAATGTCTTCCTGATGCAGGAAGCTTGGTTGTGTCGCATTCTGCCTAAAGCTAAGAAGGAAAAGGTTTGAAAATTAGAGCTAACCATCAGTTAGTTGTACACAGATGTGACTGCAATTTATTCGCAAGAAGGAGAAGTTGTCTCAAAGGAAAACAGCCGAGTCATTTAAAGTGAATGAGTGTGTTTGTTGCACCTGGATTCCCTTCTAGATGCTTAGTAACACAGAATAAATTACTATGATGGAAAATACAGAATTATGGTGGTGTATCTATACAAACTGATTTTGCAGTGTATAATTAAAGCATAGAAAAGAAGCTGTATGCATGCATTTATATTCAGGTTATACTCTTTTTTCCAAACTACAAAATACAGGGAGACGCTGTATGTTCAGGATGCTTCTGCCCTGGTTTCAGCTCAGAGGCTCGTGTGCACAGAAGAAACAAACCTCTGTATGCAAGCAGATGTTGCGAGCCCAGTTCGTCTCCCAGTCTTGTTTTTGGGAGCGTTACAAAATTGGCGATAGTGCCAGACAGCTGTTCAGAATGAGGCTCTGGGGAACAGGAGTTAGTCTTGCCTACTCAACCGCTAATCAGTATGACAGGCATTTGTTTCACCAGGATCCATTTACACAGCCCCATTGCGAAGAAAGCCTTTGAGTACAGTGGTACCTCGGGTTACAGACGCTTCGGATTACAGACACTTCAGGTTACAGACTCCACTAGCCCAGAAATAATACCTCAGGTTAAGAACTTTGCTTCAGGATGAGAACAGAAATTGTGCGACAGCAGCAGGAGGCCCCATTAGCTAAAGTGGCACCTCAGGTTACGAACAGTTTCAGGTTAAGAACAGACCTCCAGAACGAATTAAGTTCTTAACCAGAGGTACCACTGTACTGCCTATGTCATGGGTAGGCAAACTAAGGCCCAGTCGCCTTCTAAATCTGGCCCGCAGACAGCCCAGGAATCAGCGTGTTTTTACATGAGTAGAATGTGTCCTTTTATTTAAAATGCATCTCTGGGGTATTTGTGGGGCATAGGAATTCATTCATTTCTCCCCCCAAAATATAGTCTGAGGGACAGTGGACCGGCCCCCTGCTGAAAAAGTTTGCTGACCCCTGGCCTATGTGCTCCTATTCACAAGATCTCTGTTAATGTTGCCATTTTAGAAGCCTTCCAGGAGCTGCCGCAATCTTTGATGTGGTTAAGGGATTCCATGCAATGTTTCTTCTTCTTGACCAATCAGCTTAGAAGTACCCAAGCAAAATGTTGGCTATAGACCTACATGAAGGCAGGTCCTCCCCACCCTGCCCAACAATTGCAATATTTGTCGATTTCAGTCATCTGATCATTCATCCATCTATTTATTGATTGAAGAGCATTTGTAAACTGCTTAATTTTATTATAATTTCCTAAGTGGTGTACACCCCCACCCCCATCATTTTAAAAATACAGCCTAAAACCAATAAAGCAGTGATAGATATAAAAGCATATTATCACAGAATCTTAGAGTTGGGTCATCTGGTCCAACCCTCTGCAATGCAGGAATCTCAGCTAAAGCATCCATGACAGATGGCCATCCAGCCTTTGCTTAAAAACCTCCAAGGAAGGAGAGTCCACAATGTCCTGAAGGAGTCTGTTCCACTTCCGAACAGCTCTTACTGTCAGAAAGTTTTTTCTGAATGTTTAGTCGGAATCTCCTTTTTGTGTATCTTGAAGCCATTGGTTCTCCAGAGCAGGAGAAAACAAGCATGTTCCCTCTTCCAGGTCGAAACAAAATTTAAAAATTCCTTCCAGTAGCACCTTAGAGACCAACTAAGTTGGTCAACTATGGCAGACCAACACCTACCTCTTCCAGGTGACAGCCCTTAAGATATTTGAAGATATCAAACATATAAAATAGGGTCTGATTCAGGTTAAGGAAAGCCTATTCATTTCCCCAACACCACTTGCTTTCTGAAAAAAATAAAATTAATAGAGTGATCGTTGGTTGGGGAAAGCACATGTGAATTGCCCCATCAATGGTGTTCTTGTATTTGTAAATGTATTTGTGTTCTTGTATTTGTGTCCTTGTAAAAGCATAACAAAACATCAAACATTAAAAACTTCCCTGTACTGTGCCTTCCGATGTCTTCTAAAAGTTGCATAGTTATCTATCCCCTTGACATCTGATGGGAGGGCATTCCACGAGACAAGGGCACCGATAGAGCAGTGTCTCAACTTTGCAGAACTACAAAGAACTGCAGCCACGACGCAGAGAAGAATTTGGTGCAGATTTAATAAGGGAAGCAACGTGCTGGCGAAGATGCTGCCAGGATCCCCTGGAGCAAAGTTGCCTGTGTTTCTATGCAGAAGAAATGTGTTGGTGAGAGGCGGAGGGGAGCACAAAATGAAAGATGGGTTTGGAAAACTAGATAACATCAACATACAGGGGCATGTGGTGGGTGTCCGCAGAGGTGTTCCCCGGTATCTCTCAAAGGCTCCAGGCGTAATAAATGCACGCAGGATACAATAACAGAGTGCACGAGGCTTCATCAATCAGAGGCGAGAGTGTTCACGTGTGAATATCCCTGGAGTTATCAGCACCAGTAATTCTCCAAATAAAGAGCCCCTTCCCCCTACTTTGATAAGGGAACAGAAGTCGGAGGCCTTATCAAGTCTCACCAACCAGAGGGGGAAACAAAGATTCCCACTTCATTTATGGACGAGGAGGGTCCTGAAATGGGGAGGGGGAGATGGAGTTTGCTTTAGACGAGGCAAAGCATGTTTCATTCCCATTGAGAGCTTTTGTTTGTTTGTTTGTTTCGTGAATAGGGGAGATATGAATGAATGGCACAGGGCAGAGCAGTGAGAGGGAGGGCTTGCACATTAATCAGAAAATATCAGGAGCTTGCAACAGGGTGCGTTTGATGTGCAAAAGGAAGAAGGAGAAGAGGCTGCCGTGAAATCTGGCTTCCCCTCAGAACCGGTGCCAGGCCTGTAATAAATTATAAAAACATCACCACCGAGAAGACACAATCTTGGAGAAATTAAGCGCAAAAATTAAGCATGAAATTAACCAAGAGAGGAACTGTTGGAATGGGCAAGGATTTGAGGCTAGATGAAACAAAATTGCACCCCGGTCACCCTGGACTTGTGCCCTGTAGTCTGGCTCTACCACTGCATGGCCGTATAAAATGGACTTATATGGAACTGAACCTCTGGTCTGTAAAGCTCAGCACTGTTTGACCTGCCTAGCAGCCCCTCCTCAGTTTCTCAGAGGGCATTTCCTCATTCTGCCCCAGAAATCTCCACTTAGGGCTGCATCTGAGACATTATGTAGCATGCAACGAATGCGCTGTGTTGAGCTACGGGCATCTTCCCTACCATTCAGCAGAGGGGACAATATTGAGCAGCTGGCGGTGGGCTTGGCAAATGGGAAAACCTACATACACGCTTTCCCAGCAAGAAAGGCAAGTGTGATCTGCAACAAACTGTTGCAGTGTAAACTCCCTCCAAATAGGAAAACCCCGGTTCAGTGAACTGTTCCCTCCGAACAGGACATCCCAATCTCTCACCCCTGCCACAATTTCCAGTTTCCCTTTTCTAACTGACATGCAACATTCCAGGACAACTGAGAATACTCAGCCCTCATTGGACTGTTTAGTTGGGAGGTGGGGGATGCCTCCATAATATATATATATATTAAATTGCTGTCAACTAGCTACCGGACTAAGTTCGAAGTGCTGGTTTTACTGCATAAAGCCCTATACAGCTTGGGATCAGGATGCCTGTAAGGTCTCTCCCCCCCCTAAAATACCCAATCCGCCACTGCACTCTGCAGGTGAGGGCTTCCCGGAGATGCCACCTTATCAGGATGCCCATCTCACGCAATACAGAAATCAGGCTTCTAGTGTCACGGCACCTGCCCTTTTCAAGTCCCTCCCGTTAAATATTAATTGGGCTGTCGTGGGAAGAAGCTGCCTCCGCAGCTCTCTTGCACCCCGGAGCCAGGGCCCGAAGGCCCGGCTGAGCCCCAGCGTCCCTTCCTGCAGCTCCAACCTTGATGAGGGAGCCTTTCGTGGGACACCTGGTTGCGCCCCCTCAAAACAATGTGCCCAGGGCCACGGACCCCCACACCCCACGCTACACCACTGGTCTCCTCCCAGCACTTATTGCTAAAATGAGAGTGGACAGAAGCCCTTAGCTTTCAATACACCCTTACCTGCAGTGGGTGATTTCCCCTCAGAAGTCAGAGAAATGCACTTGGCACATGTTCAGAGGAACACTTCCAATTTATTAGGAGTTTAAGCATCTCAGGACTGAAATCTAGCCTGGGGCAAAGCCTTGATATACCTCAGCTGGAATTATCATCATCATCATCATCATTTCTATACCACCCTATACCAGGGGTCTCCTCCCTCCTCAGGCTCTCTCTGACAGGACAGCCCCCCCCCCAGCTTTCTAGAGGTAAGCGCTTGCTTGTGTGAGTGGGGCACGACACTCTGCACTGTTTCAGAGGCACCCTCTTCTTTAGGAGGACTTCACAAGGCTGAGCTTTGGGAGCTGACGCCACCCCTTCTGGCATTATTCAGAATTGCTATCCCGCCCCTCGCCTGCCATGGGGCTCTCATATTTCTGACGGGAGCTGTTTTCCAACAGGCAGAAGTTCTCCAGGTGCCGTTTTATCCATCCTTGAATCTGAGCGGTGGGGGGGGTAGCTTTACCTGTAAGACTGGTGCTGTCAGCCTGCCGTGCAGCTGCTGAAGCCACAGACGGGGCGGGGGAGAGTGGGGTGGGGAAACCTTCCCCCAGAGGGTAGCACTGAAGCAGTAATGGCTGGACGGGTGGGCGTCAGAGGAAGGAGGAGCGATGGGCTGCGCTTTCGCCGTCGAGCCAGCCAGCCAGTCAGGCGGGCGGAGAGGCGCTGCTCCAGCAGCGCCCTCGAGGGGAGGCGTTAAGGGCTTGACCTTTCCTGCCACCTCGCCCAGCCTGCATATAAAGGCAGGTCCCGGCCGAGGAGGCAGAAGCAGCGCCGCGCTCAGTCTCCGCCGCGACTCGCCGCTGCCCTTGATCAAGCAGAGCGCCGAGCCGCCCCGTCGAGGCCAAGCCCGGAACGCACCATGGCGCGCCCCGAGTTCCAGCTGCTGCCGAAGCCCCGCGGGCTCTTCTCGCTCCTGGGTCTCTTCGCCTTTGCGCTGCTGCTGGAGGGACGTGGCGTCCGCGCCGCGCCCTTGCAAGGCAGCGAGGGGGCGTCCCCGATGGCCAAGGTCTACCCCCGGGGCAGCCACTGGGCTGTGGGTGAGTACGCACGAATTGCTGGGCGCCCACGGTCGCCAAATATGTGTGCGTGTGTGGCGCGCGCTTTCTCTCCCCACCCCGACGCCGCGGTTGGCGCTTGACAGTGGAGCATCAGCCCCGAGGGAAAGTGAAAAGAGAGCGAGGTCTTTGTCGTGAGGAGCTTACAATTGCCGTTTCTGCAGGGGGAGCGAGTAGCATTCAGGGAGTGAGGGTTGAGCGGAGGGAAGGAGAGTGAGTTTTAGAGGGACGGAGGGAGGGATCTCGCACTTTTCCCCAACTTTGAAAAGCTGGCTTGGAGAGCATCCATCCGTCCGTTATCATTTTCCTCCCAGCCAAGCTCGGTACCCAACCTGGCGACTCAATGCCTCCCGTTTCCAGTGAGCATCCCCTCTAGGTTGCCTCGCTCCCGCGCCGCATCAGGTTATCCCCTCCATCCTGTTCAATCTATTCCGTGTGCAGACAGATGCGTTGCTGCTGATTTTTATTTTCCTATTTTGGAAAAGAAAATGCGACTTCACACAGCAGGTCATTAATTATTATTTTTTTTTTGGGGGGGGGGGCTTTGCTACCCTGTAGTCATAACCGCCACTAGGTTGGACGGAGAAGAATTCCATCCCTTGGGTCTTTTCAGTCCTGACAAGTAGGTCAGCAAAACATTGCGGTGTGGAGTGCACCTGTTCAATGTCCCAGCCAATCAGCTTGTCATGCCTTTTGCCAGGATACTCCATTCCTCCCCGCTCCTTCATTTCCTGTTCCTCAACTCTATTCTGTGCCAAATGAACATCTTTGGTCCTCAGTCGGCTGCTATTAAACACCCCTCACTTGGGTTTCCCCCCTCAAGCTTTTTTTTTGAGTGGGAGGGAGGTACTTGGGGTGGCCCCAAGCTTGCTAAAACATACTGATGAATTGTGGATGGTGTTGCCATTTAAGCTACATGGGGTTCTAAACTCAAGAGAACTGAGTTTTCTATTAAGATATAGGAGAACTAAATGAAATCTCCATTGACAGAGAGAGTATAGCTCTGAATACCAGGTGCTGAGGACAAACCAATCAGGGAGCACTGTTGCCCTCCATTCATGTATCTGGCCAGCCAGCCGCTGTTGGAAACAGGATGCGGGACTAGATAGATCCCTGGTCTAAACTATCAGGGTTTTTCTTAGGCTGTCATTGCACTGGCATCTGCTAGAGCTGCTTTAATTTCAGGATATCCTATTGTAAGGAGCAAAGGTTGTACTAGATCAGGGGTCTGCAACCCGCGGCTCCGGAGCCGTGTGGCTCTTTTACACCTTTGCCGCGGCTCCGGGGCGGATACTAGCAAGGGGAGGAGGGGCATTGTGCGTCCCGACACTCCCCACTGTGGTGGGCGCTGTACTGGCTGTGACGTCGCATGGGGGCGGTGCGTGCGTTAGTCACGCACCGTCCCGACGTCACCTTCCCGGTTTTGCGGCTCCCAGTTTTTTTTCTTCGGAAACGGGTCCAAGTGGCTTTTTTTGTCTTAAAGGTTGCAGACCCCTGTACTAGATGAACAATAGGATCCCTGATAAGTTGGTCCCTACATCTTCTTATAAAATTGATGTCTTGTCTCTCCTGCCGTTACGAAGACAGAACGCTGCCTTATGCACAATCAGAGCCCTGGTCCACTTAATGCGCTGCTGCCTACACTGATTGGCAGCTGTTTTCATGTTTTCAGAGATAGGTCCTCTGAGCTCTAGCTGGAAATGCTGTGGATTGAACCTGGAATGTTCTGCTCTGCCATAGCCCTTCCCCATTAGAAATAGCTTGTGAAATATTGCATTGATCTCTCTAAGCCACCTCCCCCTTTATCTGTAGCATCCAGTGAGAGTCAGTGTGGTGTAGTGGTTAACAGCAGTGGACTCGTAATCTGATGAACCGGGTTCGCTTCCCCGCTCCTCCACATGCAGCTGCTGGGTGACCTTGGGCTAGTCACACTTCTCTGAAGTCTCTCAGCCTCACTCACCTCACAGAGTGTCTGTTGTGGGGGAGGAAGGGAAAGGAGAATGTTAGCCGCTTTGAGACTCCTTCGGTTAGTGATAAAGCGGGATATCAAATCCAAACTCCTCCTCCTCCTTTTCTTCTTCCTCCTCCACACATCTGTACTATGCACAAGTATCTGCCGCCTCTTTGCTTTTCTCCTTGAGATGGTTCATTCATGCTATTACATATTTCTTCCATGCAGACAGTTCCAGTCTTCCATAACTGAGTGCATGGATTTACAGAAGAGGTGTGTGTGTGTGTGTGTGAGAGAGAGAGAGAGAGAGAGAGAGGGAACCAGGAAATCACAGGATTGGTTCACATCTGTGAATCTGTGGCTTTTCTCTGTTTGAGAGTAATTCCTCTCACGCCCATGACTGCATGACAAAATATCTAAGAGTGCTGAACAGTCCATGAAGACTGCCTGCAGGTATCTCTGCAGTTGTGGTTGCCCTGCTTGCCACCTTGGTGTGGTGTCTGTCATGACGCCCCTGTCATGCAACTTCAAGCATAGGATCCGGCAAAGAGAGACTACCTATAAGTATAGTTGGCTGCAAAGCCCTTAACGTGGTGGTATTAACCTCCCGACGCCACCAGCACCTATTGCAGTTGCAGGAGATGATACTGCCTGCCTGGAGACAGGAGACAGTTTATTCCGGAGAGTAGAAATGATATGATGGGAACACGGCTCATCCCAACAGAACTTTACATATGTAGTTGCAAGGAACATTGATTTAACTAGAACAAGCTCCAAGAGAGCTTTGCTTTTGAGCAGACAAGTTGCTGGAGAAATGGAAGCTCTTCACCCTTTCCCCACCAGCCATCAAAATCACCCTCCCCCACACTGCTTTTCTCCTCCTGCTCTCTAGATATATGTGTCTTTTTCAGGGACATTGTGGTGGGGGAAAGCAGCTTGGGGGAGGTCATCATTGGGCTCATCCACACTTTTGCTCGTCCTGTGTTTGATCGTATTGTGTTCTGATTAGTTGCCCAGGGTCCGAGAATTTTTCTTGTTCTGCAGCTATGCCTTCTGAAAATTTGACCTTACCCACTGAACAGAAGCTCAATTGAGCAAAATCTGCCTCTTGATTTTCTGTGCATTCGGATAAGATATGAGTCAGCAGGTAAGATCGGATTTTCATACGGCACAGCCGAGGAACAATGAGGATAGCCCTCGCACCTGGGAAAAATTAATTGGTGCACAATATGATCAAAATACACAGCAACCGAAGGTGTAGATGAGCCCAAAGGTGGCAAGGTGGCCGGCAGGAATAGGGTTAAAGTCAGGAAAAGGTCTTTCATGTCTATTTTAGCCCATAATTTTTGCATGTTTTTGTAGGGCTTCAAAAGCCTGCAAGCAAAGCCTGTTTGATCAGCAGGATAAAAGAAATGAGTGTGTACATTACACTGTGGTCACTGATGCTTCTATCATACCACCTTGAAAATCCATGCTCATCTGGTCTGCACACTGCATCTATGTGTGTCTATCCAAAAGTCAGGAGCACTCAGATGGCTGAAAAATACAGAGTGTGAATTACACCTTTGATGGGGGTTTCTCTTTGGAAGGATATCACACACACACACACACACACACACACACACACACTACGGTTCTATGTAGCAAGAGCAGAAGGTAACCTCTCTTGCCATTTCATGACCAAGGGGGCAGTGAAATGGGAGTGAGGTTAAGAGGCTTTGTGGGCACCAGGGGGAAGATCCCAAGGGTGTCATTGTGCCCATGGGGCCACCTTGCCAACTCCTGCCCTGGGAGTTCAGTATAGCTGCATGCTTCATTTAGCTCTTTTGGGCACAGACTTTAACATGGATTAGTTATCGCTAGCATCCTTTAACCACCATGTCCTATTAACTGTGGACATTCCTTGCCGGACGATAGAATCACAGCATAAAGCAGATAGCTCAGTCCATAGAGCACAAGACTCTTAATCTCAGGGTTGTGGGTTTGAGCTCCACATTGGGCAAAAAGATTTCTGCATTGCGGGGGTTGGACAATCTACAGTTCTATGACTTTTGGCACCACTTTCATGGCATTTCGGTTCCTCTTGCAGGGCACTTCATGGGCAAAAAGAGCAGTGGAGATTTCCCTAACATATATGAAGAACGAAATGAGTCGCCTTTCTCTTTGCTACCCGATAATGCCAAGCAACTGGGAGACTATCTGCACTGGGAGGAAACGTTCAAGCAGTTCCTCCGGCTTCTTGAGGGGAACGAAAACCAAAGTGCTCAGGTTCTTAGGGAAGAATCTCCGTTTCCTGTCAAGAGCACTTGGGAGGCAGAGGACAACAGCAGCCTCAAAGACGTAAGTGTAAACGCTTGCCTTCATCTCTGTGTTGACAAAAGTCACTTCAATAATGTAGACAGGTCCAGAGATGAAATAAATCCTGATAACACTTTACTGAGCAAACTGAACAAAGTGTATAATTTGAGGAGGAACGAGCAGAGGGATTTTGCCTTTCTCAGTTCAGGCCTTGTAAGCAGCAGGGAAACATTCAGCCAAACACACAGAGGGAAAGTTCCCTGAGAACTGCACAGCCAATCAGAGTGTGTTCTGCCTCAGTAAATGTCAAGCTGCTCTGTCTGGTTGCTAAGCAACACTTCCACCATCCCCCTGTTGGTTAGCTGACTTACTGATCACAGAGTTAACCTTTGAGTTGCAAACTGAATGATCCTTGCTGCAGCACTTCCGACGCTTTCATTGACAATTTGAACATGGGAAGCTTCCTGCCACAGTTTGTTTCGTTTCGGTTTGTTTCCTTCAAACAAACATGCCAAACATGGTTCAACAGAGGTGAAAATACATCTGAGAAGGTCAGCAAGTTGAGCCTCAAAATAGGAACATGTGGGGAGGTAAAAAAGGTAAAGGGACCCCTGACCATTAGGTCCAGTCGTGGCCGACTCTGGGGTTGCGGCGCTCATCTCGCTTTATTGGCCAAGGGAGCCGGTGTACAGCTTCCGGGTCATGTGGCCAGCGAACCAGAGCAGCGCACGGAAACGCCGTTTACCTTCCTGCCAGAGTGGTACCTATTTATCTACTTGCACTTTGACGTGCTTTCGAACTGCTAGGTTGGCAGGAGCTGGGGCCGAGCAACGGGAGCTCACCCCGTCGCGGGGATTCGAACCGCCAACCTTCTGATCGGCAAGTCCTAGACTCTGTGGTTTAACAGTTAACTCTGTGGAGGTAACTTATGCTAAATCAGACCATTGGTCCATCCAGCTCAGCACTGTCTCTGCTGACCAGCATTGGGTCTCTAAGATTTCAAGCAGGGATTTACCAACCCAGAGGTGCTGTGGACTGAACCTGGGAGCTTGTGCCTGCAAAACAGATGCTCCACCACTGAGCTACAACTGCTCCCCAATTAAAAAACCAACCGCTTTCAAGCATTACCTAGAATCCTAAATGGGGCTGTGAGGACCTCCCAGTCAACTATATTTGCACAACCTGAATTTGATGGTATGTAATTGAATCCATAAGGGACGCAAGTGGCGCTGTGGGTTAAACCACAGAGCCTAGGACTTACCAATCAGAAGGTCGGCAGTTCGAATCCCCGTGACGGGGTGAGCTCCCATTGCTCGGTCCCTGCTCCTGCCAACCCAGCAGTTCGAAAGCATGTCAAAGTGCAAGTAGATAAATAGGTACCGCTCCAGTGGGAAGGTAAACGGCGTTTCCGTGCGCTGCTCTGGTTCGCCAGAAGCGGCTTAGTCATGCTGGCCACATGAGCCGGAAGCTGTACGCCGGCTCCCTTGGCCAATAAAGCGAGATGAGCACCGCAACCCCAGAGTCGGCCACAATTGGGCCTAATGGTCAGAGGTCCCTTTACCGTTACTAATTGAATCCCACCCTGAAATAGTGACAAACTGGAAGTGCCCTAGAAATGGCAATAGACTGGATCTTGGAACTCTTGCCTGTGGAGCATATTCCTAACCTCCCAATTTACACAAAGCATTTTTTAGTTTGTTGAAACATAAATAACTTACTGTCATGAGGTACTGGGAAGCTTGCTATACCGAAGGGGAAACAGCTCTCCCTTTCTGATTATTTTGATTTAATTTTCTAGAAAAACTGATTGATTTGTGCTTGGGGTGGCAGTAAATGAACTACAGCCCCAAGTAATGACTTTATTCTGACATGGTTCGGCCAGCGCCTTCATTATACACCTTAAGGGTGCCCGGCAAAAACGTTCCTCTTTAACTAGGCCTTTGGGTGATTGACATCCAATGCCCTTTTAAATATGTTGTGGTAGTGGAGGGCGATATCATTATAGTGAGGCAGCTATGTCAGGCAGCAGATGAGAGATGTGGGGCAGCAGTAGCAGCCCCTGGCTGTTCCTTCTGAGTCGCTTAACTATCCCCATCTGTTGAATGATTGATTATATTAATATGCTGCTTTCATTCAACTGAATCGCAAAGTGGCTTACAAACAATAAATACAGTTGGACCTCGGGTTTCGAACGTAATCCGTTCCGGAAGACCGTTCGAGTTCCGAAACATTCGAAAACCAAAAACTCAATACGGAAGCCTCAATACAGAAAACTCAATACGGAAGCCACATGGCATGTTTGACTTCTGAGGCGTGTTCGAAAACCGAAGCATTTACTTCCAGGTTTACAGCATTCAAAAAGCAAAATGTTCATCAACGGAGACGTTCGAAAACCGAGGTACCACTGTAACAATAACATAATAGAACACCGCAAATGCAACATAAACTACACAGAGTAGTTAACAAACCATCAGTCAAAACAATTACAATTCACCAGTAAAACAATTACAGTCACAACTTGGAAAAGATAAGCTAAACAGCGCAACAAAAGTCATATTGCTCAAAGTACTACAGTGGTCGTAATCTATAAAACAATGTTAACAACCTTGACAAAATAGCAACCGAAAGCACTGATATATTCGTTGACTCGTCCCAGCCCTGTGACTCATAATCTTCCACTGTTCAGTTCATTAAAAGACTCCATACACACTGACCAAGCTTGACCTCTGAGGAGGTCACTTCAGTGCTGTTAACACGTTGATTCGACTTCACCCACAGGGGGCCACGCCATTGTCTCTTGAGACAGGTGGATGCCAACCACAGTGATATCTGCTGCCACATGGTCACTCTTGGTCCTCCTACTCTGTTCTGCTGCCTCAGGTCTGGTGGAGAATGCTCTCCTGTCACACCAGCGCTGACGTTAGTGGAGGCTGGTCTATATAGGGCAAATGGGCCAATACGCTGCCAGTCTGCCTTTGACCAACTCCTGTCCAATGTCAGCCTTACTTACAAGCAGTGCTGGATTTACGTATAAGCTAAACAAGCTATAGCTTACGGCCCCACTCTCTTGGGGCCCCAAAAAAATTTAAAGGAAAAAAGCTGCATGTACATTTCCAAAATATAAAAAAACAAATAAAGGAACTTTTGTTATTGCCAAATGCCAACGTGCTTGCATTGTTAAGTTTGTTATGAATAAAAAATCATTTTAAGTTAGAGCTTAATAATTATTTCACTATTAACATACTTCTTCTTAATTGTATTTCACTATTAATATACTTCTTCTTAATTGTATTTCACTATTAATATACTTCTTCATTGTATTTCAGTTCAACAATTACTTTGATAAAATACCTATTTTGTTTTGGGAAGCTTTTAATGTTTGAGGCATTACTGTATTTTAATATTTGGTTGGAAGCCGCCCAGAGTGGCTGGGGAAGCCCAGCCAGATGGGTGGGGTATAAATAAATTATTATTATTATTATTATTATTATTATTATTATTATTATTATTTTGTTATGTGCAAGTGGATTTAGATACCTATTAGGTCCATAAATTACCATATATTCAACACAAAAAACAGTGACAATTTGTTGTTGACAAAGGACAGCTGGACATATAAAGGGCCCCATTACCTTCAGTAGCTGAGGGCCTCATCAAACCTAAATCCGGCCCTGCTTACAAGTAGTCAGTGGGTGGCTCTGGAGCTACCTGTTCTTGGTTTTCTGCCTTCCCCACTCCTACCAGTCCTAGTCTGCCCCACTGGTTGACTGAAATGTTCAGCTGCCCACCCAGGCGGCTCCTGTTTGTGGAAGTCCTTCACCTCCAGCAGTGAAACATCTTGGGCTGGAGCTGGCTGAGGGACATATGACCTCTGCACCCATCACTGCAGTGGCTTTGTCAAGATTGCCCTCTCACTGTTATTCTTCTTCCTCTCTCTGTGTCTTCATTAGATGATGGATTATCTGCTGCAAGCGATGGATAGAAAAGAGGCCTCGCCCAGTTGAAGCAACTGTCTCCCAGCACCGAAGGCATAGAATAATATCTTTGCGAAAGAGACTATTGGTTTCACAAGCATTTTATTGTATATGATAACTGATTTAAAAATAATAATATTATCTTTTGTGTTAAGCAAGATTTTTTCCCTCTCCCTTTGGCGTAAAAATAACCTGCTCACTTGTATTCCTAATCATGATGACACTCTTTGGAGGTGTTTATTTCCATCTGAGTAGCCTTTTCCCTCTTTTGAATGCATTTGTTTGTACGACAGCTTTTGCCACCCTTGGCACCCTCCAAAACACCTGGAGGGCGCTAGGTTGGCAAGAGCTGTTCTGCATTATTGTTGATGAAGGGTCTTCCAATTCTCTGACGGTAATTTGCCATTTCTTCTCCCTCCAATCACATCGTCTTTTGTGTTAACAATCATTCGATGTTTTTCAACATTCACAATAAACAAATATGTTTAAAAAAGGAAAGATTCCGAGGTTAGTGCTTTCAACTGTCTGAAATGCAGGTGATGCTGCAGTCCAGCTGAAGCAAAGCAGGTCGGTACAGGCTTGAATTTCTGGGGGCCATTTTTGTAAGCTGCCCGGAGCTCCATGATGGAGGAAAGGTGACATACAAAAACAAAGGAAACATATGTACGATAATAAATGCACACCTATTTGCGTGTGTGTTTTGATGCATTTATCTCTAAAAGGCATGAACTGTCCTGTGAAATGGTACAGAGAAGTCTGAAGCGAAATTTTAAAGGGACAAATAGATTATAAACCAAATGACGACTATATTTATAAAACGACGGATAGGTTTTTAAAACAAGGAAGTTCAAAAGCATACCTCTCTCTGGAGGGCATTTTCAATTTCACATACAGTGGTACCTCGGGTTACATACGCTTCAGGTTACAGACTCCGCTAACCCAGACATATTACCTCAGGTTAAGAACTTTGCTTCAGGATAAGAACAGAAATCGTGCTCTGGCAGCACGGCGGCAGCAGGAGGCCCCATTAGCTAAAGTGCTGCTTCAGGTTAAGAACAGTTTCAGGTTAAGAACGGACCTCCGGAACGAATTAAGAACTTAACCCGAGGTACCACTGTATCTGTCCATGGGGCGGCAACTGGTGAGGAATGAGACCTTGTTGGGGGAAAGCTTGGCGAAGATGTCGGTCCAGCGAACGGCAGCTGTGAAAAAGGAAAATTCCATGCTAGGGATAATCAGGAAAGGCATTGAAAACCAACGCTGTTATACAATCTATGATGCAACTGCGTCTGGAATACTGTGCATTGTTCTGGGTCACTGGGTCCACTCAAAGAGGAAATTGTGGAATGGGAAAAGGTTCAGAAAAGAACAACTGAAATGTCTGCCTGGACAGCTCAGTCGGCTAGAGCGTGATAATGTCATGGTTGCAGGTTCGATCCCTGCACAGGACAGCTGTATATTTCTGCATTGCAGGGGGTTGGACTAGAAAGGAAGTACAGTGGTACCTCAGGTTAAGTACTTAATTCGTTCCGGAGGTCCGTTCTTAACCTGAAACTGTTCTTAACCTGAAGCACCACTTTAGCTAATGGGGCCTCCTGCTGCTGCTGCTGCCGGAGCACGATTTCTGTTCTCATCCTGAAGCAAAGTTCTTAACCTGAGGTAATATTTCTGGGTTAGCGGAGTCTGTAACCTGAAGCGTACGTAACCTGAAGCATATGTAACCTGAGGTATCACTGTACTTCCTCACATAAGTGAGGAAGTGATGTGTTACAAACTGGGATGGCTTCAAAGGCGGGTTAGACAAAATCCTGAAGCAGTAGTCTATCACTGACTATTAAGCCCAATGACTACGTTCCACCTTCACCGTAAGAGGCAAGATGCTTCTGAATACCAGTTGATGGGAGTCACCAAATAGTGCTGATGTCTCAGGTTCTGCTTGCAGACTTCTCATAGGTATCTGGCTGGCCATGGTGGGAAGCCACAGAGTTGATCCAGCAGGGCTTTTGTTCTTAGTCCTAGAGCCCACACAAAGGAGGTCCCCCCGCCCACCTTTGCACATGGAGAATGTGCTTCTCCCAAAGAAGGAACACAGAGCAGCACAGACCCCCACACCTTTTATTTAACACCTGATTTATACAACACATTTCATAAAGCACAGCAACAGTGATGAAATGTAATAAAACAATCACCCAGTGAAAACTGCGTGCGATACTCTGGGGCTTGTGAATTTCCAGAACGGTTCAGTCTTGAAAACTGAAAGCTGCTCAAAACCCACCTACTTTCAGCAGCGAGAAACATCATAGCCAGATACTGGAGAGACCTGTCAGGAGTAACCAATGGTACCAAATAGTATGGGAAACAGCCTTACTAGAAAAATTAACCAATAAACTGAAACTGACACAGGGACAAATAGAAGAAGATTCCTTCACCCCGGTATGGCTCCCCTTTATCACATACAGTGGTACCTCGGGTTACATACGCTTCAGGTTACACACTCCACTAAGCCAGAAACAGTGCTTCAGGTTAAGAACTTTGCTTCAGGATAAGAACAGAAATCGGGCTCTGGCGGCGCGGCGGCAGCGAGAGGCCCCATTAGCTAAAGTGGTGCTTCAGGTTAAGAACAGTTTCAGGTTAAGTACGGACCTCCGGAACGAATTAAGTACTTAACCCGAGGTACCACTGTACGCAGCCCAACAAGACAATGACAATAATCCACCAACAGCATACAAATCAATATGGCTAACCTGATCCAAAGCACACACACACCCCACTCACACATGAAAACAAAGATCACTACAGCCAACCGCAAACAAACAACCACACCCTAGGCCAACCCCTACCTCTCTCACCACCAAAGAAACACAAGTGAATAGCAGAGAACCTGCACAAGCGACGCTGACACAATACCCCACATATATTAAGTAAAATAGAAACATCGCCACCCGACCCCACCCCCACTCACCTTTCCCCCCTCCACCTCTTTCCCCCTTTTCTTCCTAATGTCTCAACAAGTGAAACTGATCTATAAAAAATGTTACTTGAAAAGAGAGAGAGAGAGAGAGATTGCACATACTTCTGTAAACCAAGAAAATCTTTAATCAAAACAAAACAAAACAAAACAAAACAAACCCTGAAAGCTGAACTCAACGGTGCCATTGATTTGATTCGGCAAGGGAGCCCTTCCGTTCTCAAATCACTCCTCCTAGCAGCGAGCTCAGGTGGTGAGCACCGACAGCGATGCAGTCAAAACGGAGCCCCCGAGAAATGGAAAAGATGGATTAGCACTCTTGAGGGAACCCTCAGGTTTACCGAAGGCAGAAAACATTTTTCTTTAAAAATGGGGGAAAGCCCAGTGAAGACTGAGCATACCTACTAGCCGCAGAATTTCTGGTATCAGCAGGTTAAAGAAACAGACACTGTGGGGAGGGGGGAATGGAGAATGAAGTATCCTGCTATATATACTGCAACTTGTTTGCTCTGCAAGGTGTCCCCAATGCTGCTACCACATAACTTCTTGTCTTGAGAGATTGTTATGCAACGCATGCACACAGACACAAACACTTGTGGCACAAAGCGTTACAGGGTTTCGGCAGGCTGGAAGCAAAGCCGTACGCCCACCCAAAATGTTTGTGGGTGCAAACGGTATTGCCAGTGGGATCGATCCCCAATAACATAAGGAACACAAATAATCGTGCACGTGAGATAGAAAAGGATGTCTGGAGAGGCCCTGGGTCAATTTGATATTGCAAAGGTGTGTGCTTTTTTTCTCTTTGAGAGAAATTGCGCCCCGCCAACAACTCTTCAAACACACAGAAGTGGGGAGGAAGATTTGTTGAGAGGCCTCTTACTTTAGCAGTGCTAACAGTAAACACTGTAATCAGATCAGGACTAATCCGCCAAGATAAGCAAATGTGAGTCACAATCCCAGAGCCTAAGGGAAACTTCTAGAAGCAACACTGTAAACACTGTTGAGTCTAGAGTGCCTCTCTTGAGAACATGCTCAGTGCAGGAGAGTGTCATGTTGAAGTTGTTCAGGGTGGCCACTTACCCAACACACACACACTCATAAGACAAACAAGGACACAGATCTGCATCTGCTAATGCACATATATAGGTGCAAATTTAGAAACAATTGTTTTAAATCGAAATATAAGACACCTCACCATAGTGGAGAAGACTGTGACGGGCTGACCTGTGTACCTGCTCTGTCTGCTGCCAACTGTCGATGGGCAAGTTCCTTGCTCTCCTGTTTTAGGATTCTCTCTCTTTAAAACAGACCGGGACTAGGTAGCAATTCAAACGGAAGACGATGCTCTGTAAATCAGGGCACATAATCGCACTATACTTTGGGGGTTGTTGTTGTTTAGTCGTTTAGTCGTGTCCGACTCTTCGTGACCCCATGGACCAGAGCACGCCAGGCACTCCTGTCTTCCACTGCCTCCCGCAGTTTGGTCAAACTCATGCTGGTAGCTTCAAGAACACTGTCCAACCATCTCGTCCTCTGTCATCCCCTTCTCCTTGTGCCCTCCATCTTTCCCAGCATCAGGGTCTTTTCCAGGGAGTCTTCTCTTCTCATGAGGTGCCCAAATATTGGAGCTTCAGCTTCAGGATCTGTCCTTCCAGTGAGCACTCAGGGCTGATTTCCTTCAGAATGGAGAGGTTTGATCTTCTTGCAGTCCATGGGACTCTCAAGAGTCTCCTCCAGCACCATAATTCAAAAGCATCAATTCTTCGGCGATCAGCCTTCTTTATGGTCCAGCTCTCACTTCCATACATCACTACTGGGAAAACCATAGCTTTTACTATACGGACCTTTGTTGGCAAAGGGGTTAGGGACACCTTTTTCAGCTCAGGGCCTACTTCTAGGACAACTTACAGCATTTTGCTGTTTAATAACGAGAAGGCTGGAGGAGTTAAACAAGAAATGGTTTTTATTAAAGGACTATATTCAACAGGTCTTTTCTCCATTAGTTACTCTCTCACCCTGCTCTAGCCTTGCACTCCTGCTTGGGCCTAACCTACTAAGTGAGATGTGGGAGCTGGCCTTAATGGCCACATTTTATTTTTTTCACTTATGCCAGCCAAGCGGAGACACTTGGCTGTTAAAGCAGGAGCAGTGCAAAGTGTGGCCTGGGGAGAATTCTAAGGGCCACACAGAGTGACACCAAGGGCCGCACATCAGGAACCCAAGGAGATTCAACTGGGCACTTCCAAAGTTAGGTGGCTGGGGCCTATCCTGTTAAGCCCCTGTGTGCCAGGGCCAAAACAGGTGTAGACAGAAAGAGGATTATGCAACCTCCGTCCCAGGCAGGCCTTAGGAAGCCTCTGAATTTCCCGGCCTGCAGATCTTCCAAGTGTCCATATTGTCCAGGGAGAGTCCAGGATTACAGAAGCCATCCCGGTTTCTGTTTTGATCCTGAAATGTCCCACTTTTCCTTAGGATGTCCCTGTTTTCATTGGAGACATGTTTGAGGCTATGGGGTTATATGACCTCCGAGCCAAAGAGATAAGAGATAATTATACAACTTTTAGAAGGCATCTGAAGGCTGTCCTGTATAGGGAGGTTTTTAAATGTTTAGTTTTTATTATGTTTTAATATATATATTGGAAGCCTCCCAGAGTGGCTGAGGCAACCCTGTCAGAGGGGTGGGGAATACTACTACTACTACTACAACAACAACAACAACAACAACAGCAACAACAACAACAACAACTGATCCGTCCCTGTTTTCATGAGAGAAATGTTGGAGCGTATGAGTCAGTAGCTTCCCATGTCTGAATTAATTTTTTTTTTAAAAAAGTGCACAAAATGTTCAGAGAGAAATAGTTTGGTTTTTTTCCTGAATGCTTATTGAGGGAGAGAGCTGAGATGATTCCAGACTAAATCTATCTATCTATCTATCTATCTATCTATCTATCTATCTATCTATCTATCTATCATCTTTTCACTACTTCACAGATTGCCCTTACTTCTACCTGCAAAGTAGACAGGACAAGGTAAGGAAAGGGTTAGTTTCACTCACCTCAGTTTCAGAAGGGAATGCATCTCCTTTGGTTTTTGTCTTTGCTTTAAATTCCTTCTTCCCTCCTCGATTAAAAATTTGGATCAAACACCATCCATTAGTTCTGGTGAACTTCTCTTATATTCCACCAGGTGGCAATCTTGGCCAACGTATCCTTGCTGGAAAATACATTTAGGAAAAGTCGTTTTGTGCACAAATCCGAATCATTAGCGATGATTTGAATGGCACAATACCAATCACAGCAGCACAGCAGTAATAATAGTAAGAATAATGATCTCATAATCACAAGTCTAAAACTTCTGCTACCTGAGATATTTTTCAGGCCAGGGGCTGGACCTGGGACCATCAGCTTTGCAGTCCATCATGGGGAACAGGACACTGAACTAGGTGTTAGGGGTCTTCTTGTGTCCTTAATATGGATTTAGCTCTCTTATTTACATGGCGCTGAAGCACAAAGAAGCCCCACGGACTATGGTTTTGTTTTAAAGCATGATGAGCTGTGCCTCGCTCCATAATCAAAAGACTAAGTTTGGAAAGTACCTTTATCAAACAGGCAGTCGTCTTGTTGACCTTGGAAGTTCAGCTCAGATTAATTCCTTAAAGCTACTTTCCTCCTCTGAGTCTTTTCTCTTACTTATGGTTCTTAAGAGTTCATCATCTTTGTCTTTTTTCCATGCTCGGGATATATCTTTCCTGTGTGGGAAAATCAGGTGCGTACATGTGTTTGTGTGTGCAAGATTGCTGGCATAAATTTCCCTCCCCGGCGAATGTTTGATTTTGCAAAAGTGTGCTTGAATGTTGATCCAGAGTTAAGCAGATCACGAAGACTTTTGACTGCCTATGTTCCTCCTGGGTTGCCTTGTCAAGGAGGCAGGTAGAGACACAGTCGGTCACACAGCAACAGAGCATGTTGCCAATACCACTGATTCCTGCGGCCTTCAGAAGGTTTGCTTGTGAGCAGGAACCACAACTGTTGCTTCCCCCAAATTGGAAAGCCTTAAAATGGAGAGACAACGTGACCCAGGCTTTAAAAGCCGCAGAGGGCTTTGAAGTGTGCCCCCAAAAGAATGTGCTAAAGAACCCCACGCAACAGACACAGAAGAAGGAATAAACACATTTTTTTGGGGGGGGAGATACAATCCGGTCAAAATTCAGTGCTTTTAAGACCTATTGATTTCTGTGGAAAGCGAGCCCAGCCTGCACATAACTTTTCCTGTAGGAATTAATGGGTACACACCATGACTTTAAAGTGCATTCAAAGCACACACACACCTAAGGTATCCTGGGAACTGTAGAGTGCTGGAGTGGTAGCTCTGTGAGGAGGAAACTAGAGTTCCCAGCATTATTTGGGTGGTTGAAATGTGCTTTAAAGGTGTGGACCGTGTTCGCAGATTGAGATGTGTTTTCGCTTCAGTTGGCCCATTCCCCTGGTCTC
The DNA here is from genome assembly GCF_964270895.1 of Podarcis filfolensis. Lineage (NCBI taxonomy): Eukaryota > Metazoa > Chordata > Lepidosauria > Squamata > Lacertidae > Podarcis > Podarcis filfolensis. The sequence continues at coordinate 15,170,670 of NC_139613.1, forward strand.
CTAAATTTGTACAACGAGCAGCACATCCCATAATTGGGAAATAATAAACTGCCCCTGCAGCTACCCTTTGAAAAACCTTGGATGTGACCCACCCAAAGGTTAAGAATTTTTAATTCCCATTGATCTCAACAGAAGAGATGAACGTGCTCAAAATAATTCTGTGTACATTCTGGCAGCCTTTGGCTATGTGCAATAAAACTGACTGAGACTGAGACCGTTGTTCTTTTCTCACCCAGATACAGTTTTGTTTGGACGTCTTACCGGAAATGTTCCTCTCTACCTCCTCTGCTGCCAAATGTACAGCGTTACCTACATGAACCCAAGCAACAGCAGAAGCAGCCTGTCACATTTGGGAGGGATTAGCCAGGACAAATCTATCTATATGGAAAATTTTAGGCCTCCAAAAACCTTGCAAGACTTTTTGTAATTCAATAGCTCTGTATCTCCATAGCCAGAAGTGATTCAAATCAATCCATAGGTGGCAATAGAGGGGAGGAGCACCCCCCCAAACAAGGACCTCATCCATCCCACTTACCACCCCATTTCTTAACTCGAGTCATTAGCATATGCTGTAATTTTTCATTCTCACACACCTAGAAATATACATTGCCCCTTCTGTCCCCCCGTAACCCAATTTTTTCCCTTTTTCTGGTGCTGTCACAGAATCAATCCCTGTTCAAGCTCAACACTTGAATACTCAACCACTCACACATCATACCAATGAGCATTCAATAATATTTAAAATGAGAAACGTTTTACTGATGGGTCACCCGGGTAGAGAAATTAAACAGCCTTTTTGCCGGATGGCCAGTTTGAATTAGGATTTAGGGAAGATTGAAAGAAAGAAAGCCTACATTTTCAGCAAGTTTCATTTCTGATTATTTCCCATTGTTTCTTTACAGTCTTCTTTGGCTTTCAAATGTTCTGTACCGAATGTTTAAAATCTTGTCCTCTTTGCTTGAAGAGAGTTTTAAGTGAAAGAGGAAACAGGAGACTCAAGGAAGGAGGCCCAGGTTAAGAGCCTTAGCGAATTTAGAGCAAAGAAGTGGTTAAGGATCCAGATGATTTAATCCCGTTTTAAGAAAAGGTTTTACAGTGAGCAATTAGATGCTGGTTAAGGAATTAATCACTAATGGGTCATTAACTTTGACTGCCATTGTACAGTTAACAAGCTGAGGCAGGATTATTAGACTCAGCACCCAATTAAGGAGAAGATATTTACAAAAAAAGGGGGGGAAAGAAAAAAAGAAAATAAAGAAAATAAATCCCCAACAAATAGGATCTTAAAACGCAACAGGGAAATGTGTAAGAATCCACACAGATGTACTGGATAAAAATGCACGTAAAATCAAGAAGAGGCAGAGAACTGGACATTGACGTTCCTCCCCAGCCTCCACATATTGAAATGAATTTATTCTGAATGGAAATAAACATTTATTTATACATCTGTCAGCTCAGTGCAACTGGTGTGTGTGTGTGTGTGCAGGGAGGAAAGCACCTGTTGGGTTTTTTATTATTATTCTGTATGTAAATGACTGTTTTCTTGGTGATGTCCAATGTCTCTCTAGTAAAACTCTGCTTGCACAATGGCACCTCTCCTGGCCTATCTCCTTGTTCATGGTAGCCCTTGATGTGTATCCTAAAATCAGCTCTGGAGGGATGCCCAACAGAGCCAACCCTCTGGATCAGATTGGGGGGCACACAGAAAGCTGTGGGGATGAAGTCCTGCTCTGCTCACAGACAACTGTTCCACAAGTCCTACCTTCAGAAGACCTTTTGCACTCCATGCAATCCTACACCTGTCTAGTCAGAAGTAAGTCCTGCTGACTTCCACAGGGCTTACTCCCAGGTAAGGCTGTCCAGGATTGCAGCCTCGGCCTGCAAGTGGTTCTTGCCTCTTGCAGAGGGTTCTGGATTGCACTCAGTTTATTCATGGTTCTGGACAAACATGTAGGGCTACATCATCACATCTCAGATTGGGATTGGATTTTGCAAAGGAAGATCAACAGTGAGGGGCAAGCTGTCTTTCAAGGGAGCTTGCTAGTTCTGCTCAGCGAAGCTGTGGTAAATTTTGAAGTGCAGTCCAAGAACACAGGCAGCTTCTGTTACTGTTGCCGTTTGTGACTGTTATCAACACATTGTGTTATTTGAGTATAGTTTTTTAATCTGTATTCTGTTGTTTTTGTAAACTGGTTTCGTAAACTGACTAGGATAAATCCGATATGCCTTGAAATTATAATGCGGATCTACTTAATTTGCACCTTCAGAAACAGTTGGGCAAACCGAAACATGACTATCTTTCAAAATTTGCACTTCCCTGGGTTTTGTGACGTAGTTACCCAGCCAAATAATGTGTAAATAAATATGTAAATTAGGGGGAACTGCGAATAAAAATTTGTGTAGCATTGTTGTTGGTTGGCTGCAACAATTTCAGATTGAGGCTTATATCTGATACCAGCACTGACAGGCATTGAGGCTGTGCAGTAACAAGCATGTTATGATTCTGTAGTTGGGAGCTTTCATATAAAAGTGGTCTCCTCTCACGTGAAAGATGGGAGAGAACTAGAAGAAGAAGAAGAAGAAGAAGAAGAAGAAGAAGAAGAAGTGTTTGGATTTGATATCCCGCTTTATCACTACCCGAAGGAGTCTCAAAGCGGCTAACATTATCCTTTCCCTTCCTCCCCCACAACAAACACTCTGTGAGGTGAGTGAGGCTGAGAGACTTCAAAGAAGTGTGACTGGCCCAAGGTCACCCAGCAGCTGGATGTGGAGGAGTGGGGAAGCGAACCCGGTTCACCAGATTACGAGACTACCGCTCTTAACCACTACACCACACTGGCTCCCAGTAGCTCCCAGTAGGTGGTCCAGTAGCAGGGATGCATAGAATGGAAGGGGCAATGGGTGTCAAATTTTGGCCTCCACTAAATTTGAACGACCAAAGTTCACCCCTGGAGTGCATGATCCCATTCAGAGATGGGGATAACATCTTGCATGCCTAGGAGGTCCTGCAGTCCTTTGTATGTGGGTTGCAATATTGTTGAGTACCAATGACAAGCTCAACTCCTGATAAATAACCAAGCAGCACTGGGAATTCCAGAGTCTAGGGCTTGCAGATCAGAAGGTCGGCGGTTCAAATCCCCGCAACAGGGTGAGCTCCCGTTGCTCGGTCCCTGCTCCTGCCAACCTAGCAGTTCGAAAGGACGTCAAAGTGCAAGTAGATAAATAGGTACCACTCTGGCGGGAAGGTAAATGGCATTTCCGTGCACTGCTCTGGTTTGCCAGAAGCGGCTTAGTCATGCTGGCCACATGACCCGGAAGCTGTACGCCGGCTCCCTCGGCCAATAAAGCGAGATGAGTGCTGCAACCCCAGAGTCGTCCATAACTGGACCTAACAGCTAGGGGTCCCTTTACCTATATATGACCAACATTTGAGGACAAGCTGGGGTGGTGGGTTGTAGCATAACTCTCATCTCTCCTGTATCTCCATACGTTGGTTTATTTATATGTTAGGCCAAGGGAGGGACAATGTTTATGCTGAAACCCATCGTCCCTTAAAGACCAGATCCTGCGTTCTGGAGTGGCTCCCCTGAGCGCTTCTTGGTTATGCCGCGAGCCATCCAAACACTCATGTTTGTTGTTTGCCGGCTGCTCCGGGCTTCTCCACTTGGTTACAAGAGAATGGAGAAGGCCGAAGGGCTCAGAAGGAGGAGGAGGAGGAGGAAGGAGGAGGAGGAGGAGAGAGGCTGTTTTCAAAATACAGTGATTCCCATTCTTCCCTGAGAAAGAAGGCTCTCAAGTCGGCAAATGGGAGCGCCATTGTTGGGACCCCCACCCTCCCCTTCAGCGAGGGATGTTGAGAAATAGCTGAGGTTAAAAAGCTCCCTGAAACGAGGCTGAACAAAAGATGACGAGCTTGTTTCTGACAGGCCCCTTAAAGATACGCACAGATTGTGAAAATATAATTAGAGGCCTGGCTTTGTCTGTCCACAATGAGTGGGAAATGTTGAAAGAAGCGGCCTCCTCACTCTTTATTGAACCATCCCCCCGCAGGAGACAATGAGGGGGCTTGTGAGTCTGCTCCTTCTCCTAATGAGAAACGTTAATTGCCACAATTTCCAGAGTGTGTAAAGCACCCTGTGCCCAAGGAAGCGGGTTGTGGGGGGGGGAGTCGAGAGGAGGGAGGGCCCCGGGAGGGGGTGTTTTATTTAAAAGCTTCTCAGCCCCATTAAATGTGGTAACAGAGATAATGGAAAATAAAATCGCTGTGTTTTCAAATTCTGCAGCTCCGACAATAGGAAAGAGTTAGCTGCAGATGTGCGATTGTCGGCCGATTCTCATCCTCAGAGCAAGTCGCCCTGGGAGGTGCCTCACATTTCTTCGCTGTGGCTCTGCGATTGCTTGCAAGATGGACAGCGGCTAAGAGGACTTCCTAAATAAAAAAAAGAGGGAATGTGGTTTGTTTTAATTTTGTGGTAATTTTTAAAGAATCCTCACAGACCAAATGTAAACATCGAACACTGATTTCCACCCCCCTCCCTGTACATCGTAAGAAGAGAACTTTCTTGGTTCAGACCAACTAGAAGCCCAAACACAGGGCATGAGCAATTCTGGAGGTGGGATGCAGATGTCTTGGTTACTAGCCATGGGGAATTTTTATCCAGTTCACATTTAAAGGTGACCTACCCGACTCACACTTTTTAGAACTGTTCATGAACTAAAACTCAGTGAAATTCACACTTCTACGAATTTTGCAAGGCAGATAATAAGTGCCCAGAATGTACATGTTTGGTTAAAGTGTGCATATAAATGGACATGTTCATGAAAGTAACACCCAGAGTCACATTACACCAGGGGAAAATGTGTATATTGCAAAAATGTGTATATTAGGCAGGACCGCATAAGTTGTTGCTTCAGTTTTTTGCACACCGCTTGGTGGTATCCTTAATACATTAAGCAATATAGAAATTACATAATCAATCCTACAAAAATAAAATTTTTACATACAAAAAATAGGAAAAATCATTCATACACACACAGACACACCAGAAACTTATGTAGAAATTTGGAGGACTGGACGTAAGATTGAAAGAATGAGAAACTGAGAGAAACAGAGATTTGCCCATATCTATCCTCCATGAATTTGTCAAATGCCCTTTAAATGTGGCCAATTAAGAGGGGCATCCTTACAACCGCCCTGGCCATTCATCATGAGACCACTCACCATTCCCTCTTCTCAGGGGGCAAACCTGTATGTCACCCCTGACCACTGGTCTTGCTAGCTAGGGATCATGGGAGTTGTAGTCCCAAAACATCTGGAGGGCCAAGTTTGGCCATGCCTGACCTAATCCAACCCTCAGCTATGCAGGAATATGCAGCTGTCCCTTACTGGGAGCGCACCTGCAACCTTGGTGTTATCACCACCATGCTCTAATCAACTAAGCTACTATCCAGGCTGGTTTCCCATCCAATTTGAAACCACCCTGGACCCTGCTTAGCTCTGCAAATGTGCTAGCAGTTTTACTGCTGCCTCAATTGTCTTCAACACGAAGTTCCAGCTGCATTGTAGTAATATAGAAGAGATATTTTATTAACATGCAGACGCCCATATATATATATATATATATATATATATATATATATACACAATGTCCATCAGCTGAACGGAGCCTTCTTTAATTGAACAAGCTAATGGACAGTCTTGCTTTTAAGGTTCTGTTCATCTTAAAGATACAGTAACATATATCAGCATGGGTGGGTGGGTACCAAGGAAGCTGAAGAACAGGAGGAGGAGGCATGAAAACAAATCTGTGTGCAAGGGGGAGTTGAGAAAAGTAATGAGCATGGAGAAAAAAGGAGAGTGGAATGGGTGCACCATGAGGTGCAAGAAAGAGGATGCAGTAGGGGGTATGGGAATGGGCTTGAAGATGAAAGCAGCAGCATGAAAGGGCCTGAAAAATAGGAGCAGGGGGTGGCTTCATAACTGGACAGAAGTGGGAAAGGGTGCTTAGCAGTTGCAATGTGTGCAAAGAGGAGGATACAGGAGGTTTTCATGGGGTGGTTTGTGTGCAAAGTGGGAGGAGGTTGCACAAAAGGAGGGAGTGGAGGTGAAGGCGAAAACAGGGGTGCAAGGTGGAGCTGCAGAGATATAGAAGAAAGAAGTGGCTTCAGAAATGGGGTGGGGAAGGTGAAAAGTGAGTTTATTAATTGCATGGGGTGTGAAGGACAAGATCTTGGAGGTTTGTTAGAGGTGGGAGCAGGTGAGCAGGGACACAGCCCCTAGCTCAGTGTTTCTAAACCTGTGGGTCCCCAGATGTTGTTGGACTACAACTCCCATCATGCCCAGCCAGCATGACCAGTGGTCAGGGATGATGGGAGTTGTAGTCCAACAACATCTGGGGACCCACAGGTTGAGAACCACTGTTAGCTGGTGAACAAAATGGCAGATTAGTGCGGAAATGAGGCAGAATGGACTTTTGAACATGGGAGGATGCGGGAATTTTTCTAGGGCAGGAGTAAAATACTGAAAGTGGGCAACTGGTTAATTTCTCTCTCTCTCTCTCTCTCTCTCTCTCTCACACACACACACACACACACACACACACACATAAGATGCACAGTGTATTGTACGCAGTGGGTGGAATTTAATGTCACACTATTAGAAATATGCCATCTGCTCAAGCATATCAGCTTGCTAGACAGAATTATTCTCCTCTCCTCTACATGTTCTGGGGGTTCTCTCAGCAATTTGGGGGAGGCACAGGGGGCACTGAGGGGGAGGAGAAAAAGGAAAAGCTCTTTGCACAAGCGGAAGCACATGTACAGGGCTGTCAACGCCCATGCTTTTGAGGGAACACATGTGGCGGTAACATGGACAAAAATGAACTGCTTCATCCATCCCTAACCACCCTTCAGTAATCCGGCACATGCTTCACTTGCAAGGGGTCTCCAGTACAGTCCTGGATGACTCCAGTTGACAGGAGCAGCTGGTGGGAAGAACTTCTGCCTGAGATCTTGGAAAGCCAGTCAGAGTACATAGTGCTGGGCTAGGCAGAAAACTAAAAGCTATGGTTTTCCCAGTAGTGATGTATGGAAGTGAGAGCTGGACCGTAAAGAAGGCTGATCACCGAAGAATTGATGCTTTTGAATTATGGTGCTGGAGGAGACTCTTGAGAGTCCCGTGGACTGCAAGAAGATCAGACCTATCCATTCTGAAGGAAATCAGCCCTGAGCGCTCACTGGAAGGACAGATCCTGAAGCTGAGGCTCCAATACTTTGGCCACCTCATGAGAAGAGAAGACTCCCTGGAAAAGACCCTGATGTTGGGAAAGATGGAGGGCACAAGGAGAAGGGGACGACAGAGGACGAGATGGTTGGACAGTGTTCTCGAAACTACCAACATGAGTTTGACCCAACTGTGGGAGGCAGTGGAAGACAGGAGTGCCTGGCGTGCTCTGGTCCATGGGGTCACGAAGAGTCGGACACGACTAAACGACTAAACAACAACAGGCAGAAAACTGCTTAGCTAGTGAGTCCCCAAAAAAGGGGTCGTCTTATACACGGAAATAATACGGTATCACAAACCATCTGCAGATATCTCTTGATCCTGCCAATGAAATTAAAATGATTCTTCAGACAACAAATGCCTGGTAAAATATTACCTTTGTTAAAGCTCAAAGTAAATTCTTTGCATCAAGTCTCCCATGGCAGCTAGGAAGGACCACCTATTTTTTCAAGAATGATTGGTAGCATGTGCTGTCTAGGGCCCTGGCTTTACCAGCTGAATCTTGGAGGAGTCCATTGGTGAGTTGGTGCAATTCCAAGAACATGCTCCTTGGTTGAGGCCAGGCAGTGTTCTTTGCATACCGGCTGTGTGGCCTAGCGTGTTCCCCAGAATCCTTTGCACTGCCCCAGAATCCTGCCGTGACAGGTGTCAACTTGGGAAGTGTTTCCTGAATGCAAGGAGCATGAAAACTATGGATCCAAGTCTATGTCATGGTATCTTATGCTATAAACATAGACCAGGAACAAGCTAACAGAGAATCAGTACTCTAGCAGAACCATTGAGGTGGTCTAAGCACATGAGAGCCAAACCTCATGATCAAGGCAGAAGCCAATGTCCCCTTCTCCCAGGTGCAAGTCAACTTTGCCCTGTGGGAGAGGGACAAAATCCATTCAGGCCTCAAGTAGCAATTATCTGCTCATCTTCAAGGTGCACTCATTCATCCAGTTTCCCAAAGAGAACATGCCTTTGGCCCTTTAGCGCAAGGGCAGGAAACAAAGTGCCTTCCATAGGCTATTGGACTACAGCTCCCATCATCCTTGACCATTGGCTGGGGGAAGATGGGAGTTAGAGCCCAGCAGTATTGGCAGGGTGCAGGGTTAAAGGTAAAGGACCATTAGGTCCAGTTGTGACTGACCCTGGGGTTGCGGCGCTCATCTCGCTTTATTGGCCAAGGGAGCTTGTGTACAGCTTCCGGGTCATGTGGCCAGCATGACTAAGCCGTTTCTGGCGAACCAGAGCAGCGCACGGAAACGCCGTTTACCTTCCCACCGGAGCGGTACCTAATTATCTACTTGCAATTTGACGTGCGTTTGAACTGCTAGGTTGGCAGGAGCAGGGACCGAGCAAGGGGAGCTCACCCTGTCACGGGGATTCGAACCACCGACCTTCTGATCGGCAAGTCCTAGGCTCTGTGGTTTAACCCGCAGTGCCACCCGCGTCTCTGAGCAGTATCGGCAGGGCGCAGGGTTAGTTAAGTACAAATGCATCACATGCAACATCCCTTATGCATCCACCGAGCCAAGGAAATAAGTAACTATACAAACTTTGGAAGACATCTGAAGGCAGCCCTGTATAGGGATTTTTTTAAAAAAATGTTTAATTATATTTTTATATATGTTGGAAGCTGCCCAGAGTTGCTGGGGCAACCCAGTCAGATGGGTGGGCTATTATTATTATTATTATTATTGACATTTTAAAGTGAGGTTGATCAGAACAAATGTTCACAGGTTATTTCCTTGTACCTAGGAACAGGTGAAACGAGCCACCATTGGCAGGAATGCAGCAGATACGCTCTATGCTTATGATAACGTACTCTCTTGTTAATTATGCTGCTTTAAATGTGCATTTTATATTTGACTTCCTTTAGTAGTGTCTTCTTTTGAAATGTTTTAAGATATATATTTTTTTGTTAACTTTTCTGCATTAAACGTGCATTCTGTAGCGGACCTCCTTCGCAATGGTTTATTTTGAAATCTTTCATATAACATTTTAGTTTCCTTCTAATGTTGCTTTGGGTGTATACTTTATATTTGACTTTATTCAGTCACGTTTTCTCCTGCATGGTTTTATTTGGTGTTTTAGTGTGTTGTAAAACGCTTTGAGTCCGCCCCCCCTTTAAATATAAAACAGTATAGAAATGGAATGAATAATAATAATATGTGATGACCTGCTTACTGATTTAGGTTACTAAAACCAAACCTTGATGGTCCAGAGGGCTGCTGAAAACCACAGTCAACAGATTTAGAATTAACAAACCATAAGTAATAGATACAGAATTAACAACCCCAGCGTCCTGTCTGAAAATATGTGTGCTTTAATGTTACAAAACGTCCCTAGGAAGGATACAACATTTTCCTGCTTCTTCGTCACCTCTACTGTAATCCAGCCAATGAGTCAGGGATATTGGATGATTAGATCATTAAAAAAAGAAGAAATACAACAATCAAAGCAAAGCTAGAACCAAGCCCTAAGTCTTGTGCCAAAGGTGGGGAAGAACACAAAGATTGCAGTGGCTAAATTGGAGGATTAAGGGGATGGTCAGTGGGTAGGTAGGTGCAGAACAATTTCTGTTTAATGCTCAGGTCCCTTCTACAACACAGGACGAGGGGGCACTCTTAACAGCAATAGTCTTTGCTTATCTGTCCAGAACATAAGATCTAAGGGATGAGACCACTTTCCAAAGGTGCAGCAAGGGGAGCCTTTCTCACAAACCACATGGGCCAGAGATCTCCCCCCTCATATTGTCTGCCACGGTTTCCCAATGGACTGGATGTGCTCCTTCGCCTTCATCCTCAACGCAGCAATACTGGTGTTACGGGGGTCCACCTCTTCCAGCGGGAATTTGTCCACAAAGTTTGTCCCGCACTGGTAAGGCGGTGGAGGCCCCATGGCTCCTAGGGGTTGCAAGGTGTGTCCCATGGGGGGAGAGTTTAGGAAAGGGGGAGGGGTGTAGCTGCTGGGGAGGCTCTGTGGGGAAGCCACGAATCCTGGCAACGTCTGCAGGGGGCTGGTGTTGGGCATGGGTGGGTTCAGCCACGAGTCCAGGGGCAAGTTGCTGCCGATGGTCCCGATGGCAGAGGGCTGAGGTGAGCGGTTGAAGGAGAGGATGGGGGAATCCTGCAACTTCATGGATGTCACCTCCAGCTTCTCTTGACGCCGCCACTTGGCTCTCCGGTTCTGAAACCAAACCTAAAGGGAAAAGGGAAAACCACATAAATACAAAGCAGACACATACCTTCCAACATTTCTCAGATGAAAATAGAGACATCCTATTCTACATAAAAGAAGATCAAACCGATCCATTCTGAAGGAAATCAGCCCTGAGTGCTCACTGGAAAGACACATCCTGAAGCTGAGGCTCCAGTACTTTGGCCAGTGGCGTAGCGTGGGTTGTCAGAACCCGGGGCAAGGCAAGTAATTTGCACCCCTAACCCGTGGATTTGCGCCCCCTAACCTGTGGATTTGCGCCCCCTAACCCTAACCCCCAGATGTTGCGCCCGGTGCGGCCGGCCCCCCCCGGCACCCCCCACGCTACGCCACTGACTTTGGCCACCTCATGAGAAGAGAAGACTCCCTGGAAAAGACCCTGATGTTGGGAAAGATTGAGGGCACAAGGAGAAGGGGATGACAGAGGACGAGATGGTTGGACAGTGTTCTCAAAGCTACCAGCATGAGTTTGACCAAACTGCAGGAGGCAGTGGAAGACTGGAGTGCCTGGCATGCTCTGGTCCATGGGGTCACAAAGAGTCAGACATGACTAAACGACTAAACAACAACATTCTACGTAAGGAAGCTTTTCCTGCTTTTGATCTCCCTCACACAAAGACATCATACACAAATCAACATTGGCCACCTTGAGCCAGTGACAATGCATTCAAAAAATGAGAATGCAAAGGAAAACATGATTTTGCCTAAAATCCACACGCGCTAATTTATAGGCATAGATGCAGATTTGGAAACAATAAGCAAGGAATCACCCAAGGAGTCCCGTCAGTACAAACCTGCTGCAAGAACCTCTGCCTGTGCAATGGGACTTTCTCTCTCTCCTCCCTCTCACCCCCTGAATTTGGCTCTGGGGGGAAATGGGGAGAACCCCAGAACAGGACACGGGGTGAGGACAGGAGGGGGTCATTTCATCTGGCAAGCTGCAATGCTCATAGGATGTTCACCATAACAAATTACAACCCCTGTAATTTAAGTAGAAATATAATGCAGCTCAGGGATGCGGGTGGCGCTGCGGGTTAAACCACAGAGCCTAGGGCTTGCCGATCAGAAGGTCGGCGGTTCGAATCCCCGCCACAGGGTGAGCTCCCATTGCTCGGTCCCTGCTCCTGCCAACCTAGCAGTTTGAAAGCACGTCAAAGTGCAAGTAGATAAATAGGTACCGCACCGGCGGGAAGGTAAATGGTGTTTCCGTGTGCTGCTCTGGTTCACCAGAAGCGGCTTAGTCATGCTGGCCACATGACCTGGAAGCTGTACGCCGGCCCCCTTGGCCAATAAAGCGAGATGAGTGCCGCAACCCCAGATTCGGTCATGACTGGATCTAATGGTCAGGGGTCCCTTTACTTTTACCTATAATGCAGCTCAGGGATACGGCTCAGGAAACGCTGTGATGTGGTGAGCTGTGAGCCTATTCAGTCAACCATGCAGGTGCTAAACTGTTGATGAGCCCCTCCTGCTCTCCCTCCTGCAGCTTCGTTAACCTGGACTTGGACCAGGCAGCCCTTGCAATAGAGGGGTCCTTCAGTGAGCAGCGAAAAGGTTCAGGCAGAGGAAACCAAAATTTATGAGGCAAAAATCCTGGCTATGTTCCCCAGTGGGGTCTGGGGAGCTCACTGCACCCCACTGTGCCGCTCAAGCCCGTGTCTGCCAACTTGAAAGGCAGAGGGGTGTGTGACCTGGGAGTGTGTCCCTGCCATGGATGATCCTCCGTCTCCAGCATGATTTGTGGTTTGTTCCTCCATAATTCGGACACTTGGCATTAATTAAGAGGTGCTCTTGGACCGACATATGCTAATAGGCTGCAATCAGTCAGCTGCCAAAAGGACAGGGCTTGGCTTTTTGAAGGTATCCGAATGTTTTCTTTGAAGCTTGAGAATCCTTTCAACGGTGGGGAAAAGAAGGTGGAGTATAAGGTGATTTGTGCTTTCTTATGCTTTCTTATGGTTTTCAAATGGTCTCCTTTTTCCTGTCCTCCCCTATATAATGATAAGGATGTGTGTAGCTCAGGAACAGGGAAATTCGGCCCTCCAGATGTTTTGGGGCTACAATTCCCATCATCCCTGACCACTGAACCTGTTAGCTAGGGATGGTGGGAGTTGTAGTCCCAAAACATCTGGAGGGCCAAGTTTGCCTATGCCTGGTGTAGCTGATGCTATGTTATTCTGTTTGTTACTTCGGAAAGAGGAACAATGGAAGATAGTAATTAATTCTCCCAGCACACCAGGTCCAGAACAACAATGCATATTGTGAAATGCATTGTTTATTTATAAGATGTAACCGAGGTGCTGTTTGTAAGGTGAAAAAAGTGGCCAGCTGGAAGAATGGTTTAACGGCAAGTGAAGGATGTAAACTGGACTCTAAATAAGAAATGATGCGGCTATGTGAGGAAATGATGATGATCATATGTTTGGAACAGCAGTGGGAAACTTGATTTTAAGAAAATGTATTAAATTAATATAAATTGGTTTGATTTGTAATAATCTGGAAAATTAATTTTAAAAAATTGAAAAGTGTATATATAAACTTGGCCACCGCAGAGTTGGGTGTAGATGAAAATGCACATTCCATGCAATTTTCAATGAGTTTTCAGATATGTGAAAATATATCTCTTGTACAGTGGTACCTCAATTTACAGACACTTCAGGTTACAGGCGCTTCAGGTTACAGACTCCGCTAATCCGCTAATCCAGAAATAGTACCTCGGGTTAAGAACTTTGCTTCCGGATGAGAACAGAAATCGTGCTCCTGCAGCGTGGCAGCAGCGGGAGGCCCCATTAGCTAAAGTGGTGCTTCAGGTTAAGAACGGTTTCAGGTTAAGAATGGACCTCCGAAACGAATTAAGTTCTTAACTAGAGGTACCACTGTATATTAAATGAGACTTGTGAAACTAGCTCATTAGTAAACAGCCAAATCACAGTAATTTGTCTTGAAGCCTAAATAATCACAAGGTGCTGCAGGACCCTGTTTTCATTTAAGTAAATGAGATCCCAAGGGTGCTTTAATAGTAGAATTTTGCCTTCCAACTGCCTTTCACTGAAAGTCAACCAGCACTATTTGATTGCCCAAAGAAAAAGAGCTTCTCTCTCATATACTTTCTGAGTTTAGATGCTGGCCAAAATCCTTTAAAACCCATACCAAGCCCTGAGCTCCCTTAGTTAATTCAAACTTGACGGGTTAAAAAAGAAACCCCCTGCAGGCAGTTCTGTCTCATGCTCCCCATCAAATAATTCCCCTTAGTCCATAAACCCAAATCTGCTCTCATTACCCACTAGAAGGGATAAAATTAGTGCTGGTTTTTGGAGGCTGCTTTTTCCAAACACACACACTTTTGGAAGCCCTCCCAGATTTTTTCCTTCTTCTTTTTACAGATGACTAGTAAATATTTCAGGCTTCTCAAACATTTTCGTGATCCAGGGATTACAGATCATTCAGCTTTCATTAAGCCTGCGAAAAACCTCCCACTTACAATTAAGCGGGTGGGGGGGGGAGAAATCCCCGACTTTCTTCTTTTCGGTGGGAACTGACGTTTCTGAGAAGCCGCGAAGGTGGAGACTCACACATGCATGAGAATGCACCTCTTTGCAACACACTCTACAACTGGTGGGATCCAGCTAAGGTTAAGTGCCATACTTTTAAGTCCTTGGTGGAAAAAAACATATCTCCATATGTATCCACCCACAATAGGATCTCGATGCGATAAGGAGGTAAATATTGCTACTTGACACTTCCCCTCAATTTCTGTGAAGTGGGTGTATCGAGGGGCTTTTGCTTTCTCGGCAAAGTTCTTCAGCAATCCTTCATAACCTCCTCTAAACAAATTAGGCTCTCACAATGCAATTCATTTAGCGAAAAACACGGGTACCGTAAAGAGCTTAGCTCGTTGCTGCACCGCAAATATATATGCTTTTGCTCCGCATTAACTTGCGCAGGACCCTGCCAGATTTAGAACTCTGGGAGATCAGGGTTCTAAATCTCACCGGGGGGATGTGAGGTGGGAGTCTGCTCAAGTACAGCAAACTCCCCTTTGCCAGAACTTCAGCCCCCAACATGTGGGAGGCTGCGCCAATGAGAACATGGGGGAGCAGGCAAGGGGCTCCTCCCTTCTCCCCCCGCCCCACAGAGCAGCTCCTTATGCATTACCACAAGAGAGGGGGAAAGATCTGCATAAAAGGTGCACGTGCTGTTCTATATGCATAGATACACATTTAGAAATAATTGCTGGAATTTCAATAGAAGTATACAATGCATCTCACCGCAGTGCGGAAGTGACCTGTGCCTGCTCAGCCTGCTGTCTGAGCTCTCTAACTATTGATGGGCAACTTCAAGGCCTTTCTTGGTCCACTTCCGAAAGATTTTCAAACTGAGCTTGGACTGAACAGCCCTTCAGAGAAAAGGCTGCAAAGTTGGACACATGGGACAGGATTCAACTCAATGGTTGCATGCACGGAATAAGGTCTGCTTGCTTGCACAAGTGGACATCCTGCTCTTCTGCTGTTATGTGTCCTCTTGCATGCTCCCTAAATCTGCTCCAGAGGGTTGGGATGGAGGGAACCCGGAACAGCATGTGGGGCTAGAAGTCTCAGTGCTCAAGCAGACCTTGTTCCATGCACACATACCCCGCTTAGCACTATGTTGAACAAAGGAGGGGTAGGAAGGAAGAATACACGAGAGTCCTATAGGCACCACAACGCATACATGGTGTTACTGCACGTAGATGGGGCCGAACCAACTATTAGGTAGACTGAAGTGACTTTTTTGGATGCTAAGAGGCGGAGAGGGACCATGAGATGTTGGAAGGCAGAGCTGTGTGTGACACACAGTGTTGTTGACATCCATCTGTCTCAGGAGACAATGGAGTGTGCTTCCAAGGGTGAAGTCAAACTGCTGCATTAGCAGCACTGAAGTGGCCTGTTCAGGGTGCAAGCTTGGGCAGTGTGTATGGAGGTCCTGGGCTGCCCAGAAGTCAGAGCTCTCCTCTCAGCCTTGCTGATGGGGTCCAAAGGAAAGCAGAGCAATATGTTGGGCACCAGCGTGGCTGAAGGAGTTGCTGGAAGTGTGCCCCATTATTATTATTGTTGTTGTTGTTACTATTATTATTATTATATTTGTAGACCACCTCTCATCTGTAGATCTCAGGGCAATTCATGACATGGGGCTCCTGCTTAGAAATGTGCTGTGAAGGACATTCTCTTGTCTACAGTGTTGCAGGAAAATTCAACCGCTGGTCCAGTTGGCTTCTAGACATATCAGGAAGGGGAGCACTGCCCTTTGTCTTGGAGCCAGGACAGAGTGAGTAGCTCCATGTGCGCAAAAGGTGCACATCAGTTCTACCTCCACTTCAGCCAATGGGGTGGCCCAATAGGCTTCAGTTTACACCAAAGCCCTGATGAAGCACTGCCACCTCTTCCCTCGGACACTGGGCGCATGCCTTTAAGTTTATCATGAAACGGGAAAGGAGGCGGCTCTGGGCCTTCTCACCTGCTAGCTTCCCACTTCTGTTGCCTTCCCCCTTCCTTAGCTGCTGTAGCAAGCAGATCTCCAGGTGCAGTGCTGGATTAAACCCTGAGGCAGTTGAAATCTCGGGGTCTCCTGCTCTAGTATGATAACATTCAACTAAGAAAGCTTGGTTCCAATTTTCTTTCAAGATCAAATCAATGTTGTTTTGATCTGTTTGTCACAGGGCCCTTAAAAGTTGCGGGGCTGATGGGCCGGTAGCTACTCTGCCTCTTTGGTAATCCAGCACTGTCCAGGTGTGCCGTTCAGCAGGTGAAGTAGTGGGACAGACACACACACACACACCAGGACTGGGGACCAAGTGAGCTGACATCTACAGCTGCATTGGGAAATTTTAAGGGATGTGTGACTTTAAATGGGAGGCAATCCTGCACTCCCATCCACAGCTTATCACCGAAAAGGGAAGTAGAGGCTAGATGGAGCAATAAATTCAAATTCGGAAGCAAGAAAATGAACAAAAAGAGCTTGAAAAACCTGCCTCTCTGTGGGCATTGCTAGATGCTAAGGTGCCGATTACATAGGCTGTATTTCAAATGACATAATATTATTCCATATCCCAGGCCAGTGGTGGACCTACATTTTTGGGGGTCCTGAAGCTTGAACTGTTATGGGGACCCCTTTGCAACCAGCAACAAGGTCTGGGTAACCATTGTTATCTTCTTCAGTGGGGCTGTTCCATGACAGATCACCACTATTGACTTTGGGATTCACTCAAACATTGCAGGAAAGCTGGTTCTTGTTTAACCAATCCCTAACTTTCATGCAAAGGGTTGTAGCAGGAAGAACATGGAAAGAGGTGCCAATTGCACATGCTATTTCTGGAGCATTCAAAGAATTTGAAAATTAAGCCTGATTGTCACATACTTGGGAAACTAAAACTAACCTAAGGTGCTTATTTATTTATTTATTTATTTTACTATAGTTTCTCCTTTCCTTTTCTGTCTCCCCCTCTCTTACCCCAAAATCTGTGGTACCCTATAAATAAATAGGGAACTTCCAATAAGTTTAAAAACACATACATCAATGTAAATTATATTTTAAATTGCACGATCTACCAAAACGACAGCAAACCAACCAACACCTTTCTCCTGTGCTGGACATTGCATGATTAGGAGAACTCTTAGCCAGAGTATCTGAAACTAAACACTCATAATTAGAGAGAGATTGTGGTCTGAAGTGTTAAAAAAAGGCAGATTAAGGAAAATCCTTTACTACATATGCAAAGTCTGAAATTATATCCGGGGTGGGGGAGACTTTTACTGGATTAGCAGGGAAAGGCTGCTTTTGACTGAGGTCTTCTAATGAAGATGAGAACCTGAGGATTAACTGTCCAAGATTTCACCATGTGGCTAGATGGAGAAGGAGGAGGAGGGAGAGAAGACCACCTGCCATTTTACCTGGACTCTCACTTCAGGTAGGTTGACCTTCATAGCCAGCTCCTCTCGGCTATAGACATCGGGATAGTGGGATTTCTCGAAGGCTCGCTCAAGTTCATGCAGCTGGTAGGTGGTGAAGGTTGTCCGGTTCCTCCGGTGTTTCTTCTTGGGCTGGTCTTCATCGGACAGTTTGCCGTCGCTGTTGTTGCAGGTGGCCAGCTCTGGACTCAAGCACTCCTCTGAGCGTTTGGAGCAGTAGGGGTCTGGGAGGGGGGGAGAAGAAGGAGAGGTGAGGCAACCCACCAACAAATGGAGCCAGAGCTCATGGATTTAAGGCTGTAACCTTGTACACCCTTACCTGGGAGTAAGTCCCATTGAAATCAGTAGAACTTACTTCTGAGTAGGCATGCATAGAATTGGACAGCCAAGCTGAATCACACCAGCATGTCTACCTGATGCTAAGCACATTTGAGTGAACGTAAATATACCACTGATTTCAACATAATTTGCTTCCAAATTTAATAAATCCAGACTTCTTGTCTTCATTTGTTTTAACATTTTGAGCGGGTTTCACAGAGAACAGAGATAGATGATGGATGATAGATAGATAGATGATAGATAGATAGATAGATAGATAGATAGATAGATAGATAGATGATAGATTGATAGATAGATAGATAGATCTTTATCTTTTAAAAGACTTCAAGTGTTTTACAAGAAAGAAAATATGTATTTCTATTAATCAGCACCATATAATCACATTACTTAATTAGTGATCTTGCTGTATCCTTCTGTGTGTTCCTCCTTTCTGTTGCCTTCAGTTTTGACTTTATTTCAAAATAAAATCCAGTGTTAAAAGCAACGTCGATATTGCTACTGTTTCTGCCTTTTGCAGCCTTACCCTGGATCCTAAAACCTATTACATATATGCAAATGCCATTGATTTCGTTGCTTTGAAGTCCGTTAGCTCTGATCTGGACTGGAGCAATCCAGTGCAGAGCTGCTCAGAGTTATGCCGAACTCAGCAGCTCTGTGCCCAGCCAAGGATACATGGTCTCCGTCATTTATATATTATTATGAGTTAATAATATTCTATCAAAATCTAAATGAATGGAAACTGATCCACACAACTGCTCTGCACAACTTGATGCTTCCCTTCCCCTTCGTCCCAGCATTGTACTATTCCCTTGGTAAAACAGAGTCCATTCTGAACCATTCTCCAATGGCTGTTTTTGGACCATCGCTCATCTGCTTTGGAAAGGTCTGAGATTGCATCTTGCTGGCTTAGAGCAAAGTCTGCCTAAGCCAGCTTTCCCACCGCTTCCCATGGTGTTGAGCCAGATGCTCACAAGTGGGGCGTGATTCACATGACACAAGTGCAATGTAGCCCGGGGGAAGCGATTGGAATTTGATGGGCTGGTGGGACTAGAAAACAATGAGACTTCATCCAGTCTAGCACCCTGTTCTCACAGCAGCCAACTAGATGCCCACGAGAAGCTTGCGAGTAAGGCAGGAGTGCAACGGCACTCTTCGCACTTGTGCTCCCCAGGCAATTCAAAGGCATATAATCTCTGACTGTGGAGGAAAAACATAGCTGACAAGGCAAGTAGCCTTGTCCTCCCTAAATTTGTCCAGTCCCCTTTAAAGTGACGCAAGTTGGTGGACTTCGCTGCATCTTTTGGAAGTGCAATCTTAACTAGGCACTGAGTGAAGAAGAACTTCCAATGTCCCAAGATTTAGCTTCATTGGATGTCCCCAATGAACATCTCTGCGTCCACTTTCTTCATAACCTGCACAATTTTGCACACCTTCATCATGCCCCAACTCTTTGTCATAAAGGGAGTTGCTCCAGCTTCTGTGATCGTTTTGCTTTTGCCCCATGTCTGACTCTTTCCCAGCTCTACGGAACTCTTCTTGAGGTGTGGGGATCAGGATGGGACACAGTGTTCTAAGGGTGGTCACACTGGCTAAGCTCTTCCTAACGTGAGCAGAGGTGGGAGCCCTCAGAGAGAGGACCTCCTGGATAAAATGGACAGCTCATAGGCGTATTGGTCCATTGGTTCCGTGCCATTTGATGGATCCATTTGGGAATAAGCCGCACAAGTGTGGCAACCCCAGATGAGATAAGAAAACAAGCTTGAAGAACCAGACAAGACCATGTTTCTCTGTCTCCTAAGCTCCAAGGCTATTCCCCCAAAAATGGAAACAGCTCCCTTAGTGCAGAAGCAAGTCCCACTGAAATAATCTGAGCACTTGCCTTCAAGAAGATGAGTTTAGGGTGAGAATCCCTCCCTGGGAAATCTGGTCCCCAACATACATTGTTGTTTAGTCGTTTCCGACTCTTTGTGACCCCATGGACCAGAGCACGCCAGGCACTCCTGTCTTCCACTGCTTCCTGCAGCTTGGTCCAACTCATGTTCGTGGCAACATACGTACTTCAGTATAAAATGCCATTGTAATGGCATTAACAGCCCATGCAGGGAGCCTCACTAAGTTCAGTGGGACATGTGAATGTTTCCAGTGTCAGTGCGCTTGCCTTAATTTGCCATGCTGTGCTCTGGGAAATGCTCTCTTTCCTTCCTTGCATGCCAGAGTGCCTTTTCTAAAGTTGTACAATTTACAGAACACCCTGGGCACTGTTTGCTCAAGCAGCCAAAGACACAATCAGTAGGTTGCTCCTTTGAAAAGCATCACCATCACCTGGGATCTGCAGGCAGAGCTGGGAGATCTGGAAGAGACGCCTCTCGGAAGCCCTGGAGAGAGGCTGCCAGTCAGTGTAGACAAGACTGAGCTAGATGGACCATGGTCTGATGGTCTGACTCTGTGTAAGGCAGCTCCCTGTGTTTGGGATTTTTAAAGAGTGGGGTTTTTAGAGGGAACTTGGCTGATCTTAATTATTGTGTCTGAGGCGTCTCACAAAGATGCTTGATCTTTAAAACGCTTTCCTCCTCTTCTTCTTCAGTTATCCCCTCCAACACTTAACTGATTTTAAAGGTGCACATTTAAAAAATGTGCCCCTCTCTTAATAGTAATTTTATTATTTTTACCCCAGCCACACTGGGCGGCTTTCAGCACATAATACATCAAACATAATAAGACATCAATCATTAAGTACTTCCCAAAATAATAATAATGAGGAAGTTATTTGAACTTGCTTCCAAAGGGTGGGGGGTTAATGGGGGCCTCCTTCAAATTGAAGCAAAGGAACCACACACTTTCACTGGTCCCAGCAGCTACAGGAGGACCAGGTTCCTCCAGTAAGTGGGGGACTATGACCTGACACCCCCCCAAAAAAACCCCTCGCACCCTGCCTTACCTCCGAAGTGTTCTTCCGGGGTCCCTTCCTGGCCCTGGCCAGGCTGCTCAGCTGGCATTTTGGAGAAGCAATCCCTGGGGCTGCGCTTCTCTCCCTCCTTCATGGGCCTGCCTCCGCCACTGGCATCGTGGGCTTGGAAGGCACCCAAAAGCGGGTCCTCTTTGGTAAATCCCAGGATCGCTTCGATGCTGTGGAGCCTCGACGGGTTCCCTCCTCCGCTGTGGCTCCTCACCAAGTGCCCAGTCAGGGAGAAGCCGCCGTCGGTCATGTTCAGAAGGGAGCCTTGCTGCAGGTGCATGGAGCTCTCCTGGTGGCAGGGCAGGGGGCTGGTGTGGGGAGGGGGAGGGCGAGGTGGACAGCCCTCGATCCTCCCCTTCCAAGGACCCCCGGGGGCTCCCCTATGCCATGCGCGCTCCTTCCTTGCTCAGCCGTCCAACAAGAGCACGACGGAGAGACCCTGCTTCTCCTTCTCCTTCTTCTTCTTCTCCTCCTTCCGACGGCTGGCAGGATTTGAGAGGCTCCTCAGGCGACCAACTCCCGTCGGGATCTGCTTGTGTCAGAGGGCAGCAGCGGGCGAAGGCGGCTTGCGAGTCCTCGCTGAGCCTAAGCGGCTCTCGGCCCCAGCCTCCCTTCCCGTCTCCTTCCAAGCTGACGGGGCCGGGTCGTCCTCGGACGGCCGAGGATCAGCGGCCAGGATTGGAGTGACCTTTCCCCGGGCAGAGCAAGGAGCTCGCCCGCGCAGCGACGCCACCAGCCCTGCCTGGGAGAGGCGCGGCAGACGTGCGTCCCGTCGGAGTCCCGCGGGCGCTGCTGCTTGCGTGCTCCCGTGCGCTCCGTCTCCCGGGGGCTTTGTGCGACTTGGGGGCCGGAGGCACCTGAATTAACGGGGGTGGGGGCTCTCCTTCGCCTCAGGCTCCTCCCCTCGACGGGAAGGGCGGCCCTTCGAGGAAACTGACCAGCGGGGAGGAAGCAGCCAGAGAGAAACGGTCGCCGTCGAGGGAGGCTGAGGAGTGGACGCGGTTTTGTTTTGTTTTTTGCTAGGGTTTCGGGGAGGTCTCAACTTCCGACGGGCAAGGAAAAGAGGTTTTATTAAGTAGAATTGAAAGGATAATATTAAATGGCAATACGAAATATAGAGAATGCGTAAAAATGGAAAATATGGATGATTGGTGGAGAAGCTGGTGGAAGTCCAGAAAGTTGAAATTTGTGAATAATGTTTGAGATGGCGAATTTGTAAAAGGGAAAATTTAATTTAAAAAAATTATTAAAAAAAGGAAAAGAGGTTTTATTTTTGCTTTTTAAAAGGGCAAAAAACTTGTTTCAAACGGACCAGGCGGTTGCAGAGGGAGGGAGGAGCACAGCAAAGTTTCCAGGAGGCATTTGGGAGCTCACGCACGTCTTAAAAACAAGTGGGTTTTAAAAGAGGGACAAATTCACGGAGAGGAGCAGCGAAGGCTACTAGCCACGCTGACTATGCCCTGTTCCACAAACACACTTTTAGAAAATCTCCTCCTGCGAACGGGAACAAGAGGATTTCTTTGTCAAAGGAGGAGCTATCTAGGGGCCTAGGGATCTCGTCTGGGAGTCTTGTCAGATTAGGATCTGAATGTGCGGCGGGGGGAGGAGGAATCGTGGAAGGGGCGCAGCTTCTCCCTAATCTTGAAAGACTTTCCAAGAAGCCCTCTCTTGAAATCTGTGGAGTTTAACGAAAGGATGGAGGTCGTTTTGCTAGAAAGGCGCCTGGTGGTTTATCTGGTTTCTCTCTCCCTCCCCTCGCAGACTGTTAATTAATTAAAGGCAATCAAACTTAGTTAATTGAAATAAATTGGGCAAGTCTCAGGAAGGGCTATCGGACGAAGACAGCGATTGAAGGAGCCGTCCAGGTCAGGACTGTGGGGTTTTAATTCGATTTCACCCCGTTGGCTTCGACGGCGTCTTTTTGGCTCCTTGTCTAAAGGACGAGGAACCGCTTGTTCTTTTTTGCAAGGACCTCGTTCCCAGCGCGGGATTGAAAGATGTTATGCAGAGAGGACTCAGGGGTATGATATCGTTCCGGGGGGGGGGGGAACTCCGCTTAAAATCCTATTTAAAATGTAACCGCTTAATCCGCAGTTAAGGCATTAATCGATTTGCCGCGCCTATTAACCACTCCTTGTTTTTCCTTCCCGGCTTTGAATAAATGAAATAAACTTATTTTCTTGCGACTGCCCAACCAGCTGGATTTTGTGTCTGTTGTTCTGTCCCGTTTCTGGCCCTACATTTCTAGCGCTGATCCGATGTGCTTAAAAAAGAGTTCTGCAAACGGAGCTGTTTCTGCGGCGGGCGCTGCCGTCGGTGAGTCTGAATGGCAGGATTCCAGACGCAGAAAGACCATTTGAACGGAGTCAATCCGCTCTTACAACAAGTGTGGAATCAAGGAGGCAGCCACAGCCGCTGACTCTCCTGGGATTTATCAGCTGGAAGGGGAAAGGCACTTTGCTCAGAAACACGCACGCCTTTATTGCTGATGGTCCATTTCCTGACCTTTTGTCGTCGTCATTATTGTTAGGCTTAAACTCACAAGTGTGTGCTTTGGGTTGAAATTAAGGATAAGGGCTGCCAACACCGATCTGTGTCGATTCCTTCAGTTTCCTTCAGACTGAATCATTCCTATTCTCTTTACTCAGTATTTCCAAAATACAAAACCGTTGCAAATCAAGCATCTGGTCGCAGAAACCTCATTACAGGTAGAAAACAGAAAACAAATAACGGATGAAACGGTCAAATCAGCTATGATCAAATGGGCGCAAGATCTAGGTCATAATATTATGTTTGCTGACTGGGAACAGTTGTGGACCACCGGTATGAAGTTTACGGCATGTAATGCCTTAAAGGAGAATATTATGAAAATGATTTACAGGTGGTACATGACCCCAGTCAAGCTTGCAAAAATTTATCACCTGCCTGACAACAAGTGTTGGAAATGTAAAGAAGCTGAGGGAACATTCTTTCACCTTTGGTGGACGTGCCCAAAGGTTAAGGCTTACTGGGAAATGATCTATAATGAACTGAAGAAGGGATTTAAATTTACCTTTCCTAAGAAACCAGAGGCCTTCCTTTTGGGCATAGTCGGCCAATTGGTGCCAAAGAAAGACAGAACATTTTTTATGTACGCAACAACAGCAGCAAGAATACTTCTCGCTAAATATTGGAAGACACAAGATTTGCCCACCATGGAAGAATGGCAGATGCAAGTGATAGACTACATGGAGATGGCAGAAATGACCGGCAGAATTCGAGACCTGGGAGAAGAGTTGATGGAAGAAGACTGGAAAAAGTTTAAAGATTATCTACAGAAATATAGTAAATTGTTTGAATGTTAAAATGATGTGGGATCTAAAGGTAACACGGCATTTGGGATATAGTTAAAAGAGGTATGAAAAAAAGGATTTAAAAAAGAGGGGAAATTAGAGATATAACAAGTGGGAGTACACAATTATAAATGAGATATGAAAGAGGGTTAGAATTTGCTGAATTCGACGGAATAAAGAGGAACACAAAAAAGGGAGATGTGAGGAGGTCAGGAAAGAGGGTTATAGAACCTTGAAATTTAAAAGTGGATTCTTTTTCTTTTTCTTTTTTATTAAGCGTGTATTTTTTGGTTTTTTGTGTAGATTTGTCTGTTTTTTATGTGTTGTAAAATTCTAATAAACATCTATTAAAAAAAAAAGAAAACAGAAAACAAATAACAAGGACAATAAGAATATAACATACACACACACACACACACATTATATATTATATATAGGATAAAGTAATAAAATAAAATCGCACAACCGGGAATAAATAAGCAGATAAACCCACAATTTATTTATCACATATTAATATAACAAATGCAAACCGTTATGTTTCGAAGGATCTGTTCACGAAAATGAAGATATGCAGCAGCTTCAGAAAGATGTTAATTGTGCGAAGGTATGTGTGTGAAGGTATCAACATGTGGGGGTGAATTTAGATTTTACTTTTTTTGGGGGGGGAATCAATGTGTGGAACAAGGGGAAGAGCAAATCTTAAAGAAAGAGACACTTAAAGAATCTGGCCAATGTTAGCTCTGAAGCCGCTTTCTGCTATTACTACTACTGCTGCTACCACTATTACTACTAGTAGTCATAGTACCACCCTGCAATACTCCAGCTCAATCTGTAAACAAATGTTAAAATCACAGACAGCTCTCTGCCCTGAGGAGTCTACAGTCTAAATTTTGCCTCTGAGGTGGGGATTGAGGAGCTTAGAAACATGTGCATAGTCAGGATGGTGGCAGCTTTTTCCAGGAAATCAAAATTGTTGAGCTTTTTTTTTGGGGGGGGAATCATGGGTAAAAAATACCCCGTAAATAGGACATTGCGGGTGGCAGGCTTCAGAGTACTTTCAATGCTTTTCGATATTATTTGTGGATGGGGGGGGCAACTTCCCCCCTTGGCTACTTAAAAATGAAGTTGACAGTGGGTGAAGCATAGGGATTAAGGGACAGACGTAGGCAAACACATACTTCCGTTTCCACTCCGTTTTGAGACTGGAGACTGAGATCTTTAAATAGGCTTTAGGGGAAAGTTGGCTTCTAAGGAGGGAAAGTATTTTGAAGATAAGCAGTGGAGGTACTTGGAGTGGTAAGATTCAGGGTCTCTCTTTCTCTGTGTGTGTGTTATTTAGGCAGTGTCTTCCTGTTGTAACAATTGATCAGCACATTGGTAGGCTGTTGTTCCAGAGGCCATCCGCTGCCCTGTGAAACTGCAATGCCCAGAAGTTGCTGGTACCTCACTGATGATGATGATGATAATTTATTTATACCCCACCCATCTGGCTGGGTTTCCCTAGCCACTCCGGGCGGCTTCCAACATAATATTAAAATACAGTAATCTATTAAACATTAAAAGCTTCCCTAAACAGGGCTGCCTTCAGATGTCTTCTAAAAGTCTGGTAGTTGTTTTTCTCTTTGACATCTGGTGGGAGGACGTTCCACAGGGCAGGTGCCACTACCAAGAAGGCCCTCTGTCTAGTTCCCTGTAACTTGGTTTCTTGCGGTGAGGGAACCACCAGAAGGCCCTCGAATGATGGGGGTGGAGATGCTCCTTCAGATATACTGGACTGACAGCCACTGTATCATTTTATCATCTTGCACAGTGTCTTAAGGAAATGTAGCAGCCTGGATTGAGCTTGCAGCACCCAGAACAAACAGCTTCAGGCAGGAGCCAGCACCAGGTTCTTTGAGTTGCTGAGTTCTGAAGCTGCTGAAAAAATAATGGCAGCTCTGGTTTGGTTTAAGGCAGCTTCCTATGTTCTCCTTTGAGAACAACACAAGAAGCTCTGCATAAGGACTCAACTACACACCTGTTTCGCTCTGGGCTCATCCCTTGATGGATCCTACATGTGAAGAAGCCATCACAGATCAGATGGCTGCTACATGTTACATTAAACACACATTTGGAAAAGTGTGTGGGGAATGGGTTATTTGCCATCAAAGATGGTTTTTCAAAGGATGAACAAATGAAGCGTCATTATACAACGTACAATTTTATAACAAGGTATAAGTTTTAGAACATCATACATTACACAGTCATACCTCGGGTTACAGACACTTCAGGTTGTGCGTTTTCGGGTTGCGCCGAACCCGGAAGTACCGGAACGGGTTAATTCCGGGTTTCGGCACTTGCGCATGTGCAAAAACACTAAATTGCGCTTTGCGCATGCGCAGAAGTGCCAAATCGCGACCCACACATGCGAGATGCAACGCTGCGGGTTGCGAACGTGCCTCCCGCACGGATCACATTTGCAACCCGAGCGTCCACTGTACTGACTATTTGTTCAACTAGCCATGTCTACACTGACCAGGAGCAGGTATTTCTCACCACTTGCCACCTAAGTGAGACAGGGCCTTTTTCACTGTGGCACCTTAACTCCAGTCAGGAGAAGCCTAGGGCTTTGGGAGTTGGTGTTACCTTGTATGCTCAGGGAGTAGCACAGGTGGAATGCCTGTTAAAACGCCCCAGTCCAAATGACAAGGCATTAGGAACTTTGCACCACTGTCACTAACAGAGTTCCTTGGGAAGACACATGCAATTTTAAGTGGCGCAATGACTCCCCTGCTGACTGCTTTGAGTGTGTTCTCTGCTGCCTCCACGATGCTGCTAACTTGACTCCTTCCTCTTTCACCCAGTTCCCTTCTGTTTTGCCATCACACACACACACACACACACACACAAAATGGGCTCGATAAAAGGTAACCTTGCCTGGCAGCATTAGGGAGTGCAGGGCAACGGGTAAAAAGAATTAACTCTGGGAAAACAAAAGACTATAAGCCCCTTAGCAGCATGCAGGCAAAAGCTTAGAGGAAACACAGCCAATCGTGGTTTGCCCTGCCTCTCTGGTCTGGGTTGCAGATTGGTCTGCCTAGCTGCCTGCCACCAGCAACAGCGAAAGGAGCTGTGCTGCATCACACCATCTAGGTCCATCTAATTGTCCATTATTCTGTTTGGCCAGGCAGATGCCAGTGGAGAGCTTATTTTGAATGCAGGAGCCTTTCCTTGTTCTTTGTCCCAGATATGCTACTGGACAGAGAAGTTCCATTGGCAAGAATGGCTAACAGTCATTCTGGCAGATTGAGGGTCACACTGATGCTGATGGAGAGGCTGTGAACCTGCCTGCCCTGCTTAAATATAAAATGGAGGACGGGGTGCAAAATAGGATGGAGGAGACACACACATCACCTTCCTTTGCTGTGCTGTACAGTGGTACCTTGGCTTAAGAACTTAATTCGTTCCGGAGGTCCACTCTTAACCTGAAACTGTTCTTAACCTTTAGCTAACCTTAACTTTAGCTAATGGGGCCTCCCACTGCCGCCGCACCACTGGAGCACAATTTCTGTTCTCATCCTGAAGCAAAGTTCTTAACCCAAGGTAATATTTCTGGGTTAGTGGAGTCTGTAACCTGAAGCGTATGTAACCCGAGGTACCACTGTATGCAGATAGTAGGGTTGAACGTGAGTTTAATGAACTGTATCTCTATGGTTATCATTTTCTGTTTGTGTAATTTTGTACCAAAACCAATAAAATATAAATAAACATTAAAAAAGAAAACCCAAATTAGAGCCTGAAGGCACTTTGGGATGAATAATAATAATATTTATATGCCACCCCTCTGATTGGATTGCCCCTGCCACTCTGAGGAGCTTCCAGCAAAATCTAAAACCACAATAAAACATCAAACATTAAAAACTTCTCGATACAGGGCTGCCTTCAGAAGTCTTCTAGAAGTCATATCACTGTTTATTTCCTTGAAATCTGATGGGAGGCTGTTCCACAGGGCTGGTGCCAGTACCAAGAAGGCCCTCTGCCTGGTTCCCTGTAACCTCACTTCTCACAATGAGGGAACTGCCAGAATGATGGAGGTGGAGATGCTCCTTCAGGTATAAAGGGTCAAAGCCATTAGAGCTTCAAAGGTCAGCACCAACACTTTGAACTGAGTTTGGAAATGTACTGGAAGCCAATGTAGATCTCTTAGGACCAGTGTTATATGGTCTCAGTGGCATTTCCCAATCACCAGTCCAGATGCCACATTCTGGATTAGTTGTAGTTTCTGAGTCACCCTCAAGGGCAGTCCCACGTAGAGTGCATTGCAGTAGTCCAAGCGGGTGATAACCAGAGCATGTACCCCTCTGATGAGACAGCGTGCAGGCAGGTAGGGGCTCAGCCAATGTACCAGATGGAGCCCTGGACACAGAACTGACCTGCGCCTCCATGGACAGTTGTGAGTCAAAAATGACTCCCAGGCTGCGCACCTGGTCCTTCAGAGGCACAGTTGCCCCATTCAGGACCAGGGATGAAGCTCAAAAGAGATGAGGAGGGGGCTAGGAGGGCTAGTATCCAGGGCAAAGTGGGGCAAAGCCTTTTCCATGCTTTTACTTAGGTGTTTACGGCATCTATGCAAGGGATGACAATTGGAAGAAGACCAGAAGAAATTGACCAGAAGAAAGAGACCTCCTTGGCTTCTCCACCAAACCCCATTTTACCAGCCACCACTGTGAGAGGACACCCAGTGTTAATGAATGCACAGGAGCCCAGAAAGGAGGAAGAGTGTGAGGCTGCCAAGCCAACCTCTGTCTTTCATGAACGAAGCACCACAACTTATTTGTCAAATCTCCCCACCCCCCTCATTTCTCCCATGAGGTTTTTGAGTTTCACACAGTAAAGCTACATTAATGCAATCCTTCTTTACTTGTTTTCCAATTAGCCTAATTGAATTCAGATTGCTTAAAAGTGGGCACCCGAGACGTTTATCTTGATGGGATGACGGCTCTGAGCTCCAGCGATCCTATTAGCGGTAAGAAGAATGAAAATCCGGGGTTGTGTTGTTGTTCCTTTGGCGGCAGCAGCCGGCAGCTCCCATGTGATGGAACACCAGTAAGACCACCTTCTTCTTCTTCTTCTTCTTCTTCTTCTTCTTCTTCTTCTTCTTCTTCTTCTTCTTCTTCTTCTTCTTCTGAGCTCTGCTTGCTTCCTTTGATATAGCAGCCATCCCTGGCAGAGATACACCCGTGTGCACATATTACATATCAATGTGTGCAATAAAAGCCACGGCATTTTTCAGAGGGGCAAGTGGGGGCTAGGCCAGCACAGACTCTTCTGGATGCTATGCGCTGCTGCTCTTCAGCTGTTGTGAGTGTGTATGTGTGTTTGCAGAGGAACAAAATTTTGGACCCTATCTAAGGGAGTGGATATGGGGGATCCAACACTTCAAAATGTACATCTATAACCCTTCTCTCATACACTACGAATACCAAACCTTAATAACAATGCATTGCAACCTTGGCTTTAGTCTTTTGCATTTGCAGGCAGTGTTCTAAGTGTATTGTACTTTGTAATTATTTTTTTTAAACACACCTCCAAAATAAATAAGGGAGAGTCTGAGAGAAACAAAAATGGGCTTGCCAATTTTATAGCTGGCCATTGTAGCTGTGTAGCCTTAAAAAGCAGCTTGACATGCATGACTCGAGTAGGGGAAGGTTTCCCCATAGCTAAGGCAGAGGCAAACTCGGCCCTCCAGATGTTTTGGGACTACAACTCCCATCATCCCTAGCTAACAGGACCAGTGGTCAGGGATGATGGGAATTGCAGTCTCAAAACATCTGGAGGACCGAGTTTGTCTATGCCTGCCATAGCTTCAATTCCACGTCAAGAAACACTTTACTGGGTTTTCTGGAATTCTGGGTAAAGTCAGCTGTTAAAGGCACAGAAGCAGCTCCTGTTTGATTTCTACTAAGCTGGCTCTTGACTGTTTTGCAGTGACTTTTATGACGTGGCCCCCAATGCACGCCGATGACCATGCCCATGCTTGGGCCGTGGACGTGTCACTCACTGAGTTCCTTGTCTGAGCAGAGATAGGAATGTGAGGTCCTTGTCTTCATTAGCACATTCTCCATAAGGGCAGGGAGTTGCGCCGGTTGAATTTCAGTCGATCACATAGTATTTGGAGGAAGAGTGCCTTCCATAAAAACGATGATGTCCTGTTTAGCACATCTTCATCAGTAAGGAGTGGGGCTATATAGATAAAATATGACTTGATGAGTTTCATTATGATGGAGCAACATGGTTTAGTGTTTCTCAACCTGTGGGTCCCCAGATGTTGTTGGACTACAACTCCCATCATTCCTAGCCAGCATGACCAGTGGTCAGGGATGATGGGAGTTGTAGTGACCCTGTGGATATATTGATGATGAGATACTGGACAACAGCGCTCCCTCCCTCTCTCTCTCCCTCTCCTCTCGCAATGGTCCCTATAATTATATTTCAAACCTGTTAACTCCTATCAGCCTTAAATTTGATGGAATCTCATTAACCACTTGTTTGGTAATTCTGATTGTACTTTCTCCTTTGACCCCTTAAACCAGGAAAATGCTGATCCTATATGTGCTGACGAATTTAATTAGCTCCTCTAAACCACCAGATGCTTTCAATAAGATTTTCGAGATGTTCCTGTCACATTTTAATTCAAAGGTCAAGAGCTTTAGGTTTGTTTAGTGCCGTGTTTTTAGATAAGGTACTTTGCTCAGTAAAGTACCGTAATGCAAAAGGTTGGAGATCCATCACCAATGGCCAGCTTGCAGTGTGTGTGTGTGTGTGTGTGTGTGTGTGTGTGTGTGTGTGTGTGTTAAAGGAATATAGAGCGATCGTCTCAGACCAGAGCTAAGAATAATTCTGTGTCTGTAAAGAATAATTCTGAGTCCGCTTTGGCATATTAATTCTCTCCTTCTCATAAACAGAACTTTAATATTTCTTAATAAAGGAAAAGTAATTAAGGGTTTATAGCAGGGTGAAAAAAAAGACAGGGTTCTGCCCTTTAGTAGTTGTATAGAGGAGGGAGTATTAGCCATGGTAGCTTGCTGGTGAGTTACACAAATGATGCTTGTCAAATTATTCACTTCCTTAAAGGTGTAGGAACCATGTGTGCTTTTGAATCTAGTTTGCAGAGTTTAGAACAGCTCTGAAGTGTTTAGAATAACACCCAACCCAAGCATCCTTCAGATTCTTGTTTGTTTTATTTTGCAAGGTACTTGTTGGTATTTTGTAGGACATCAGCAAACCAGTGCAATAAGAGTACAAGGAAGAAATGATAAAAAAGATAAACCGTGTAGAGTGGACTATTGTGTGCATCTCATTACATGCCGATACAATTGATGGGAGTACCCATCACGAGGTGGCACTTCTGCAGGTGCCCCCACAACCCTGCCACCGCAGCAGCTGCACAACCCCGGTAAGCAAGACTTTGGCAGCAGCTGGCAAAATGGGCTGGGCCACCCCTGGTTATTTGGGGTAAGGATGTGGAACCTGTGGTCGATAGTCAATGGTGATGGAACATGGAACCTTATAATATTACAAATTGCCCATCCCTGATGTCATAGGAATAATAGAATTGTACAGTTGGAAGGGGTCATGTGGCTCATTTAGCTCAACCCCCTGTAGTGCAGGAATCTTTCACCTATTCGGGATTCAAACCCTCGACCCTGAGATTAAGAGTCTCCTACTCTACGGAGGTGATGCCTGTTTTGGATGTAGAAGGTATCCAGTTCAATTTTCCTGGGACTAAGGAGGAGGAAGGTTGCAGGCAGTGGCAGCCCCTTGACTGGTTGCAGGCAGGTGGGGTCTACCTGAGGGCAGATTAAGGTTGGCATTGCCATTGGCCCTAATAGACCAACTTTCACTGGGCATAATGCACTCTCTTATGTTCAAGATGACCTAAGACAATAGGGCAGCCTTTGCCAACCTGGTGCCCCTAGGAGCCAACTCCTAGGGCCCGTGGGGGCTTTGGCACCTGCAATAAAATATTTGAGGGGGCTGGGTCCCTGCAAAGTTGATGGGCATTGTCGTTCCAATGGGGTGCTTGCACTGTGTCATGTGATCGATTATGCAAAGCAGGGCTCACCTGCAATATTTCGTTCAAGTTGGCACTTCTCCTGGTGCCCTCCAAGTCTTCAAGGAGACAACTCTCGTCAGACCCGCCCAGCATTGGCATGCTGGCCCCTAGAAGATTGCCCTGCAAGGAATGTGGCCCTCTGGAAAAAGCTTCTCCACCTGCGCTGTTATGGTATTGTTGAAAAAGAAGGTTTTCCCCCTGTGTGCTCTCTCTGTTTCCCTCTCTCTGCAAAAGGTCCATACCCACAACTTCATTTTCATGGGAAAATATTGCCCGGTGCTGCCATGAGGTGAATGATAAGATTTGTAAGGGATTAGTAAGGATTAGTCGATAATCAGAAACTCTTCCAGGCACCTAGTAGATTAGCAGGTCCTGCTTCTTTAATAAAAGAGTTTCAGGGATAATTATAGCATGATGCTACCTATTATAATAAATCTACTTGGCTGTGTGCACAACGGGGGGAAAACCCCTGCCCAGTGCGGACAGGAATCAAGTGGCGTCGGTTTCTCATGTGTCTTTCAGGCATGTACCCAATGGCGTGGTTGAGCAGGGATGAAGTGCCACCACTCTGTTCACAGAAGGGACAACGACATCATCTCCAGGGGGTGCTATTTGCCGAACCTCTTGCATGCCAAACAAGCTTTTTATCAAAGAGAAACTCACCAGATAAGCTCAACAAAGAAAGAGTTAAACTGCTAAGGGTTAAACTGCATGGAAGATGGAGCAAGCTTGTCTTCTCCTGCTCTGGAGGCTAGGACCCAAACTGATGACTTCAAGTTACAAGAACGGAAAGAACGGAGATTATGACTAAACATCAGCAAGAACTTTCTGACAGTAAGAGCTGTCCGACAGTGGAATGGACTCCTTTTCGAGGTTGTGGATTCCTTTCTTTGGATGTTTTTTAGCATCTGTCTTGGATGGTTTAGTTGAGATTCCTGCATTTCAGGGGGCTGGACCAGATGACCCCCAAGGTGCCTGCAAACTCTACAATTCTATAATTCACCACTCAAGTACAGGGATTCTGAGCTGGCCACCATGGCAAATGGGATTCTGTACATACGCTTCAGGTTACACACTCCACTAAGCCAGAAATAGTGCTTCAGGTTAAGAACTTTGCTTCAGGATAAGAACAGAAATCGGGCTCCAGCGGCGCGGCGGCAGCAGGAGGCCCCATTAGCTAAAGTGGTGCTTCAGGTTAAGAACAGTTTCAGGTTAAGTACAGACCTCCAGAACGAATTAAGTACTTAACCCGAGGTACCACTGTACTGGATGTCTCCTGAGTCTGATCTAGGAGGGTTTTTATGTTCTGAAGGAGGTGACTTGTCCTTCCTTCCACCAGACTAGAAAGGCTTGAAGGTCTTCTGAAAGAGGCTTATGTCTGAACCGTGCTGGATTTGTGAAATAAACTTAACCCCTCCTTCCCACACTTGTCCCTGCAGCCGACACCTGATTTGGAGGAGCCGCCATTTTCAACTTTTGCAAGCTGTTTTCTTGA
The DNA here is from genome assembly GCF_964270895.1 of Podarcis filfolensis. Lineage (NCBI taxonomy): Eukaryota > Metazoa > Chordata > Lepidosauria > Squamata > Lacertidae > Podarcis > Podarcis filfolensis. The sequence continues at coordinate 15,204,320 of NC_139613.1, forward strand.
AAAGCTGAGTAGCAGCACGCGGAAGGAACTGGACTTGTCACGATTTTGCAGGAGGGATTCAGTTGCATACAGCTGAAGTTAGTGGGACTTGAGCTTCTGAATAGACATGTACTGTTAGCCCAAACTTTTCCTTGAGAATACAGAGTATATTGTTATGTCTTTGTGGGTGCTAGGCCCCTCTAATCCCTGGGTCCAACAGGTGTTAAAACCTAATCAAGCCTTCTGATCCCTGGATCCTGCAAGTGTTAAAATGTAAGCCAGGCTAGTTTCATGATGAGGTAATCGCCTGGGTGTTGGGCCATAAAGAGAACAAAGGAAAGGGGGCTCTGTGTGAGATGGCAAATGGGTGTGGCCCCTCACACAACTTGTAGACAGTGAGAAGGACAATAGCCAGAGTTTAGAGCTGAAAGTGGGTGTGATGTGACCTAGAAGAAAAGCGCCAAGCAGGGAGAGAGAGTGTCAGGCTTCAGGGAATCTGATCCTCCTCACAGCTGGCAGCCAGAAATGGGAAAACAAGACGTTCTTACCATGGTATTTTATTCAATATTCACAGAGATGGATGATGCCGCCTCTTAGGTAATGGCGTTGCTCTGATTAAAGTCCCACCCCCTCTGTCTCTCCTATTATACACCATCCCTGTGTCAGCTGATCTGTGCTTTCTGCCTTTGAGCTTTCTGTTCTACTACTCTCAATGCACGCCTGGCCCTGAGGTGGCGGTCAGGAATTCTTTCTAAAGACACTGAGTCTGTCAGCTGTCTCTGCCCTGCTTCTCCCTTTCTGCTCTCCCAATATTTCCCAGCTTCTCCCCTCTGCAGCCTCTGAACTATGACCTTCTGCAAACCACTGTTCTCCTCTTCTTGGGAAGGTTCAGGAGGGTGGGTGTGTGCTATGTCAGACCTCTGATCAACCCCAAGGCTGCAGCTAAGGGAGAAACAAGATCCTTTTGGGGTGTTGATGTTGTGAACCCCTCATTGCAAACTCAGGTTGTAGATATGTGCAAATAAACCATATATCATAAAGACACCACAGTCTCTGCTGTGCCTCATTTCCAAAAGGAAACTTGAATCCTGGAACCCCTGGGATCTCACACCAGTCAGAGACTGAGGTGGCATGCAATACTATAATTGCATTAGGGAAACAGTGTACATTTAATCAATCATAACAACAAAATGCCCCAAAGCAGTTGGTAGGAGGAAAAAGTTTAATAACTACATTTCCCCCTCCCATACCCAGTATAAGGAATATCAGAAATATTATTCTGGCATAAGAGATACAGTATGGAAAATCTGCACATGGGTCAAATGTAGAAATATATTTTCCCTGTACTTAGAAACAAGTAATCTCTGTGCCTGGAGTTGCAATATGAAAAAGAGCCACAGAGCTTTTTGCCCACACAGAGGCTGCTTTCAGATGGGAGTTATCCTGCCCCCACACTCTTAATACTGGAGCAGCCAGCAAAACTAAGTCAAAAATCTGAGGAAACGTATTAGAAGGAAGAGGTGTCTAGGAATGGGGGAGAGATTCGGCTCAGTTCACATTTAAATGTGACATTCCTAATTTGCATTTTCCAAAATGATATGCACAACCAAATCAAGGCATTCTTTGGAATTTGAACTTCCCTGAATTTTCCAGTGCAGGTAATGTGCACAAAAATGCGTATGAGTCTGGCCATGCCATTTATTGAGAGGCAGTGTGAATCCAGTGGTTAGATCAGCCTTCCCCCAGCCTAGTGCCATCTTGTTGCTTTGGACTGCAATGGCAATGCTTGCTGGTGCTGATGGGAGTTGTAGTTCAAAACAAAGTAGATTGTGGAAGGCTAGGTTAGAGTGCTGGATTATGGCGGTGGCGGAGACCCAAGTTCAAATCTCCACTCAGCTGCAAATTTCCCTGTATGGTCTTGGGCCAATCACTATTCAGAAAGCGCTCCTGGAAATTTGGATGCGGCCTTAATATTTCATTTTGTATGCTAACACTTGACATAATTTTATTAAGCCTTCTGAGTAAGTGCAAACATTCATGCAAGAAGTGGAAACTTCAATATCTGGGGGAACTCCAAAGTTGGAGAGCTCATTCAGCAATACAGCAGCTGCGTTAGGGTTTTAACTTTTTTATTATTAAGAGTAATAGAAGAGAAAACCTCTGCATTGGGCTGCTTTTAAAAGCACAGGGGGTGAAAAGAAAAAGATAGCAGCCACATAATAAGCCTTAGCGAAGTTATAGTCATTTGGCTGAAAGTTGTAGGTGTCAGAAAAACCTTTAGTAGTTCTGCGATTTGATGCATTCTGAGTTGGTTAAATAGTATGTCCTGTATTAAAGTGGCAGTGATAAAACAGTTAATGTTCCGAAAAAACAACAACACTGGAGACTTTTTTCTTTTCTTTTTAAAAGAAAGGTTCTCTGCTTTCAAGCAAATATAAAATCTACATTATAAATAGGGTGAGAGGAGGTTTGGAAGGTGTAAGTAGGTTTTATCTTAAACATATTCTGCTTTTACTCTACTTTTATAGACATGTCCGGGATTCCAAGGGTGAAATCACCATCCGGGGAGACTATTTTAAAAATCGGCAAAATGTCTGGGTTTTTGCAAACAGAACCAGGAAGTGTGTGTGTGAGTATCACGCTTTACTTTTCCCGATCTCTATGGACACACCTGCTCTCTGTACAAAGACTTGCTTTGCAAGCAGAGCCAAGGAGTGTGCATGCAAGGACCACTCTTTACCTTTTCCTGTCTCTATGGTGTACCCACATGGTGCATGCTGGGATGGGGCAGATGGAACGGCAACCCTACTCTATGACATCACTGCCCACACTGGAATATAATAGGAATATCTTCTGCTCAGCAAAGTCCTCGCGTAGAATAGAAACCCCCCAACTCTAATATTTTTTTATCTAGGAAAGTCTGTTCTAATAACCCAAGGTGTGAACTACCGCACTTCTCTTCGATCCTGGAAAGCAAAATAATTTTAAGCAGTTGAGAATACTTCCATTCACAAGTGGCTCTTGCCACGTAATTCAGAACCTGACACCATCATGGGCGTTGGCAGGGACCTATATGAGCAAGTGTATTTGCAATTGCAAATACTAAAATCTAAAGAGAGGAGACTCTTGAGAGTCCCATGGACTGCAAGAAGATCAAACCTATCCATTCTGAAGGAAATCAGCCCTGAGTGCTCACTGGAAGGACAGATCCTGAAGCTGAGGCTCCAACACTTTGGCCACCTCATGAGAAGAGAAGACTCCCTGGAAAAGACCCTGATGTTGGGAAAAATGGAGGGCACAAGGAGAAGGGGATGACAGAGGACGAGATGTTTGGACAGTGTTCTCGAAGCTACCAACATGAGTTTGACCAAACTGTGGGAGGCAGTGGAGGACAGAAGTGCCTGGCGTGCTCTGGTCCATGGGGTTACGAAGAGTCGGACACGACTAAACGACTAAACAACAACATTTGCAATTGCTGCTTTAGGTTTGGATATTTACCTGCGACCTTGGGGTCCCTCTGCCTCCACCATCATATGTCAGCACACATACCCTTATTATTTACCAGATTTTTTCTTTTTGGGGGGACACACACACACATCTTTCTTCGTGGAGGGATAGAGAATGAGTAGCAGCCGCAGCCACAGCCTTCCATTTCTATGGGGTATTTGTATGCAGATCTTGTAAATGTCTCTATTTACATTACAGAACACTTCTCCCCAGCTGCCTGTTTAATATCAGTGAAGGTGGCTTGGGCCTTTTCTTTGATTTGATCCATGTCCATGTTCTGGATGTTCTGAAGTTGCCCGAGTATAGAATCCTTGTCTTCTTCCTCTACTTGATCTTCCGCCACCATTTTCTGGAGGTCTTCCGGCAAGCCCACGTCGTCCCCAGCCATCTGGATCTGATTCTCATCTAATTCGCTCTGAGCAAGGAGGGAAAGGGAACAGGAAAGGAATATAAGTAAAATAAGTGATGAGCATGTTCTGCAGGGAGAACTTAAATTATCCCATCAAGTCAAATCTAAATCATGCACCAATAAAAACTTCCTGTAGTGCTTGTAAGTTCAGACGGGGGGGAAATAGCAATTGCTATAACTCTTTTATTTCCTGTTTTCTCATTGTGTCTGGTTCTGTGTTCAAATACCTTGCAGATGACCACAGTGCCTGGAGACAGATAGTCGGGCTGCGTATCTGCAGCAGTGACCAGAGGAGGAATGATTGTTGAGAGAAGAAACGCCATGCTAACAGCAAACCTGGACTCCTTCATCTGCCCCAGCTGCAATAAAACATGTCTCTCTTGTACTGGCCTCCACAGCCATGGCAGGCTCTGTAGCTCTCCAGTGGTTGGACCAGCGGAGAGACCTTTCCACTGTCTCTTGAGACAGACAGATGCCAAGAAGGAAGAAGGAAAAGGATTTTGGGATTCTTATATTTCACAAAAACATTGTAATATTTCTATGCCCAGTTAGCAATGCAGCCATTGCCGCAGTTGCAAAAACAAATATTCAGCCCCGTTCAGGGTGAGCAGGACTTCCCCTGCCATGTTGTGCAACGCTTTTCTCTGCACAACAAATTTGCTAATTCTGCTGTCGGGGCAGGGCAGGGTTTGGGGGCAGACGTCCAGTGCCCCTGTCATTATAATCATAGGAGCCAACATCTAGGGGCCGAGGTCCCTTCAGCCCCACCCCCCGTAAAATATTTGATGGGTATTACCATTCAAACGACATGCGTGGCCCATGTATTGTGATCATAATACGGGCGGGGCCTCCCCCCATATTTTATTCAAGTTGGCATCCCTGATCATAATGATTGGGAGCACCTTCTGGTGTAGCCATGTTAGCTCACCACATTTTCAAGTAATAAAAATAATACACATCACCATCTAAGGAGGGGGATCTAGAATCTACAAATTTTCAGCTGCAGCCCTGGGCAATGCATCTTCGGTCAATTGCCTCTTTCCTTCCCATCCCAAAGCACTCCATGCATTAGAAGGCTAAGCCAGTAAAATCCTTGCTCAGGCTATGGCAAAGGGTCTCTCTAAGGGCCGTGAGGGAAAGAGGTGGAAGAAAACTCTTCTCTCTCTCTCCTAGTTCCAGCCCCTCTCAGGTGGGTGCCATTGCCATTCTAAGAGAACAAGAGAGGCGTTCATGGGGAGCTCTGGCACCTCTTTTTCTATGAAAAAAATAGCACTAGTAAACACCGTACTACAAATACTCTTCAACACACACACAAAAAAATGGCACAAACAAACGAAATGAAAAAGAGCAATAAGAAAACACGGCATGAAAATAAAACTGATTTGTTGGTAATAAAAATGGAAAGTGATGGGAGACTGTGAGAAAAGGGGCACCGCCTGGTTCACCATAAGTTTCCAAGCAGTCATGCTCCAGAGAGACAGAACTTACTAGAGAGCAACAAGCACACATGAAGTAAAACGTTTTTCCATCAAGGTCCCTCCCCTAATGCACAGTGATTGGAGAGCCCTGGCAAAATAACCCCCTCTGATTAAAAGCTAAGAGCTATCCATCTTCCTGCCCCACTCTCTCTCTTTCCTGCTCCTCACTCAAACAGCAACAGGCCATTCCCCTTATGGTCAGCTTAGTTTTGCTTTTAGATAGATAGATACACTGGTACCTTGGTTCTTGAACGTCTCCGTTGACAAACATTTTGGAACCCGAATCCTGAAAACCCAGAAGTAAATGCTTCCGTTTTTGAACGCACCTCAGAAGTCAGATGGCTTCCTCTGCGTGTTTTTCAATTTTCTCAATTGAATTTTCAGGTACCCCTTTGTGCCTTGGTTTTTGAATGTTTTGGAACTCGAATAGTCTTCCAGAACGGATTACATTCAAGAACTGAGGTACCACTGTAGATGATAGATTAGATAGAGATAGGTAGACAGAGATAGATAGATGATAGATAGATAGATGACAGATGATAGATAGATAAATGATAGATAGATAGATGATAGATAGATGGTTTGATAGATTAGATAGATAGATAGATAGATAGATAGATAGATAGATAGATAGATACCGGTAGGTAGGTAGGTAGGTAGGTAGGTAGATGATAGGAAACAGCTCTCCAGCATTTCGTGTGTGTGGGCGACAAACGAGGCTTTGGAGGACAAGAGGATGTTGCTACTCTTGACCTGGGACACCTTGCTAACATCCTGATTCAACCTTGGCACGCAAACAATGACACCTCAAGGCACCGTGATTTGACTTGTGACTTGGACTGCATGCAGAGCCGCTGCACACTGCTACATTTAACTTACAGATATAAACAAGACCTTCAGGATAAGGATTTGTAGTGAGTCAACCACTGGCAGAACTGGGTGGAGGGAGAAATCCGTCACATGTGGCATGAACTGAGCCAGGATTTCCTGGCAGCAAAGCCTTGTGTCCTGACTGTTACAGGAACACCGATTAGCCATAAGGACCCTGAGACATGGAGTTGCTCTTTTCAGCCATTTGCCAAGTGAAAGCTGAAAGTGGGGGGAGATATAGTTTTATTGCCACTGAAATGTCTTCCCCCCTTGAGCTCCAGGTCTAACGAATGGTGGTAAGATGGCAGTGGCTCGTTCTGAACTCAGCCGCTTTTAAGTCCTACCAAGCCGCCTGCTCCACAGTGCTAAATTAGAAGCACCATGAGTCACTTTTTCTGACCAACTCTTTCATTCCAAGTCAGCCTTTACTATCCATTCATACATATTTTTTTCCACTACATCATATTCATGCCAGACGACATGCTTTTTTGTTACAGTCAGAAGGGTGAAATAATGAACAATAAAATTACCCAGAAATGTAAAATCTGGCCTACTCAATTGCCTTTTATTGTGTGTGCCAAAAGTGAACCTGTTCTCTCTTAAGAAAGCTAACAGGCATGGGTCACCTCCCTTTTCATTTGACAGATTCGTTGTTTCACCACCTGCTCGATAGGAACATACTTTCACACTATATAAACAAGGTTATATTCTCATAAGACACAGTTAATCATGGCAGTTACTCCAGACTACAAGAATGCAAGGACTGACCTGTTGGGTTTGGACAACAATACCTCTGGTCTAGCGTTCGCCTGTCAGCAGTAGCTACTAGCCAAACGCCCCAAGAATGTCACAAACAGAGCACAGTTGGTATTGTGAATCCTTCCACCCTAATCACACCAAACTTGGAAAAGTGTCAGTTGGTGAGCAGGAAACTCCATCTACTCTCATGCGTTGGTTGGTTTGCTTGTTTTATAACGGGACGTGAGTGGCGCTGTGGGTTAAATCACAGAGCCTAGGACTTGCCGATCAGAAGGTCAGCGGTTCGAATCCCTGCGATGGGGTGAGCTCCCGTTGCTCGGTCCCTGCTCCTGCCAACCTAGCAGTTTGAAAGCACAAAGTGCAAGTAGATAAATAGGTACCGCTCCAGTGGGAAGGTAAAAGGCGTTTCCGTGCGCTGCTCTGGTTCACCAGAAGCGGCTTAGTCATGCTGGCTACATGACCCGGAAGCTGTACGCCGGCTCCCTCGGCCAATAAAGCGAGATGAGCGGCGCAACCTCAGAGTCGGCCACGACTGGACTTAATGGTCAGGGTCCCTTTACCTTTACCACTTTTCATCAAGCCAGTCCACAGTGATATAAAACAAATCATTAATAGCAGTACAGGCCCTCCAAGTGTCCCTATTTTCCAGGGACAGTCTTGGACTTACAGACACCATCCCGGTTTCTGATTTGATCCTGGAATGTCCCACTTTTCCTTAGGATGCCCTTCTTTTCATTGGAGAAATATTGGAGGGTATGGAGTTATGTGACCTCCTAACCAAGGAGATAAGTAACTATACAACCTTTAGAAGACATCTGAAGGCAATGCTGTATGGGGATTTTGTTAATTTTTAATGCTTAATTATGTTTTCATTATGTTGGAAGCTGCCCAGAGTAGCTGGGGCAGGATGGGCAGGATATAAATAGCCTTCTTCTTCTTCTTCTTCTTCTTCTTCTTCTTCTTCTTCTTCTTCTTCTTCTTCTTCTTCTTCTTCTTCCTCCTCCTCCTCCTCCTCCTCCTCTTCTTCTCAGACCCAGATGTGGATTCAGATGTATACCTTGTTACAATTCTCTGATCCATCTATTGTATGAAGCAATTAGTTATGCCGTTGCCTATACATATACACTTTCCTCATTTATTTCAGTGCAAACACCATAGTATCAGGTGACACCCTGGTTCCTGAATATTGTGGTTCGCAAATGCTAAAGCAGAACAATGCGCTGGACTTCTGTCTACCAAGAATAAATATGTGAGTAAATAACTGGTTAAGTAGCTGGCCAACCCATTCTGCTCCTGAAGGGTTGTGCCTATTCATGCACTGTGTGCACACTCACTCATTCATTCATTTGCTCCTACTTTTATTCAGATGCACGATCCCATCTTACATTCTGAAACACCTCCTGCTGACAGCATTGATGCTTATTCCTGTTGGCCTTTAGCTGCTGTCAGCGTTCGTTCTGGAGATTTAATGAAGCATTAATGCTTATCTTTGATGGGTGAACTGTGTGTTTTTTGTTTTTTGTTTTAAAAAAACACAAATCCTGTACATAGAAAGCCTGGGTCCATCACGGCAAAAATCTAAACAAAATGGCCATTGTCTGAAGAAAGGACTGCTCCCATCAAGAAGGCATTACAGTAGATATATATAGGAAACAATGCCATAGGAAACACAGTAAGCAAACTTACTTTAGAGTTAGCCCATTGGGACTAACTTCTGAATTAGCCTGCATAGGAATGGGTTGCATCTAGGAATGGGCAGATCAGTCAATTTCAGTTTCTCCCAGCCTCTCATTTTTCCACTCTTGAGTTCAGTTTTCTACATCAATTTCCTTTTTCCCCCCTTTTTAAACAGTTATTATGAAAATTCATCAGCATTTGACTGCGAATTTCTCCTACTATAAACATTTTTGCATGCAATTTTGTCCAAGTAAAGCACTTCCCCCTGAAAAATGCGTCCTTATATGTCATTTCCACTAACATATGCATTTCAATGCACAATTTGCTCTTGTTTATGCATTTTTGTACACATCATTTGGCATTGCAAAATTCAGAAACGTAAGAATTTAAGGGATGGCTGTGCTTCAGTTTGCATATTGTTCCATAAACTGGAAATCAGGTAGATTCACCTTTAAATATGAACCGAATCAAATTTCTCCCCACCCCACTCCCCTAGCTGCCTGGCATTCTATTTTGAATGTCTTTCGGTGACTGAACATCACTATTACCCGCCCTCTTTCTGTAGCCTTTAGCTCTTTTTGTCATGCATCTCGACCACAATACGTTTTTTAAAAGAACAGTTCTCAGAACATATTGACCGGCCTGTGCTGCCTTCTCAGCACAAGGAATGTGGTTTGGGCCTTCAGTTAAAGATGTATCTTTTTCAGCAGGCAGCTAGAGGAGGAAGGACCTGATTACTGTTGTTGCTGTTGCTGTCAGTAATTAGTCTTTAGTGGTTTGTTACGTGTTTCTAATGAATTGTGTTACTTTAGGGGGCTTATCAATATAACTAAACAAACAAACCAAAACAGATGAGGATAAAAGAATGTCAGTTCCCCTTCCTTGGGCAAGTTTCCATTGGAAGATGATCCATAAATAATACAAACTAACAAGTAGCAATTCACTCATACAAACAAATGTAAATGGCTGTTGTTCAGACCTTTTCAGCAAAAGATTTTTCTACACGATTATGGGTGGTAAATAAACTATCCTCCACCACCAGGTGGCACTGCAGGTACTGAACTGCTTTTCTTGCCTAACCATTCATTATGCTGGCCTGGCTAACACATATAGGCCAATTAAACAGATTCAGTAAGAAATAAAATCCTCTTGGGCCTGTATAAAGTCTCATATCTCTTTTCCGAAGAGCCCTAAGTAGACCCACATCCAGTTATTTCACCCCTGGCCTTCACCAAAAGGGAAATCTGTGATCCCCTCAGTCAGGGGTTCTGAAACCTCCTATCCCCAGAGCCCACAAGATGACTGGAAATTACTTGGGTTCACCAGTCACAAAATGGTGACAGAAGGAGGCAGAGTCTGGCATAATCAGCTGACAGTTACGTTCTTCTCTATCTCTACCAATAGCTAACCCACCTGTAGAAATTGCTAAGTTCTTTGCCAGAGGATTTTGCATGTGGCAAGGAGTCCCATAGCTCCATTTTCCTTGTGCTAAAGAGGTATTGTGATTCCGCCTCCCCATTTTATTTGATGCTGCCAATTTTTTTTACTGACCCTGATGCTCTAAGTCAGGCATAGGCAAACTTGGCCCTCCAGATGTTTTGAGACTACAGTTCCCATCATCCCTGACCACTGGTCCTGTTAGCTAGGGATGATGGGAGTTGTAGTCCCAAAACATCTGGATGACCGAGTTTGTCTATGCCTGCTCTAGGTGAAGAAGACTTTCTCCTTCCTTACACCTACATGCCTTTCAAAGTACTAATACCCATCTCCTGCATTTTCTTATCCCATTCTCACTCAGCTTGTACACTACTCCCAACACCAATACCACAACCACTGCCCTTTTCTTTTACATTCGCTTCTTTGTCTTATAACACTTCCCCCTCCTTCTATCCCATTTCCTTCAGCACCTCCTTTGCCCCTTTCCCCTCAGAGGAGGGAGAACTTCCTTCCTCCCTCAGCCTTGGGACATTGGTGTCTCCCAACCACATTGGTCTAACCAATGCCTATAACAAGGCCTAGGGCTTGGTCAAGCAGGTGAGGGGTCACTGGTCAGAATGTGGTACTAAGACCCATCTGAAAATGGCCCAAGGCCCACAGATGAGTCCTGGCCCTCTGTTCAAGGAACATTGCCCTCATGTTTTTCAGGTTGCCAGGGGCCTTCCTGACCACATAGAACTGTAGAGTTGGGAGAGCCAACCCCTTGCAGTGCAGGAATCTCTGAACCACAACGCCGGATATGCTTAAGATGGCCCTGAGTAATAGTCCCACTCTATTCTGACTTGGGCTCCACAATTTAAGAAGGATATTGACAAGTTGGGATGCGGGCAGAAGAGGGTGACCTCTTCTGGAATCCTAGCCTTACGAAGAACGTTTGAAGAAGCTGGGTATGATTAGCCTGGGAAAGAGGAGACTGAGAGGAGATATCATCAAATAGCTCAAGGGCTGTCACACAGAAGAGGGAACAAGCTTGTTTTCTCCTGCCAGTGTGGTGTAGTGGTTAAGAGCAGTGGACTCGTAATCTGGTGAACCGGGTTCGATTCCCCGCTCCTCCACATGCAGCTGCTGGGTGACCTTGGGCCAGTCACACTTCTTTGAAGTCTCTCAGCCTCACTCACCTCACAGAGTGTTTGTTGTGGGGGAGGGAGGAAAGAAGAAGAAGAAGAAGAGTTTGGATTTGATATCCCGCTTTATCACTACCCGAAGGAGTCTCAAAGCGGCTAACATTCTCTTTTCCCTTCCTCCCCCACAACAAACACTCTGTGAGGTGAGTGGGGCTGAGAGACTTCAGAGAAGTGTGACTGGCCCAAGGTCACCCAGCAGCTGCATGTGGAGGAGCGGGGAACCGAACCCGGTTCACCAGATTACGAGTCCCCCGCTCTTAACCACTACACCACACTGCCTCCCACACTGGGAAAGGAGATTGTTAGCCGCTTTGAGACTCCTTAGGGTAGTGTTAAAGTGGGATATCAAAACCAAACTCTTCTTCTCTTCTTCTGCTCTGGAGGGTCGGACTTGAACCAAGGTATTCAAGTTACCCAGCCCCAGCCCACCTTCTGATGCAGCAGCAGAGGCAGTCTCGGGCATAAAAAGGTAAAGGGGCCCCTGACCATTAAGTCCAGTCGCGGACAACTCTGGGGTTGCGCTGATCATCTCGCTTTACTGGCCGAGGGAGCTGGCATTTGTCATGTGGCCAGCATGACTAAGCTGCTTCTGGCAAACCAGAGCAGCGCACGGAAACGCCATTTACCTTCCCTCCAGAGAGGTACCTATTTATCTACTTGCACTTTGACGTGCTTTTGAACTGCTAGGTTGGCAGGAGCTGGGACCGAGCAACGGGAGCTCACCCCGTCGCGGGGATTCGAACCGCTAACCTTCTTGGGCATAGCTATGGGCAAACTGAGCAGATAAATGATTTTTCCTCCCTGTTTTATAATGAAGCTGAATGTTGACTGATTCAAGTCTGGCAATGGTAAGTACTTCTTCGCACAGTGCATAGACTATGGAATTTGCTCCAGCAAGAGGTAGTGATTGCCACCGTCTTGGATGACTTTAAAATAGGATTAGATAAATTTGTAGGGGATACAGAGATTGATAGCTGCTAGTCATTACAGACACTGTTCATGGACTGCAGAGGTTGGGCATACACCTGGTGTACACACATTTGCTTGCAGAATAGCCATGTAAACCCGGGAGGACATTTAGTGGGGAGAGTCCCTATATATATCAAATCCTGCACTAAGTGACTTTCTGTGCCCCTTTAGCATTCCAGCAATAGAGTTCCACTTATGAGCAAGCCATAGGACTCATGGATGAAAACATCTTTTCAATGACAAATCTACCCTGACAATCCTATTAATAGGATTAAGGTTCATTAAGGACATGTTTTGTCATATAAGTCTGCCCCAAATACCCTGGAGGTTTAAGTCTTGCATTGGAACCTGGGGCCTCTTACAGACTAAAATCTAAAGTACATCTTCTGAGAGCTACCTACATTTTAAAAAAAACACCAGACATCACTTTAACCAGAGAGTACTATATCAGATTTATACCAGACTGCCCATCAAAATATATATTTTACATTTACATTCCTGCCCGTCTTCAAAGAAATTCAAGGAAGTGTAATGGGGGCTATTCCATTTTATCCCCCCCCAAAAAACTCTGAGAGGTAGGTTAGGCTGAGAGAGTTTCACAGCAAAACCGAAACTTGAACCCAGGTTTCCCCTGAATCAAATGGATTCTGGTGCCAGATTCTTCTGTAGCCTGGTTCTGTTCGATTTTCTGCAGAATCAGTGGCAGAAAGGTCATTACCCTTGAGCTGAATGTTTGCCAGTTTAAGTAAAAGTTGGTATTCCTCTCTCTTGCAAGCTGAGGCATGACAAATGAGTAGGGGATTTCTGACTCTGCCTGGATGAAGCAAGCAAGTTGAGGTGAACCAGATTTCCTCCATATTTTTTACCATATTTTTAAAAAGTGCACGTTCACTACATTCACGAAACTAACGTCACTTCTAATTTGGCCCTGAGTTGCAAAGTCTGACACGCAGTGAAGCAATCGCACTATTTCTTCACTGTAGTTCTGCTTTTGCACAGTTAACACACATGTTGTCAGGAGCTCAAATCTACAACAGGACTGAAAGTGATGTTTGGGGCTGTGTTTCTTTAGCCTCCACAGAGGCGCTGGCTTGCGAGGATGATGGGGTACACATGATGTCAGGATATTTAGGAGGAGCCAGGGCTCCGCAGTTCACCTCCACGCTTTTTGGACATTGGGGGGCCTGGCCCCCAGGGGCGGAGGAAGGGGTGTGTGGTGGGGGTGGGCCACCCCGGGTTTCACCACTGAGGGGGGTGACAAAATGCCAGGCGGCACTCACCGCGGGGCCTGCAGCACGACCGAGCCACACATCTCTCCTGGGAGTGATGCGGTGGCTTGGACGCCCGCAGGCTCGTGCGCACTGCTCCAAACTGTCCACCTCCCGCCTCCTCCTCAGCTGTAGGGTGGCTGAGTGGGAGGAGGCAGGAAGAATCCTTGGAGGCCCCGCAGAGTGTCCTGCCCCGGCTGGCCCTACCCCTGGGCACAGGGCACACACGCCACCCTAGGTGCCCAATCAGCTTGCTCCACCACTGCTGGCCCCCACCCCAAAAATATTCAGGAGTAGCCTCAGCCCCCAGGAGTTGGCTCCCCTGCTCTCCAAGCTGGTACCCTCCAGATGTTTTGAATTACAGCTTCCATCAGAAGCCTGCAGGCCGGGGAAGCCTGGTTTAGGCAACAAGAAAAGACCCGTCTTGTATTCTCAGATACAGTGGTACCTCAGGTTAAGAACTTAATTCGTTATGGAGGTCCGTTCTTAACCTGAAACTGTTCTTAACCTGAGGTACCACTTTAGCTAATGGGGACTCCCGCTGCCTCTGCACCACTGCTGCACGATTTCTGTTCTCATCCTGAAGCAAAGTTCTTAACCCGAGGTACTATTTCTGGGTTAGCGGAGTCTGTAACCTGAAGCGTCTGTAACCCGAGGTACCACTGTATTGAATTCCATTCTGCCACTGTTGTCCTTTTGCACCAACTGCAAAGTAGGGTCTCAATTTAACGTTTTATTCTAAAGGTTTGCAAGGTTCCGCTTTAAAAACAGTGTATAAAGAATTTTTCTAAAAGCACCTAGCAACCATCAACATACACTTTTAAAAAGCACAAAAGAAACTTTGATCAGAGAAACATGCCAAGCGCTAAAAAGGGGGCAGGAAGGAGGAGAAAATGAATGAAGCCGGCAGCCTGCATGAAGTGTAGCAGGAGGGTCAAAGAGGAAGAAGAAAATATCTGGATTTGATCCTCACACTGCTGATTTTGTTACTGGGCTCCGTTGAAAGTGTCCCTTCATAACTTGGGACCAGTTTACCTGAAGGATATGCTCCATGGCCACTTCAGTCTGTGGAACTTGCACTTGTAGAAGTGCCATGTAATGTTGGTTCCACATTTTCCATGATTCAGTCTTCCTCCTATGCTCTGAAACTCCCTGCTAATTGATCTGTCCTGAGTGCTTTAATAATAATAATATAATTTTATTTATATCCTGCCCTCCCCAGCCAAAGCCAGGCTCAGAGCAGCTAACAACAATAAAAACAGCACAGTTTACATAAAATCACAGTCAATTAATTGAAATACATTCTAAAATCAATTCAGAATCAAATTAATGGCAACCATTGGGCTAGGGTTCTGTGAAGAATACAGAAGGAGAAAGGGGGTCAGACTGCACCTTGGCCAAAGGCCTGGTGGAACAGCTCTGTCTTGCAGGCCCTGTGGAAAGATGTCAAGTCCCGCAGGGCCCTAGTCTCTTGTGACAGAGCGTTCCACCAGATCGGGGGGCCACGGCTGAAAAAGCCCTGGCTCTGGTTGAGGCCAGCCTAACCTCCCTGTGGCCTGGGATCTCCAATATGTTTTTATTTGAAGACCATAAGGTCCTCCATGGGACATACCAGGAGAGGTTAGAGATTCTTGCGTTGCAGGACTTTGACTAGATGTTCCTTAGGTTCTATTCTATGACATAGGTATATCAGTATGCACCCCGATACATATATTTTCTTCTTAATACCAATTGCTTCAACCATTTTCTTCTGATGGGACTCTGTGATTTGAAATAAACCAGTCTGAATCCAGCCTATGCCACCTTGCCCTGCTGTACAGTAAATCTGCAGTCCTGCTAAGCTGTATCCTAATGATGCTGACCCAGAGGCCACATGAAAAATTTGAAGGAAAAGAGAGGGAGCAAACTATAGCTGCTCTCATGGGATCAGAGGCAACAAGGGAAAGTGGGAGAAAATGCTTTTAAAAAGCAGCAGGCTCTGGGTGGTTGTGTTGAACAAATCAAGATTACAGGTGGCGATCCTGGGGAGATTCAGTTCATTTCAGTATACCTGAAGGAGCGTCTCCACCCCCATCGTTCTGCCCGGATGCTGAGGTCCAGCGCCGAGGGCCTTCTGGCAGTTCCCTCATTGCGAGAAGCAAAGCTACAGGGAACCAGGCAGGGGGCCTTCTCGGTAGTGGCGCCTGCCCTGTGGAACGCCCTCCCATCAGATGTCAAAGCGATAAATAACTACCTGACATTCAGAAGACATCTTAAGGCAGCCCTGTTCAGGGAAGTTTTTAATCTGTGATATTTTAGTGTATTTTTGGTTTCTATGGAAGCCGCCCAGAGTGGCTGGGGAAACCCAGCCAGATGGGCGGGGTACAAATAATAAATTATTATTATTATTATTATTATTATTATTATTATTATTATTATTTCACCTTTTAATGTAATTTGCACTTCTTCAAACAGTACGCAGCCAAAATGCAGCCATAGTTCAAAATCTGCCCTTCTTCAAATTCTGTTTGTTGGTACAAATGCACGTACGCAAGGGGAAGTGTGCATTACAGTGCATACAACAATATGCAGTAATGCATTCTATTAAGGGAAACGGATGCAAACTTGAGCTTGAGATTGGAAAGAACGAGGAACCGAGAGAAACCAACATTGGCAAATGTGTCCATCCCTACTTACAGACAGGGGGATGTATCGAAAAATGGGGGGCACATCACCACACAATCTGTAAGCTTGTCCTTTGTCCTCATCAAGCACATCCACATTTGGGTAAAAGCAGAATACATTGTGTCGGTGGGTTTGAAGAACCTAAGCCGAGTCATGTTTTGCACCGGTCATGTTTTGCATCCTACTTGTCCGTTACTTTATTTTAGCCTATAGAGCATGATTTGCAGTGGAAGTCGGATGCCAAAAGACTTCTCCGCCTCCATGCGCCCTGAGAAAAATGGTTCCCAACCCCCAAGGTCTGGCAAAGTGAACATTACGAGACCTGACAGCTCCTGCGAAGATTTTTTTCTTAACTTTTCTTTAAGTTGCGTCTTAACAAGGTGCCTGCGCATGGGCCCAAGTTTAACGCTTTCCCCCTGCTGTTCCATAGCCTCGGTGATTGTAACCCTAAGCAATTATGAATGAAGGACCCCAAGGATTCAATAATTGGTTACCTGAGGACATTTCTGAATGTGTCAGATTCCCTGTGGATTGTTAATGTCATTACCAAAGCTTAATTTATACAGAAACCAAAAGGCTGCAGAGAAAACTTCCGAGCACTTAATTGGGCCATCGCTTCAGATAAATACTTAATTCAATTATTATTATTTTTAAAAACCGAAACATGGTGCAGGAAAAATATCAGTACCAACACTTAACACTGCTATCCTGACATTGTAAAAGCTTGTTTCATTGATTATTTGGACAAGTGCATCTTGAATTGGATTTTGGCTTGATGCTGTTGGTCACTAAGGCAGGAAACAAGGGGGGGGGGTAGACTGACAAGGGTTCAGCGTTATAATCTGGAACCAGAACATTGGTGCTATGAAATGTTACAGGGTTTCAGCAAGAAGTTGCAGGACATGTACTGATTGGAAGCTAAGCAGTATGACTGCCCTGAAAGTTTTCAGGCACAAATAGTATTAAAAGTGGGATCGCCAAATCATCTGCAGATGATTTGGTAATTACAGTAAAAAAAGGTAAAGGGACCCCTGACCATTAGGTCCAGTGGTGGCCGACTCTGGAGTTGCGGCACTCATCTGGCTTTAATGGCCGAGGGAGCCGGCGTACAGCTTCCGGGTCATGTGGCCAGCATGACTAAGCCGCTTCTGGCGAACCAGAGCAGCACTTGGAAACGCCATTTACCTTCCTGCCGGAGCAGTACCTATTTATCTACTTGCACTTTGAGGTGCTTTCGAACTGCTAGGTTGGAAGGAGCAGGGACCGAGCAATGGGAGCTCACCCTGTCGCAGGGATTCGAACCGCGACCTTCTGATCGGCAAGTCCTAGGCTCTATGGTTTAACCCACAACGCCACCCTCTCCCTAAAGTGATAGAAAAAAACCCCAAAGTATGGACAAATGGCAGGGTTTAAATTGAATAAAAACAAAACTAAATTATTAGTCAAAAATCTTAGAGAATCAGAAAAGATGGAACTCTCCCAGAGTTTGGATATAGAAAGCCATAAAAAAGTAAAGTATTTAGGAATATGGTTAACAAACAGGAATCTCAATATATATAAAGAAAATTATGAAAAAATGTGGAATGAAATGAAAAGGAATCTAGAAATTTGGAGTAGGATGACTCTTTCTTTTTTAGGAAGAATTGCAGCAATTAAAATGAATACATTGCAAAAAATGTTGTTGCTCTTTCAAACAATACCGATAAAAAGTAATAGCATCTGCTTCAAAAAATGGCAAAAAGATATTTCAAAATTTATCTGGAGGGGGAAAAGACCAAGAATAAAACATAAAATACTTACAGATGTAAAAGAAAGAGGGAGCTTTTCCCTTCCAGATTTCAGAATTTATTATGAAGCAGCTTGCCTTACTTGGATTCTGGATTGGATCAAATTGGAGAAAGAGGCGGCAATAGAACTGGAGGGACATGATAACAGATTTGGCAGGCATGCATATTTGTGGTATGGAAAAACCAAAGTACATAAAGGATTTCACAATTATATAATAAGAAAATCTTTAATAAAAGTTTGGGGAAAATATATAGACTTATTAGAACAAAAAACTCCATGGTGGTTATTGCCTATTGAAGCACTATCTTTTAAAATGACAACAAAGAAAGAAATATGGCCAACATATAGAGATCTATTAATTGAACAGGATGGAAAGCTAAAATTGAAGGATTATGAGGAGTTGAAGGAATACCTTCAAAGCTGGCTACAGCATAGACAGATAAATGAAGTCTTTAAGGAAGATAATAAGAAAGGATTTGGTTATACAATTTCTAGATTCCAAAGAGAGATAATAGATGACAATTTCAAATTACTTAAGAAAGTGTAAAGTTTGTTATTGGAATGGGAAACGAAGGAGGAAGAAGTTAAGTCAATAATGATTAAGTGGGCACAAGATGTGGGTCATAATACAGTATACAATTTGAAGAGTGGAAAAAACTTTGGAAAGTAAATATGAAATTCACAGACTGTATTTTATTGAAAGAGAATTACATGAAAATGATGTATAGATGGCATATAACACCGATTAAGCTGGCCAAAATGTATAGAACAGAATCAAATAACTGTTGGAGATGTAAAAATAAGGAGGGTACCTTTTATCATATGTGGTGGGAATGTAGTATCATAAAAAAAAATGGGAGATGATATATAACAAACTGAAAAAAATGTTTAAAATGACATTTGTTAAAAAAATCAGAAGCATTTTTAATAGGTATTTCTGATCAAGGATGCTGAAAGAGAAATGGAAAATATTCATGTACGCAACAACAGCAGCAAGAATCATAATAGCATGAAACTGGAAGACTGGAGAAATACCTTTGAAAGCACAATGGCAGGAAAAATCGAAGAACCATGCAGAATTAGCAAAGCAAGTGGATAAGCTACATGAAAAAGAGAATAGTGATTTAAAAAAAGAATGGGAACCTTTCATAAACTATCTGCAGAAACAACTGAAAGAAATGGACTCAGTCGCAGGATTTGAATAAACATTCACAACTTTATTTAACAAAATGCATGAAGAATAACATTGTAATAACATTTTGACAGATAAGGAATAGCAGATTGTATCATTTAATGTAACAAACCAGAGGGGTAGCTGAAGGAAGTTAACGGGAAGGGGGGGGGGACGTAGAATGTATGTTTGGAAATGATTTTGATATTTGTTGTTAGAAAAGAAAACTAATAAAAATTATATACAAAAAAAAAGTGGGATCGCATGTAACAGCCCCAACACCATCATGAGCACAAGCTGTCATGAATGCACAATAAACAAGATGTCTGGAGAGGCTTCTTTTAGTTTTGGTGGCAGCGATGGTTCGGCTTATCTTTGAGGTCCCAGGCCACAGAGAGGTTAGGCTGGCCTCAACCAGAGCCAGGTCTTTTTCGGCTGTGGCTCCAATCTGGTGGAACGCTCTGTCACAAGAGACTAGGGCCCTGCGGGACTTGACATCTTTCCGCAGGGCCTGCAAGACAGAGCTGTTCCACCAGGCCTTTGGTCAGGGCACAGCCTGACCCCTCCTTTGGCAATCCTCACAGAACTCTAGCCCAATGGTTGCCATTAATCTGATTTGAACTGATTTTATAATGAAATGATTTTAGAATGTTGTATCATTTTACTGTTGTTAGCCGCTCTGAGCCCGGCTTCGGCTGGGGAGGGCGGGATATAAATAAAAATTTATTATTATTATTATCTGTGTTCATTTCTTGGACTTCATTGTAACTCTAGCAATGCCACAAACACATGACAAATGGGGATCTGCTCTTTTTGGTCTGCATATCTGGAAGACCAACCCCTTTGATGCCTATCGGGTATAGAACTACCGAGCTGCACAGAGAGATACAAGTGATAAACAAAATCATCATGGGGTCCTAGCAGTGGTGGACATCCGTTTTGGGGGGCCCTGAAACTTGAATTGTTATGGGGACCCCTCAACAACCAGCAACGAGCTCTGAGTAACCACTGTTATCTTCCTTAATGGGATTGTTTACAACATCTGTGCTACTGACTCTCAAAATTTAAGGTTGCTGAAATATATACAACAAAAAAATTAATCAATTTGAGTTGTGCGACTCAAATTGGGTCTACTAGACCCATTCCCCCCCCCCTCGCAAAGCAATGTAGACTAAAGTCAGGGAAATGTAGCCCTGCGAAGTGCTGAGCAATTTCTGATCCAGATTCCTCTTGCCCCTCAGAGAAGTATAATTCCCAGAGTTCCCTAAGCCAGTTTGAGCCTGCAGTGTGGATATGCACGTTCACTGCAGTCAGAAGTAGGAAGATGAATTTGGTTTAATCCCCAATTAAACTAATGTATCCGTCTCCCTGATTCAAATGGCTCTGAATTTTGCTTGCATTACCACTGGATTAAAAGGGAGCATTACAACGGGAAAGGGAATTTCAAAGTGCACCACACTCATTTGGCTGAGTGGTTTGAGGAACGGAGCGTTTTAAACATTTGAAGAATGCCATGTTTTATATATGAAGCGTTTACTTTTCCATTTCCTTCACCTAAGGACAGCCCCAGTTTTCTTGCCCCAGGTAAATAAATTCCCTCTTTTGGCAATGCCTTAAATCAGGGGTGGGGAACGTGTGGCTTTCCAGATGTTGATGGACTGCTACAAATGCCATCCTCCCTCATCATTGGCCATGCAGGGCTGATGGCAATTGGAGTTCAGCATCTGGGGAGCCAGGGGTTTTCCATTCCTGCCTTAAAATGTTCAGGATGCCCAAGGGTTCCTTCCACTATTCATATCAGTTAGTAAACTGATCATAAAGAGGAAATTATGATGTTCCATTTGCTCAAGTCCAAAATACATATGAGGCTAAATCTACCTTTGCCAAGCTAGAATCTCTCCAGATGTTTTGGTCTACAACGTCCTTCAGCCCCAGTTGTGTGCACACTTGGTTTTCAGTTCTTTCCCACTCCCTCTCAACAGTCTGCCTGCTTTCTGCCTTAGTCCTCTCTGGGCTGTATTTGGAAGTCCCCCCCTTAGATTCCCCCCAATATATATGTGAGAGCTGGACCATAAAGAAGGCTGATCGCCGAAGAATTGATGTTTTGAATTATGGTGCTGGAGGAGATTCTTGAGAGTCCCATGGACTGCAAGAAGATCAAACCTCTCCATTCTGAAGGAAATCAGCCCTGAGTGCTCACTGGAAGGACAGATCCTGAAGCTGAGACTCCAATACTTTGGCCACCTCATGAGAAGAGAAGACCCCCTGGAAAAGACTCTGATGTTGGGAAAGATTGAGGGCACAAGGAAAAGGGGACGACAGAGGACGAGATGGTTGGACAGTGTTCTTGAAGCTACCAGCATGAGTTTGACCAAGCTGTGGGAGGCAGTGGAAGACAGGAGTGCGTGGCGTGCTCTGGTCCATGGGGTCACGAAGAGTCAGGCACAACTAAACGACTAAACAACAACAACAAAATGTTGTGCTTCTGCAAACCTTGGGGTTACTCTGGATCTGCCAGTGCCTCCCTGTTGCGCACAACTCTTGACAATTGGGCTCTATTTATTTTAATTTATTATTACATTTATGTGCCACTTTTTCCTCCAAGGAACCTAGGGTGGTGTACTTGGTTCTCACCCACCCCATTATCCTCACGCAACAACCCTGTGAGGTAGGCTGTTCTGAGAGAAAGTGGCTGGCCCAAGGCTACCCAGTGATTTTCATGGCTGAGTGCAGATTCAAACCCAGGTCTCCCAAGTCCTGGTCCAACACTAACCGTTACACCACAATGATATGCCACTGTGCAATTCTTGACTTAATTCATGTCTGTTGCGCTTTCTCACCTCCTCTTTGTAACGGTTGTTTCTCACACAGACCTGCCAAGTACATTCATCAAAGACTCATCACTTCAAGTGAAGTGTCCATTCTGGGGACCACCACACAGTTCTTAGGAAAGCTTTAAGTATTTCATACCCTCCAACATTCCTCTTATGAAAATAGGGACGTTCCATTCCATAATGATAATTCTACTATTTATACCCCACACATCTTACTGGATTGCCCCAGTCACTCTGGGCAGCTTTCAACATATGTAAAAAAAACCCATAATAAAACACTAAACATTGAAGAACTTCCCTATACAGGATTGTTTTCAGATGGCTTGGGGTCAGATAACCATCGCTGTCAACTTTTCCCTTTTCTTGTGAGGAATCCTATAGGGGAATTTCCCTTTAAAAATGGGAAGCGTTGACAGCTATGCAGATAACTCCATACCCTCCAACATTTCTCCAGTGAAAATAGAGACATCCTAAGGAAAAGGGGGACATTCTGGGATTGATCAGAAACCGGGGCAGATTCTCTAAATCAGGGACGCCCCTGGAAAATAGGGACACATGGAGGGTCTGGTATCTGCAAACTCCTGGACTCAAAACAATGGTGATAGGCCCATTTGCAGTGTAACCAGACAACAAACTCACAATGATATAGGCCTCTTTGCTCCTTTTGGTCTGTAAACAAATGGATAGGGAACTGTAGCACTACGGCCATTGAACCAGCCCCACTGGCATTCAAGCCTTCAGCAGGATATCTGGAAAGGAGAGGTTATGGGTGGGGTTCAAGTAGTGAGTGCCATCAGCAGAAGCCCTTTACCCCCATCTCTTCCCCCATGCCCCACCAAATTTGTCTTGGGGTGAGTCAGAGAATGCTTGGAACACTGCAGAGCAGGGAGGAAAGGGCAATTGTTTTGTCTGGCAAACCGAAATGCTTGACCTGACGGAATGATGACCTTAGCACAGCATTGAATTCCTACTTCTGTGCATACAATTCTATGCGCATGGGCTCTCCATGTTGACCACACAAGGCTGCCACTCCTGTGGATCTGCAGCTTTTGGAGTTAGTCCTAAAGAACATGCCCACCTGGAACAACATCGTTATGAGATTGTGGCTGGGCTGGACCCCACCACACACATACACACAATTGATGGTTTGGTCCAATCCTGACCAGGCATATCCTGTGCGAACCAGTGGCAAAGTGATACATGCTGAAGTGCAGGTGCCCTTCATGACCGCTCCCATAGACACACCTCCTTAACCATGCTCCTTCTAAGACGGCACAGCAAAAGCGAGCTTTCGACTAACAATGTTTCAGTACCAAGCTACCATTTTTCTCACCCCACTTTCCCCAATATGAACCCATCCAGACCCTTTGCTCTTCCTCTCAGGTTATCCCCCGGGTGCCCTCCCCACCAGGAAGTTTGAAGGATGGTGACAAGGTGAGGGCCTTTTCGGTTGTGGCTCCCCACCTATTGAATGCTCTTCCCAGCAAGGTCCGCCTGGCACCATCATTAACATCATTTTCGCAACACTTGAAAAACTCTCTTCTCCCCAGGCATTTGATGGATTCTGGTTATTTTTCTGTCTATCAGTGGTAAGTTTTAGCTGCTGAAGTTTTGCTGCTGTTTTATAGGGCCTTTTTTGTTGATTAGTGCATGGCTTTTATTGCAATACATTTATGTCAAGCATGAGACTCGTAATCTCAGGGTAATGCGTTTGAGTCCCAAATCAGGTCAAAGATTCCTGCATTGCAGGGGGTTGAACTAGATGATCCTTGTGGTCCCTTCCAACTCTAGGATTCAAACTTCAAATTTCAAGCTTGTAGGCTCCTTATGTGGCAAGAGAAACCTTAGAGTAAGAACTGGAACCCGTCAAATCTCACTGCTTGAATTGGAGCATGTGTAACAATACTGTACTCTCAGAATGTGAGCTGAACTACTAACACAGGATTTTTCTTGTAGCTTTATACTGCTGAACAGTAAACAAAATACAGATAGAAAGTCACACAGCCTCTCTCTCTATACTTAGAAACTAAGTCCAGCTGTTAAAACCTAATAACCAAGATTTAGCCATCATGTCATTCAATTGCAGACTGTAGTCACGCAATGTTCTGGCCTGGTGATGAAAAACACTTCAGACTTATATAAAGCTTTAAACTTTCCGTTGAAAAGGCATTAGGTTCCCCAGGTAGCTTTGCCATTCGCCTCACCTACTTCCACTAATGTTCAGATACACACCTTTTAAGACATTCCCGTTTGTATGTTAGTGGGTGGCAGAACATTAGATCTGCGTTAGACTTGGCTCAGGGGAGTGGTCATCTCTGTTATGGCACCCTGTCTGTGGAACTCCCTTCCACTGGAGACAGTTGTGTTGTGTCCCGCCCGCCCCTGGCCCCAATAACAGCCTTTCTTTTCCTAGGGGCCTCTGGAGGAGACTGGTGTTTCTGCTGCCGAATTGTTGCTGTTTTTCAGGTGTGGTTTTTATGGGTTTGGTCTGTTTTCTTTGATATGCTGCATTTTAACAAAAGGTTGGATATACTGTGGATTTGGGGGGAGGGAAAGGGGGGGTAAGGCAAGTGGAAGGATACTTGCAGCTGCTCTTGCCTCCCTTCACCCCCAAGGCATTAGCAGCACTGAAGATCTCAGTTTATATACATTGCCAATAAAGAGGACAAAAGTGGGGCAGGGAATTCGCATTCAATTCGCAGAGGCATCTTTAAATGTATACACATGCAAATTGAGAAATAATTTAAATAGTACTATAGTGGAAAAGACTAGTGGGAAATACAGTGAGTGTGTGATCTGTGTGCCTGTACAACATGCTGCCAGGGTGCTCACTGCTGGTGGGCAATTTAGGGGCCTCACCTGCTCTCCCTGAATAATGGTTCTTTATCTTTAAACCAGGCCTGGACTGAGCAGCCCTCCATCTTTGAACAGAGGACTGCCCTCTGAAAACTAGCCCTCTCTCCCTAAAAGGTGTCACACACTTCATTTATATATCCCAAGGTGTTGTTTAATGCACAGGAGCAGGGACACCAAAAAAGAAATATTCAACCTGTTGCTGAAAACAGTCAGGGGGTTTCTGGTAAATCAGGTTGGAGAGGACAACAATTCTACCGTACTTTTCCACATATGTGTGTGTGTAATAATACACACACACACACACACACTCTCTAATAATAATGGTAATAATAATAATAATAATAATAATAATAATAATAATAATAATATTTGTACCCCGCCCATCTTATTTGTTTCCCCAGCCACTCTGGGTGGCTTCCAAAAAAGATAAAAAATACATTAAAATGCCACACATTAAAAACTTCCCTAAACAGGGCTGCCTTCAGATGTCTTCTAAAGGTGTATATGTATATGTATATGTATATGTATATGTATATGTATTCTCTCTCTCTCTCCACACAGATTAGTAGGCAAGAACACACACACATATGTATCTTTAGGTTAATATTTAAACAGCCTATGTTGTTCCCTCTTGTACTGATTGCAACCCCAACATGGGACATTTTACATTTTGTTTAAAAATGATGGGCTACTGCAGGGGTCAGCAAACTTTTTAGGGAGGGGGCCGGTTCACCATCCCTCAGACCTTGTGGCGGGCCAGACTGCATGCATGCACGACAGAGGGGGGCTTCTCTCACCCCAGCCTCTCCCATCCCCCTGCTTTCCTTCCTCCGCTCTGCCTGTGGTTGGGAGCCGGCGGTGATGGAGGCGCCTCTCCTTTCCTGGCCAGGTTTCCCAGGTGCCAGGCATGGGGCCAGCAGGCGCACCAAGCTCCAGCCGAAGCCCCGCAACGTGCCTGTCACAATGTCCACAGAGAGGCCATGGACGGAGAGGCTGGCAGGCGGGTGGCGAGTCTGGGGTGCACCTCAGCGTGAGGGTGGCGAAGCTTTGGATTGGCTGGCACCAATCAAAGCCCAGCTCCCTTCCCCCGGAGGGCAGGGAGAAGCCAAGAAGAGGGAGGGAGGAGGTGCCGCCGCAGTGTGTGTGAAGGGGTGGGGAATGGCAAAAAAATGGTGCCTGAAAAAAATTGCAAAAAAAAATAGGGCGCAGCACAAACGATCATGCCAATCCAAGCGGTGATTCCAGGACCGTCCGCGGGCCGGATCCAGAGGGCAATTAGGCCTGATCCGGCCCACAGACCTTAGTTTGCCAGGTCCTGGGCTACTGAGTCAGAGGGCAGAGGGAAAACATTAAAAGAAAAGTTTGCTTTAAAAAAACCAAACCCCAAACACATCTGATCTTACCTTTGGGAGTCTGTACTTCTCTCGCAAATGGACCCTCAGGACGGCTCTCTCGGCCTTTTTTGTTGCAAAGGCTGCATCTCTTTCCATCCTGGGAACAGAAATGGGAGGTTTTGTCATCATGGATGGCTAAGAAATTGGCAAGGAAGGCCGCACCACAGAAGAAGACATTGCGGAAAACCACACAAGCGCAAGATAAATATTCTAATAACATAATGAAGGAAATGATTACATACACACCATGCACTTAAAACACATCCCCCCAAAATCCCAAAGAATATTGCGAACTGTACTTTACTCCCAGCAACCAGCCCTCAAAAATGAGTCCAAGCAGTCCTCCTCCTTAGTCTCGGGCTGCATTACACACTAACCCATTTCTAGCCTTAACCATTTGGGCCCAGGGTACCTCAAGGGCTACCTAATCCCATATCTCCCGGCCCAGTTACTGAGATCATGGAATCATAGAGTTGGAAACATGAGGGTCATCTAGTCCAACCCCCCTGCGATGCAGGAATCTTTTGCCCGACTTGGGGCTTGAACCCACAACCTTGAGATTATGAGTCTCATGCCAACTGAGCTATCTCAGACCTGGTCTTTGGAGGAGACACTGTTGCTGGTCTCCCATGGCTTGGATCCACCAAAAGCCATGTGTTTAGTACTGGGAGCCCAGTTTTGTAGAACTCCCATCCAGAGGAGATCCGACAGGCTGCCACTCTCCCTACTGACATTCCCAAACACACACACACACATCCCAGCAGGCATTTTAACTGAAGTTTGATTTCATAGTTTTAACAGATTTTTATTCTTTTTTGTGGGATGCCGCTGGCACTGTGGGTTAAACCACAGAGCCTAGGACTTGCCGATTAGAAGGTCAGCGGTTCGAATCCCCGTGACGGGGTGAGCTCTCGTTGCTCGGTCCCTGCTCCTGCCAACCTAGCAGTTCAAAAACACGTCAAGTGCAAGTAGATAAATAGGTACCACTCCGGTGGGAAGGTAAACGGCGTTTCCGTGCGCTGCTCTGGTTTGCCAGATGCGGCTTAGTCATGCTGGCCACATGACCCGGAAGTTGTACGCCGGCTCCCTTGGCCAATAAAGCGAGATGAGCACCGCAACCCCAGAGTCGGCCACGACTGGACCTAATGGTCAGGGGTCCCTTTACCTATTCTTTTTTGTACAGTGGTACCTCAGGTTACAGACGCTTCAGGTTACAGACACTTCAGGTTACAGACTCCGAAGTACTACAGAAATAGTACTTCGGGTTAAGAACTTTGCTTCAGAGTGAGAACAGAAATCGCACAGCAGTGGCGCGGCGGCAGCGGGATGCCCCATTAGCTAAAGTGGTACCTCAGATTAAGAACAGTTTCAGGTTAAGAACAGACCTCCAGAAAGAATTAAGTTCTTAACCTGAGGTACCACTGTGCTGCGATTTTGAGACTATTGCATATAAGTTGTATAAATAAATAAGCAAGAACATAAGTGAGGCCCTTCCAGGTCTGACCAGGGGTATCATGTTCTCACAGTGGCCAGCTAGATGTGTCTGGGAAGTCCAGCAGCAGAGCAGAGCATGAAGGCAATAGCTCCCTCCAGCAACTAGTATTCAGTGAAATGAACATACATCAGCTATACTAGTAGTAGAAGAAGAGGAGTTTGGATTTGATATCCCGCTTTATCACTACCCTAAGGTGTCTCAAAGTGGCTAACAATCTCCTTTCCCTTCCTCCCCCACAACAAACACTCTGTGAGGTGAGTGAGGCTGAGAGACTTCAGAGAAGTGTGACTAGCCCAAGGTCACCCAGCAGCTGCATGTGGAGGAGCAGGGAAGCGAACCCGGTTCCCCAGATTACGAGACTACCGCTCTTAACCATTACACCACACTAGTAGTTGGGCAGCATCTAAAGTGCTGGACCAGAGATTAGTTCCACCTACTGCAGCATCCTGCTTCCAACACTGGCCTTAAGGAAGCCCCTAAGATAGGCAAGATGAAGAATGGTATCCTTAGCACCTACTGTCTCTGAACATGGAAGTTCAGAGGGACATGTGCATTGCTTTGGGTCTCTAGGAAGCACTTAGCTTAAAGTCATGCTTCTGAAACTGGGAAGTGAAGGCCTTTGGGTGAGTGTGGAAGGAAGGCAAAGTTTAAGAGGAGGTTGTAATGGTGCCTTCCTCAATCACCATTCAAGACACATGGGGTGGCTTTTAGCAGAAGACCTCTACTGGATATGTAGCAGTGGACACCTCCATACTGCATGATCATCCTGGAGAGATATGTAAAGATCAGAGTTCAGAAGTAAGCTGCTACTTCGCAAATATGGCCTAATAGGCATTACTGAAACCTGGTGGGGGAGACTCATAACTGGAATGTAGAAATCGAGGGGCATAACCTATTAAAAAGGAATAGACCATACAGAAAGAGAGGAGGAGTAGCATTATATGTAAAGGGTGTGTATACGTGTGAAGAGAACCATGACCTGGGTCGTGGAAGCCAGATGGAGAGTATATGGTTAAAAATTGTAAGAGAGAGAAACAGCTGTGACCATGCAGTGTGACTGCTATAAACCTCTAAGCCGAACTGGATATTTAGAAGATGCTTTCCTACAGCAGATTGCCAAACATTCAAAAAGGAGAGTCATGGGAGACTTCAACTACCCCAATACAGTGGTACCTTGGGTTAAGTACTTAATTCGTTCCGGAGGTCCGTTCTTAACCTGAAACTGTTCTTAACCTGAAGCACCACTTTAGCTAATGGGGCCTCCCACTGCCACCGCGCCGCCGGAGCATGATTTTTGTTCCCATCCTGAAGCAAAGTTCTTAACCCAAGGTACTATTTCTGGGTTAGCGGAGTCTGTAACCTGAAGCGTATGTAACCCGAGGTACCACTGTATCTGTTGGGGTATCTCTGCCAAGAATTCCTCTATTGCCTCGCTGACTATTTCATTTCTCAGAAAGTGGGAGGAGCAACTTAGACCTGGTCCTCACCAACAGGAAGGAGCTGATCAATGAAGTAGAAGTACAGGGAACCTTGGGAGGAAGTGATCTTGTTCTCTTGGGTTCGGTTATACAGAGGTGAAGGAAGGTTAAGTGCAGTTCAACATGCACTCTGAACTTTAAGAAGGCCGGTTTCAAAATGCTTAAAGCATTACCGAATGATATCCCATGGTCAGAAATACTCAAAGAGAAGAGAGTCCAAGATAGATGGAAGTTTATTAAAGGTGAAGTACTGAAAGCACAAATGCAGACCTATTTTTATACACAACAATAGCTGCAAGAGTATTGTTGGCCCAGAAACGGAAGCAAGAGGAAATACCGATGAAAGAAGAATGGCAGACAAATTTAACGGACTACGCAGAATTGGATAAAATGACAGGAAGGATTTGAAACCTGCAGGACCAGAGATTTACGGACGATT
Source organism: Podarcis filfolensis (assembly GCF_964270895.1). NCBI lineage: Eukaryota > Metazoa > Chordata > Lepidosauria > Squamata > Lacertidae > Podarcis > Podarcis filfolensis. Next base: position 15,233,976 of record NC_139613.1, read on the forward strand.
GGAAGAAATATACAGTATGAACTATTTGAAGAGCAACTGTAATCAACAAATTATGCTAGTAGGACTACAAGAAGTTTTGTAAGGAGAAATATATGAAATATTGCAAAGAAGAGAAAGAAGAGAGACATTAGTTATGATATTTAAATGTAACAGTGAAAGTAAGAAATGCAAATTAAGTGAAAAGACTGGAAAATTTTCAGATGTGATTGATGGAAGTCAAAAAAATTGTGTAAGATATAAAAGTATGTTTAATAATTGTTGGAAATGATATGTTAAACACACACACACACACACACACACACACACACACACACACACATATGTATGAAAGAAAGCACAAATGCAGACCATTCCCACAAGGAAGAAAACCAGTAAGAAAACCTCTAAGAAACCAGTGTGGCTGCATAAAGAGCTTACAGATGAACTGAGCTTTAAGAAGGGCATGAATAAGAAATGGAAGAAAGGGGAAATGGCAAAGGAAGAGTATACAAGTGTAGTCAACAGCTGCAGGGAGAAGGTCAGGCAGACCAAAGCTCAGAAGCTTACTGAAAGCTGGAACATGTGTGGAAGAGGGCGACAAAGATGATCAAGGGTCTAGGAAACAAGACATGTGAGGAACGGTTGAGGGAGTTAGGCATGTTTAGCATTGATAAGAGAAGACTGAGAGGAGATATGAAGGCGATTTTCAAATATCTAAAGGGCTATCCCACGGAGCAAGCTTGTTTTTTTCTAATTCAAAGGGCAGGATCCAAACCAATGGCTTACAAGTTACAAGAAAGGAGATTTCGACAAAACATCAGGAATAACTTTCTGACAGTAGGAGCTGCTCAACAGCGGAACAGACTCTCTCGGAAGCTGGTGGACTCTCCTTCCTTGGAGGTTTTTAAGCGGAGATTGGATGGCCACCTGTCATGGATGCTTTAGCTGAGATTCCTGCATTGCAGGGGGGGTTGGCCTTGATGACCTTCAGGGTCCCTTCAAACTCTACAATTCTATGATTCCCTCAAAGAATCCTAGTTTTTTGAGGATGCTGGGAATTGTAGCTCCGTATGGGGCTAAACCATAATTCCCACGATTCTTGGGGGGTGGGGTGGAGCTGTGTGTTTTCAAGGTATGGTGTAGATCAGGCTTCCTCAACCTCGGCCCTCCAGATGTTTTGAGACTACAATTCCCAGCATCCTTGACCACTGGTCCTGCTAGCTAGGAATCATGGGAGTTGTAGGCCAAAAACATCTGGAAGGCCAAGGAAGCCATGGTGTAGATCATCAGTTTGATTCCCTGTCCCCAGTGCTGTCACTTTCATGGCTGAATAACGTCCATGGTTATTTGGTTGTGAGCTTTATCTCACATTTGTCCTTTGCAGACTTCTAGAATTTACAGTTTGGCAGCACTGCTGCATTCTGAGCATCTGACGAAGTCGCAAGTACAGGGAAACAGGGAAAACCAGAGAGGGAAAACCGTAGGGTCACAAGGCATTTAATCCAGCCTGATCCACTGATTCAGTGTGTGACCTTTGGCAAGTCATTTAACCTCTGTGAACTTCGGCCTATTCAGCTGTAAAACCGAGATATTACAAGGGGAGGGGGAACGTTGCGCCCATTACCAAGTTCTCTTGATGGCTAGGGTCTTTTCCAGATGACCTGGTTATTGAGCACCCACCCTGATTTGCTTGCACAAGGTTTGCGGGCGATGCTGCCAGCAGCTTATTCATTCTGATTTGTTTGCGGGGAGGTTATACCATGTTGGACCAAGCAGGTGTCATCCCACACTTTGCTGGGAGTATCCCCATCACTTTGCTTACCCCCAAAGTCTGATTGTCGGGGATGGTGGACGGGTTTGTTGCGCAAGAGCTCCAAAACAACTTCAATGGCACTACCTGAATTTGTTGGTATGCCATTGAATCCCACCTGGAAATGGTGACAATCCAGAAGTGACCTTAATCACCCATTTCCATAGTGGCAGCTTTTTCCCCTGCTCTGTGTAAAAAGTTTCATTCCAGTCCTGAAATACGTGCAAATTCTGTTCTCAGCCAAGAAACACCTTTTAGCATTTGATGCAATTTGGCTTAAAAAGCAGTATTGAAAGGCGTCTTTCACCTATGCAAAGATTGTATTTGTTCCAGGTGTTAAAGGAGGGAAGGAGGTTGACCGCTCCCTTATGTACACTTCTTTTTTGCTAAGAACTGTCCAGCATAAAGAAGTTGCATTTAAGATTCCATACGTTTAGAAGTCCACCTCACAGAAATGACAACTTCTAAATATACCCTGGTCTGCCTTAAATTCCATAGATCGTTAACCTTTCACCCTTAATCATCTTAGATGTGGGATTTAGACAACCATTATGTAATTGATCATTAGCGAAATGATGCACTAGAGATTTGAAATTCAATTGTTTTTGGGGTTTCAATTGTGCTTGGCTTTAATGCTTTTATTACTGAACCCCTTTCATTTTCCCTTGCATGAGCGTACAGGCAGATTATTGATATCACTAGTACATTTGACAGTGTTAACATTTCACTGAGCTTTTCTACAACTTTAAAAATACCCAGCTTCATTTTAACAAGTAAGAACAGTTACTTGTGTGTACTGTATATTTGAAAGTTTGGATAGAGGAAGGACAAATAAAAAGGCTTGTGATTTTTAAATCAGTAGATTCTCCTCTAGGTAAAGAGAATTAAATTACAGCAGACTATACTTTCCATTTTTTTTTTTTTGGCATAATTGTAATGACTCATCGCGGGGGGAAAAGCCAGGGATTATTTTAAGCACATTATATAGCACTTTCAAAGGAAGGCTCACATAACACTGAGCATTAATTCCCCATGTATTCATTTATTTTTAGGTGGGGGGGGAAATACAACTTTCCCTCCTATTCATTTAGTCTACAGAAATAAAATAAAAACTAACCAACTGAATGAAGCATTCTGTTGAACTGGTCAAAATATTTCAGTGGAATGAGGGACATTGTGACGCACTAACCACAAAAAAATATGGTTCTGTTCATACAGCTATCATTCTGGAGAAAACATATGGGACGTCTCAAGATGTTTCTCTTTTCCCCTCTCTTAGGAATCTGGAGGAAGGGAATTAAAATGCCCTGGTGTAATTCTCAAGGAGACAGTGACATGAACAATCAACAGGAACTTCTTGAGAGTAAGTAGCACAAAGACTTTACCCATATACGTCCCCTGTGGTTTTATTATCTTGTGTTCAGACTGAGACAGAGTGGATCAGTTACAAGCTGATAATACAGGAATCTATACTCACTTTTCCTCTATCACTTGCTTTTGATATTCCTCATATTCTTCCCGGGTCATCCCTGCGGCTGCGGCTGGGTCAGCGGGGGCTGCTTCTTCCTTGGCTTCGTCACCCCCTCCACCAAGTCCCAAATTTTTCACTTGGTTGCTCAACATGCTTTTCATTAGGAAAGCCATGTTCTTCTTTTCTTTCGCCCCAAAACCGGCTCCCTTCCGAAATTTGAAAAACCAGCCAAGAGCAGAGAGGCGCGACCTCGAAAGGAAAAAGAGTAAACTATACGGCAAATCGAATTTCTACAGCCTTGCACACAGATCTTGAAGGGCACGGAGCTACAGAAAACTCTACGCCGAAAACAGTTTGTCAGCCATAATCTGGATTAGCGCAGTGAACTCCTTAGTATCCAGAGGCAGATGGTTCAGATTACTCGGAGGAAAAAATCATTAGATGCAGCCACCTACTTTTTATATTAATACCTTAAGCCAATTGTCATTTTAAAAAAGACAAAACACCCCAAAATTTGCCAACATTGAGACAATGGGAAGATGCCCGTTGTTTCAAGACCTTTGAGCGCAAAAGATGCCTGCGATTGATGGGAGATGCTTAGTTTAAATGGCGGAACCTGGTTGATTGCATGAGCATCCTGCGATACGGGTCAGCAAACCATGGACCAGAGAGATTTGTAGGGAAGGAGGGAGGGGGGAATAGGATTCGTCATTAAACGAGAATCAATCCCTTTATCCATTAATATTGTTTTATCCCATTGGGCACTGGATTTCAGCCTGGTCTGCTCTTTCAGATTCCTAAGTGGTTTGTGGTCCGCCATTGGAACATTGTGCCAAACTTCTATGGAAATCTTTCTCTGCCTGCCAGTCATTCATACTCCGGCATCAAGTATATGAGGGAAATTAATGACACATATAATTAGATGTGCATTATATTATTAGATGTCTATTATGTTTTATAGTTGCATCTGAGAGAAGTGGGTAGTAGATTACTAGCATATTTAGCAGGGGTAGGGTAGTTTATTGCTGGGATGCCGGTATTGTGTATACAGTGGTACCTCGGGTTACATACTTAATTCGTTCCGGAGGTCCGTTCTTAACCTGAAACTGTTCTTAACCTGAAGCACCAGTTTAGCTAATGGGGCCTCCTGCTGCCAGAGCATGATTTCTGTTCTCATTCTGAAGCAAAGGTCTTAACCTGAAGCACTATTTCTGGGTTAGTGGAGTCTGTAACCTGAAGCGTATGTAACACGAGGTACCACTGTACTTTGACATTGTTGCTTAGTATAGAACCATAGAATCACAGAATTTCAGAGCTGGAAGGGATCCCGAGGGTCATCTAGTCCAACCTACTGCAATGGAGGAATCTCAGCTAAAGCATCCATGGCAGATGGCCACCCAGCCTCTGCTTAAAAACCTCCAAGGAAGGAGAACCCACAACCTCCAGAGGGAGACCACTCCACTGTCAAACAGCTCTTACTGTCAGAAAGTTATTCCTGATGTTTTCATTATGCATTAGGTACTAGTGTGTAGTATGGTAATGTTACCTCTTTTTTTACTGCCTGTGGCAGCCATTTTGTCCTAACACTCACAGTATTTTTTTATCAAGATACCAGTACCAGCACTTTATTATTTTTTTTTACCAAAAAAAGAGCAAAGAATGAGAGAACTGTAGACAACAACTGTTTTACTTTTTCGTATTGTCTGGCTATTGGGTTATGCCTTGAAATACTATATATTATTTATTAAGTTCTATGTTGTAAATTGCCCAGTGGTCTTTGGACGAAGGGTGGTACATGCATATATAATTTTATTTCTACGCCACCTTTCCACAGTTCAAACCATGCTCAAGGCAGCTTAAAACATGAAAAAAGACGTAACTGCAACCTAACAAAAGTACAGTGGTACCTCAGGATGCGAACGGGATCCGTTCTGGAGCCCCGTTCGCATCCCAAATGGAACACAAGACGCGATGGCGTCTTGCCACTTCCGCGCATGCACATGACGTCATTTTGAGCATCTGCGCATGCGCGAGCGGGGAAACCCGGAATTAACGCGCTCCGTTACTTCCGGGTTGCCGCGGAGCGCAACTCAAACGCGCTCAACCCGAAGCGCATTCAACTCAAGGTATGACTGTAGTTATAAACATCATAAAATACACAACCAAACCTAACAATTTCCAATCAGAAGATCTAAAATGAAGACACACACACACACAAAAACCAGCAACAACTCCCCCAACAACTTTTGTAGCTGGAGTCAGTCAGGGCTCCACCCTCCCAGGCCAGGTGGAAATGACCTGCAAGACAGGGATGGTGATATATAAATGTTGACAATAAATAAAATAAAACAATATGTAGAGATTAGCAAGTGTATATCACTGAGGTGGTAAACCTCTGAGCTTCACTAATTTCAGACTATGGTTTGCAGCTCATGTGACTGGGGCCTAACTTTTAAAATCACAAAAATGGGATGTCACGGAGGAGCAAATGTTCTTTATGTGGAGTATTCAGTCTTTCATTCAAGGACTCCCCCTTTATAGTCTGAAGTAAAAAAAAAATGTAAAAAGGTAGTCTGAAGTGATATAGTCCAGACACAACTTTACCCCTTCAGCCAGAACCAAGCCTCTCTCAAATTTATACTCAAATATACATAACTAGCTGGACAGCCAAAGTCACGCAGAAGCTGCAAATAGTTTACCATTTACCTGGATTAGTGTCACAAGGAGGGCTCAGTAGACTGTCCTTGCATCCTATTTTTAGGCACCAATGTCTTTGATGGAGCACTTCTGAATCGAGCAAATGACGGTAACTTAATGGTGTTTGGAAACGCTTTGGAGCATTGGAGGCAAATTCACAGCAAATTTGTGTGTGGTGCATGGGGGAAATAGGCAAAAATAAATAGCAGAGTTTTGTTGAGAACAAATCAACTGGCAAATCAACCCAGTGTCTCTCCCTCCCCTGAGGCCATGACAGTTGCTGGTCGCCACAAGACCCAGATTTGTGCACTGACAACAGGTTGGTGGTGCGAAAGGAAAAGGGCAAGCCGTGAAGGAAACATTTTTGATAATGCAGAATGAAAAGAAACGAGGAAGAAGTGAAATTGTATAAGACAGGGATGGGAAGAGGCTGCGCGACTCCAGCTACCATCAGCCACAACCAGCATGGCCAGCGATCAGGGATTATGAGAGATGTAGTAAGCAACATCTGGATGACCTCTGGTTCCCTATCCCTGATATAAAAAAGACAAGCCGACCAAATAAAGAGAAAGATTTGGAAGCACTGGAAGTAGTTACCATATTGGCCCAAATATAAGCCGCACATTTAAAAGTCAAGGGGACTCCTGGCTGCATACTGGATTTTTGTAAGGTTGTGAATATAAGCAGCACTTTAACTTTTCACAGATGGTCAGAATTTTTTTGGGGGGGGAGTACGGCTTTTATTCGAGCTAATACAGTAATACTGCTACTATGCTCATAACACTGCTTCTTTCAATCTGTACCTCTTTAAGGGGGTGGATACCCATGATTTGAGTTAAATTTTAATGCATGTTTAACAGGGATTTCTCTTAAAGGTTTTGCAGCACAGTCCACATAGCTTGGAGGAGCGGTGTGGTTTTGCTGTAACATGCTCTTTTTGAGGAGTACTACAGAACCATGTCAACCGTTTTTGGGTATAGCTTTAATAACTGTTTGCGTTATTTCCATGTGAATGGGCCTCCGAACAGAGCCATCCATTTCGTTGGACATATGGGAGGAGTCATTCTTGGCTAATCCCTTAATCCACCTTAGTACCTTTCTAATTAAAGGACACCCTACTCCTTAAAAATAGTACAGGATGTTCAGTAAGCCAAGCTTATCACTTGTTAATCAGCAGACATGAACTTTCCTTTTGAAATAAGATAGCATCTTGGGCAAGGTTGTCCAAGATGGTTTTGATTTGCTTTATAGGAAATTAAAAAAGACTGATATGGCTTTCATATATTCTTTCAAAAAAACAACCCACTAGCCCAATAAGCTTTGGCTGGAGAGGTTGGCATGTAGAATAATACTGAGCTAGACACACTAGCCCAAAGCAACTTTAAATGTATATTATTTTTTCCACGTTTATAGCTCATTGCAGCTCTGAATGCTGCCACAGAGGAAGGGCACTGTGAATTTGCCAATCATTATTTTGAAAATGACTGGAATATCACCTCCTGGAAAACTATGATGGCCAGGGCTGGAAGCAGATGTGAGCAGATGAATCGGTTTATCTTTAAGCACTAGGCCACATCCCAGACAGGAGAAAGCCAGTTTTCTGTGCTCTCTCCCCCTCTCCCTCACACAGTCATACAATCATGGAATTGGAAGGGACCCAAAGGGTCTAGTCCAAGCCCTACAATGCAAAAACCTCAACTAAAGCATCCATGACAGACGGCCATCCAACCTCTGCTAAAAAATCCTCAAAGGAAGGAGAGTCCACAAGCTCATGAGGGAGTCCATTCCACTGCTGAACAGCTCTTCCTGTCAGAAAGTGCTTCCTAATGCAGAGTCGAAATCTCCTTTCTTGTAACTCGAAACTTTGCTACAGGTCCGGAGCAGGCTTGCTCCATCTTCAGTGTGACAGCCCTTAAGATATCTGAAGATGGCTATCGTATTTCCTCTCACGCACCTCAACGTCTCTCCGTGCAGGCAAGAGACATTGGCTTTGTACACATTAGTGGCTTAGAAATGCACTGAAGTCGAAAATGATGTGTGGTTGGTATCTAAAACCAAGTAAAATCGTGAAAATGTATAAAACTAGTTTGAATCTGTGTTGGAAACGCAAAGGGAAGGAGGATACTTTTTAACCATATGTGGTGGACTTGTGCACAGGTAAAAGCTTTCTGGGAAATGATATATAATGAATTAAAGAAAATGTTTAAAAACAAAAAAGCCAGAAGCTTTTCTGTTAGGTATAATAGGTGAAGAGATACCAAAAGAGGACAAGAGACTTTTTATGTATGCAATGTCAGCAGCAAGAATGCTACTAGCTCAGAGATGGAAGGAAAGAGAAGTCCCAACAAGAGAAGAATGGCGGACAAAACTGATGGAGTACACAGAGAAGATCAAGTATTTTTAAAAGACTGGAGTATTTTCTTAAAAGACCACTGTAAACAGTTAAAATCATTGGCAAGGATGTAATCACTTGTAATGTGGAATTATTTATGGCAACTACAGTCTAGATACATAACAGATGGCTGAAGGAAAAAGATGCAGAAAATTTCATCTTCAATATGGATCCCATGGAGGGAGGGAAGGGGGAAGACACATCAAAATGCAGTACAGTGGTACCTCTGGTTGCGAATGGGATCTGTTCCAGAGGCCCGTTCACAACATGAAAAGCCCGCAACCTGAACCGCCGTATCTGCGCAGCATGATTTGGCACTTGTGCGCATGTGCGAAGCGCAATTTAGCGTTACTGTGCATGCGTGAGCAGCGAAACCCGGAAGTAACCCTTTCCGGTACTTCCGGGTCGCCACGGGACGCAACCTGAAAAAATGTAACATGAAGCAAATGTAACATGAGATATGACTGTACTTCATAAGAAAAGGATGGATATGGATTGGGGCTAATGCTGTGTGCACATCGCTTCTCAAACCAGTGGTGGGTGCAGACTAAATGGGAGCATGGACACAGTTGTGGTCAAGATTCCAAGGGCATCCCAGCCATGCAGAAGCAGCCAAGGCCAGGCAGTGAGAAGCAGGGCCTGGGAAGAGTTGCTAGGATATAAGGTATGGAGGCTGCATTCAGTCCAAAGGATGAAGATTGCCATCCCCACTCACCCCGACTGAGTAATACTGGGGGGAAACTTGGGACATTTTACTTTGTATACAGATAAGTCTTCATATTATAGGTTGAATCACTTTAAAACAATCACCTTAAGCATCTTGTTCCTCCTTCCCGCTACCAGCGCAGCTTTGCCAAATTACAAATGTCAACAAATCATTGCTAAAAATAGGTACTTTTATTCAAATTCATTTCCAATTTCCTTTAAGTGCTTGGATTTTGAGGACAACAAGATAGCTTTTTTTTTAATAAAAGCATACAGGAGTTGACGATACAAAGTTATCTTCAGCAGTGTTTTTCCATTAAACAGTAGATTTCACCCATAGAAGGTGGTCTGTACATAGTTAAGAACATTCTGCACTTGCTTGTTTGAATTTTACCCATCATCAGCACGATCACGTGTAACAGTGAATAACACAGCACCGGTTTGATGCAAAGTGCTTCTAAAACTGGATTCGTACGTTGTTCTTTTGCAGTCTAAAGGAATAGTATTTACACCAATTAGAAATGCTAACACAAGTAGCCTTTTGAAAAATGTGCTTACATTTGACCACATGCCAGAACAAAGAGTATAGCTGAGAATTATGAAAAAGTGGGAGTAGATCGGTTTAGAAGCAAACATGCCAGGTAGATGTGTAGAATTGGCAGGGATCACATAGCAAATCTCTTCTTTTTGCTAGCACGAAGTCAAGATGCACCAGTTTGGAACACCACCCTTGAAAAGGGGTGTGTTTTGGCAGCCTTCTACTCCCATTCAAGACATAGGTCAAAATGCTGCTGTTTTCAGAAAAGCATTGCTCTGGCATTACTTCCCAGGCTACAGGTTACTTCAAGACCCAGTTTGATCCCACCTGGACACAAGATAACAATACCACTGGTTGCTTCAATATTTTAATTCTCAAATTGAATGCATCACAGCTGGGAAGATTCACATTTTGTTGAAAGAAGATAAGAGATGTCGTCTACAAGCAGATTCTCGTTTCTCCAATGATATTTCAGAAAGAAACATCTCACTGAAATCAGTTCTTTCAGCATAAAAAGCACTGAAAAGTCTTTCTGCAGTAGAAGCCGTATCTTTCTTTGGTGCTGGTGGGAGCAAAGCTTGAGCAGATGTTCCTTTTTTTAATTAAAAAAAAAAGAACAGTAGCTTTTACGTATTTCATTTAGTCCAAGGCACCTGTAAAAATACTTGCTGGTGTGAGTCTGAGCAGGTTAATTTGCCCTCTTGTATGATTTTGGTTAGTTAAAAATGCTGCTGCTGCTGTTTTATTTGTCCTTATTTGCATATTATGAATTGAAGTTTTGAGCAGCAGGTCCTTCAACAAACAGTAAATAAAAGCCTGATGAGAAACATCTATAATTCAGCACATAATGTTACTGAAGTCATGGCAGGGAGGGAAGGGGGGAGACCACATTTGAGAAGGAGAAAACTATTGCATAGATTTGTTCAGTTTTTCCAAGCTGACAAGGGCAATATGCCTTTAACGTACGTAATACTGAACGTGGTAGACTGTTGCTGCCTTTTGAAAAATGTTCAGGGTGGATTCCAATACTGTCCTTCCGTTTGCAGAACTCCTGTGAACAGAAGTGAGTTTTTGCTGATTGTGTATTTCCTCTGCAATCCCCATTGCCTCTCCCCAGCCCCGCTCCAGATGGTTGTCAAATCCTCCAGCAAAGTCAGAGATGGTGTGAAGGGAAGGGGCATTTGGCAAAACTCACTCCCCTCACTCCTCCGTTCACAGGGTCAAAAACCTTTCCACAAGCAAAAGAACAGCACTGGATACAATTCTTAAAGTCAAACATTGTTAGAAATCCTGATTTAAATTCTATTAAAGGCCTACAATTTCCACGGCCATTTGAATACAATTTGGAAGGCAACAAGAGCGAACTGCAAGATGTAAACAAGGCAAGAGTAAATCTGTATTTTCAGTTGGGGCGTGGGAATTCCCATATAATGTGTTAACATGATAAGGCGGCGAGGCACCAAAAACTTTAAGCGGATTATAAACAACACCTGTACAGCAAAAGCAGGGATGATCAACAATGGGCCAGTTTGTAAGAAAACGGTTGATGTGCACTCACAATGTTCCCAGGTGAAGGTATTCAACGTTTTGGAGAACATTCTAAAGAGTTCACTGCAGGATCGGCATGGTTTTCAACACTGCTCAGTGACTTTTTTTAAAAAAAGAGGACCACCACTATATCATATACTCTGAACTCAGATTAATTTTATAAAGTCATGCAAGCTAAGGTCTCTTCCTTGAAGAGAGGTTAAAGAACACTTTTACAAAAGTATGGTCAGTTTCAGAAGAACTATACCAAAACATGCTTGAAAGGACTACAGTATTTGGCAGACTTGTTTTCTTCCGTTGTCACCACACAAGAAAATTCCACCTTGTGTTGGTCCACTGAATCGTTGCTCTAAAGACCTTTTGATTAAATGTCTCTGCTGATCACTGTTATTGTGCATATTTTTGAAGGTGGGCTTGCAACATACCAGACTGAACTTGCCCAAGATATGAATGCTAGTTTTGCAACCTCTTTCCATAAAACAGAAGGGGAATGCAATTTTAAGGTTTCCCAACCCCAAATAAATCTGATATGTAACAAATGTTTTACAGCAGCTCTTCCCGCCCCCTGCCCACCCAAAATCAGATAATGTAATAATCAGTGCAAGCAGGACCACAGTCCCAGTTCTCTGCCTGGGAAGTATCTTGACAGTAGAATTAAGGGGCATATTCCAACATCTCCTGGAAACGCAAGGACAGAACTGGTCTCATTTCTTCCTCAGCGTCATTGTCAATTTTACATTTTATCTGAAATTCAGCATATTCAGTAAACACTCAATAATTTAAAATATTGAAGCATTTTAAACACTAAAGTTTCCCTCATCTGCAACTCCTGTAACGCTCTGCATGCACACACCAGATGCACACAGACTGGCCATCAAAAGAACTTCTTGGCTGCAGCTTCTTGTTGAGTCCTGCACGCAAACAAAAAGGGGAGAGCAATTAGCAAAACCAAACACAGGAAGCCTTTTGCTCATTTCAGCAAGGCAGTACCTCTTTCAGATCTAGAAACTTCAGATCTAGAATTCAGAGCAAGGGTGCAAACATCAGCCAGAGTGGTACAAGCACTAGTCTGGGCTCCCTCTTTCATGGACTAAGACTAGAAGCAGAGCAGGCATGAACCACCCCTCCAGCTGAACCTGAACCAACTGAGTCAACTCTTCAGACATGCAGGCCCAAGTGTGGTTAGGGCCAAGCTGAGTTTTCAAAATCGTTTCAGGTTATTTCAAATAATAATTAAAAAAGCTTTGTGGAAGTGTGGCCATTTTAACCTACTTTATTTTGCACTAACTTTTTGGTCCTTTTAGGGACAAACTACCTACACCTGTATGTAGTGACTCTGTTGGAGAAGATCCTTGAAAGTAGGAACATTGAAGCAAAGAAGGGATGGCTGGGTGGGTGGGGGAAGAGAATGGCGTTTAACTCTTCCTGTGGAAGTCATTTCCCTCCTAAACTCTCTGTCCTCCACCAGTTTGGAACCGTGGGTGGCTGGAGAAATGGCTCCCAAAAGTTGCTCTTATGCACTGCAAAGCAACTATTCCCCAAGAGCATGCTGCGCAAATAGAGGAGACAACAAGACTATTGTTAACACAGCTGCCGTGCAGTGTGTCGTCTAGCCTGCAAGATCTTGTCCACTTGTGTTCTACAGAACTTGGCACTTCTAGCAAACATAATCTCTCTATCTGTCACTTGCCCCCAGAATCAGGCCCGCAAAGCCATTTGAAGTGGCTTGCCAGCCTCCTCCCAATTGCTGCAGCCAGCCAGGAGGAGTGTCTTCCCCCACTCCATATCCAAATTAGCAGAGAGATCATGCTTGCCATTAACTTGCATGGGGAGCAGAGGGGAAGGAGGACACGCCCACCTCAGAAACAGCAGGTGAGAAGGAAATCCTGTCCTTCCCCAGCAAGAATCCCATTAGGGTCCTCGATGGGGTGTGGGCTTCTCCACCCCACCCCATTGCTTTGGGGGCTGCAGCCTTCTTCCACCTCCACACAAGTATGCCTGGTGACTATGTGTGGCTGAGTGTGGTGTGCACAGGAAGGAACTACAGGTTCCGTGGCTACGTGGCCCTACATCACTGCTGCCATGCAGTATGGTGAATGCAACACTCAAGCTGGGGGGTGGGGGAAGCCAGCCCTGCCCTAGGGCAAGAAAAAGGTGTAGGCAGTGCTAATCTTAAAAGCTGACATAAGAGAAAGGGCGATGCAATTGCTTCTTTGTCCCGCGGAAGTGTACTTTGAACTTTTGGGAACCCTTGATTAGAGAGGTATGTTATTGGAAGTTGCCAGGCTTCAGTTGCTAATGAGAAGCTTAACCTAACAGCCTCAATACTGGACACGGGTGCATTGCTTTCCTACTGCGGAATTTAAGGTGGGGTGGCACAACTATCTTAGTTCATGCTTTAGGATGCAGACTGGCTGAGGAAAAATAGCTCAGACTCCTGAAATATGGAAGACAATATAATGAAGTGGTTAAGATCCTGGAAATGATGGTCACAAAAGAGAGGGAGGAGCTGTGCACTAAGAAGACACTCCTTCTCAGGAGTTCCACTCAGATTTCATCTCTGCAGAAAATTTCTTAAGTACTTGTGTGCGATTCTGAAAAACTGTCTGAAGTCAGAAATCCACCAGTGTGTGCCTTTAAACTCAAGCTCTGGAGAAGAACTGGGCACTTCACACAGTGAGCTTCAGAGATCTGAAAACCAGCCAGAGGTTCCTCACTTTCAGAGTTTCACTGAGGCTCAACACAGCTTCAGGGTGGTTCTTATTGAGCTCAGAACAGGGAGGACAAGAGTGTGTGGCTCCCTGCAAGTTGGGCAGGGGACCTGAGAAATTCCAAGCACCTCTGAAACGCTCTCTGATACTGCAAGGAAGACCTTAGAGGGCAGGGTGGAAAGGGAGTTTTGGCTAGCCACCAAGTCATCCTGGCACCAATGACAGGGCAAAGCCTACCATTTATTTCATTTTGTTCAGACAAGAGAAGGTTTTTACACATCCCTCTCTGCAGTTACTGATGCCTGCTTAGGAGGGACTGTTTTGCACTTTCAAGCCACTGAAATCAATTCTATTCCAGCACGATGCAGGCAAAACACATTCCAACTTACCTATACATGATGTAACCGATGAACAGTAAAGTCTGGACTGCTACAAATATAAAGAAGTGTGTTGTTGATAAACACGATGGAAACTGTGGCAACTCTGGACATTTAGGTTTTTCATTTGATGGCTAGAAAGCAAGAGGGAAGAGAACAATTTCTCAGCAAATGCAATACGCAGTAGGGAAGGTTTCCCTTATGCTTCCGTGTAAGAGAGTGCAAGGAATACTTGTGAATGTACCAGAGTGTTGGTATATTCACAGGAGGTAACCAAGCCTACCAACAGGCAGAGATTTTGGGCATCACTCTAGAACTTCAGGTTCTGGAGGGCCCTTTGGCAAGACAATTTTCTCACCAGCTCTTCATGGCTATTGCTCCCAATGTTGCTGCTTTCCCTTCATCACTGTTATGTCCTTGCTGGCCACAAAAGAGACCCAATAGTCAAGTGAGCAGGTGGGTGATTGATAATCCTCCTGCTCATTGCTGCTGTCAGTTCCTTCTGGGCCAGGGAGAAAAGGGAAAAAAGCAGGCAGAGAGGCAACCACGAGGAGCAGCAGCAGCAGCAGCAGCAGCAGCAGCAGCAGCAGCAGGGGCCAGGGCTTCTTGGCAGTGGGTCTCCTGTAGAGGAGTGAGCCTTGATAGATGAGCTATCATGCCAACACCATCCAAAAGAGTGGCAATATAGGTTTTTACAAGCAAATGTTGACATTTGGATTTTAGTCTTTTATCTCAAAATGACTCAAGACAGTCCTACTATCAGAAAACAAAAAATACTTCAAAATTACTTCAGAATAAAAATTTAGCAATAAAACCAGTGAAACCTCAAGTGTCTCCTGCTATGCATATTCTCTCTCTCTCTCTCTCTCTCTCTCTCTCTCTCTCTCTCTCTCTCACACACACACACACACACACGAGAGAGAGAGAGATCCACCCAAGAAGCGTGCAAAAATGACTGGACAGGCACCAGGTGAAAAAAAGCAAATTTGCATCACCATCCCAAGCATGCTTACTTGGAAACCTAACTGAATGTCAATGGGAAGGAAGTGTGTGCAGAATTTCACATGCACAGCCCTGGTCTGACAGCCCCCTCTGGAGCCTTGGGGGGGCTTCTGAGTGGCTCCGAAGCTTTGGAGCCAATTAGCATTGTCACAGACCACCTTGGATCCAAGCATCTATGAGGTAGCGATCCTTGCCCAAGTCAAAAGCCCAACCCTGGCACCTTGCCAGGCCTTAAAACACTCCCTTGGTAGCATGCAAGCAGACACAGTGCAGCAAACTGTTTCCGCATTTGACAAGAGGCTGCAGTACCATGTTCCTCTGGACTAGATGTTCGATGTCCCTCTTTACTACATGGAGATGCTCCTTGATGTCGTTGAAGTGCTGGGTTGTTTCATAGATTCCACCAGCAGAGGCAGCATGTTGATTACCACTGACTAGCCTCAGTGTTTCTCCCACAGAGTTCCTGGGAAGAGACAAAAAAACCCAATAGTGATATTTTCCCTCCCAAACAGAGGTTCGCCCTCCTTCCCAAAGTAAGCAGCCGTAAGAGAGGATCAAAAGCTTCTCTAGCCTCCTTACAGCTGCAAAGCTAACAGAGGCAAACAACTCTCTTAGCACCGTTTGTTTGGTCCACTACTTGCGAGGGCCAAGGAAAAGAGAGACAAGATAAGAGCAAGCACTCTATTCAAACAGTCCCATTGTGTACTGCTTATTCCCATGTACGGAGCCAAGATGCAGCAGATGGGAGTGAGCAGCCAAGGGTGAGATTCTAAATAATCTTGCCCAGTCCAAGGAAGGTGGGGTTAAAGGTCCCTTTTGCTTGGGCTGTGTTTCACGTAAGACAGCACACCTCACTGGCTGTTCAAGATTGCCCAAGTCAAGCTGCAGTTTGAGTGTTTCCTGCTGTCCAGGAGTGCACACCTAGCTAGCCTTGTGTGTTGTCTGGGTGTGGAGAGCCAATCGGAAACACATGCCCCAAATCAAGGCATTTTAGAATAGGCATCAGGAAAGCCCTTACACTAGCCCTATAGTTATATGCATTTCATAAGGGGTGGAGATCCTGTACATATCTAGATGTTGTTTAGAGTCCAGCTCCAAATCTGGCTCCCCGCACCCCAAAATTATATCAGCTCTCCTCAGGTGTAGTCCTATACACGTCTGCCCAGAATTAAGTCCCACTCAGTTAAATGGCACTTACTCCTAGGTAAGTAGACTACAGCCTTGATCAGCAGCACAGTTGACTGGGTGGTATAAAAGTGCCCAAGTAAAGTAGAAGTAAAGTGAAATAAAAAAATTTTTAAAGGAAAAATAAAGTAAGAAAACCCACCATTCTTTAGTAATGAATTCTAAAAAAAATTCTATTATTCTACTCTGCAGATTATGATGCAGCTATGCAGTGTTTCAATGTAAGCCTTCGGCAACCTAGCTGTGTGCAATAAAATATTTTGTGGCTGTCGCAAGGCTTACAACTTTGTTCCAAAGACTGGTCTGAATCCAAGTCTCCCAAAGCTTTAAATGATGTCAAAACTCTAAGGAAGCTAAAATCTGTTTCAAGCAGCAGAATATGCTTTAGGGATAAGCAAAGATTTAAAGACATGGCCCATGATTACCTTTTATACGACAAATTTCATTTCCCGCGTGCATCAATGCAATACACAGAATTATCTTGGAATAAATTCATTTTCTGCTCTTACAAAAAAGAAAATTAAAGCCACAAAAAGTGCAGATGCTGTAACTGGTGATATTAGACATCTAAACTGATTGGATAAGGGAGGCAGGCCTGTTTCTTAATCAATATGTTCATATAAGTTTCTTGTTGTGATGCCTCTTTCCAGTTGCAAAGAGGATTAGCATCTACAGCGACATATCATCATATGAATGATAATCCCTTTCATTGTTAACAGAATAATCAAAGTCTATGCCCCAAATTTGCTTCTATTAATTTACTTGAAACTTCACATTTGCTTGGACAAAAGATGATTTCACAGCAACTCTTTGTTCAGAGACTTACCCTGTAGCCTTTAGTAAAGCTCTTTATTCAGCCATATAATAACAGTGATTGCCACTTTACTTAAAAGAACCGATTCAAATTACTGCTTCGTGTAAACATTCAAACACACTGGAAAGCTCATCTTCATTTAAGTGTTGCTATGTGCTGAAGTTAAGCATAAACGCTTCATGTTTTAAGCAGGCATTGTTAAGATGCAACATTTGCAGATATGAATGATTCATTGGTTACCAGTTGCATAAGATTTAAATTAGCAAAACATGGAGTTGAACTACCTCCTGGATCCCAGAACCTTGTTTAAGACAGGAGTTGGGAACTGGCCCGTCCGATGTTGCTGGAATCACGATTCCTATTAGCCCCAGACAACATAGCCAAGGGCCACAGGTTCCTCAACATTGGTTCGGGATTAGAATACTGTTTTAGGAGACCAAGGCTCAAAGGCATCAAAGTCACTGGATGAAACGTATCTCTTGGCCTCATTTGCCCCAACAATTATTTAAAATAGAACTGTTTATGTGCCACATGTGTACCGTATTTTTCGCCCTATAAGACGCACTTTTTCCCCTCCAAAAATGAAGGGAAAATGTGTGTGCGTCTTATGGGGCGAATGCAGGCTCCTTGGCTTCAGCGATAGCAACGCGAAGCCTCCGAAGCCTACGCTCCGGAGGCTTTGCATTGCTTCCGCTGAAGCCAGGAGAGTCTGCTCTTTGAGGCTGGCGGTGGGGGAAAGCAGCGCCTCCTCCATCGCCAGCCCCAGAGGATGGGGGGCAGCGGGAAGGCGCGCGCCGCCTTCCCGCTGCTCCCCGACCCGACTTTGAGGCTGGCGGTGGGGAAAGCAGCGCTTCCCCCATCGCCAGCCCCAGAGATTGGGGGGCAGCGGGAAGGCGTGCGACGCCTTCCCGCTACTCTCGAACCCTCCTGTGGGCTTTTGCGGGAGATGGGTAATTCCCCCACCTCCCGCAAAAGTAGGCAAAAGCCGTGCGCTCTTTAAAGGGGCTCCGCGGCTTCTGCTGGCTTTTCTAGGAGGTGGGGGAATTCCCCCACCTCGTAGAAAAGCCCGCAGGAGCCGCGCACCCTTTGAAGAGCGCACCGCTCTTGGGGGCTTTTCCCTGAGGAGGGAGAAGGGACTGAATGGCCGTTTCAGTCCCTTCTCCCTCCTGGTCGAAAAGCCCGTAGGAGTCGCGCACGGCTCCTGTGGGCTTTTGCGGGAGGTGGGGGAATTCCGCCACCTCCCGCAAAAGCAGGGAGAAGGTCTTGGAGTAGCACACAGGCTGTGTGCAGCCTGTCCGCTGCTCCCAGAGCTGCGGGGGGGAAATCATATTTTTTTCCTTGATTTCCCCCCCTGAAAACTAGGTGCGTCCTATGGGCCGGTGCGTCCAATAGGGCGAAAAATACGGTATATTGTTCCAGAAAAATATAGACCGTTACATATTTATCAGGGAATTCCCAGGCTTAAGTAAGGTTGTTGTTGTTGTTGTTTTAAAGATTATAATCAAGTAACTCATCTACTTGTCAAGTTACCAGAAATGCAAATGTTATGGATCAAAAATCCCAGTAAACACTCAACACAGAGCACTTTATTTCAACAATGCTCTGGTCAAAAAGGGAAGCGGACCAATTTCTTCTACATAAGCTAGAAGTCTTTTCTAATGAAGCGATTAGGAAACATACAAATCTTGATATGAAAATTACAAGGACAGTAAGTCTTTTCCCCTCTGGCAATGGCCACAAAGGCCAGGAAGCTGGGGGTTGGGGATACTGATTTGTTTTTGTTTCGTATCCGCAAGACATTCTTTAATCTCAAGCTGAAAATATTAAGATGATGTTACGCAAAAGCTTTCTTAATAAGTAGTCACTAAAAGGGCAGGCTTCTGATGTTAACAAGGAAATCTAATTTACTTGTCCGGCATAAAGATTTGCCAAGAATATTAAAATAAAAGCCGTCCCCAAGAAACAAGGGTGAAAATGGAAGTACATTCTATAATCTTTATTCTATAAAAGCTGACCTACTTAGGCACACTGAAGGAGCAGTCCTTGAACCATTAATAGCGATAAACGTTGACGGTTCAAAGCCGTTGCGTGAAGATTGCAAGAAAATTTCCTACAAGGTATGTCCCTCTCTTGTTTTCAAACTGAACACAGGGGCGACACAAGCTCACAGGCATTCTGATGGGCAGAGCCCAGTAATGAATCTGTCACAAAACAACTGCTTGGGCGGGTGCTTACTCTGTGTCCAAGAACATGTGTCGACACTTGGTACATCTCCCTCTGGGAGTGAGAGGCAAGTGCCAGCTTCCTGGCAAAAGCTTTAGAAGAGGGGTAGCCAATGGGGAGTCCTCTAGGTTGTTCCAAACTACTAACTCCCATCATCCTTGACCATTAGCCATGCTACCGCTGCTTTAGACCGCTCCGTAGGTAGGGCTGCATAGAGGGCACAAAGGCCACACTTTGTCCAGCAAGCTAGATTGCGCTCATTCACACGGTCCTCTCAACTATCAGCCCTAAAGCTCTCCTCTCGCGCCAACAAACCTTGACAAACAGCTACTCAAAACTCCAATGCCAGAACTGTTGGTTTCGCAGGCCTACCACCTGGAGCCCTCTCCCATTTTATCGTCATAAAGTGACCTCGGTTTACCCAAACACATGCTATTTTAGGGGAAAACTCTACAACCTTACGTATTTGCTCGCATTTCAGAGTCCCCTAGAAGTCTGTAAATACACTGGGTGCTGCACGGTGTAAAATGCTTAAGCAGTGAACAGAGAAAAAAAATGAATAGAAAGGAGCCCTACACAAATAAACAGAAGGTAATGAGGCTTCCTATTAGGCAGCTTACCCAATATAGTGCCCTCCAGATGATGTTAAACTACAACTCCCATCAGCCCCAGTCAGAATGGCCAATGGCCAGGGATGATGGGAGCTGTAGCCTACAAAACTTCTGGAGGGCATCAGGTTGGCTGCTACTCCTTTAAATTAAAAAAAGGAAGCCTAGAAAAACATTCTAACCCTCTAAGAGAATGCAGTGGTTTTACAGAAGGTGTATATATCACCCTGCTTTTCTGCAATTGGTTTAAAATTTCTCAATCCAGCTTTTGGGGAGGGGGGCTAGCAGGTCTGAATGACAGAAATTCTATTTTCTGTTGGCTTCTTGCAATAATGTGTCAATGTGTTATATTGCAAAATAATATTGCAATAATGTATATTGCAATATTATTGCAAAATAATATTGCAATAATGAATCGGTGGAGGTAGGGTTTGCCTTGGTGGCTTCTAAACTTAGAGCCAATTTTCTACCTTCTCAGTAGTGTGATAAATAAGTTAAACTATTATTGTGCACATTTCGTTTTGTTGTAATTATTCTTTGTTCCACTATCATTCATGGTTGCAATGATAAAGGCTAACTGAGCAAAGATAACACTTTTCTCAAGCGCGTTATGAAGAGCAAGGAAATCCCAGGTCCCAACACTTCTGTATATGCACCAGGCAACATGAAACACAACTCAGAAACAAACTGGGGGTGGGTTACATCCTCTTTTGTGCATGCATTCTTACTTCATTTCGATGACTTGTCTCAGGACCTCCTCTTGAGTTCTTACAACATTATCAAGCTCCTGTTGGGAGACCTTAAGGAAACACAGAAAGAGACACAAACCCAATACAGTTAGTGAAGAACGGCAAAGAAGGGGACCTGAGAAACATGCATGAACTGCGTGTTTTGCTTGCCTGGCCTGGCTGTACTGGGCCTCCACTTCCTCTTTTGGAAATCTCTTCTGTCACTGTAGAGACGTATCTCCTCTGCTCATCCAGAATCATGTCCAACTGCCTGTTGAGCTGCTTTATTTCAAGATGAATTCGATTCTGGCCTTCAAAGATTTGCCTAAGCTCACGATCACTCACAGTCTCGTAGAGATCATCAGCTTAAAAAACAAATAAGAAACAAACTGAAAGGACATTCTAGGTATACGTTATCAATGTTAGAATTCCTGCTCCGTAATTGCAGTCATGGGATTGTTGTGTTTTACATGACGGTGTATGTTTCGACTCCACAGAGTGGGAAGTGACGGAGACAGGATGTTTGTGTTACTGTGTTCCGTGAAGTGGGACTATTGTCCTTTGTTCCTTTTCTCTTTGCTGTCTGATGCTAGAGAGGGAGCCATGTTGCAGTGATCCATGTGTGTTTATATGTAAATAATGTCAATGAAATGAATGTCAATGAAATCACGCCGAGAAATGAGCCTGAGTTTAGCTTGATTTGTCCAAACCCGGCTCATGGTTTGCTTCCCTCCAAACCATCAGCAGAACACAAAGTTTGTTCTTGGTTTCCACTCGTGGTTGGCTTGGAGAGAAGGAAGTCATGAACCCAGGTTTGGATGACTGAAGCGACACTTGCTTGCTTCCTGGCAGCAGCACTGTGCAAATGAAGCAACCATTATTGTAGCAGCGTGCACAACCATACCGCTCAATCATTAAAAACCATAGCTTATTTTTATTATGGTTTAAGATGTTACCATAGCAGATGTCTAACTGCAAATCAAGATGAATGCATCACAAGAAGGCAAATATTTGAAACCGAGTCATCCCTCTTCCCAGTCACCTAGCCACTTACTAGGCTGCCCTTGCATGTCAGGGTGCTCCTTCTGAAATTCCTCCTTCTTTTTGTCCAGCTCTTGCTGGAAATGCTGAAACTCTTCTTGATATTTCTCTTTGTCCTTTTCAGGAATTTCTGTATCAGGGGGAGGCTATAAAACCAATTTTAAGAGAAATTTGTTTAGGAGGACATTCTCAATGTCTCCAGCAAATATCTTTGGTATTCGACATCCAGACCAACCCCTACCATTAGCAGCCAGAAATGTTAGCATTTGTTCACATGACTTTCTCCTAATGAACTAACAAATCCCTAATATACCACTTCCCTCTGGCCTGTTCTCACACACAAACAACCAAGCGTGGACCAGTATTTTTTAAATCATGCTGACCATGTTGACAGATGGTACAATTAGAAGACCACACCCCTCTAACCTGCATCCAATCCGTTCAAAGCAACAGCCGCATCTAGTTCTGCATTGCATTCTCACCCACATTGCTCTGGGCAAGCAATTTCATCCCAACCACACAGCACCTTGTACATGCATTACAGCTGCTGAATTCAAGCAATCATGGTTTTCTGACATCCCAATGTGTGTTTTTGGCTAGGCCAAATCAAGACACTGCAAAGTTTAAGGAAAGGACTTCATAACCAGTGTGCCGTCACCTACTACCTGGAGCCCATCAAATTCATGAATGTAATATTCAAATATTGATGTCAATGACAGCTCCTCAGTCATTAAGGCTTCAGCGTGTTCACTTTAAAGAACCTATGTGGAAGCGACGTTCAGCTAAATAACTCTACAGCCATTCTTTTCTCCTTATCCAAAGGCTAGGTATCATTGACTGAAAGTAGAATTTAAGGTAATACATTAGAACTGAAGCACAAATTGGCAGATAGTTTCCAGAAGGGTGATGGCTGCCAAAACACCATTATATATAAAAAGAAGGAAGTGCCCCCAGTTGCAAGCCAAACATTCATCTTTTGTTTCATTTAAACACTCTTCAAACTGTGAGAGTGAAGTATTATCCAGTGCTGACATGAACGGGGAAAATATCTTTTCTCACAAAGCCCCTGTCACACAAATACATCGAGGGAAGTAATTTTTATTGCCCAGGGATGCCTACCGCGACTTTGCTAGGCTCTGTCAACTGGAAAGTCAGGAAAGACAAGACATCATGGTCATCTGGGTAAAAAACAAACAAACCCAAACACAGCAAACGATTAGCTCTGATTGTTCCAACACAGTAGAATGACATCAGTATAAAAGAAAGTTCATCTCTGTACCTGGTCCACTGCGTGACCAGCAGTACCACACATTTAAGATTGAGATGCATCGACAGATATGCATTGCAAGGCTGACCGTCAGCATCTGGGGCCCCAGAGAGCTGACTGTGGCAGACTCAAGCATCATGGCACTAAGAGACTTTGGGCCTCTATTTCCTCAAACAACAATCTCCCTGCTCCCAAAGCTCTTGATGGTGAGGATCTTAAAGGACATCAGATTGAGCCTCCATGAAGTTAAAACCAGCACCCTCCTAGACTGGGCACAGTGCTATACAGAAGCCCTCCTATTGGAGCCAATGCTCTTGACTCTATCCCTCTCCATCAGGAAGAGAAACTCACAAAGGAGTCTCTGCCCAACTCCACCCACCAATAGCACTGGTATGTACAAGTGCCGTGAACCAGAAGCGATTTAACCAAAAGGAACGCATCTAGGGCAACGCCTTGAACTTCTACATCCTTGTCTAATTCCTTTCTTCTGCAGACTTCCACAAAGCACATTAGCATCAGGTGCCAGTCATGGTTGCCGATTCTCTTGTTACTAAGCTGGCAGACATTTCACAATTTAGCAGTTATTAATTTACCCAAGGGAGAGGGGAAGTCTTTGCTAAAAAGGAAGGAGAGAAGGTACTAAAAATCACCTGCAAGGCCACCAGTTGCTGCAGAGATCCCAAAGTATCCATTTGAAGGAAGCACCATGTTTTCCACTTTGGCACAAAACTCATAGTCTTCTTTGTCTGGAGTAAATCCATTGTTGATCAATATCTTTTAAAAAGAGAGAGATGTAAAGATAGGAAGTTGCCTTATACAGTGTTTGGCCAATTCCCTGTCTGGCCCATATAGGTCTACTTCAACTGGCAGAAGCATTCTGAGGGTTTCCTGACATTCTGCCACCTGAGATTTAGTAGAGATGCTAAATGTATGTCAATTACAGTGGAATTCCTCTGTACCCACCCGCAAACATATGGTTCTTCCAGTTATATGAGGAACTCATTGTGATGCCCAAGGCCAACTAGCTTGCTCCTACATCTTAATCTGTGTAAATTATGCAATAAAATTGTAATTTAAAACACTATTTAACTTTCCTTTAATTAGGGGCACCATCTAATTCAAGCCTGTAGTGCAGCCTATTTATTGAGAATTCCATTCTTTATACCTAAAGGCACAATGAATGATAATAATCCCTAGTTACCCTGCAGTCCTTACTATGAATGCAATCAATACAGTGCCACATTTTTCCCATGCTGCACCCAATTTCTGTTTAGCTTTGAGAAGGGGGAAATGTTGTTCTGCGAGATGCAACAGGTCAAACTATAAACAAATGGAACACAAACTCTGATTGTACAAACTACCTGGCCTCTCCTAGCAAAGACACACACATCTTGCTTTCATTAATAATCTTTCCCAGCTTTTAAATCCCTAAGGAAGTATGCCTGCTCAGAGACTGCAACGTTAAAATGTGCACATACAGAAAAGTATAGTGAGAGGAATATAATGAGAATTAAGAGTACATACAGTCAGCGTCTTTTGGTAGTATGTGATCTTTGCTCGAACAGGGTAAGGTTTGTTACGGAAGTCTCTTTGACACGACGCCAGTGCTTGTGTGGAACCATCACTTTAAAAGGAAACAAACTTTAAAACCAGAAATATGGGATAATACACACAGGTGTGCAGAGTTGACATCATGACTAGAATAAAGTTCAAGCGATCTAATCAAGAAATGAAATACTTATCATAATTTCCATTAATGTACACTCTAAAGAAGAAACCACATGCAGCAAAAATCCCCTCTTTGCCAGGAACTGCAAGTGGTTTAAAAAACCACTTGCAGTTCCTGGCAAAGACTCAGGGAAGCCTAACTACTGTTAGCCATGATATGAAACCTGGCATCGTCTTGATCTGTTTTTAGGCATGAGGTTAAAAAAATAGTTCTATTCACCAATGCCTTTGGAGCTCAACTCTGCATATTTTTAGTGGGGTGGAGTTGAATTTGATTTGCTCCTTTATTATTATCATTGTCTTTTAGGTTGTTTTTACCCTTGCTTTCATATCTGTTTCTCAGTTGCTTTGAGTTCATTTTTCCTACTCATTAATAGTAATAATAAAAAACGGCGATATTTGCATCAGCGCACATGCAACACGAAAACGCTTACAAAGAAACAACTGTATTTGGGGAATCCCAAATATACACCCAGCTTTCGCTCATTTTAGAACATGATGCAACCATCTGTCATTGCACAGGAGGAAATCAAAATGAAAGCAAACAAACATAATTTACTTAAATAATTTTCACCCTGGTTTATAAGTCTTCCAAATATCTTTCCACAGACAACTTACTTTTGATGGTCATAATGGAGCTTGCCATTGTTGCCAACAACAATCACCGCTGGGTTGTTTTTCTGAGGGGGAAACACATATCAAGATAAAAGTCTCTCTCAAAAGTGGTTTTTTAAAGTCTAATCTGGAACTCATCTAACTTGAAAAGTGACGCTGCTTAGCAAAAAACCTAGTACAATGCTTCTGTGAAGTTTGTGGTCCTGGATCATGCACTAGTTGTAATCTGAGGCATTATCAGAGTTCAAGAACACATTGCAGCCAGGCAAAAAGCACTTGGGGTGAGAAGCAGGGCCAGTGAGGGGCCTATGAAGTGTTCAGAGAGCCAGTTAACACAACTTTTCAACTGTGTGGAGGGGGTGTATTTTTTTTGTTTGTTATTACTGTATGTATTTTTGTGTTTTTATACTGTAAACTGCCCCATGATCTTCACATAATACAGAAATTTATTAAATCATGACACTTGATACAAATACAGATAGGTAGCCGTGTTGGTCTACAGTTGACAGAATGACAGTTCTCTTTCTCAAGCTCTGGGAGGAAGACCTTTCATTGCCTACAGACAGCCACCCAATCTTAAACAACTCCTAACCCACAATAATACTACAACCAGACGTAACACGGACACCGGCACCAGAGCCTGCAATAAACCCAGATGCCAACTTTGCTGCCACATACACCCGGACAACACCATTACTGGCCCCAACAACATCACACATACCATCTCGGGACTATTTAATTGCTCATCGTCTAACATTGTATATGCCATCAAATGCCAACAGTGTCCCTCAGCTCTCTATATTGGACAAACAGGCCAAACCTTACGCCAAAGAATAAACAGACATAAATCGGACATCAAGAATCACAAGACAGAGAAACCAGTAGGAGAACACTTCAATCTCCCAGGACATTCTATACAAGATCTCAAAGTAGCTGTATTACTACAAAGGAATTTCAGAAATAGACTGGAAAGAGAAGCTGCTGAATTGCAACTCATTACCAAACTTAAAACCATGGAGAGACCTGGTCTGAACAAAGACATTGGATTCTTATCTCATTATACATGACAAAGCCATTTTTCACCTTCTCACCCCTTGCTTTTTCCTGTAATACCTATTGCAGTCGTTAAGAGTCGTCAACAGGCTCATCACAGCTATCTGCCAACCACCCATTCCCACCACCCTTCTGAGTAATACCCCTCCCCACCTTCTCACTATATAGAAGGATCTGGCAACTTCTATTTCAGTGTATCTGAAGAAGTGTGCATGCACACGAAAGCTCATACCAAGAACTAACTTAGTTGGTCTTTAAGGTGCTACTGGAAGGAAAAAAATACTTGATACAGACTATTCATATCTTATTAGAGAATAAACAATGCCAACTTGAAGCATTAGTATTCACGAATAAGAAGATTAACAGTAAAAGGCATTGTTCAGAAGTATGCAAAGAGCTAAGTAAAGCTAGACAGCTTAACACACAACAGGAAAAATCAAAGCCAAGGACTTTTAAGACTTGGTGCGATACCACTATCTCTAACAAAATAACTGAGAAGCAGTCAAAAAACCCCAACAAAACCTACCAATGAAATAGCTCTTTATATTGGGCCACACCTGTTCAGCAAGACTTGCCAACATAAAGAACTTTGGGTGAGGCCCTTAAACTTTTAAGAAAAAGCAACTGATTTTTACACAAAAGTCTCTAGACTTCATGCAAAAGGAGCGCTAATTCAGAGATTAAGAGAAGCTGCTCTTCCTTCTCTACCCCCACCACTTCATTAGTTACAGTTAGGTTTGATTTTTTTTTTTTTTACCAACAACTTCAGTGTTATTGCATTTTCACATAAGACATGGAAGGGAAGAAGTCAAACTCACGAAGAACAGGCCTAAGCAACATAATCTAGCTTGTCATGAGGGCTATATGGAACCTCTGTATTTCAAAGGCAGCATACCTCTGAGTATCAGTTCCTGAAAAGCAACAGTGAAAGAAAGCTACTGCCTTTTCCCCATCTATGGGCTTATCAAAACTATCTGGTGACAAAGCCAGACGAGACAGACCCTTTTGCCTAATTCAGAAGGCACTTGCATCCATTCTAGCTCAACAGAGAATATGTACGAATGCATTCTCTTCCAATGTGTTCAAATGCAGAGCTACCCTTACATTATCCTGAAGCATCTTGCACATACCCACTCGATCTGCATAGATGGGTGGGCATTATGCACTATAACAGTTTCCCCAGTGAACAAGTTTCCACTTTGGAAAGGGCCAAGGTTTTGGAAATGAAAGGGTCAAGGTTTTGTTTTAAAAACACAACAATGCAATTACAAAATAAATAAATAAATAAATCGTTTTATGTTTGCCCCAACATGCTATCCACTCTAACAATATATGATGGGATACCATGTAAATAGTTAAATGATCTTCAAGGAACCCAAGCATTTATTACCTCCCAATCCTTTGAACAACTGACCTGATACAGATGTTCATAGGATCCTGTGCTAAGATTCTACTACTGGCAACAAGAGACAGTTTATGAGCCTGCTCTGCAAAATATATTTTAGGTGGCAATTCTATGGCAAGTCATTAAATTCAGTAGGACGTGCTTCCAAGTGCAAACTGGCTGTAAATTCACATGTTCTGCATCAACTATCTTAAGAAATGGGCATCTAGAGTCTACAGAACCTCATACAAAATAGGGTTACTACACACACTATTAGAGAACTTTATTTGCTGTGCATATTCTGTATGGCTTTCCACTAACCTTTGCATCGTTGTCAAATGAGTCAAAGAAGATGCCAACTCCATTCCAGTTATCTGCTGCTCCGAAAACAGGACCGTCTAAGCCTTGTTCTTCTGTAAACCAGACTGCCTATTTAGAGAAATTCAAATCTAAATTTTAGGCCTCGGGTTCATACAACCGATTTGTCTGCAAATGCAACCATTCTACCTACCAGTCCATCAGCTCCTACTCGTCCTCTCCCTGTCACTCGGAAAGTCACTTCAATTTCCCAGTATTCAAATATAGATTTGCTTTTTGTCCATACTGATCCCCTCTGACTTTTTAATGATGGAGTTATTCTTATCTGATCAGCGCTGGGTATAGCATCTGAAAGGAAAGTAAAAAACAGATTTTTAAAATCAAGTGTTTCAAAGAACAACTGCTGCAGAAAAACACACACCATTGGCTCCATTTGCAGAATTTATTTTTGACAACCGAAAATTACATGTGTTTTACCCCACCCATATTCCAAAGAGCGAAGGGCAGCCTACATTGTGCACCACCAGTGCCCATAGTTTAGCCTCACAACCACCTGGTTAGACTGAGATGACTATGACCAAGCCAAGATTGAAATGGAGAACTATGACACTGATAATATTTAATGGTGAATGATCAAGTCAACACTACAGTGTTGCAGTGGAACGAGAAAATGAATACTTAAACATGGTGCTCCCTCAACACAATGCCAATCTCAAAGTGTAAACTCAGTTGATGCTTGTAGTGGTGAATAAACTAAATAACTGTGATTCTCATGGATGCTGTCTTCACATGTTGCAAATTTAAGATGTGGAAGGTTTTACTCTTGTCAGAAAATCTGAGAACACCTAGTTTGAAGTCAGGCACACATACTGCAAGACTCTGGCCTCAATATCCAGAATCTGGGCCATATGTGAAAATGTAGGATATTGGGCAAGTTTTAGAATTATGTAGTAGGAATGAAGTGGAATTACAAGTTAGGTTGGCTGATGAAGATAAGCTTGTGCGTAAGCCATGCACATCCACATGTAAATAGAAAAGTGAGATTTTTTTTTAGGGAGGAGGGAATAGGAGTCACATATTTGTTTGCCCTAATAACCCTTCAACCTCTATGCTACACCATTGACTAAGAACATTTAGAAAACCTCATAAAACAGCATAACAATGTGACAGAGCAAATGATTTCTACAGAAGTTAAAAAAGAGCAGGTTCATTTCTTATCTGTCACTGAGGCAACATCTGGCAGACAAAAGGAACATGGCCAGTTTACTTCCACTGTGGAGACCCATCATTTTGTTTCATTACTTGTGGCCCAAAGTCAAGGGAATCTAGACCCCAACGCAAAGCAAACTAGAAAGGTTTCAGCATGTGGTGAATCAGAACAGTGCTGTGAAGATCCTAAATGAGGGCATTTGGGGCACTGAGTATTGAAAAATAAAACAAAATCACAGCACACATGATCACAGTCCTGCTCTGTAAAAATACAACATGCACAAACATCCCTCCCCATTCCAATATTATATTCCACTATAGAAATAAGTACTTTGCAAAATATATTGCAATACACTAAGCAGCTCGTATTAGCTGTAGAACCATGTCCCGTTCTGCCCAAGAAGGTTTCAAGAAAACAGTGTGCAGATATTTTGTTTGTTTTCCCCAATTCATTAGTAACAAGGCTATTGTGTTAAGTGTGAGTGTTTCTTTATTGCTTATTCAATCAAATGATTGCAGTATCAGAAGTTATTTGCTTCGTGTTTCAAGTGCTGGTTTAATCAATGACAGAGCAGTCAACATTAGAACAAACTGCAGGCAGTGAGGCTGGTACATTAGAAATAATGACAAAAAGAAGTCGCAGCATAATACATGGATTAAGACCAAATTAATCAAAACTCTTATCAGTCTAAAGTTTTTGTTTTAATATATTTTATTAAAATGAAATAACTGTCAGAGGGGTCAGAGAAACAGATGCTGCTGGACACAGAAAAATTATAAGCAGGCCTCTCATTTCTGTCACTTGTGACACATCACCATAACTATACAATGGTTTCCCATATGGCATTTCTATAAATGCTTTGACTAAAACAAAGAAAGCAGGAAACCACACGCAAAATTTCAGTTTAAAGTAATTTCACATGTTCAATAAAAAGAACATGTTCATTCTTAAAAAGTATATTTAGACTATCCTTTTGGCACCTGCATCATGTACTGAGTTAGCAAACTAATGACAAGTCACACATTGCAATCTGAATTTACAACCTCAAGACCAAACACATGTTAGCTACGGAAAGTCCCTAAGTGGGATCAGGTTGCTAAAGCAGGCCGCTGACAGCAGATCCCAAGATCCTAATATGTTAATTAGGACCTAGTAAGGAAGAGCCGCCGCCCTCCAATCAGTAGTCACTATTACCAGCATGAGTAAAAATTATTTCTGTCCATTAGACACACTTATATGAGAAAAATAAACTGCAGGTATCTCACTGCAATAAAGTGGCACAGGGGGAAATGACCTGAACAAACAAGCAACAGAAAGAGCACTGTGCTTGTCAGAACACATTTAAAGCAGCCTATTACAGAGACATCTTTGTGGCTTACCTAAGCACCATATGGTGTGGTTTACCTCATGGGAATGAAAGATGCTACTAATCACCTACCGTGGAAAAGCACCATGACAGTGTAAACACTTCTGTAAAAAGAAATACGCTGCTCCATCAGCAAGCTATATATGCTAAATTTTTTAAAGTAGAATGAACACATACAGTAATAGCATTCAGGGACAATAAAGTATTACAACCTGTGCCTACATGCTATAAAATTGGGACAGAGGTTAATAAAATAATGACACAGTATGAAGGAGTGCAGGAAATAAAGGCTTGTGGTTTTCTTGAGGAAAGTTAGAATGGATTTTCTGCTCAAGTCACATTCAACAAGTCTTTACTCTTGGTTACAAAGGATTGGGGGAAGGGGTGAGGAAAGGCCTGTACCAATAAGCCAATAATATAAAACAAAAGGAGTGGGTGACAGGTATTCACCAACTGAAAGATGAGGTGGCAATGGTGTGTCTGTTCTAATAAAGCCACGATTCCCTGCCCAAACCTTGTAATTCCTTTAAAGAGAAGCCAAATCACTTCTGTGTAGCACAGTAGTGTTGCTATATACCGTATTTTTCGCCCCATAGGACACACTTTTCCCCCTCCAAAAATGAAGGGGAAATGTGTGTGCGTCCTATGGGGCGAATGCAGGCTTTCGCTGAAGCCTGGAGAGAGAGAGGGGTCGGTGCGCACCGACCCCTCTCGCTCTCCAGGCTTCGCGCAGATCTCCGTTGCCTGCATGCCGAAGCCTGGGCGCGCTGAGCTCAGCGCACCCAGACTTTGCGCAGCTCTCCACAAGGCGTGGGAGCCCTGCGCTGGGCTCCCACGGCTTGCGGAGAGTTGCCTGTTCTGGGGGCTGGGGTCGGGGGAAGCTCGGGCTTCCCCCGCCTCAGCCCCGCGCCTGGGGGGGAAATTTTCCCCCCCCCCTTTATTTCCCCCCCCCCCAAAAAAACTAGGTGCGCCTTATGGGACGGTGCGTCCTATAGGGCGAAAAATACGGTAAATGAGCAATAGCAGTGGCAGCAGGCAGAAGTGTATGCATCTAGAGTGAATACTACTACGTAAGGCAGGAGTGAGGAAGCTGCAGCCAGATGTTGCTGGATCTCAACTAACTTTCCTGACCATCGGCCATGCTGCCTGAAGATGGAAAGAGTTGTAATCCAACAACATCTGGATGGCCACAGGTTCCCTGCATCCACTCCAATATGCAACAGGTTTGAAAACAGTGGCGCCAGACCTTTTATCCTCAATGCATTCACATCATAGAAGACCTGATGCATGACAAAAGTTTATGAAATTAGCCATGGCATGGGGAAAGCTTGACAGAGGTTTTTTTTCCCTCATTCTCACGTGGCACAAGAACTTTTAGAAACCCACTTAAGGTGAATGTTGGAAGACTCAGGACAGGTTAAAAAAATGTATTTCTTCACGCGATGCATAGTTGGAACTACAGAACTTTTTCCTACAAGAGACAGCAATGGACACCAACTTAGCTAGCTGCAAAAGACAGCTGGAAACACAGAGGATAACACTATCAATGGCTAGAGTCATGGTGGGTATGATCTGACTCCAGAGCAACTGGTGTTTAGAGGCATCATTGTTTCTGGAGTCCCACTTCTGTCAGCACTTAACAGGCTACTATATATTTTTTTTGGATGGGCATAATTACAAGACCCACATAGAAGGCCAATAAATATCACCATCACTCTGAGCAGCAAGCATTGCTTTCGTTATAAGCTCTACAGAAAGAGTGTGTGTGCATACAGCAAGACTTAACCAAGCACTTAGGAGAACTCAGCTAAGGCTTCACAAGTTATTTGTGTTTCCCCCCTATTTTCTCCCAAATATGTGCTCCTGCGAAGTAGTGCCTTGGCCGAACAGACTACGTTTTCATTTAGCTTTCAGCATTTTGTGCAACTATCTCAGCACCAAAGGTAGAGGACCACCGTCAACCTTTGGCCCACTTTACCTACTTCTGATAAGGAAGCAGCAGCAACACAAGGGAAAACCCCAAAATACCTGAGATGAAGGGAGAACAACACACAACCCCCAGCCATATGCCTTGCTTTCCCCATCCTGCGCATGTGGAAGCTTCTCCTACCTGTACTATTAAGGGCGAGGGGAGAAAGTCCAGAAGGGCCACGTGGCAGACCTGACAGATAAGGAGGTCAGGAAGCAGACCTCAACGCCAGGGAGGCCTTTCTAGGTTTGCAGCTCCCCCCGCCGGGGTGGTCGCAATAAGTACAATTTTTATTTTTTGTGAGGGCGGAGAATCTGCTGGACCTGCGAACCCCAGGCGCGCGTAGACAAACCGCGCATGCTCGGAGAGCGAGGCAGCCGCGCTCTGCACGCGCTCAGGGACACCCTCGCCTCTGCTGTTTGCTTGCGGCGCTTCCCGGAGCCGAAGTCCCGGGCTTGACGTGAAGCCGTTGGACCCCTGGCGCTCCCTCCCCTCCACCCGCGGAGCCCTGCCCGCCGGTACTTACTGCCCGTGTGCACCCAGAAAGGCACCGACCCGTCCCCCTGCACCAAGTGCGGCCCCTTGAAACTGTATTTGTACTCGAACCGCCGGTGAGGCGGCGCGGGGCCGGCAGCTCCGGCGTCTATCTGGCCGGTGGCGTCTGTGGAGGGGAGGAGGCTGCCGACGAGGCAGAGCAGGGCTGCTACAAGAAACCTCCCAGCCGGGCTCCCCTTCTGCACCCACACCGCCGCCATCTTGGCCCCAGCTGCGCGCAGACCCGGCTCGGCCAACAGGGCGCTACCTGATTGGCCGAGGCTCCCGGGGGGTGGGCGGGTCCTGAGCGCGGCCAGCGAGGCGGAGAGCGCCGCGGCTGGGTGGGCGGGGCCCCGTTTTATTGCCCCGCCCCCTACTGCGTAGTAACCCAGCCAGCCTCGCCCACAAGGCGAGGAGGGGGGTGCGAGGGCTTTGTGGACCCACGTGGTTTGAGCAGAGTCCCCGCCCACTCGCTACCCTCGCTTTAAAAGCCCAGCAACCGTCACCGCCTCGTTATTTTCTGGCGCGCGCTTTTCCCTTACGTGGGTCTTGTTCTCTCTCCGCCGCCCCCTCAAATATCTGTGACATCTCCTATTTGTGGCAGAAGCAACTTAAGGAAGGGTCTAACCCTGATCCTAACATAACATAATCACTCTATACATGGCAGTCAATTGCCTTTCACTTTTTCAGGATGCCTTAGAATCGATTCTAAATAAAAAGAAATTAAGGGGTGAGCAGTTAACACAAGCAAGGGACGCGGGTGGTGCTGTGGGTTAAACCACAGAGCCTAGGACTTGCTGATCAGAAGGTTGGCGGTTCGAATCCCCGCGACGGGGTGAGCTCCTGTTGCTTGGTCCCTGCTCCTCCCAACCTAGCAGTTCGAAAGCACGTCAAAGTGCAAGTAGATAAATAGGTACCGCTCCGGCGGGAAGGTAAACGGCGTTTCCGTGCGCTGCTCTGGTTCACCAAAAGTGGCTTGGTCATGCTGGCCACATGACCCAGAAGCTGTACACTGGCTCCCTCAGCCAGTAAAGCGAGATGAGTGCTGCAACCCCAGAGTCGGCCACGACTGGACCTAATGGTCAGGGGTCCCTTTACCTTTACCTAGTTAACGCAAGCAACACAGCGTTTTGCTACCCGAATTAATGACGTGAGGAGTTCATAGTGAAGCGCGTATAAATTGATTTTAAAATGACACGTCAATTGTCTGCAAAATCTATGTGGTTCATATTTTGCTCCCCGCCCCCCAGACCCAAAGGAAAGTTCTCTCCAAAATTCTCGCCAAGGCCTATAAAAACCTCCAAATTTGGAGACACCCCCCCCCCTGCATCTGATAACACTACTGAGCACTCACTCTCAGTGGTGGAATATTTTCCCTACCTGTGAAGTTAATTCTTTCAACTTTCTCAGGAGCTTAGCCACCCAATTCCATGTCTCATCCTGCTATGGCTCACCTTTGCAAAAGAAAGAAAGAAAAAGATTTCAACACCAAAGGAATGAACGTTTCCCTCCACATTAGGAATAACAGGTGTGATCTGCAGCAAAAGGTTGCAGTGTGGAGTGCAGCATTGCTTGTCAGAGTTCCAGCCAGCCCTAACCCACCACTCCTTTTAAGGATGTTTTCATCTCAATATCTTTTTTTATACTTCTGCATACCTTGGGAGTTTCCCCAAGCCTGGAAATACCTCCCTCTTGTGCATGGATCTTGCCATTTTGGCTACACAAGGATAAGCACTCAGAAAATGAGTCATATTAGCATATCATTTTAGGAAATGTTTGAAGAAATATTGGTTGAAAGGGTCATTGGCAACACGAAATTTAAATTCACCCAGGTATAAGGGCAAGGAGAGAAAAGTATCTAACAGGGCAATCCTATACCTGTCTACTTAGTAGTAAGCTGCCTGGAGTCCTATCAGGATAAAACGTGGGGTAATTATTATTATTATTATTATTATTATTATTATTATCCGGTTATGTGGGTATAGGATTGCACCATTAAGCTCATCATCACACTTTGTCTATTGTGCTATTGTCCACCACAATGTTCTCGTTCTCTGCCCTCCCACAATCTGTTATAGAATTAAGATTTCTTGAAAAATGGGACATATTCACAGAAATAAAAACTTCCTGTTCTGAACCTGAAGGTCATCTCTGTGGCTGCTGGCTCCAATTCTAGAAAATAAATCCCAGACTTTCTTTCAGGAATTGTTTTAATCCTGATCAAGTAGGTTTTAATCAAGGGCTGCCTTCTGTCAGACAACAAAAGGGAAGATCCCAAAATGCAATCTGACATGTGGGTGGTGGGTGGGAGGGATGACAGCCTCCTGCTGAGATGCTGTGTTTATTACACACCATACGATTTTGATACTATTCCCAGGGGAAATTCATTAGTAGCCTCTGGGCATATTGAGGTCCAGAGAGAGCGAAGGAGATAGATTGTGATCCTTCAATTGAACATGACACACAATGCAAGATATCTTTGAACCACCATGTTTCTCAGACAAGCAATAATCTAGTTGAAAGATATCTTGCGTGATTTCCATTAATATTTGTAGCACTTTATTTGGGTGTGTTTTTTCTCTCCAAATATTGTTGTCATGGAATGTGTTTTCTGTGCTGTCATTACCTTGCATGTTAAGAGCTGATATTATCTATTGTCAGGCTACATGAAGCTCACTGGGTAACAACAGTTCAGTTACCTATTCCTCAGCCCAGCCTACCCCACAGATTTGTTGTGAAAATATTATTAGAGGGACCTTGAGTTTCCTCAAGAAGGCAGGAGACAAAAAGATAAATCAAGAAAAAATCACAACCATACCTTAAAACACTGACACAAGTTAAAATACTAAAACAGAATAAAATTACCTCAACTTTCTAAGCAACTGGGTAGACTCACCTAAACAAGAATGCTTTTAGCAGGCACCGAAAAGAGTACAGGGAAGGCACCTGCTTGATCTCAATAGGCAAGGAGTTCCAAAGTACAAGTTTTGCCACAATGCCATACTAAGTGACCAAATTTTTACAGATTTGGAATAGGTATTATGTGGCACCTGTAGCAGGGCCAATTCTGCTGATGGAAGCAGTTGAGTGGGCACATTTAGAGTAAGACGATCCTGTAGGTAAATTGGTCCCAAGCTGTTGAGGGCTTAATATACTAATAGTAATACATTGAATTTGGCCCGGTATCGGCCCTTCAGCATATGCTCTATGGATGAATTACAAAACAAAAGTAAAACACAATATTAAAATAAAATGTAAACTAGAAAATACTGGTATTTCAAAAACACTAAAACGCAGTATTTTTTTTTTTTTTTAATCTCCTTTCTGCCAGGGGAAAATATACCCAATTTGCCGCTCAGTTTACAAGATAAAAAAGGAGCTAAGACGAGATTTGCTCCTCTTCCAGTTACTTTGCTGCTGTTCTGAACTGAGTCATTGTTGGGCTTAGGTGTGTCATCACAGCTGGGGTTTATGGTTTAGCTTTAGGGCAAGTCTTGGTTACAGTTCATGGTCTGTCCAAAGAGAGGTAAACCACTAGCGTGAACTCAATCCCAAAGAAACTGAACCCCGAGTGATGAAATCCCTGGCGTCTTGGAACACTTGGAGGTTGGGTGGCATGTAGCAATTTATTACGTTTCCAGAGCGAAGGATACCTATGCAAATACTTCGGCCAGCACAAGAAACCTGCATAAAAACAGGGCTGCCATATTTTGAAGAGCAAAAAAGAGGACACTATGATGGCCATTCAAAGCAAATAAATGCAATTTGTCTCAAATTTTACCCCTGAAAAAGACCATGTGTCCTGGAAAAAGAGGACACATGGCAACCCCAAGACAAGCAAGCAAGCAAGAAAGAAAAAGAAATTTACCTTGTTTCTAATTCTGCAGCTGACTAATCAAATTAAGGCTGGAAGGCAGCCTAGACACACACAGAGAGAGAAAGAGACAGACAGACAAACCCCTTGAAGGTACAAGGATAAAGAGTGATGGAAAGCAACAAAGGCGAGCCAGCCATGGCCCAGTGTCAGAGCAAACAATAAAGAGAAAGTAGCTGGCACTGGAAGGGAACTGTGGGCTTGTAAATGTGGGGCTGATTTTAAAATGGGTGAATAATTCGAAGACAGAGGTCCTGTGGCTGGGACGGGACGATATGGGATTGGGGGGGCAACTCCCATCTCTTGCGGGGGCGCAGTTAGTGCCAGCACCGTCCGTTAAGAGTTTGGGTGTAATCTTCGACACCTCCCTTTCCATGGAGGCGCAGATTGCAGCTATAACAAAGGCGGCATTTTTCCATCTCCGCCAAGCTAAGCAGTTGGCTCCTTACCTCTCTCGCCCTGACCTAGCCACTGTGATCCACGCGACGGTCACCTCCAGACTGGATTATTGTAACTCGCTCTACGTGGGGCTGCCCTTAAGACTGACCCAGAAACTCCAGCGGGTGCAGAATGCTGCAGCGAGACTCCTTACGGGGTCTTCGCTACGAGATCACATTCATCCGGTGCTATATCAACTGCACTGGCTCCCGGTGGAGTACAGGATCAGGTTTAAGGTGCTGGTTTTAACCTTTAAAGCCCTATACGGCCTTGGACCCTCGTACCTACGGGACCGCCTCTCCTGGTATGCCCCACAGAGAAACTTACGGTCTTCAAATAAAAATATCTTGAAGGTCCCAGGCCACAGAGAAGTTAGGCTGGCCTCAACTAGAGCCAGGGCTTTTTCGGCTGTGGCTCCGACCTGGTGGAACACTCTGTCACAAGAGACTAGGGCCCTGCAGGACTTGACATCTTTCCGCAGGGCCTGCAAGACAGAGCTGTTCCGCCAGGCCTTTGGCCAGGGCACAGCCTGACTCCCTCCCTCGGCAATCTTCGCGGAGCTCTGGCCCAATAGTGACCAGTGGCTTGAACTTAATTAATTTTATAATGAATGATTTTAGAGCGTTGTTTGTGTTGTACTTTTGTATTGTTTTATTGTTGTTAGCCGCCCTGAGCCCAGCTTCGGCTGGGGAGGGCGGGATATAAATAAAATTTATTTATTATTATTATTAATTCCCTTGAAGAAGGAATTTCAGTAGGTGAAGCTCTCATGTTTCAGGGATGGGGGAAGGAGTACCCTTTGCCATCACTAGTGGTGCAGGAGAAGATCTGGCTAGGAACTGTCCCATTTCTGCACTGCCTAAAGGAATGGGAGTCATTCAGAAACTCCTAGAAACTCTAGGTCAAGGTTGTGGAACCTGTGGCACCGAGGTTGTTGGGACTCCATCAGCCCCAGCCAGCATGGCCAGGGGTCAGGAATGAAGGAAGCTGCAGTCCAAGAACATCTGGAGGGCCAGAGGTTCTCCATCCCTGCCTTAGCACATCTTTTTTGCACCTTGTGCAGGATTTATTCATGGAGCCTCTGCTCATTAAAAGGGTGGTTGGTCACTTCACTTTTAAGACCTAGTGGCCAGAAATATTTTCACTGCTGTTGTTAGATCACTAGTAGGCTCTTTGAAATTCCAAGGCAAATTAGCTTTCCACATTCAAAGCTGGCGATCCTTAACTCTTAACATTTAATTGTAGGATTAGGCTGCTTACTTTTGAATGGAGAGCCCCTGATATATTTCCAAAAATAACATTTAACCAAACAGGGGATAGAAATAAAATGGTCCAAGTCACGTTTCTCCTGAAGTCGGTGTGATTTCTGCTGGTTCATAATACAAAACATTTGCAGAAGAAGTTGAAGAAGAAGAAGAAATTTTGAAATGGCTACTAGAGAGGGCGCTTTCTGTGATTTTACCCTGATGGTGGAATTTGCCTGATGCCATCTTTGTCACCCTTCAGGCACTAGGCAAAGTCTGCTCAGTGGCTGGTAATGCTATGTTTCTGATTAATATAAATTTTTTTTACCTTTTGAAACTTGCTTTTATACCTGGGTCTGTATGCCTCCTCAGTTAAGTAGAATTTGCTTAAATGGCTTTTAACAAGTTTCCCACCTCTTTTAATTCTACGACTGTTTCTTTAGGGGATTTTGAAGACAACTATGAAGGTATTGTTTGCTCAAACATGTATCTACAACAGCCCACCTCTCCAGGTGAGTTATTTAATTGCAGTACAATAAAGATGAAGTGCCTTCTACTGTACAAAAGCATCTGACATATTCACCCAAAGGGGCTGCTTCCTCAGCATAGGTGGTTGGCTTCAAGGCTGCTTGAAGCATACATTATCAACATGGTTGGAATCACAGAACTGGAAGGAAAATGGAGGTCATCTTGTTCAGCCTTCACTAGCTTGTGCTGGTTGGGGCTGATGAGAGTTATAGTCCAAAACATCTGGAAGGAATCAGGTTGACAAAGGCTGATCTAGTTCCACCCTGCTCAGTGTGTGACCTGCAATGCAGGTGAAAGTACAGCATTCCTCCCAAGTGATGACCATTTAGCCATTTTGACTCTTATGTATCTGTGAGATGTGCCACTCACTGGATTTCTCAAGGAAGTAATACTTCTTGTTTGTTTGTTTGTTTGTTTGTTTGTTTGTTATAACAACTTTCACCGCATTTTATTCAAGGAAAAGTGAATGTACAAAATATTGCCAGATTCCTTTGCATTTAATCTTCCTCCTCATCCTTCTCTTCATCCTGGTTGATCTGGAAATATCGCAACTCGTAGCTCTCCTTGCTGTTGGCGACCATGCGGAGCCAG
Source organism: Podarcis filfolensis (assembly GCF_964270895.1). Taxonomy (NCBI): domain Eukaryota; kingdom Metazoa; phylum Chordata; class Lepidosauria; order Squamata; family Lacertidae; genus Podarcis; species Podarcis filfolensis. Next base: position 15,273,924 of record NC_139613.1, read on the forward strand.
TCGTGCAAGTTCTTCTTCAGGTATTTCTTGGTGAGGTGCTTCAGGTACCTCTTGGAAAAAGGGACCTCTGAGGTGACTGTGATTTTGCTTTTGCTTCTCTCAATGGTCACCACACCCCCACCAAGGTTCCCAGCTTTTCCATTCACTTTGATCTGCTCCTACAGGAACTGCTCAAAGTTGGCAGCATCCATGATGCCATCTTCTACTGGATGGGTACAGTCTAGCGTGAACATCAGAACCTGCTCTTTTTTTTTGCCACCCTTTGTCACAAGCTTCTTTGCAGGCGCCATGGCGGCAACAACGAGGGGGAAAGAGAGAAAAGGGAGGCGGCCGCACGCATGTCCCTACTTCGACGACATCCTCCCATCCCTCAAGGAACTAATACTGACCATTCACTGAGCTGTGTTCAAAGGCAACGTGTTTGCTCTGGAGATTCCTTCCAACTTCCTCTTTCCCAATCCCCATAACATAACTCCCACAATAAAATAGGTACTGGGATTCCAAAGGACCAGAAAAGATTATTCATGTACGTGACAACAGCCGCACGGATACTACTAGCCCTGAGATGGAAGGAAGAGACAACCCTGACCAGAGAAGAATGGCAAACCAAGTTGATGGACTATGCCAAAATGGCAAAATTAACTAGGAAGCTCAGAAATCAAGAAGACAAGAACTTTAAAAAAGAATGGGAAAAGTTTATAATTTATATACAAGATCATTGTAAGCAGGTTAAAACATTGGCAGGCTTTAACCACACTTGTAATGTAACGGAATGTATGGATGATTTAGAAAGAAAAAAATTGGAGAAGTATTGATATGCAGTTGAAAATATTATCAACAGGACCCATGAAAGGGATGGGGGGAAGTAGGAGATTCAGAGTAATTTCGATATTTGGATTCTGAATTGGTTTTTGTTGTATGTTTATATTTATGAAAATCAAATAAAAATTATTTACAAAAAAATTTAATCCCACAATAAAATTATGCATTTTGCATCCCAATTTTCAAAAATACATCCCCCACCACTGCCACCTTAATTTACAGATCTTCATCTTTGGTGGTATGATGGAGACTTGGTGTGTTCTCTTCAGTACACAAGAGCAGATATCTTGATTTAGATCACAGCGTTAATTGCAGACAACAAACGGACAATGAATCCAGTGCCATAATTAATTTACCCGATATTTACTTAGTTAATTTGTTCAGGGCAGATTAACTGTGGGTTGGAGAAGCTGAACAAGGAAAGTGAGTGACAGACGCAGTCTTGCGGTGGACGGCCTCTCATTGGGAAAGTTCATCTTCATTCTGAAAGAGACGCCTTCAGGGATCATGTATTTTGAATTCCCTGTGAATTTAGTGTCATCTTAGCTTGACCAGCTCTGGAAGAACATATTAACCTCCTCTTGTGATTTTTACAAAACCATTCTAATTTAGCAAGTAATTAAGGGTCACATGTAGGATAAAGAGCTAGATAATCTTGGATTACGCACAGGAAGCTTTGTTTCCAAGGCAACCTCAGCGGAGGGGGGTGTTAATGCCGAGGTCAGTCAGTTAATGAACTGGGAATGGTGACTGCCTCCAAAACATGTTCGAGGCATGGAAATGGAAATAACAATTACATGACCATTTAACGATTTGATAAGGGAAAACAAAAGATTACAAAGCTGGTTGCCACAGAGAAACATTGGTGACAGAAGTCCAAGGGGAGAGATCTGCTGAGCTAGGTCAAGGGAGGCTGAAACAAGTGACGCTGGGCAAAAGCTTTTATTTTTTAACTCAAGTCGCTTCATTCGTCATCCACAGATTTTGTGACAGTCTCAGTATGTGAGCGGGAATTACCTGCGTAACTGTTTCCCAACCCTGTAGTGTTATATCTTGTGTCTCCTAAGGATAGTCCTGTTGGCCAAGGTTGTTCTCAAGCAACTGGTTTTGGAACTAGAGCCCATCCACACCACACATTTAAAGACTATGATGCCACTTTAAACAGTCATGGCTTCCCCTAAAGAATTATGAGAGCTGTAGTTTGATGATGGTGGTGGTGATGATGATAATAATACCCTGCCCATCTGGCTGGGTTTCCCCGCCACTCTGTTAAGGGTGCTGAGAGTTGTTAGGAGACCCCTGTTACTATCATAGAGCTAGAATTCCCAGAGTGGGTTAAAGAACTAGCCCTCTTTCTAGGGAACTATGGGAATTGTAGCTCTTGAGAGGGAAATAGCGGTCTCTGGGCAATTCTCTGCACTCCTAGCAAAGCACATCTCCCGGGAATCTTTGTTGTTGTTGTTTAGTCGTGTCCGACTCTTCGTGACCCCATGGACCAGAGCATGCCAGGCACTCCTGTCTTCCACTGCTTCCCGCAGTTTGGTCCAACTCATGCTGGTAGCTTCGAGAACACTATCCAACCACCTCGTCCTCTGTCGTCCCCTTCTCCTTGTGCCCTCAATCTTTCCCAACATCAGGGTCTTTTCCAGGGAGTCTTCTCTTCTCATGAGGTGGCCAAAGTATTGGAGCCTCAGCTTCAGGATCTGTCCTTCCAGTGAGCACTCAGGGCTGATTTCTGTAAGAATGGATAGGTTTGATCTTCTTGCAGTCCATGGGACTCTCAAGAGTCTCCTCCAGCACCATAATTCTAAAGCATCAATTCTTCGGCGATCAGCCTTCTTTATGGTCCAGCTCTCACTTCCATACATCACTACTGGCAGGAGTCTTTAGGGGAAGCCCAAAGAAATGGCATAATGGTGTTTTAAACCTATGGTGTGATGGGTGCCACTGTTGGCTTTCAAACCAGTCTAATCAAAAGGATCATGGGGTACAGCTTTTCCTGTGCTGTATTACATTAGTCTGAATATTTTAATTCCCCCAAATACACACGTGCATGAAACCTTTTCCTGACCCTGTACATACAAAACTAGCATGCCAGGAGCAAGGGCCATTTTTTTTTTTTTTTTGCCCAGGGAGGTGTTTCCTTGCCCTGCCATAAGGGACCATTCAAACAGTGTCCACAAACACACAGAGCACATGCTACCTGCAAACCTGTGTGGTATATATAGTTCAGAAAAAGCTTTACCGTATGATCCTAATTGTGTAAACTGGCCCTTGGACCTAACATCTTTGCTTTATCACAGATGGCTCTGGGCAAATAGACTTTCAGCTTCATCTGTAAAACTGACCTGCCTCACAGAGGTGTAAAGAGAATGACTGCAAAGCATTTAAAAACATAACTAAATTGGAACTGAAACAATTGAATGATTGTATGTGTGTGTGAGAGAGGATTTTTCCAGACCAAATGTTCCTAATTTTAATAACTGACCAAAGGAAGAAGAAAAATTCATATTTTTCTAATTTAAAGGGTCTACCCCCACATTTGCAGATACTGATATTGTTAGAAAGCTGACTTGTTCTTAAGGGAGGAAAAAGAGGTGCAAACATGTTGAATTTGGCAAGTTAATACATTCTGCATACTGTAATATTATTTTGACACTAATGCTGCAGGATGCATTCATATTTTGATGTGACTGTTTTTGAATACACCAATATTTTAAGGTTATTAAAGAAGAAGTATCCAGGAAAGAAAAATCTCAACATTTGAGATTTGGACAGTGTTGGACTTAAAAAAATAAATAAATCTGGATACAGTGGTACCTTGGTTTGCAACCATTTTGGATTACAACCGTTTTGGATTACAACCACGTCAAACCCGGAAGCCTGTGTCCCTTTTTTTGGATCATAACCCCCTTTTTTTGGAGGCCACATTGGCGAAAGCACGCCTTGGGTTACAACCTGTTTTGGTTTACAACCGGACCTCCGGAACAGATTATGGTTGTAAACCAAGGTACCACTGTATACTGTTTATTTCAATGTGGCTGGTCCCAGCAGTACAACAAAGCAGGTTCTTCGTCCTGAGTTACTTGCCTCCTACTGACCGCTTGTCTGGAAATACCTGTGTAGGGAGGACACAGGCAGTTTACATGGATGAGGACCGTGGAAGTTGCCACAGCTGAACACACCCTGAAAATGCTATGTAGCCAAGTTTACCCCAATTTAGCACACAATGACCTATTGAGGCCCTGTGTCCTACTTTACAGAGGACAACATTCTGTCAGAGAACAGTCCTCCACTGGAAGGCTACCTCTATTTGAAGAGCTGTCCTGTCCATACCTGGTTTAAAGAAACATAAGAAGGCAGAGCAGGAGTCTTGAAATCAGCCATCAACATTTAGCTCTCAGACAGCAGACTCCCTCCCACAGATCATCAGGCAACCGTCTTCTCCACTATGGTTAGATCATAGAATTGTAGATGTATTTCTATTTAAATGATACATATAGAGATGTAAACTAGCATATGCTAATATTATGCAAGGGACACAGGTGGCGCCGTGCTCTAAACCACCGAGCCTAGGGCTTGCTGATCAGAAGGTCGGCAGTTTGAATCCCTGCGACGGGGTGAGCTTCCGTTGCTCGGTCCCTGCTCCTGCCAACCTAGCAGTTCGAAAGCACGTCAAAGTGCAAGTAGATAAATAGGTACCACTCCGGCGGGAAGGTAAACAGCGTTTCTGTGCACTGCTCTGGTTCGCCAGAAGCAGCTTAGTCATGATGGCCACATGACCTGGAAGCTGTACGCTGGCTCCCTCGGCCAATAAAGCGAGATGAGCACTGCAACCCCAGAGTCGGTCACGACTGGACCCAATGGTCAGGGGTCCCTTTACCTTTACTATTATGCAACCCAGCACCTGCACTTGGCATCTTTTGGCATCTCCTAGGCTTCTGTATTCTTAGCAGGGCCCACCACTGCTCCCTGGCCTGGCTCCCCTTTGTATCTGTTCCTCAACCTCATGCTCTGAGTATATCCTGGATCACATTGCCAAGAAAGGGTTCCCTTTTCAGCACATTGCGCAGGGTTCCTTTGATCAACTATGGAAAAGGTAAAGAAGCATAACAACTCACCTGGATTCAAAACCTGGTGAGCATTCTTGGGCAAATTACTTTCTCTCAGCCTCAGTTACCTATGGAAAATGGGAACATTAAAAACTCACCTCATGAGACTGATGTTGTGAGGCAAAATAAGACATCAAAGTGGCTAGATAGGTTTCTGCCTGGGGCAGAGTTATTTACTATTATTTATTCATTACAGTGGTACCTCAGGTTAAGAACTTAATTTCCAGAGGTCCATTCTTAACCTGAAACTGTTCTTAACCTGAGGTACCACTTTAGCTCATAGGGTCTGCCGCTGCACCGCCACTGCACGATTTCTGTTCTCATCCTGAAGCAAAGTTCTTAATCTGAGGTACTATTTCTGGGTTAGCAGAGTCTGTAACCTGAAGTGTCTGTAATCTGAGGTACCACTGTACACTTGTTAGTCGCTTTTTATCCAGAGGTCTCCAAACCATTGAAAAACAAACATAAATATATTATACCAGTGGTTCCCAATGGGTGGTCTGCAGACCCCCAGGGACCTGCATAACCCACCCAGGGGGTCTGTGGCACCATTCATGGTACAAAAACTGCCACAGATACAGGCAATGACCATTTTGTATGTGTCCAATTGACGTGCAACCACTGGCACGTGGGTCCTTTTAGACCCGGAATAGGACGGAATGGGGTGGAATAGGGGCAGAGCAGAATGGGGGCATAACAGGATGTGCTTATGCACCCTCTGCTGGTGTGTGCGGGGGCCAGGTACAGAACCCCCACACAAAATGCTCGCTGCCTGTATATCAACATTTTCAAAAGTAGGGGGTCCATGGCTTGGATTTTGAAAAACAGGCAGTCCACGGTACTTAGCTAATTGGAAACCACTGCATTATACTAGTAACAGGTTCATACAGCTGCACACAGCATCTGAAAACAGCTTCGTAAACACTAGAGGTTTATAGCCAATGCTGCACCATTGAGGTTCCATTGGCAAAATGGAACCTGCACACCCTCAAAAATTCACTTCAAGGGGTTGGAGGAGAAAATTCTGTTGCACACACAAAAGTCCTTGTTCCAGTGAACAGCAGCGCTGGATACAGCCCTGAAGGTAGAATCACAGATCAGCAGGCCGCAAGACACGTCAGGCTTGTAAATGCAAAACGAGTACATTAGAGTGCTAACATATCAGAGAATGTTCAACTGAATTGCAGTGAAGGGAAAGACAGGCAGTGTTGCTCATCTAAGTATAATTTAATTATGTTACCCAGCACTTAAAGAGAGAACACTGACTCTTAAGCGAATTAATTTCATTTAATTGGACTATATTGCATGCCAACATAATTCACTGGTGATTTCATCACATTGTCACATATCCTCAGTCTCCCGTCCTTGTGAACAACCTAACATGTACATTACATTCGGAGAAAGGCAGACCTTGTGGCTTCTATATATGCAACAATTGTCAAGGAAGTTGGTGAAAACTTTCCCGAATTCAAAGCCGTGGCTAAAATGGTCCCGAGGATAAAGCTGACCAAGTCAAAATCTCACAAGGTGTGATTTAAAGAGCATCCACAAAGGAAAAGGATGCTACCAAAATGTGATGCAAAAACAAACAAATAAAACCTATGAAAAGTGTGCAGAAAATGTATTTGTTGGTAATAAACAACTCCCCTCCCTCTCATTTGGAGCTATACATCCTTCCTTCTTGGGGATATTTTGCTCTCAAGTACAAATACATATCCGTCCTCTACATTTTCTTCTGGCAGCTGTCAGACTAGAAGCACAGGCAAAAACAAGCAGTTGCTAGACAAAAGTATCGTGCAACTGCCAATCCACTGTGTGTCTCAGCACAGCTCCTGCTGAACAAACAGTTTTAACTCCCTTATAATCTGCAATTGTGTCTCGCTCTGTTTATTGTCTCCACTTAGACTCTAATAAGAACAATAAAAAGGTGCACTTGGCTTCTGTCGGTAATCGTCCGACCTTTTTGTTTGTTTAATAAGCAATTGGTCCTGTAGTTTAGCTATTTGGTGATCAGATTATGTTATCGCAGAACTGCAAATTGAAATGCAACAGTAACAGAACAATAGTATTGGAGAACATAGATGATTAGGCTTAAAGGCGGCTTTCATACCTCATAATTTATCTTCTCTGATTGGTTGCAAACAATGTTTTTAACAGGTGTTTTCAAAGGGGGGGGGGGAGTTTTCAAAAGCAGAATATCAAAATGACACTCACCTAGCAAAACAGGAAAATGATTACATGCTCTTCCCCACCCCCTAATATTTGCCAATTTAAACCAAATTAGGCTGCAATCCTATACACACATCTGCAAGTCCATTGAACTCAATAGGACTTGCTTCAGTGTGAGCTGACAAGCACAGGACTGCACTATAGTTTATGGTTGCCGTATTTGTAGAGCCAGTTATTCTAACATGGGCAGGAGAGTTAATTCCACAGTAGCATGGGCAAAGCCTCATGGTCTTCCAGTCTTAGACCCAGAGACACCTGCACCAGTGGGTAAAAAGGTTGAAGTCTTCTCTGCTAGTGTCTGGGGGCTAAGAATCAGGTTGGATCAGTGTGGTCAGTGCTTTTTTTTCTGGGAGAACGCAGGGGGTACATATACTCCTAAACATTTTGTGAACCTTTGTAGTTTTGTCCATTTACTGTATTTAGTTACAGGGAACCTGGCAGAGGGCCTTCTCGGTTGTGGCACCCACACTGTGGAACGCCCTCCCACCAGATGTCAAAGAGAAAAATAACTACAGAACTTCTAGAAGACATCTGAAGGCAGCCCTGTTTAGGGAAGCTTTTAATGTTTAATAGGTTATTGTATTTTAGTGTTCTGTTGGAAGCCGCCCAGAGTGGCTGGGGAAACCATAATAATAATAAATTATTATTATTATTATTATTATTATTATTATTATTATTATTATTATTCCTGATTTGAACTATAAAATGGTGATTTTCTTGAGTAAAAATGAGAGTACCCCTAAACGTTTTTTAAAAAAGAAAAAAAGCACTGCGTTTGGTACACACAAAACCTGCTCATAGATAAGATCAGGCCAGATAAACCGAGGCTAGAAACAGATGGATGTCTGCCAACCAGTAATCAATAACTAGCAGGCAATAGGATAGTTGAGGAAGACTGCAGCAGGGACATTTTGCTTGTGCTCAGGATAATGCCCAGGAATTGGTGTGATTTGTAAGGTCTAAACCAATGTGGTCTAAACCACTGAGCCTCTTGGGCTTGTCTATCAAAAGGTCGGTGGTTCGAATTCCCACAACGGAGTGAGCTCCCGTTGCTCTGTTCCAACTCCTGCCAACCTAGCAGTTCAAAAGCACACCAGTGTAAGTAGATAAATAGGTACCACTGCGGCAGGAAGGTAAACAGCGTTTCCGTGCACTCTGGTTTCTGTCACGGTGTTCCGTTGCGCCAGAAGCGGTTTAGTCATGCTGGCCACATGACCCAGAAAGCTGTCTGTGGACAAATGCTGGCTTCCTCAGCCTGAAAGCAAGATGAGCACCGCAACCCCATAGTTGCCTTTGACTGGACTTTACTGTCCAGGGGTCCTTTACCTTTACCTTTACCTTTACCTCTACAGTGGTGGGGAACCTGGGGTCCTTCAGGGGTTGTTGGACTCCAACCTCCATCAATCCCAACCTCTGTGGCTTATATAAAACCCCTACTTTATCACCACTTATATCATTGCATGTTCTTGACTTTTGAACTCTCGCCTTTCAGAGTCAATTCAAGGATTCATGCCAACTTCTAGACTGCTAGCATCAAGCTATTCTATTTGTTTTGACAGTGAATGGAATTGCTCCTGTTTTCTGTTATTCAAATACCTGCCACAGGGAAGCTTGAGCAGACTGGCAACTGCAAGGGTAGGGAGGAGGAATTTTTTGCTCCCTATAAACCAGAGGCAGAGGACTTTATACCCGGGGTCCAAATGCAGCCCTCCAGATCTTGGGACTCTCACCTGGCCACTGCCCCTCCCCGGCCTTGCTTGGCTGGGATGTGTGCTTGAACTCTGATAATAATAATAATAATAATAATAATAATAATAATAATAATTGTTAAGTTGTGGGCGAACATATCAGATGACACAGCGATTCTTCCAAAGCAGCTCTTTATTGTAAGCTGGAACAGAACTAACTGAGGAGCTCAGTCAGTCTGCTTATATAGAGCTCCAGAACAATGTAACTGTTGCCATTTTCTAAAACTATCCAATCACTGAACATCACTTTTCGATCCTTCATTTACATACAAACTATCCAATCACTGAACGTCACTTTTCGATCCTTCATTTGCATAACTATCTACAGTATCCCCCTGCTGGCCCAGGGTGAGAACTTCAATACATAACAATAATAATAATAATAATAATAATAATAATAATAATAATTCCCCATCGCTTACATAAATAAAAAACACCACCCTTAAGCTTGCAATTGCATTTCAAGATAAGTTCCCATGGGTATCAGTGGAGACGTTCTTTGAAATGCAAATAGCAGCTTCAGAGGGGTATTTCTTGCCAGGACCATGTCAGGGAAATAAGGAGTTAAACTCTCCCTCCCTGCCCTGAGCAGAGGCTCTCCAGGCTTCCCTGTGCAGGTGCTATTTATGCAATGAAAAACATACACATCAATTGCATTTGCTGCAGTTAATGCCAAGTCTAGTTGGCCCTGAGCCAGGATGGAATGCAGAGGATGGCTGAGGATGGAGACTCAGAGAAGGCGGGATGTTACCTGGAGCCAGGAAAAAGGCCAGGAGTCTTGGAGTGGGAGGAGGGATGCAAATCTCCATGCAAATCCCAAGGCTGCTAGGACATCTGTTGTTCTCAGGGTGCCTTCAGGCAGCATCCCTCCTACTCGGAAAGGTGACAAGGAAAGTCAACGGTAGTAAAAATATCAGAATGCTTCGGCACAGAAACATTTACATTGTATGTAATTCCATCTGACGTATGTTTTCCTTCCTGGTTCCTGATCAGATTACCCCACCTGGTGGCCTAAAATGTAACACAAACTGTCACTCCTTAATAAAAGAAGTGAGGGTTGTTGGCAGGGAAGGGAGATGGGAATTAGAGAGTTGCAGTCAGAGCAACTCACTCAGATGGTCGAGGAGACAGATTTTATATGTTAAAAAATCCTTTTGAACCTAATTGGATTCTGAAAAATACGTCTCCAAGAACATTTTTTTAAAAAAGGTTATTTAGCTGGACATAGGTTAAAGAACATGCCACTAAAAATCGCATGACCTGCACACAACAGCACAGGCAATGTCTCTCCGATCACCACTGAGCTTTCTGGAGGCATCTTTCAAGATGGATGACAACCACATTCCCACTCAGGAGGTCCACTGCTTATTGCTCTTTATTAGTTGCACTGAACTATCTGGACTGCTGCCAGTCTGGCTTTGCTGTTGGAACAGCAAATAAAATAACCAAGAAAAACCCACAACAGAAATGATTGGGAACAATCTGCACAAGTGCCACCAAAATGAATGGGAGCTTTTGTGCAAATTCAAGTGGTTTCAATGGGGAATGCCCAAAACTTACTCCATTTCTATATTATCAATACCTGTAGCTTTTTATTAAGAACAAATAAACTTTTGATTTTCTGTGAATGCTTAGATCGTGATCCAATCTGTTCCAAAGCATATCTTAACTTATTTTGAGAGAGAGAGAGAGAGAGAGAGATTGTTCACTTTAGAGTACATATTATTAAACATTACATTTTTTTAAAAAAAAAAACAGAGCAGTAAACCTGTTGCACTGGTTTCAGGAATGACTTTCTCCTTGTCACTCACCCTTTTAAATCAATTCTAATATTGATTGGGTGACCCACTACCTCTGGGTCAAAATGAACAACTGACTTTGTTGATGATTATTTCAAGCAGGATTTGAGCCAAGCCAGCTTGGACATCTTGCAGTCCCTTTGACCACTGGTGGCTAGAGAGTTTAGAATCTTATGAAGCAAGTGACCTGGAAGTGAACCGTGCAAAACCGTAGAAGCACCCCGGGCTTTGAACTTTGGCTTTCAGAATGCATCCTTGAGAAATAACCCAAGTGACCCGCCATGTTTTTTTCTCCTTCTCTCGCTACCCTTCCAATACTGTATTTGAAAGATGAAAACACATGAACTTTTTAAATACAATGGTCACATTCAGATGATAACTTCCTGTGCTTTTGGTTAGGTGTTGTATTACCTGTCTTGGAGAACAGGAAGCGTTCCAGAGAACGGCAAACCTTGTACTGATACTGCAATTATCCTGCTCGCTTTGTGAATTGGCACAATCTTTGAATGGTGATCTTTCACAATAGGTCAAAAATGGGCACCTGAAAGTCCTGAAGCAGCTTCTCAATCTAACTAAACACATAATCAGGTCAGTGGTTAACATTTTGAACTATAATCAATAATACTTTATTTCATTTCATTTACTTATTTATCTAGTTTCTAAAGTGGGAGGGGGGCATTTTAAAACGGCATTTTCCACCAGAACACTGAAGTGCTGCAGTCTACTGTACCATGTCCTTCTACTGTATATGCAGATGAATTGTTAAATAAAAAAACAAATCATAATTCCACAATCAACACAACCAAAACTGACTTTACTGCCATTTAAATTATTTCTTGGTTTATTTGTTTAACTTGATGAGAATGTTTATAACCTGCCAAATATCGCAAGTGATGTACAAGAAAGCCATCAAAACATTGCTGTTGTTGTTTAGTCGTTTAGTCGTGTCTGACTCTTCGTGACCCCATGGACAAATGACCAACATTGAATCATGATAATTTCTCTAAGGATGCTTGGCAAAACAAACATGTTCTTAGCAGGCAATGAAATTTTAAAAATTGTAGGTGTCCATCTCACTGTAGTAGGAATAGTGTTCCAAAAGAGTGGAAGTCTTAGTTCATGAAGAAACTGGATAAATATGAGATAACACTGGGATAGTCAGAAGGACTTTTCCAGATCATTGCAGTGTACGAGAAGCACAATGGTCCGTCAGAAATTTTGTTCCTAGGCATTTTAGAGCTTTGTTGTTGTTGTTTAGTCGTTTAGTCGTGTCCAACTCTTCATGACCCCATGGACCAGAGCACGCCAGGCACTCCTGTCTTCCGCTGCCTCTCGCAGTTTGGTCAGACTCATGTTTGGAGCTTTATATAGAGCTTTATATACTGACAATAATTCTTGAACTGAGCTCGGAAATATACCAGCAGCCAGTTCAGGCCAGTCAGCGCTGCTTCACGTGGTTTTTAATGCTGCTTTGAGTGTTTAGATATTACTTTAAATGTATTTCCATCCTCCTAAGGCAGGGAAGCGGAACCTCAGGCTGTTGGGTTGGGGTTAAAATGTGGCTTTCCTGGACCTCTCTGGCCTGAGGGATTCATATACCCTCCAAACTTGCTTTACATCCTCTTCAAGTGTTTTTGCATGGCCGGAATGTGTTACTGAACTTTGATAATGCTTCTTGCTGCCTTGATGGTGGAAAGAGAGGGAAGTGTGAATGCGATGAAACTAACCTACGGAACAAAAGTAATGTTCACATTTACTGTGCTATCCCTTTTTGCTTCTGGCATGTGGTCCTCGAAACATTGCCCAGAAGGGAAAGTGGCACTTGGGCTGAAAGGAGGTCCCCTACCTTGCCCTAGAGTAGCCCATTCCTGCTTTTGACAGCCAGCCAGCCAAAGAATTCCTTTTTCCTTTCATTGGTGGTTTGTGTGAGGGCTGTTTGGCGACTTCAAGCCTGTTGCTGCCTCCATTTGCTTTTGTAGTTACTGCATTAGATTAACCCCTATTTACATCAGTTAATTGCAATTTGTTCATTAGGAAGTTTCTGTCATGCCTGCCCACCCCCACCCCATTCTTCCCAACTGCAGTTAGGAGGATATCCTCAATTTTCATGACAATAAGAAAGCAAAAGCAAAAGCATGAAATTCAAAGGAATCTGGAGACAACTAGCTTTCAGTTTTAGACTATGAATAGAGGAGGGTTACAAGTTACACAGTAAACATTTAGCCAGACTCTGGCTGTTTGCCAGCATGCTTTCCTCTGCCAAGCCTCTGACATATAAGAAAGCATTCTTTAAATGGGTATTTCTTCTAAGCAAAAGTCAAATCAATCTCGCTTTGTTTACAGTGGGTAGAGATTGATATAGATAAAAGTTATTTTTCTAAAGTGGCCAGGACCTAATGCACTGATTACTATGTTTCTGGTTATTATGGCTTTGGACATTAGGTCAGTTGGTTGAGCATGAGACTCTTAATCTCACAGTAATGGGTTCGAGCCCCAGGTTGGGCAAAAAATTCCTGCGTTGTGGGGGGTTGGACTAGATGACCCTCTTGGTCCCTTCCAACTCTATAATTCTACAAGTCTATTATTTATTCATTTACTTCCCTTAGAATAAAACGCCTCAAGTGAGACTTACTTCTGAGGAGATGTGTCTAGATGTATTCTTAGCCCACCTCACCTCAAGGGCTTGTGGGCATTTGGCAACATTCAGATGAAATCCTCAATAAAATGCAAGTCATAAAACCCAAGAATTCAAATGATCTGTTACTCTTGCTCAACTTTGGCTGTTGAAAGGCCAGCACAAAAAGAAACAGCTGCATACATTGGTACTTAACCCAAATGTGTGACAAAATATTTTTTTATCAAGGGAAATTCTTATATTTGCTCCTTAAATTAAGGCTGCTACAAAAACAGTTTTGCACGGCAGTTAATTAGAGCAAGCTGTTAAAAAACCCCACACCATCCCATTTTATTTTATTTTAAATCTTGCAGAACTTCAGGAAAATGTGCTGGCTCATACTTCAGAGCAAGCCTTTTGCCATCAACAGATCTTTGCCTCAGCCAGGGAATTTGAGAGGTTGCTAACATGTCACAAAGCTGCCTTATGGGGGTTAAGACTTACAGACCCCACACGCCAGAATAACACATGGAGGGGGGTCATGTATTAGGCTAGCCCTGCCCTCGCCATGCTGACACCCTCAGCCACTTGCCCAGTCAGGACAAGAAGGAGCTCAACACACATTTTTATTATTTATTTACTTAACAAAATGTATATACCACTTTTCCAGCAATATGCCTACCAAATAATATTTAAACCATAAGCAAACGATCCACAGTACCAGACCCTCCAAGTGTCCCTATTTTCTAGGGACAGTCCCAGATTTACAGAAGCCGTCCTGATTTCTAAGATGATCCTGGAATGTCCCACTTTTCTTCAGGACGTCCCTATTTTCATTGGAGAAATGCTGGAGGGTATGGAGTTATGTGACCCCTGAGCCAAGGAAATAAGTAACTCTACAACCTTCTGAAGGCAACTGAAGGCAGCCCTGTATAAGGAAGTTTTTGTTTTTGTTTTTTTGAATGTTTAATGTTTTATTATGTTTTTATACATGTTGGAAGCTGCCCAGAATGGCTGGGCAAACCCAGTCAGATGGGTGGAGTAAAAGTAAAATAATAATAAAAAAAAATGGAATAGGAAGTCCCTATTTTCATCAGAGAAATGTACCAAATAAAGGTTCAAAGCCATTTAGCCCCCTCTCGTCCTTCTTCCTATGCAACTTCTGTGATGCTTCTCTCAGAACTGTGGGAAATCGCAGCTCAAAACTGAAAAATAAGCTTCTAGCCCTTATGTCTGCAGAAAGAAAGCGAGAGCAAAGTGAAGGCAGCAGCACAGAAGCGACATTGTTGCTATTTCAGGTAAATCTCCTACTTAAGGCTTTCGAGGAGAGCAAACAAGGCCTTTGTGATTTCCTCCTGCGAGCAAAGATGGGAGGTTCAAAGTGTCTCTACTGGATAAAGCCCTTTACCCTGCCCTGCGTCTCTTGTCTGAAGTTGCCTCAAGTGCCATGCCTGACGTGCTCCTTCATGGAACAACAACATACAGCAAATAATCAAATCCGGCAAGTTTCATACAGGGTTTTGAGGCTGTTGCTTGTCTTCGCCGTGTTGCCCTTAAATCAAAACTGGCTGGGCCGGATCCCTTACCAAATCCAACTGCCCCAAAAGCGATGTCGTGAAAACATATTCCCCTTCAAACAACCCCGGTCGCCTTTCTTTCCTCACACAAATAAATAAACACACACACATCCTCCTTGCTTTGCTTGGTCCCTCAAAAAGATTTCTGTCCTTTTTATATTTCCTCCCCTCTTTCGGTTAAACCCTCATTAACTCCACTCACGCTGTCTCGCTCTGTTTGCCAATGCTTAAGTAGCACTTTAATAAAAAATTAAAAATCCCCCACTCCTTCTTCTCCTCCTTCTCCTTCCTTTTTTTTTTAAAAAGCAACCAATTAGCACCTCATCAGCTTCAATTAGAGGAGACAAAAGCAGTGTAAAGATAACTCAATGAGAGGGGGTGGCATAGCATCATGTAATCGCTTAAGACAGCATTGGCCATTCAGTGCTCTAAGAGACCGGGGCCTATTCACCCTTCTTTCTTCCCTTTTGGGGGAATTTAGGACTATTTTGATGGGAAGACAGGCCTCCCAGAAGTCTCATAGTCCCTCATTCAGGGGCTACCTGTTTACAGCTCACAGAGCAGAAGGGCCTAAACAATCCTATATTGTACGCTCAGTGCTTCCTTAAACCTAGGCCTCCATAAAAGCCTGTTTTCAGTGGCCGGGACTACTAAGTTAAAGGCCGGCTTTATCCTCATTAAGTGTTCTCCTTGTACTGTCTTCTAATTACAGGGGAAGGGCAACAATGTATTTTTCCCCCCAATGAGAGTTCTTTGGAGCAGTTAATTTGGTGACTGTACTAAATGCCTTTAAACATTAATTAGTGTGGAAGGAACCCTAATTTCCTCCGCAGCTTTCCTGTCCATTTAACTCCCCCTTGTTTTCACATAGGCTTGGATGAGCCTCCATAATGAAATTACCTCATTAATGCCTTTATTCTCGCACAGTAACTCATTCAAGATCGCCCATTTAAGTTTTAATTTGACGCTGTCAAAAGCAAAAGCAAAAAAACAAAAAAAGCAGCCTTCATGGTTTGATTACTGCATTTTTTTTAAATTAAAAAAAAAGCCTCTCGCCTGCCCAAATGAGTGGACAGATTTAAATTATTAAGATGGCAAGTAGTGAGTTATAATTGGATACAAGCAGCACTTCAGAGAATATTAAAAGCTTTCAAAGGCTGGCCTACGTAGTCTGTTGACTATTAACTGCATCCACTGAGTTACTGTGGGGTTTCTTCTACCCCAGAACGAACAGCAGCACAGCACCTGAGCCTCTGCAAAGCAAATGGCTGGTCTTAATAAACAAAGCTTAACTAGGGTTGCAATTAAATCAACAAGGCCTGCGCTCCTTGATGATGAGTGCAACAGACCTTCCTTTTGTCTTCCCCTGGCCTTATCATTTGCAACTCCCTGTTAACCTGAGGTGGCCTGAGACAAATGGAAATATGCGGTGACTTCCCTCAGAACCAACAGTGAATTAATTCTTAGATTATTTAATCAAAAATGAGTAACATGTAGCCCCAATCCTATCCGAGAAGTAAACCCGACTGAGGCCAGACGGGACTTACTTCTAAGTAAACGTGCATAGAACAGCAGCTTTACGCAAACACACATAATACTAGGTGATAATAATAAACTATAAATGCTGTAGCAGCATATAATCTGTGGAAATACTGGTGAGGTGCTTCCAGTGCTGGGACATACACCAGGAGAAAAGGCCCATCGAGTGCCAAAATAATATATTTAGCATTCATGTAGTGCTTTCTGAATGATCAAAATCCTTACGACACCTCTGCGAGGTAGTTCAGCGTTCTCCCCCCTCACCTTGCAGGAAAGTTGAGAGAGCGCGAAAGAGAGCGAGAGAGCCTTGCTTTAATGACACTTAGTGAATTTGTGGCAGAGGTGAGGACCAGCTCAGGACCAAACAAGATTCCTGCCTTTCTCTATGGTGGCCTATGACCGGAATTTCCCCAGACATGTCCAGGATTCAAACGGTAAAATTAGCGTCTGAGGGGAAATTTAAAAATCAGCAAAATGTCCGAGTTTTTGGCAACAGAACTTTTGTGTCCAGATTTTTCTTCTTGAAATATGGCAGCCCTACTTTATCCCTTGTGCATGTGATTTTAAAATAAAATAAAATGGTGTGAATACAGAGAACTAAACTGGGACCATGGGAAAGGGAGAAGGAGCACCCCACCCAAAAAAAACCACAGTACAGATGTGAACTGGGACCACCTGAGCTGGCTACTTCTATAGGGAAGAAAACTTCCACTGGCGCCGAAGGGAAATTCCCTCTCATTGCAAATAGGCAGCATGGCGGGTGGAAGAGGACTGATCTGGCTTGTTCTCTCTCCCCACACCACCAGCTATTTTTTTTTTTTTTTTTAAAATCAAGTATGCAAGGGGTAAAGTAGGGCCACCATACGTCTGGAATTCCCCAGACATAGCCGGGATTCGGCTCTTGTAAACAGCACCGGGGCAGAGATCGCTGAAATGTCCGGGAAAATCCAGACGTAGTGGCAACCCATGTCGGAAGTGTAGATTCTCCACAAAAGGCATTCAAAGCAATATACAATGGTGCCTGAAAGCAGAAAAACACTGTGGCGTAGGATGTTTTTGATTCAGTGCTATTCTGATGTCTCTTCAAATGTAACTGCTTTAGTTGTGTCCTTTACAACTAAGGAAAACCTAATGAAAAAGATACAGATTGATGTCTTGTTTTAAATATAATGCCACACAAAGAAAATAAAAAGTCAAAGTGCTGAAGTTCCACTGTTATCAAAAGAGGCTTCTGAACCCGAATGAGTACCGTTCTATAAAATGCATCGCAGAACTGAATGTGTTTTCTTTTCACAGTTAGACTAAAAACCATATTTTCATTGCTAACCATCATAAATTCTAACAAGATTTATTAGCTTTACAAGCTTAGCAGTTTCCCACATCTTCATAATCCCATCAGCACTCTTTGGAAAAAGTCTGATGATTTCTAGAGCCGAGCTTTTCCTTGCCTAGTGGCTCTAAATGGATTGGATGGCAGCCCTATGGAAAAGGAGATTATGTATCTTTTAAAAAGAAAAATGCAACTCGTGTTTTTATTTTATTTATTTGAAATGCTTCTGGGCTGCCTTTACGAGTCAAAACAAGATGGCTTACAAATAAAGCATACTACTTCCACAAAACATTAATAAAAGCCAGCCATAAAAACAACAAATACATCCAGCACAAACAAGCACAACCAAAACCATCAGCAGAAGAATTAACTCTGCCATGACCTCGCCATGTAGCCCTCATCCAGCAACCATCTCTCACCTGTCACCTGCAATAATATTGGCCTACCTGACTTTCCCAGGTGTCATAGGAAGTAGTGGGGAGGGCACTGGTGTCCACAGGTATCACATTGGTGACCCTTGACCTACTGTCGCATCTGGAGCTCAGCCTGAGGATGGGCCCTGTCCTGTTGTGCATTGCAGCTTCTTGGCCTGCATCGAAGCAGAAAGGGAGAGCTGGTTTAGCATCGTTGCTCAGAAGAGCATGAGCTCACAGCTGCAGCTTGCATCTTACAGCAGCCATGAGTTCCCTTGGCAGTCTTTAGTCAACTGCCATTCTCTGAGCCTTAGCCACTGTCAGTGGATTTATGTATAAGGATTTATGTATAAGGATTTATGTATATATACATATGTATATATGTATAATGTATTTTTATTTATCCTATTTACTGATAGGAAGTGCCTACAGAGGGTGGCGAATACAGCACAAGATATTGTGGGCTGTCCTGTGAATCTGCTGGATGAAATAGCGGAAGAATGTTGCCTCAGGAGAGTGAGGAAAATTCTCAGGGATGATTCACAACCATGGCCGGCAATTTCTTGATCTCCTGCCCTCAGGCAGAAGATATAGAAGCACGATTAGTCGCACCAACAGGGTAAAGAACAGCTTCTATCCATGGGCTGTTAGGCTGCTGAATGAAAAGATAACAACAGGGCAACTGACTTTCAGGTTTGTGTGTGTGCGTCAGTAAACGAGGGGAATAAGACTAAGAGAGCTGAGTGGGGGGTGCTGGTGTAATCTCACTGTATACAAGTTGTACAAGTGACAATAAAGTAGTTCTATTTCAGTTTCAAGCTAAACAAGCTATAGCTTAGGGCCCCACTCTCTTGGGGGGCCCCAAAAAAATTAAAGGAAAAAACACCTGGATGTTCATTTCCAAAATATAAGATAAAGAAATAAAAAAATAAGACCTACATACAGCAACAGTGTTTTGTGTTGTGTAGGCTCCTAGGATATAAGTAATGGGCCCCACCTGCTAGCCTGCTCCCTAAAATATCACTGGTTTTCTCATTTCTTTATCAATTACTTAGATAAAATACAGATTTTGTTATGTGCAAATGGCTTTAGATACCTATTAGGTCCATAAATTACCATATAGCATATATTCAACACAAAAAAACAGTGACAATTTGTTGTTGACAAAGGACAGCTGGACATATAAAGGGCCCCATTGCCTTCAGTAGCTGAGGGCCTCATCAAACCTAAATCTGGCCCTGGCCATTGTCCATACAACATGGCATAGTAATAGTGGCCTATTGCATTGGGTTTCTGAGATTGTTTCCATGAAGTGCCCTGGACTTGTCAAATGTACAATATAAGTGCTAAGTATCAAGGCAATGGGGGGGGGGGTTATACTTGCAGTTAAAGCTCACTTTCCTGGAAGCAGAAGAATGGAGAATATGCAAAGAGATGAACTGTGTCCATGTAGTGGTGGTGATGGGAGGAGGAATGGAGGTAAGACTCGGAGTGAGCAAATCTTTCCTAAGCTCTTCACTTGCAAGCGCAAATGAAGTTCCTGAGGAAGGGAATAAAACCCTGAGCTCCTTCTTTCCCTTATCTGAGTCTGGGTTAAGGATAATGCTTGGCAATCTGCTTCCTTCTGTACAAGCAGCAAAAAGTGCACTGTTACGGAGTCCGGACATGTTCTAAATGCCATTGATGTGACCATTCGTGGTTATGCATTCCCTCGGAAAGGAAAGAATTTGCAACTTGCTGATGCCATCTTGTGGACAAGGAAAGAAGCCAACCAAGAAATTCTGGGGGAAAGAGACCTAAAACCTCCGCTTTACATAGGAATAAAGTTCCAGGTGAACTTAATTTGGGACATTTCCAACCGTGCTATTTTAAACACTGAAAAGCATTTTGGGAGAAGGATTTGCTCAAAAATATGCCCATATTCACCTAGGACAGAACTGCCCAGATTGGCTTAATCTGTCACCAGAAGCCATGCCTTGGTTTCTGAGCGTTTCGGGAGTCAAACGAACTCCCAGAACGAATTAAGTTCAAGTACCAAGGTACGACTGTATGTTGGAAGCCACCCAGAGTGGCTGGGGGAACCCAGTAAGATGTGTGGGGTATAAACAGTAAAATTATCATTATGGAATGGGATGCCCCTATTTTGATTGGAGAAATGTTGGAGGGTATGAGGAAGTGTCGTGGTAACTTTCAGTTGGCTTGGCTTTCCCTTAGGGATGTTGTCATGCACCCAAATCTGGGGCTGGCTATGTGATAGAAACCGCATGTTAGATTAAGCAAGTGATGAGTAAATACATGCTAGACTTTTGCTCCCCACCCCCATGGCCCCATGGCCCAGATGCCTCCTCCTGTGGCTAATATTTACTCCAGCAGTGAAGCTTATCCAAATTTGTCTTGCTTTTCTCTAAGATTTTATATTCTTTTCACTGAACAACAACAACATGGTGTAACAAGTAAACAAAACAAGCAAACCTGCAATATTCAAACCAGAAATAAAGCAGTCAATATATAATCCCACCCAAAGTATCAGGCCCTTACTGGCCCCACTTTTGATGGCCGAACTTTGTTGTTGTTTAGTCGTTTAGTCGTGTCCAACTCTTCGTGACCCCATGGACCAGAGCACGCCAGGCACTCCTGTCTTCCACTGCCTCCCGCAGTTTGGTCAAACTCATGCTGGTAGCTTCGAACTGGCTAAGTGCAAAATGGAACAAGTGTTGCTCTTTTCCTTCCTCCACCCCCTATGCTTTTTCTAGCTGCAGGTTTGATGGTCCTGAAGAAAAACTAGCTCTAGCAAGATTTCTGACTAAATGCCTAGTCTGTGAGCAATTCAATGCAGTGAAAGATACAAATGAAACCAGCTGAAGTTACAGTGTGGAGAAAAGATTCACAGGGAAGTTTTTCCCTCCACACCTCCAGAGGTCACCCCAGAGGGGAGCCAAGTGCACTGTGGTGTTTTCCTTTTCTTTTTTCCTGATTAAAAATCCCACAAAAAACAATAAAGAGGGCAATTGTGTTTGATGTGGCTACACATTACACATTTCATCTGAACACGCAAACACAGATTCCTAAACATTTATGCATGTACAGCAAGGCGTTGTGCTAGAGCATGGGCCCTCACCTCGCGCACACAAAACATTGTTGGGAATAATTGTCTGTCAGAAACCTCAGTGTGAAACAGTTGTGTGTCCTCGGAAGGCCTTGGGTGCTGTGACTAGGCCTCTCTATGTGGCCCAAAAGACTTTCCCATCTCTCCTCCCCAAGCCATGTCCCACACCTGCCCTGATCCACACCATTTTGAGTATTTTTGTCTGGATGGAATGTGTCCTTGATGCGTGACAATGCCATCTTATTTGCCTGGGTAGATATATACAGTGGTACCTTGGTACTCAAACGCCTTGGTTCTCAAATGCCGAAAACTCGGAAGTAAGTGTTCTGGTTTCTGAACGATTTCCGGAAGCCAAATGTCCGATGCTATCGTTTCCAGGGCGCCTGCACCAATCAGAAGCTGCGCCTTGGTTTTCGAACATTTCGGAAGTCAAGTGGACTTCCAGAACGGATTAAGTTTGGCGCGTTTGTTTTTGCTATTCATTTTGCGTTTTTGTGGCTTTTTCGGTTAATTTGTTTTTGTGACTGTGTGGAACCCAGTTCAGCTACTGATTGATTGATTGTGTGACTGCAGAAACGGATAAAAGCCCCCTGTCCAAACAATGACTATCATCAGTGCAGGGAAGAAAAATAATAATAATTTTAATTTTTATCATCTACAATACTGTTGTATTTATTTTATAGTGCAGTGCATTGATTATTGCTTTCATTTTATGGATCAATGGTCTTGTTAGATAGTAAAATTAATGTTAAATTGCTGCTTTAGGGGTTTTTAAAAGTCTGGAATGGATTAATCCATTTTGCATTACTTTCTATGGGAAAGTGTGCCTTGGTTTTGGAACACCTTGGTTTTGGAACAGACTTCCAGAACGGATTAAGTTTGAGAACCAAGGTACCACTGTACGTATGCATATATAAATGTCTGGTTTTTGCATGGACGAAATATAGCCTACTATACAATAGGAAGTCACACCCGTTGTCCTCCTAATGCTTATCCAACTATGTTTCTAATGGTGATCCTCCAAAGACAATCAGCACCAGCATTTTGTATGCCACCTTTCTATACTTAAAACCATGCTCGAAGGCAGCGTACAACATGAAATTATTAACATAATTGCAAACATAACAAAAGTAGCCATGAATGAATAAAAGTACACAACCAAACTCAATTTCTCACATAAATCTAAAAGATCTAAAAAATATAGATACAAAAATATGATATCAATAACAACAACACCCCCAACAACAAAACCTTCCCAGTTCAGAAAAACGGGCTCAGGGCGGCTAACAACAAATTTACAACAATTGATGCAACAACAAAAAGCATAAAATACAGTATAAAACATGAATAACATTAAATTCAGAATTCAAAAATCAATTTAGGGAGAAAATCCATCCAATAAACATTAGATGATCACCAGGGCTAGCTGGCTAAATTAGTCTTATTTGGACCAGTGAGGAGACCAGGGGAGAATTAGGGGACAATCATAAGGCTCAGGCAAGTTTGTATGAGTGAAGACAGTCTTTTCAGGCTGCCAGCCAGCCAAGCCATTAAAAAACCTTTGCCCACCTGGTCCCCTACAGATGTTTGGGGCTGCATCTGCCAGCATGGCTTCAGGGTTAATACTAGCACTTTCTGTCAGGCAAGGTTAATACTAGCACTTTCTGTCAGGCCCAGAAGCAAACAGGGAACCAGCACAGTTGATATAGCAATT
Organism: Podarcis filfolensis; assembly: GCF_964270895.1. NCBI lineage: Eukaryota > Metazoa > Chordata > Lepidosauria > Squamata > Lacertidae > Podarcis > Podarcis filfolensis. The sequence continues at coordinate 15,296,927 of NC_139613.1, forward strand.
CTGTACTCTGCTCATAATCTCAAAGAGCGTTCAGCATTCTGCACCACTTGCAGCCTCTGAACCATCTTTAAAGCCTACTCCATGTATAGAGCGATTGGAGTACCCTATTGCTGTGCATGCGTTCCATATGCTGAGAAATTTGTTCCTCGTCCCATGCAGGCTACCTGGCCCAAGTATTCCCTCTAATTAAAAGAACCCTGGCATAATTGAGCATTTAGTTGAATGAGCAATTCACTTCTGAATAGCGCAAATATTTGGATACAAGTGTGTGGTCAGCAGACACTTCATTGATATCTCTGACAATGAAGGCCCCTGTGGGAACAAAATGGGTATAAAGGGGAGAGCAGCCATTTATGGGGAGGTGAGTCATTAAATAAAAAATGGCCACAAAGGGGATTTTTCTCCGCTCCTAATAAACAGATTATCTAGGCTGCCTTCTGAGCAAATGGGTCTGGCATGGAATCAGGATGGCCAATTTGGAATCCCAACTCATTAACCTCTTTTCCTGAAAGGTTAAATTGGAATACGGATAAACTTGCTGCATTAGGAGAATAGAAGGATATTGTGGTGATCGCTGGTGGGGCTTATTCAGGTGGCTTTGATGCCAGGGGTTAGAAATGCTGCCCACATCTAGGGCATTATTTTGCCCATGTGGCTGACAGGGGCAAACATGCAAAACGGCCTAGGTTACATATGCCTGGCTTGCTGTACAGTATACAACCATTGTGTTATTTTTCTTGTGGGGAGAGACACCTTGGCCCAGAAAATGCCTGTGCTTCCAGTGTGGGATAATCTGCAGCCAAAATCACAAGAATGATTGCTAGAGAGTCACAAGCAGGGGATGTATGATGTCATATCCTGTAAACTTTTGTGGCAGGAAGGGGAACAATAGAAAAGTTAATTTTCTTCTTTCTGTCACTGTACATGCTCTTTTTCTTTCCTACAATGGTATAGGTTGTCAGTGAGTTCTTCTCAAGGGAGTGTATACCATATGAGCTGGAAAATGGATTTCTGTGACTTTTAAGGATTCTTGCCTGCCTGATTTTCATCACTGTAACTGTTGAATCCTGGCAAGTCTTTTCATGTGAGTAAACCTGTTTTAATCATGTCTAGTGCTGCTATTGTATCCCACCTTAGATGGGGTCATGACCTAGTTATGTGTTCTGCCTTACTAGTTGAAGACCAGTGCCTTAGGGAGTGTGGCTGCCATTATTATTATTAGTAGTAGTAGTAATAGTAGTAGTAGTAGTAGTAGTATTCTGAGCTGCTGTTTTGGCACAATGCTTCCTGGCAGAATTTGGCTACAAAATACTACTAGTTTGGGGCATTTTCATACATGAGGTTTCAGTAGCTTTTGGTAACATCCCTTATGCCATGTTAAAGTCTAAGGTGGGTGTGGGGAGCTTTTGGCCCTCCAGATGTTGCTGAACTTCAAATCCCATCAGCCCCAGCAAGCATAGCCCATGGGTAGGGATGGTGGGAGCAACATCTGGAGGGTCAAAGGTTCTCCACGCTTCAGATAGATATTGCATTTCCTTGTAGATAAGCCTCGCACTTCATTTGCTACACATGTCTTTAATTTCCTCCACATTTTGATCAGCTCTTATGCTATCTGGGCTTCTACCTACGTGCTCCCCAAGGTCGTTTTACTTGCAAACTAATGGATGGGAAACGCCAGACTTTTTCATATCCTCTAGAAGGCTGTTTCTTTTCCTTTTGATATATATTGGCCAGCAGCAGGAGAGCAACGAATCATCTTAGATATTCCTCACCTATTTTCTCACAGGTCTTTCCATGTCTGCTTTGCATTCCTTCCCAGGGTCACATTCCATTGCTGACAAATGCGCCATGTGATTTGGGTTAGAATCAGAAATGCAGTGTTTCCACCTTCACCCGCTGTTAAGGACTGCTGTGTGTGACGTAACCGTGGCACTCCTGAGATTCTTTTTGAAGGTTTTCTGTGACACGTGGAGGTGTCAATGTTGGCTGACCACAGGACTTTTCAAGGGGGAATTTTCTCTTGCAATCGACTCTTGAGTTCATCATTGGAGAGCCACAGGTGTAAATAATTTTGCCTTGAGTTTACGAAGTTAATGAACAGGATAAAGTTAGGTCCATTAATTTCAGCAGGTCTACTCTGAGTAAAACTTTCTGGAGCACTGCCCAAAATATTTATTTCTAATATTTCTAGTCTGCCTTTTTCATGAAAAATGTTTGAGACGGCTTATAATTACAAATATCAGGGTTTTGTGTTTGAGCCCCACGTTGGGCAAAAACATTCCTGCATTCTCATAAGATTTAAAGAACAGGGAGTACCAATGGGAAATAGGGAAGGGGGAGACACTCCCATTGTTCCTGAAAACATTATATACATACAGTTACTCAGTGTCTCCCCCTTCCCTATTTCCCATTGGTACTCCCTGTTCTTTAAATCTTATGAGAACCTGACCTGGTTGAGGGAGTTGGGTACATTTAGCCTGGGAAAGAGGAGACTGAGAGGAGATATGATAGCCATCTTCAAATATCTAAAGGGCTGCCACATAGAAGATGGGGCAAGCTTGTTTTCTCCTGCTCCAGATGGTAGGACCAGGACCAACAGATTCAAGTTACAAGAAAGGAGATTCCGACTAAACATCAGGAAGAACTTTCCGACAGTGTGAGCTGTTCAGCAGTGGAACAACTCCTTCAGAAGTTGGTGCATTGGGGTTTTAAGCAGAGGTTGGATAGCCGTGCGTCAAGAATGTTTTAGTTGAGATTCCTGCATCAGAGAAGGTTGGACGAGATGACTCTTGAAGTCCATTCTAACACTACAATTCTATGATTTGATGATACCATGATTCAAAGTTCTGATCCAGTACTCATAGCCTATGCTTCGTGTATGTTCCTTCCCCTGATGCTATATTTCAAAATTACTGCAATGTTTTGGTTTTCTTAAAATGCTACAACCCTCTGAACCCCAGCAAAAGTCTGGAAATCCAGTCCAAATGAACAATCAGATGACATAGTTAACTAACGCACTATCTATAAAGTCTAATGATTCAAATATAGGATACCAATCTAGCCAACTTTAAGCACTTTTAAAACCCCATTAATTCATCCAAAGCAATCAATGGGACTTAACAATGGCTGGATGCTGCCCAAACACAGTGCATCAGTCAAGCTGCTTGCTTTGTGCGCCAAAGGCTGAGCAAAGGCTGAAGTCGATAATGCGTTACACATTCAGTGCCGTAATTTGCTGGAAATAAATTTAATTGCAAATAATCTCTTAATACTGGGTGTACGTGTGTGATGGGTTGGTACAATTTTTACTGTCGAGACGCAGAAGTCAGGCTATCAGTATATGTGTGAAAAAAGGCTTAGGTAGCTCAGCTCGTCCATCTTTCATGCTGTTTATCTGGTTCTGATATACAAATGCATTCCTGGCATCTTGGGCTGCTTTTTCTTTTTTAATCTGGATTTTAAGAATAACCTTCTGCCTGGGAGTCTTCCTTCCAGGAGTGGCATCAGTGACCAGACCCCGCTGGACCTGCCCTTCCTCTCCACCACTGAAAATTGCTTGCTTGTTAGTCCTCCTATGTCTTGGCATCCTAACTGGGACGGGGTGGGAGTGTCGCGAATTCCTCGCGGCGCTTTCAGTAGAAACGCTCAGAGTCCCAGGTTTTTCCCAGTGCAGTCTTTTTAATGTGAGCTATATACAGGTATTTACAACAACAGTCCATACAGAGTACCTGCTCCTTAAGGCAAACGAATACTCTCCACCACAGCATCACCACACCACAGCACAACCACCACAGTTACTGTTGAACAGGCTTTCCTTTTTAAAACAGGTGATAGCCAATCACATTAATCACACTCCTGCTGAGTCACTCTGACCCAGCACTTCACAGAGTATTGCATCAGCCTGTTGAAGCCTGCAGACTTACTCAGTATCCTGCGAATCCCAACAGGGAGGTGGGGTTCCTTGTGAACAAACATTTTTGTGGACGTCACAAGCCTAAAGATTTCCTTTTGTTGTGAGATGTTTCTTATATATTTCTGTCAATACCTCTGAGGGACTTCCCAGTGTCATGGACATAACTTTTTTATAAGTAACAGCCTGGGTGTCAGGGTCCGTGCGGAGAAGGGCGACACTGAGGAGGAATGGTGGGAGCCTTCCCCCCCCCGATCCTGACCAGGATCCTGGATCTTTCCAGGAGCAGTGGGACGGTATAGATTTGGAACAGCGGTTCGCAGAGGGACATAGACAGAAGTTGGGAAGAACTGGGTGTTGAACAGCTAGGAGAAGAACTGGGAGAGAGAGTGAACAGACTCAGTGTTGCTGGAAAGTATCCATCTGCTGAGCCCAAGGTCAAGGAGAGCAGATAAGGTGGCAGCACAGAAAGCATAGTGGTTGAGAGATCAGGTTGCAAGATGCGGAAGTGACGAGGGGGGACTAGGGAAGAAGTGGGTGGAACCCTTAATTGGGAGCCCCTTCATTCTGAGGAATGGATTATTTGTTCTCTCGCTGTGATCATCAAAATCTCTAACTGGTAAGAGACTCCTTTCTCTTTGTTCTGCGTATCTACTGCCAAGGGGGTGGAGTGGGGTGGGGAGAAAGCTGGGTCCCTGAAGCCTGACACTGGGGAAGGATTTTGTTGCAGAGCACCGTCTTAGCACGTCAAAGTGCAAGTAGATAAATAGGTACCGCTCTGGCGGGAAGGTAAACGGCGTTTCCGTGCGCTGCTCTGGTTCGCCAGAAGCGGCTTAGTCATGCTGGTCACATGACCCGGAAGCTGTACGCCGGCTCCATAGGCCAATAAAGCGAGATGACCCCAGAGTCAGTCACGACTGGACCTAATGGTCAGGGGTCCCTTTGCCTTTACTGCTCTGTTGCACTTGGAATGGTTTTACTCGTTTTAGAATTCCAATGGTTTTATCTGTTTTTATAATTTTCTACTATATGGTTGTAACCTGTCCTGGGATGGGACTGTGAAGGGTAGGCAAGAAACCTTATGAATGAGTGAAACCTTTGGAGGGCGTCAGGTAGTGGAAGTCTGGAGCCAAAGGCAAGAGCTGAACTAAAGGATGCCTCCAGGATTTTTGGGAGCCAAATATTTGGCAGTAACCTTGGGACAAAAAAGTCTCTGACAGCCTAAAAGCTAATCAGTTGCGGCAGAAATCTGCAAAGAGTTTTCACATGGCTTGGAAAGCAAAGGAGAAGAAGCCATTTTCTTTGTGAAATGCTTTCCATCTGTTGTTTGCTTTTTAAATAACCTAGATCTAATTCGCTGTGTGCAACATCAGCACTGCTTTCAAAAGGCAAATCACCAACACATGCTTCTCTCCATCACAACTTGGAACGCATATGGGTCGTGTCATGCGGCACATGACAGTTTCAGTGCTTGGGAAAAGGTGGAACCTGTTTTCATCAGAGGGCAATGTAAGGTGACAGCACATGACCATTTGCCAAATCGTCCCTCATCACGGTAAGGATGGAACTTCTTGGTGAAACAATTATATTTGATTCAAACAAACAAACAAACAAACAAACAAACAAACAAACAAACAAACAAACAAACAAACCCTTGAGGAAGCAAGAAAGTAGTAAATATTCCCTGCACCACTTGGTGGAACGTTATAACCAACTTACCAATACAGTGGTACCTCGGGTTAAGAACTTAATTCGTTCCGGAGGTCCATTCTTAACCTGAAACTGTTCTTAACCTGAAGCACCACTTTAGCTAATGGGGCCTCCCGCTGCCACTGTGCCGCCAGAGCACGATTTCTGTTCTCATCCTGAAGCAAAGTTCTTAACCTGAGGTACTATCTCTGGGTTAGCGGAGTCTGTAACCTGAAGCATATGTAACCTGAAGCGTATGTAACCCGAGGTACCACTGTAGTTTGACTATGTTGTCTAGAATATTGCTACTAAATATCTCTCTGAACAGGACAAACTCATTTCCCCGTCAAGGTTCACAAAACAAAAAGAAATTGGCTCAGTCCTGTGTATTGTTACTAAGTAAAAACATTGTTATTTTCAGTTGTGGGGGAGAATGACACGAGGCAGGTCCAGTTAACCAAATATACAACTCATAACAACAAAAGGAATTCTCGGAGTATCCCAGAACATCTGCTCTACAGGCCTTTGACTTACCACAATGAGCAATGCAATCCTCTATCTCATCGACCACCATGCACTAAAGTGAAATACTGCGTCTCCTGGGATTGTTGTTCGCAATGCTCATGCTCTGGGCTTTCCAAAATGAGGAGTCATTGGATTTGATGGAAGAGGTCTAGTAGCAGAATGGTCCACTCAGAACAAAAGGCTCTCAACGTATAGAGCTGGTGGACAGAAACCAGCTACGCCGATAGACTCTTCTTATCAAAAGCAATTACTGAAGGAGGACAAAAACTGTGCCTGGGTGGTGGGCACAGGGACAAGTCAAACATTCTCAGTCCTGCAGTCACAACATTTCTAAGCACTGGCTGCTTCTCTTTGGATATCACTAACCAAAATGTTTAAGGAGTCATGTGGTCCATCTTCCTCACTGGGAACTCTCCTGGTCTCCATTAGACAATGTTTTTTTAAAATAATGTCTTCATTAGAACCATGCTGTAGGAAGTCATCCAAGAGATCCTACAGTCCAGGATACAAGATAGCCAGATAAAGATCCAGGTAAGACATTGTGCCCCCCCCCCCCGAGAGGCTGCAATCTACTTTAAGGTAAATCGTGCCTGTGGAGCTGCTAAGCTAAATACATTCCGATAGCTGTCCAGTGGCAGGCCACCAGTATACACGTTTTGCTTTATGGGACTATATAAGCAGCAATGGTTATAGGAAGGCTTATGGCACATTCAGCTTTCTGGGTCAGAAGCATGTCCTATGCTTTTCTTGAAAGGAATCCCATGACTTTCTGGGGCAATGCTTTTCTTTACAGTTCAGCTTAAAACTTGTAACATGCCCACCCCGTTATAGGCCTGGTCCTATTTGATTAGTTTCCTTTACCTAGCTTTGTTTAAGTAAAGGCATAGTCTCCCTCCATCTCCATGCCTGTGACTTGTCAATGGAAGGAATTCAACTCTGGGTTGTATTTCAAAGTAGCACCAAGTGACTTGCTTCACTGGCCCAAGGATTTCTGCATGTGTAGTGGAACATTTCCCCCTCTCCTTCCTCGAAGCTTCCGCTTAAGCCATTGTAAAGGATCCCCAAATCTCTGAAGCAGATTTGGGGATGTCATGGGGCACATGTGCGGGGAGGAAAGTTACATTGTGCAAGCAGAAATCCTTGTGATGTTACCACTATCTATGTCCTAACCTTTATGGCCAAAGTGAACACTTCCTGTCCCTCTTATGGCATCCTTTCAAATGCAGTGGTAGCTCGGTTTTTGAAAGTAATCCATTTCGGAAGACTGTTCGAGTTCCAAAATGTTTGAAAACCGAGGTGCAGAGGGCGGCCTGCAAATTTCATAGAGAAAATTGGGAAAAATAGCATATACACTCAGCAGAAGCCGTTCGACTTCTGAGGCGTATTCGAAAATGGAAGCCAGTGTGGTGTAGTGGTTAAGAGTGGTAGACTTGTAATCTGGTGAACCGAGTTCACGTCTCCGCTCCTCCACATGCAGCTGCTGGGTGACCTTGGGCCAGTCACACTTCTCTGAAGTCTCTCAGCCCCACTCACCTCACAGAGTGTTTGTTGTGGGGGAGGAAGGGAAAGGGGAATGTTAGCTGCTTTGAGACTCCTTAGGGTAGTGATAAAGCGGGGTATCAAATCTAAACTACTACTACTACTACTACTCTTCTTCTTCTTCTTCTTCTTCTTCTTCTTCTTCTTCTTCTTCTTCTGAGTTTATGGCATTCGAAAACCGAAACGTTTGTCAACGGAGACGTTCGAAAACCGAGGTACCATTGTATTACATAATTGCAACATGCCTGTCCTTATTTTTTCCTCTAGGCTTACAGACCCACTTCCCTTTGTTAACATTGTTGCTCTCCCATAAATCTTTCCTTATAGCTGTGGTTCCCAGAAGTGGAGAGGGGGAAGAGGAGAGAAATGCTCCATATTGGATTGATTTGCTTTAAAATATTTTTTATCCTGCCTTTCTTTCTGGAAGAATTAAATATGGTAAGAATCAGATTTGACTACTATCCTTTAATGTAGCACTTCTAATGTGAGGAGGTCACTCTGGCCAACTGCTAAACGCATTACATTAGGTTCCCTCAACGGCGGGGGAGGGGGAAGCTCCATTTTAAGCTCCACACACACAGAGCAAGCTCCTTTGAAGGAGAGCTCCCGGAGTCAACTGGCTTGCTCCTGAAGCAGAACTTTCTTCCAGAGAGGAAAATCAGTTTGGTTTCAAAATGGATCAAACCCCCCCCCCCCCCCGCTTTGGCTTCACTTAGGTCTTGCCATTGGGGAACTCCCATGTGCAGTTGATGCCAGTAGGGTTAACTTTTGCCCCACTTGCAAAATAATAATTGGGAGTTCACTTTTAAGCTAATAATAATAATAATAATAATAATAATAATAATAATAATTTATTTATACCCTGCCCATCTGGGTGAGTTTCCCCAGCCACTCTGGGCGGCTCCCAATCGAGTGTTAAAAACAATACAGCATTAAATATTAAAAACTTCCCTAAACAGGGCTGCCTTCAGATGTCTTTTAAAAATAAGATAGCTGCTTATTTCCTTGACATCTGATGGGAGGGCATTCCACAGGGCGGGCGCCACTACTGAGAAGGCCCTCTGCCTGGTTCCCTGTAACCTCACTTCTCGCAATGAGGGAACTGCCAGAAGGCCCTTGGCGCTGGATCTCAGTGTCCGGGCAGAACAATGGGGGTGGTTTTTATGTGGCCATGTCTGCTTCTGCCCTACATGTATAAGTGCCCATGCAATGTAGTGGTTTAAGTGTTGGCCTAGGATCTGGGATACCATGCTTCAAATCCCCGCTCAGCCATGATGCTCATAGGGTGACCTCGGGCCAGTCACTGCCTCTCAGGGTCATTGTGAGCATGAGGATAAAATGGGATATAAATGTAATAATAAATAAATGCACACAAACATCTGGTGTGGAGCAGGGAAGGGAACAGCCTCATGGGCCAAATTGGGAGCTGTGCCTGGACTAATTAGGCTGGAGACACCCCCCCCCCCGCTCATTCAAACCAATGCTCCTCCCCTTGCAAATTTTCATTTTTGGTTTAGATCAACCCACCCTGAGCCCAGTTCTACTCATCCCAAGCCAAACTGGTGAATGATCATGCAATTGAGTGCAGATAGGTGCAAGCCATTGAGATTGCTATTATAGAGCTAATGCATCATTCAGCATTATGGAAGACAGGCGCGAGTGGAGAGAGAGCCTCTGTTTTTCCAGGGACTTTTGATGGAGGTGCACCTCCCTGAGCTCTGCAAGCCGTAACACATTGTATTCTCCCCTGATGGAGCCTGAAACTTGCGGGCCGGTCCACCCAGTTTGCTGTGGGGCACTGGTGTGAACTTTGAATTTCCCCACAGAACCAACCAGTTATCTCCAAGAACCAAGATTATGGCATTTCATCTATAGTATGGTTACCAGATTTTTTTCAATGAATCTGGGGACACTTTATTATTATTATTATTATAAGCTGAGAAGCAACAGGGTGTCAGTAGTGGGGATGGTGAGGCAAAAGCCCCTGGGCCCAAGCACACATGCATATTGTATAAAGGTGCAAAGCCCTTCTTTCGCACCCTGTGAAACATAAATGTGCAGTTTTTTAAAAAATCTGGGCAAGAGCCCGCTGCCTGCCCATGACTCCCAAGCCTTCCCCAATCTCCTTCCCCCTTTGTTTTGATAGATCAGGGGAGGCTCGGGAGTCACAGGCGGGTGGCCGTTGCCCAGGAGGGGCCAGTCTGGTGGTGCAGTTGGCTCTGGCTGCCGTGGCACCTGCCATTTTTCCTGCACCACAGCAGCAAGCAGTGAGCAGCTCCTGAAGCCAGCCAGAGCCAACAGGCTGGCTCTGGGCTGCTGAGGCTGCTGCTGCCATGTTTCCCAGGGACAGATTTACAAATCTGGGGACATTCCAGGGACTGAATTTGTCCGGGGACAGATTTGCAAATCTGGGGACTGTCCCCGGGAACAGGGGACGTCTGGCAACCTTAAACTATAGAGCCCCACCTTGATCGAGGGAGCCTGGGTGCTGGCTTTCTGAAGCAGCCTTTCCTAAGCAGCTGTTCTCCAGATGTTGTTGGATTCCAGCATGAGGGATGCTGGGTGCTGTGGTCTAGAAGGGCACCGACTTGGGGAGAGATGGTATGAGGTGCCCATCAACTGTGGTTTGTCACTGGCCACATCCACAAAAACGACATACTTTTGTATTTGCTTTACAGCCAAACTACACCTAACATAATTATGGCCTGAGGATTTCGTTCACACAGTTGAAGGATATCCCCCCTCTCCAATTTGTATAGTCAGCCAGTAAAAGCTGTAGCACCTGCTTGAGAAAAATAGCTTATATATGTCAGCCTGTCACACTCACTGCCCTCCAGCAATGTGCAGTGTTTGTCTCTGCTGGCCTCTCTTCATAGACACCATTTCAAAAAGAAGTTGGAAAAGATACAAGGGAGTCAATACCGAAATACGAAAAAATATCCTTCTTTAATTGCAAATACATTGCATAATCACAGTCACTTTTTATACTCTCTTGTACTTCATATAATCATCATAAATAATTGTGTGTTGCATAGCTTTCTAAATGTGTACAAAGGGACAAAGCTCTGTGTCTTTTATTATTACAAAAAAAGGGAGGAAAGTAATAAAATTATGGGTCACGTTGTTAACCTCCAGTTGCTTCCGCTCGTTTACTGTGAAATATGATCTCAAAGAGAGATTGGCCACAAATCTACTGAGAATGAGTTTGCCCCAGATCCACTCATTACTGTGAGGCATGCATGGGGAAAATTCCTAGTGAACTGTCTGCACAGTTACAGACAGTCTCGGACAGGGATTGCGTTGAGATCTCGAGGGATTACTCAAAGGTTATAGAATATTATTTCTTCCTTTCTTCTGCGTATTTCTTCATGCCAGTTGGGAAATCTTTAGCAAAAACTTTTCAATGCCTGCATCTCAGCTAATTTTTGGTTACTGCTAACTACTGCAGAAGCATACACACCAAGGGTCTAAGCTGGCATATGTGCAAATCCTATGCACTTTTAGCTAAGAGCAAGTCCCCTTGAACTCAGTGGCTCTTGCTGCTATGTAAACATGCACAGGATCAAGCCGCCTTTCTACTGAAATCAATGGACCTACTTTTAATAATGATGCTTAATCAGCAATACATAGAATCTTTGGAATTGTGGCCATTTAAAAACACGTTCTAGGGAACTGGTATTTTTTTTCTGTAGACACATTAAGCCTTTAAAAAGCAAAAAGCAAAACTTAACCATCTTTTGACAACACAGAATATTCTCATTACACTAAGCGTTGTGAATGGTTTGATTATACTTTTCTTTTCGTAAAATAAGAGTGGGCGTGAGTCAGTCAAAGCCTGTACTTGGCTCACTCCCTCTGAAAGCAACGGGACTTAAGGTCTGCTGGATCATGCCCACACTGCCTCTTCTTGCTATTCTACTTTCATGCCTTAATTCTCCACTACCCCTTACTAAAAACCCAAGGAGCCAATACAATTGGCCCATTGCACAGGCTTTTAAGAAAAAAAGCCATCAAGCGAACTGAACTAGACTCATGAGATTTTCTGAAGTACCACTACTGATGTGAAAGCCCTTGAGCATTGCAGCCCTCAAATCAGGACTTAGATTTAAGTAGGGGATATATTCAGTATATTCTTTTTCGACCATGGACCAGCCATAATCTCTTCCCCCGTCAGCACTAAACTGGCATTGCGTACAAGTTGCAGCCAGGGGAATATGGAACGAGAACTGACTACATGACTGTATTTTACCAAAGATACATGGATTAGAAGTCTGATTACAGGCAATTTTATATTGCACCTAAAATGGGGATCATTCAAGGTCACTGCCTTGTGGCTGGAAAGTACAATTTATGAACTGGCTAATAACATTGACACTTGGCCACTTTCCCAAACTTCACTGTTTTGCTAAGAAAAAGGAAACGTCACGCATTTGTAGCTACCTCTGACTGCAAATTATGCCACTGCACTTGGAATTACCAATGCGTTAGGATTTTTATTTTTTTCTTTTTGCTCCAAAGCAGAATCTATTATCGAGTCCATGTTTAGACAGTTTGGGGCTAGTTCTTGGGCTAACAAATAATACAGCTGGATTGTGTTACTACCAGTAAACATCTCTGTAAAAAAGGGAACTGAGAAACTTTGGACAATAAAACATATAAAACTTTATACATTATCAGTGCATTTTTAAAATATTGTACAACTCTTTTTAACAGTGCAGTCCACAAATCATTTAAGCCACAGAACTAGTACCTAAGGTAGCTTGCAGGTCACTCGGCTGTAGAAAATTACCCTGGTGCACTTGAAGACCCTTGGCTACTTTTGAGCACTCATTGCAGATGTAAAATTTCCTCCTTTATGCTAATGTTAGGCCATTGCGTGAATGCAGAAAGTCCCATTCCTTGCCTTGCACACGCTGTATCCTTGGTGCAACGAGAGGAAGGGAGTGCCATGGTGAAGATGAGAAGGCAAACAATTATTTACAACTCCACATTGTACATGTCCTCACCTTCAACTCCCACCAGCATCCTTATGCAGCATCAGGGAGTTGGGTGGCAAGGAAATGGAGGCCAGCAGCACGGCATAATTATTTGGGAGTGTCTCAACAGGTGGAGTACATCCAACTTGCTCCTTCAACTGAGCTCCTTTAAAACTGTCTACACTTTAAAGTCACAGATACAGCAGCTGCTCCCCTACTGGAAGACAAAGGAGAATGAAATGTGTTCTGAGATGCAGAAAAATTGAAGATATATGCATATAATCATGGTCAACCAGTATCCTGTTCAGCCTGCTAAAAGAAAAAAGGAACAGGAGGAAGGCAGTGCAGGTGGATGTTCATAGCTATATTTGCACAATCCTTCTTCTAGATGTGAGCAGAGTATGATATGGGAATCCCGGGTGACAGCCAAATTCCTGATGCCCCTTGCTTTTGAGAGTCGAGTTACACTATAAGCAGACTCATGGGATGCAACTGTTGTTAACAAGCTAAGAGAGCAGCTGGATCAGAGCAAAGGTCTATTTAGGACAGCATTCCATTCCCAATAGTGGCTGACCAGATGCGTCTGGGATGCCCACAAGCAGGGCATGAATGTTATGGCACTGTTCCACTTGTGTCCTGCACCAATAGCTATTCTGAAGCACACTTCCTCTGATATGGAAGGTAATATATAGCCATCATAAACCGCTGAGCTGTAGCACTTCAGGCAGAAACCAGAAGTTCAAACATTTGAACGCTCCTTATCTTAGAAACAAACAACTCCATGCAGACAAAAGACAGCATGTCAAGGAAAAGTGTAGAAAGGATTGTTCCTTTCTAACACATATGTCTTCTACTTACAATCAGGTCTTGGTTTTTCGTATGCAGTTCTCCACCTGCACATTCCAACAGTGGATAATTCTCACTGGGTGCTGATCACCTAGCTGGCTCTTAATTTGGTCCTGCCTGCAGTGCTATTATAGTAAGGGAAGACGGTAACTTCAGTGAATCGTGTACATGGGCCCATTTCCATGGGGCTAAACTGGAATATGTGCAAGTATGCTGGCTTAAATGACTTGTGGACCACTGCCCTGCAAAGTTTTACTCTTTCCAGGTCACAAGCTCGTTTTAATGATTGCCTTCTCTATACGTTCGGGAGTCTTTTGACGCAGTCCTTTGTTTGTAATCTTCTCCGGATCCCAGATCCACTATGTCCTGATAGTTTGTAAATTCCTGAGGTAATGGAAACTCTTCAGTCGATGAATGAGTCCTGTGGCCAAACACCCGCTCTTGCAGCTCAGCGATGTCATTTCTGATGTCGGCCATCATTAGCAACAGGAAGTCAAAAGAACCCGGTGGCCCCTGGAAATATTACAGGGGTGACAATAAAGTTACTAGTCCCTCAGGTTCCTAATGACTTACAGTACATCACAGCACCAGTTTTGGACAGATTATCAAAACAGAGGCAAGGAAACTAATGAAAATTGAAGTCTGGAAAAACAATCTGTACTTGAATCTTTTCTGAATGCAAATTTCAAATAAGAAATGAGAAATGCTTCAGTGTGTAAGATTCTGTTACCCTCACTATTGTGGGCACAGAGTTGGCTTTGTATAGGAACTGAAAGTGTCTGATACGAGACGTTCATGTCTTCACCACTTATTTCATTAAAAGAAACGTCAACAATTGCTTAAAGGGAAGAGCACAGAAGGCACTTATTGGGACTGAAAAACAGACAGATGCTCACACCTTCATACTGCTAACCATTAAACAATGTCTTCAGTCTGGAGCCCCATGTGTGCTTCAGAGCAGTTCCAAAACATAAATGAAGACTGTTCCAACTGATTGCAGTTGGAGGGACAAAGGGATACAGGTATGGGAGAGACTATTCCACCCATACAATTATCAGCAGCCCTGGAAGGCAGGGGTCAGTTTTTCAGCGTTCCCATGCCCAGTGCATTTGTCTGGATGGGGCAATCTTGAGGTGCAGATTTTGGTCACTGTAGCTGTTAATATTAGTATATTTAACAGTGTTATAGGAAAAAGAAATATATGAAGCAGCCCTTCGTTTCATGCTGTTATGGGTGGTATCCAGCTAAACAGTTATGTCAGCACAAGCACTTTGGGCTGTGCAATGGAACTTTGCCTTTCCTCTCCCCGTGCACCTCCTAAATTTGATCTGGGGGAAGGGGGGTTGGGAGCAATCCTGCAACAGATTTAGAAGCACATGGGGGGCAACACAGAGCGAGGAGACGGGGGGGGGAAGTTACGTTGTGTAGCTCAACGGGTTTATGCTAGTGCAACTGTTTAGTTGGATACCCCCTCTTTATGTTGTAGCATAGAACTGTAGAGTTAGAGGGTCGTTTAGTCCAACCGGTAGTATGTAAATAAACATTTGGAATTGGATAAATAAATAACATTGCATTGCAATTGGATAGGATACTTACCGGTGCTCCTTTTTCTCCTGGTGCCCCTCTGTCACCCTGTAACAAACATCATTTTCATTGATTAAAATGGAACCATAACTTGGTGACCTACTCCATCCTTTGAAAGCAACCTGCATCAAAATGTCCCTTCGACTCTGTAGAGACCTCATCTCACTTTCACCATGCAAAATCACTTATTGTGTTATCCTGTGCACGTCTACTCAAAAGCTGGTCTCATTGAATTCAGTGTGTATATAGGCTAGTCTATAAAGGATGGTAGCATAAGAACAGATTGATTTAGGTGTCAATCAAGATGCATTTGTTTTCTCAAGCATATGAAACTGGTTGAGAAGTGGGTTGCTGCTTGATTGTAATGTAAAGGTAAAGGGACCCCTGACCATTAGGTCCATTCGTGGCCGACTCTGGGGTTGCGGCGCTCATCTCGCTTTATTGGCCGAGGGAGCCGGCGTACAGCTTCCGGGTCATGTGGCCAGCATGACTAAGCCGCTTCTGGCGAACCAGAGCAGCACACGGAAACGCCGTTTACCTTCCCGCCGAAGCGGTACCTATTTATCTACTTGGTCTTTGACATGCTTTCGAACTGCTAGGTTGGGAGGAGCAGGGACCGAGCAACGGGAGCTCACCCCATCGTGGGGATTTGAACCGCCGACCTTCTGATCGGCAAGTCCTAGGCTCTGTGGTTTAACCCACAGCACCACCCGCGTCCCTGATTGTAATGTAGTTTCTTTCATATTTGATATTTCATTTATGATACTTATTTTAAATTGGTTTCCCCCCCCAACCACCTCTACTCTGGATTTGTATATTTTTAATATACTGTATTGCTATCTAACAACCTGGAAACCTTTGAGTTGAAGGCCAGAAAACAAATTCAATAAACAAATGTCTAAATAATCGTTCAAACCACACATTAAGTGATCTGAAAAGTTACACCTGAAGCAAAGGTTAAGCATTTGAACATCCTACTGAGTTCAATGGGACTTTCACTAGGTGTATTTCTGACTGAGTTCAGCAGGGCTCTCACACTACTAAGTGTGAAGCCTTGATTTCATTTACCATTTGTTACATACAAGTTAAGTATCATATTTCCAATCACAATTTTTTAATCTGTTGTAAGTATTCAAATCAGCAAATTGAACCAAGCTTTGATGATTATTCCAGAGCAGGGAAAAACTCTGAAACAACTTCTCCCCAAATGCCAAATCCATCTGTATTGGGAATAGTTCCAATCAAATTTACTATAGTCAGTCAGTCAAGTTTTATTGCGGCAAAAGCCAGTAACCAAATTTACTATAAAGTAAATGAACAATAGATTCATTTACACCCTAGATGTAGGCTAAAAATGTTTCCAATTAATATAACAGATGAACAATATTATGACAGCATAGAACCTTCAATTTCAAGACATATCTAAGGAGATACGGCCCTGATTTGTGATAAAAGATAAACTGCAATCCTTAATAGGATGGATTTGTGGCTCCATTACTGTATCAGGATTTGGGTCTGCAGCTGTCCTGAGCTTGGGAGATATCAGGGATATCAGGTGGAGATTCAGCCCGTACATGACCATCAAACTGGTTAGGAAGGAACAACAGGAAAACAATCTATATTAGCAGGCAGGCCATGTTGTATGCCCAATTCATACAGAAGCTCCCTTGCAAGGCATTCTCACACTACTCAGCCACAAGGGGGCTCTGCTTGTTGTTTCTTGGGATAGGCCAGCTTTACTGCTGCCTTCCAGTTAGTTGGGAACTGGGAGCAACATTTCATAAGACACGTGCTAGAGGGGAAAGAATGGCTTGCTCACCTTTGCTCCATCTCTTCCTGGTGCTCCCGGAGGACCCTGAGAAACAAAACCACAGTCCTTATGAACATGCAATAACACAATCAATACTCTGCGTGCATTTATGGAACGGAGGTGCAATACTGACCACGGGGCCCCTTCTGCCCTGTTTAATATGGGACAGGTCTGGAGAGGGTCCCATAGGCCCCATTGCTCCTCTAGGGCCGGGCAGACCTGGAGGGCCAGGAGATCCAGGAAATCCAGGGCTCCCTTGAGGACCTGTGGCACCTGCAATAAAAGGGAGATGGTTAAGGCTGTCAGTGGGTTCATATATGTGGCTGGTGAATGGTGGCTGACTTAGGACAACAATGGGGAGAAGCAGCACCCCTGCTTTAGCTTGTATCTCAATTGCTGGGAGACTAACCAGGAGCCCAGAGGTTTGCACCACCTGCCTTGTATCTTGGCCAAAGATCAATTCAGATCAAAGATTATGATGCAATTACATAAACAAACAAAACAACCACATTATTGATTGATTCATTGATTGATTGCACTTTCTCCAAGGAGTTCAAGGAGGCTTATATGTTTCTCCCTGCTCCCCCATTTAATCCCCACAACAAGCCTGTGAGGTAGGCTAGGCTGGGAGAGAGTGACTGGCCCAAGGTCCCAGGTCCCAGTCCGACACTCTAACCACTCTACCATGCTGACTCTAATGATATTGCGCTTTATTGCACAGCATTACTTTAATGTGTTTTTATTACTTTGTATTTCACAATGATGTTTTTAAAATGTCGCAAGCTGCCTTGATTCCCAGCTTGCAAGGAAGGTGGGATAGAAATGCAATAAATGGAATAAATACTGTAGCTCTCTATGTCTCCTGCATATAAAGAGCACAAAGAGTGAGATCTGACAGGTTGAGCTTGGCAAGGAAAGTTGAGAAACCTTTCTCAATTCCCAGGCCAGAGATTCAGTAATCACTAAACAAATATATAGCTTGGGAATGAAATATTTTCAGTTAGGAGAGGAGGTGTGGAAGAATCAAGCTTGCAGCACCTTGGACAGCTCCTGGGATGGGATAAACCAGATGGAACAAGGCCTGCTTTGAGGCTCTAACACTGTGTGTGTTTGTGTGTGTGTATATATGTATATACCATATATGTGTGTGTGTGTGTTGATACATGGTTGTTCTTACTCTAAGCTCCTTGTATGATAAACATAAAAATTAGTTTAACTACTTTATTGCTTTACCTGGAGGACCCTGATCACCTGGCTGTCCAGGAGGACCTGGTATTAATGTATTGGATGCAAGTACTTTTTCTCCTGTGATTGGTTTGCTAAGGTCAGCAGCATTATTTGGCAACAAAGCAACCTGCAAGAAAGAAAGCACCATAAACCATTAGCTACGCAGCATATTCAGTGACACCTAGTTGAGTTCTCGTTGCATATGACTTGGAAGACAGCACAAAATGAAATCCTCAGTTCATGACCCAGTTACTAATTCCACCAGTCTATCCTCTGAAAGAGCCATGGTGCTACACTTGGACTGGGAAGCCCACTGCTATTTGATGGATAACTCAAGGCACAATCCTAACCCCTGGCCATCAGGGGTTGGATGAAGTGGTGTTGCTGGCACTGCACCCACAGACTTGGAACTTGACCTGTTGGAGAGGAAGGTCGGGGTCAGGAAAAATGCCCCTTTTCTGAGACAGTTCCTAGGCTGGAACAGAAAAGAGGCGCAGATCAGGTCCACTGGCATCATGTGATAGCAGCATGGTAGGCACAGGAGCCTCTCTGCCCCAAACCATTCTTCTTAAGAACTTTCTGTGGGCAGATACTGGTGTCAGCTCCTTCCTGCCACTTGGGAAGATGTACTGGGGCACCTCTCTCTGACAGAGCTTCTCTGTTGGTGGTTGAGCTTCCTTCATGGCAGAGGTCAGTGGAGCCCAGCAGAGCTCTGGACATGGCGGATCAGGGGCTTAATTTGCACTGTCCCCTATTATCTCTCCACCACCTTATCTACCTCTCAGAGTTATTGTGAATGGGCAGCTTCAAGGAAGCAAAAAATATGAAGAAGGAGACAATAGTCTAGTTACAGGTTGGTCTGCCGTAGTCTAAACAAATACTTCATGCGTGTATCTGAAGAAGTGTGCATGCACACGAAAGCTCATACCAATAACAAACTTAGTTGGTCTCTAAGGTGCTACTGGAAGGATTTTTTTTATTTTGTTTAGACAATAGTCTGGAATTAATAGCTTTACCTTTTGTACTTGGGTACATACGCTGCAACACTATACACACACACACACACCTTTCTCACCAAATATGAATGGTGTATGGTGTGTGTACAGTACATGTAAGTTTATTTTTTAAAAATTTAATCTCTGGCTGCCGCTTCAGAGTTCTTAAAGAGACGCATGTTATCCTACATATGAGCACTCTGGATAAAGAGAGAATGTATTTTGATTAAACATAGGCAAGCATAAAAACTAAAGTGAAAATTCACCCCTTAGCTTTTCACAGGGACAGATTCTAGACTTATTCCTGGATTCAAATTCCGGCTGAGTAGTAATAGTAGTAGTAGTAGTAGTAGTAATTAATGTCTGCTCTGACTTGTAACCCCCATCCCCAAAGTCTTCAGCAGAGCTCTTATTCAACCTTGTTACAGCAGATTGCTTAAATCAGGGGCCTGAAACCTGCAGCCACCCAGAATCCTTTTTATTCCAGCCTCCATTATCCTCAAGGGACGCAGGTGGCGCTGTGGGTTAAACCACAGAGCCTAGGACTTGCCGATCAGAAGGTCGGCGGTTTGAATCCCCGCGATGAGGTGAGCTCCCTTTGCTCGGTCCCTGCTCCTGCCAACCTAGCAGTTCAAAAGCACGTCAAAGTGCAAGTAGATAAATAGGTAACGCTCTGGCGGGAAGGTAAACGGCATTTCCGTGTGCTGCTCTGGTTCGCTAGAAGCGGCTTAGTCATGCTGGCCACATGACCCGGAAGCTGTACACCGGCTCCCTCGGCCAATAAAGTGAGATGAGCGCCGCAACCCCAGAGTTGGTCACGATTGGACCTAGTGGTCAGGGGTCCGTTTACCCATTATCCTCAGCCAATGCAGCCCCTGTGGCTAATGATCAAGGACGATGGGAATAACGAACAATCTTTTGGATTAGACCAAACAGAGGTGCCAGAGACTGAACCTGGAATCTTCCGCATTCAAAGCACTGAGCTATGGTGTTTTCCCTTCCAAGGGCTCAGAATACTTACAGGATGAGAACATTTTCTTCCCCTGCTGAGTGTACACATATGCAATTTTAGTTTTATTGTCAACTTGTTTATTTATCTCGAACAGATAAGACAGGAACTTTCATAAAGGACACGTAGGGGCAACAGATGCCAACCTGCAAATTCAACCTGGCCCTGAAGCTCATGCAATGTATGCTAAACCAGTCACTCCTGTCTACTCTCTCTTCACTATATCAGGGTTAGAAGCATCTGCCCTGTGCTTTGATGATGAATATTATTATCATAGCCAGACACGAGCATGCACTGATCTAATTTCTATCCCATTCCACTTTCTTGATTCAGGCTTGGAATCGCTCTTGAAAATGATCTCACTCCCAAGTCTCTCTTCATGCATGAATCTTTCTTCACAAGGAAACAGAATACCTCCCTACAATATTTTCAAAAGGGACAATAGTCACGGAAATGAGATCTAACCCCCACCATGGCCTGCATTACATGTACTTTTGAAGAAGTTCCGTGCGGAAACCGTTGCTCAGTTGGCTTGGCGATGGATCGCCTGGGTCCAGGCTAACACTTATTTCTAATTAAATGCATACTTACATGTATCTGCGCAAGCAACATGTGCAATGAGAGCTATTCCACACATGGGAATGCTTGCATGCCTGGATTGCCTGCTATTTATTTCTTTTGGCAAAGGGCTCTCCCTCTCTCCGACTAGTTTTGCAACTCTGTCGAGGGGGATGATGGGGAAGAAGGTTTTTTTTTTGTTTTTAAATGTATCTCTGAGGAATTATTTCCATTATATCTGCATAGAATCCCTGAGTGCTGCAGAGAATCCTGGGGCACCATTTAGGGCAAGAATAGGCAAACTCGGCCCTCCAGATGTTTTGGGACTACAATTCTCATCATCCCTGACCACTGGTCCTGTTAGCTAGGGATGATGGAAGTTGTAGTCCCAGAACATCTGGAGGGCTGAGTTTGCCTATGCCTGATTTAGGGCTTGCTTCACAGTGGCTATTCTCCAGGTGTTTCGGAATTTCTTCCGATATAATGTGAGCTGAGAACAGGACCAAGCACTCCACACTGAAGGGAGAGATCGGTGATTATAAGCAAGCTCTGTTCCAGGGAAATTTGCTTACCACTGCTGATATTCTATCCAACGAACTGCTAAAAAGGAACTATTCTGGGCTCCTTTGGGAGGAAAGGTGGGATATAAATTTAGCAAATAAATGCATACATATACAGTAAGCTTCTGAGAACTCCAGGACCATCATGTCCATCAGGCAGCAGCTGAGCTCAAATATTTCACTATTATTTTGCAGCCCCATTTGTACTCTGCACACTCCATTCACTGCAAGCTCTTTCATATCTCCCCATACTGCTCCAAACCCAGCATTGTAGTGTCATTCTGGTGCATTTTATTGGGGGTAGGGAAATGGTGGCTTCTGGAACACCTAGAACACCCCAGAACATCTACTGCCACCCGAAAAGCCCCCAAAACCTATTAGGAATCCCGCCCCACTTGAAATCACTCCAAATTTCAGCTGCCTTTTGCCCCACCCCACAAGATTCCAAGCCTAGAGTTTGAAGATTCATGCTTCAAGCTTAGCCTCACATCATGCTATCAGATTCCTGATGATATTGGCCAGGGTGAGTTTCTCTTGCATGAGATAAAACACAATACGGTTCCCTTGCGGATTCTTCTTTTGACGGTTTTACAGAATAAAATTGGCCTCATAGTCTTATATTAAAACAAAAGAACAAAACCCTGGAAAAGGACTCTTTCTCTTATGTCCTCTAGCTGAATAGCAGGATCCATCACACCTAATATATTTTTCCAAACAATCCCACGCAAAACACACATGACAACCTTCACAAAACTCAAGTTTTCACATGTGTCTCAGCTATGTGTGATTTTTATTTTATTTTAGAGATAATTTAAAAGATAATTACCTTGTGTTGGGAGAAAAATGATGGCGCGAAGCCAAGTGTAGATACCACCACCCCCCCCAGCAATTTGACACATTATATAGCTTTGAAAGGAATAATTGCCCATAAAATAATCTAGCATCCATGCTCTTTCCTTTGAGGATTTAACCTCTCCTGCATCAGAAAACAGTGTGTGAAAAGTATTTACAGTTCAACTTCATTATGTGGGATTCTATTAATGTACCCCCAAAATATGGTGAATACAAAATGTGATTAAACTGACTCTTGTAAAACTCAACTGGAAGGGACCGAAAATCTAGGACTACTCATTGCCCTAAATTAAGATTATTCTTCTGAACTATCTTTTATGAAAACATCCCCATGTGACTGTGGTTTTTTTAAGCCTCCAAGGAACAAGATTGCACCCTTTCCCTAGAAGACAAATTCACTTGCTGAATTTCTATATCTGGGTTTATTGTTCTGCAGCAAGCCTATGAAATATCTTATTTAGAAACTTGATTCTGGCCAAGCCCATTATGTCTTTCTTCTCAACTCTTGTCAGTGGCATAGCTTGCCGCTTGGGAGCCTGGTCCTACAGCCAGGGGCGGGGTGAACCGGCTATGGGGGCAGGGGGCACTGTATGGATCCTATCCGCCGCCTCCCCCTCAGCTGTAGGGCGGCTGAGGGAGAGGCGGAGGGCAGCCGCAAGTCCCACGCTGCTGTTTTAGGCAGTGTGGAGCCTGCAAGCACCCAAGCCACCATGTCACTCCCAGGAGAGACGCGTGGCTTGGGCACACTGCAGGCCCTGCGGTAAGTGCCGGCCCCCGTGGTGTGGCACCCAGTGCCAGCCACGTTTTGTTACGTTGACTGAACTAAAAAATTTCGTGAGTCCATTAAAAAAAAATTAAACTCATATTTTTGTCATTTTGTCAACCCCCCCCCCCCCCCGTGATGACACCCGGGCTGGACCACGCCCCCCGCCTCCGCCACTGACTCTTGTACCTTTTGTTTCAGTTGCAACACTGTCTGCTTGATTTGATAGAACTCTTTGCAAGAGGCACAGCAGGCCCCTGGTTTCACCACGTTATCAGCCTTCTCAGAAAACCCTGCAAAAAGGGGAAAAGAGTGAGAGAGAGAGCAAATATTCCAATGCATTTTTCCCCTCAAGAGGAAGAAAACAAAGCAGGGAAGAGAAATGCCAAAGAAAGCTGTGCTGGGGTGATGAGCCTTTGAAGTTTTCCTTCCTGGCCGTTCCGTGAGAGGAAGAGGTGCCCTTGGTATTAACAACCTTTCCCAGTTGTGAATCACCATGAAAGGCTGCACAGATCCAGCCTAAGCTCGCTGCAAACAGTCTTAGCAGCAGCTGTTTCCAGTTAGCAGGTCTTAATGCCCTTTTGTAAAACTCTTTTTATATCTGGGGCGGGGGGAGAGTGTTTACCTCTCTACTTTTATCTGAGTCTTTACT
The DNA here is from genome assembly GCF_964270895.1 of Podarcis filfolensis. Lineage (NCBI taxonomy): Eukaryota > Metazoa > Chordata > Lepidosauria > Squamata > Lacertidae > Podarcis > Podarcis filfolensis. The sequence continues at coordinate 15,320,422 of NC_139613.1, forward strand.
GTACGGGACCCACAGTGATTTATAATCCCCCTTCAAGGGCCAATTTTTGTATGCTGTAAATTGTGCCAATATCTCATGCAGCGAGACCTTTTGCTTGCAATTTGCACAAAGCCGGCCTTTATCACCACTGATTATGTTTGCTGCGCAATGGGACGCTTAATGGCAGAAAGGGTCAGAGCCACAATCGCAGTAAAAAGTAACTCTGAAATATCTACTGGTACATTGCTGGAGCCATTGAAATGCAGAGGATAACAAGAGAACGCAAGAAGTATCAAAATAAGGTGCTCTTTACAGAGCTTTAAATCTTTAGGAAAGGCACAATATACTCAGTGCTTTTCTTCTTGAAAAAATGGTGCTGGTGCTGAGTACCCTTGAGTACCCCCAGAAAAAGCACTGAATGTACTTATTAATTCTTATTATCGGCACCAATCAGGTTGAGGCTAGAAGTAAATTGAGGCAAGGGTGGGAGGACTCCCTGCGTGACGGGCAGGAGTCAGATATAGTCGGGTCAATTCCAATGCCTAAGCCAATACCGCTTATATTCTGTAACCAATAAAGTTGTGGCCTAAATTTGCCCAATAACATTAACCTAATATCTGTCTCGTTTCTTATTCATCAACGAGGGGGTGGTTTTGGGGTCTCGACACACAATTATCGGCACTGATCAGGTTGAAGCTAGAGGTAAATTAGTTGGAGGTACAGTCGTATCTTGTATCTCAGACGCTTTGGCTCCCGAACGATCAAAACCTGGACGTGAGTGTTCCGGTTTTCGAACATTCTTTTGGAAGCTGAATGTCCAAATGGGCTTCTGTGGCTTCTGATTGGCTCCAGGAACTTCCTGCAGCCAATCGGAAGCCATGCTTTGGTTTCTGAACATTTTGGAAGTCGAAAGGACTTCTGGAACGGATTCTGTTTGACGTCGAAGGCACGACTGTATTTTAACAGAAGCGGGACAACCACCTGCCAGGGATGCTACATATTTGCATTCTGAACTGCTCAGCCTGGATAGCTCAGTTGGTTAGAGTATGGTGCTGATAACATCAAGGTTGCAGGTTTGATCCCCGCATGGGGCAGCTGCATATTCCTGCATTGCAGGGGCTTGGACTACATGATCTGCAGGGTCCCTTCCAACTCTATGATTCTATGCAGGTCTTGCATTCAGCAGGGATGAACTACAAGTTCTCCTCCCCACGCCCACCTGATTCTATGAGGCTTTCTCAATAGTTTGCCCCCAACAAGCTGCAAGTTCCACACCCACTGTGTGTTGTTTATAGAGGCTACATTGAAATCCCTTGCCAGGGTCTGAGGCCCAGAACTAACTTGCATCCCCCTGTGCTGCTTGCGCAGAAGAAGTAATGACACGCAGGAGCTGCTGGAAATTTAAGGCACAGCAGCCTGTGACATTCACCAGAACCCCACAAAGGCATCAGTTAAGCCCCACAACTTGCACTGGCAGCAGCTGAGGTCATAACCCAAGGATGCGGTCTGCAAAAGGGTGAGAATCAGATAAAGGAGGGCAGAGGCCATAAAGCAGTTGTAGCTTCCTGGCCAGTAGCAAAATGTTTAGGGCTGTTTTCACTTGGTTCCTGGCAGCAAAGGCTAAAGCTTGCAATGGGTGACCTGGCGGATTGCAGGTATAGGGATTAGTTTATCATCCACAACACATCTTTGGCAAAGGAGTTAAGAGTAAGGGAGAGGCACTTCATCTGCCAAGGGAGACTACTTGCAGCAACACCAGAGCAAGTCAAGTGGCAATTCCTTGAGGTTTACTTCCTGTTCTTAGCAAGTAGGACACTGTAGCCAGCAAGAACACGGCCCAATGAATATTTGCTTCTTGTACTCATAGAAGCTGTGGGAAAGATTCCTGCATTGCAAGGGGTTGGACTAGATGACCCTCGGGGTCTCCCAACTGGAAATTCTATGATTCTATGAAACCAGTGAACCCAGTAAGAGTCACACAGTCACAGGAGAAGTGGAGCCTGACCCCTCTCCCCCAGCCATGTAGGAAAGATGGGTAGGAACTAACAGGGGCCTAGTCGTACAAAACCACATCTTTTTCACACCTGCTAAGCTCTTCCATCTCCTGCACGAGGACCGAACTTCAGCATACAACAGATATAATGCAAATGCAAACTCTGCTCCCCCCAAAAGTTGAATTGTTTTTCCAGGCAGAGGGGGGCTGAAATAAGTCAATGCTCCTATGCTTTCTTCCACAGTGCTGAGTACTGGAAACTCTGTTTTAATAAAAATGAAAGCAGAGGCTCTCAAAGTTCTGTACCAAACTCTGCAGAAGAAGTGTGAAGGACTGAGAGGCTTCTGAATTATTTGCCACCTCAGTGACAGCGAAACCGGGCTCCCAGAATGCATTTCTCTTCCGCATATGAAGCTGATGTCACAGATAATATTCTTTCTTTGTGAAGAAGAAGAGTTTGGATTTGATATCCCACTTTATCACTACCTGAAGGAGTCTCAAAGAGGCTCCCTTCCTCCCCCACAACAAACACTCTGTGAGGTAAGTGGGGCTGATAGACTTCAGAGAAGTGTGACTAGCTCAAGGTCACCCAGCAGCTGCATGTGGAGGAGCGGGGAAGTGAACCCGGTCCCCCAGATTACGAATCTACCGCTCTTAACCACTACACCACACTGGCTGAAGCTACCTAAGCGCCTGTGTGTGTGCTATCATTACTGAAAATGTGGTCCTTTCTTGTCTGAAGTTAGACAATAAGAAAATGAGCCCAGCAGCAGCAGCAGTTCCTAAGATAATACTGTTTGATGGGGCAGTACATTTGCTTGAAGTCCTCAGGTGGGATTCACCTAGCCAGCCCCATCAGCAGAACCCCTGCTCGAGGACATCCATTTTGTGCTCCCATACCCCCACAATGGGCCACTGAGGGGTCCTGAGAACCCCCAAAACAGCATGTGGTGGTGGGGGAGTAGGGAGACCTATTCAGCTGGCAAATGGAAACACTTGAGCAGATGAAACAATGCAAAGAACACAATGTTGAATTCTACCCATTGTTTCCATGTTGGGTGCCTGCATGCATTCCCCCCACCCCACAAGGCTTATGTTATCATCTGTCTTGTATTATCTGCCATTGGTTTTCATTTGATTATGTGGCTACGCCGTGCCCTCTCTACAATATGCAATAGGATCTCCATGTCACAAAGATGGTCCATGTCTTTGGTGCCCCTCCCCATATTCAAACCTGCAGCTCAAATTCACAGACGGCTAAGGGCAGCAGACAGCTTTCATCCCTCTGGCGCTGTAAAATAAACACACACTAATTCATTTTCTCCATCCTGTGTGTTATCTTTGGAGATTGGGTGAGATACTGGTGTTGTATTGTTGTTTTTTAATTTTAAAAAATCAGTATATTATTAACATTGTAAGAAAGGATTTATCAGACGATCTGCCTTGAAGACCTAAATTCCACTGCAATTTAAGCCAGCTATTTTGGAAAGGTTATTGCAATGCAAATGGTTTTTTTGCAGGCTGGCAATGGCGCATGAACTTCTATCTGCCACAAGATGGCATTCCTAAGCAGATTGTTTCAAACAGTAGACTTAAGAGTCAGAGGGAGAAAATCCTGTTCTCATGTATGGTGGACTGGAATTATACTTGCTTAAAATATTTCTTCTGCATAGCTATGAAAGGTGCAGAAACTCTGTCTCCTGGCCACTCGGTTTTGCAAAGCTGGATTTAAAAAAGGAGGCTCAAGTACTTTGGGGATCTTACGACATTCAAACGTTATGGGAATCCTCTACCCTCAAAATGTCTGTAAGGAACTGATTCTCTGCTTTTTTGTGACTTGCTGGACAAGAACAAGGTTTGTCTAGTCTCGTTTCCTTACTGGGGAAGGGAAACCGAAGTCAGCCAAGAAAGGACCACGTTTTCAGTCATGACAGCTGACACACCAGGGGCATAAATAGCTTCAGCTGACTTCACAAGGCAGAATAGTTCAGCTTGTCTGTGACTTCAGCTTCATATGCAGAAGAGCAATGCATTCTGGGAACTCAGCTTCACCAGGAATGGCTGAGAGCTATGTGGTCTGAGCTGGAACAACCAGCTCAGAACATAATAGCAAGAGCTCTGAATCAACTGATCTGGAGGCAAAAATATGCAATTTTAATAGCACCTCCTTCTGAGCAAAGGTCTTTAGACTTGGAGCTTTTCACTGATTTTATCAGTGCACAGTGGATCCCTTTGGACCAAAATAATTTAAGAAACAGCAATGTAATACCTTTCTCTCCTTTGGTGCATGTTTTCCCATCATCTTCACGTATGTACCCCTCATTACATTCACACCGATAGCTGCCAAGGGTATTGACACAGATGTGGGGGCAGAGAGGCTCGCTGCTTGTGGCACACTCATCGATATCTGAAAGGGGATGGATGCCGCAGTGGGTTAAAAAAGGAAGGGAAATAAGAAATAAAGGTTTCCTAAAACTTTTGCATTAATTGCATTCGATTAGTGAGGGACTACTGCTCAGTGGAACTATGTGTTGCATGTAACAGATTCCAAACTCTCAACCCCCATCATCTGCAGTTCAAAGGTTCAGACAGCAGGTGATGAGAAATACCTCTAAGTTGCTGGAGAGATAGTGACAGCCAGGTTAGACAAGAACCTGTGGCCCTCTAGATCAGGGATGGAGAACATGGTACTCCAGATCAATGCTGGACTCTGAACTCTCATCATACCTCATCGTTGGCCATGTTGGTGGAGGCAGCATCTGAATTAATCTGAATTAACTATGTAAAGGTTTGGAAAGAAATCCAAAAAGATCTGCAAATTTGGAGTAGAATGCAATTGTCATTGCTGCGAAAATTTCAGTCATAAAAATGAATATACTCCCAAAGATGCTATTCCTATTTCAGACTGTACCTATAGTTAATGACATCTGAAATTTTAAAGAATGGCAAAAAGATCTATCTAATTTTATTTAGCAGGGGAGAAAACCCAGGATAAAACATAAAATCATGATTGACACTAAAGAGAGAGGTGGTTTTGCCCTGCCTGACGTACAATTATATTTTGATGCATCATGTTTATGTTGGTTGAAAGAATGGATTTTACTAAAGAACAGATACCTATTAGACTTGGAAGGGCATGACCTAAAACTTGGGTGGCATGAGTCCCTGTACAGTAAGGCCAAGATATATGAGAGTTTCACAAACTACTTAATTAGGAAAAACCTGTATAGGGTATGGGGAAAATAAAAAAAAACTTATTAGAAAGGAAAACACCAATGTGGATGTCACCAACAGAAGCCCTTGCAAAGAAAAATTGGAGTACATATAGAGACTTGCTAACTGTCACTGGGTTAGGATATAAATTGAAAGAGTATGGAGAGATAAAAGATCAAGTGACAGATTGGTTAAGTTACCATCACTTGAATACAACATTTAAGTTACGTTTTTTTTGAAACTTTAATAAATATTATTTTTAAAAAATAAAAATAAATAAAAAATATGGATTCGCGGAACAAAATTTGCAGTTTGAAAAGGAGTTATTGGGATTCAGGGTTAAAATAGACTCGCAAAAATGCCAAAATCAACAAAGGGCAATTGTTGAACATGCAAGGTAGCAGAGGGAACTTTTCATCACATGTGGTGGTCGTGCAGCATAATTAAAAACTATTAGGAAATGACCTATAATGAACTTTTAAAAATGTTTTAAAAACCCTTTCCTAAAAATCCAGAAGATTTTTGTGGGGTTAATAACAACAGAAGTTACAAAAAAGGAGAGAATTTTGTTCCTATATGCGACAACTGCTGCATGTGTGTTATTAGCGCAAAAATGGAAAACAGATAAGGTATCAATAAAAGAAGAATGGTGCATTAAACTGTTAGCATATGAAGAGCTAACAGGAATGACCACTAGAATAAGGAATCAAAATGATAAAAGATATAGGAGGACAGGATATTCTTTATTGAATATATGAAAAAGTATGATAAGCAGACAATCAACCTAGCAGGATGGTAAGATTCTCAGCAGTGTAAGAAATAACTAGAGTTTATATAAGGAGTTGCGATAGACAGCATGAACCAAGAAAACGCGAGGAAAATAAGAGATAAAAGGAACAATGGAAGGAGAGGATGGGAAGTCGGTTAAGGAACGTTTTCTGGTTGTTGTTTTTGTTATTTCAAAATTGTTACTTTTTATTATTCCAGAGATTCTTTTCTTTTCACATTATTTTTCTTTACATTTTGAAATGTATCAGAAATGCACATGAAAAGTGTATCAAAAAATAATAATATTCTGAATTAACCAAATTTTAGAAGCGCATACATATCCATATCTTTGAATTTATGGCAAGTAACCTTGAATTAATTTCAGGTGCAATCTTTTCCACCCACCTAAGCAATAGGGTTTCTCTCTGTTCTTGTGCCTTTCGCGGTCATACCGATAACCAGGGTAGCATGTGCATAAGACTCGTCCAAAGTTGTCTGTGCACTGTTGTTCACAAGGAGCTTCTGCGCAGACGTCATAATCTAACGAGAGAGAAATATGCTTGTTATTAGCAGCTGTACAACACTGCAAAAGTAATGGGAAATTAGTGTTTGTCCTTCTGTTACCAATGTAGTTGTACTCCTGTTACTAATCAAAAAAACGTAGACCTCAAATTTTTATTTACACTGGATTGCTATGTGTGACAAAAGAACAGGCAAAGAAACAGATACTTCTGGAAGAAAAATAAGATAAATGTAATTACACAACGTTGTTATTTTTCTTCCATCACCTTCAGGATATTTTTTTTTTGGGGGGGGGAACTCTCGAGAAAATTCTCTGTGACTAAAAGTTGGTTAAAAGAAATATACTAAGCTAAGAACCATAGATGATTGTAACTGTTGGGCTGTGGAGAAGCTGCACACAGTTTAGTGAATGCACTGTACACCTCCACAATGCTATTTCCAGAACCAAATTTAGTGGTTTGCAGGATACAAGGACAATCACCTCCTGGCAAATAGAAGGGGAAGAAATGGAGGCAGTGAGAGATTTTACTTTCTTGGGCTCCTTGATCACTGCAGTTGGTGAAAGAAGTCACAAAATTAAAAGACGCCTGCTTCTTGGGAGAAAAGCAATGACAAACCTAGACAGCATCTTAAAAAGCAGAGACATCACCTTGTCGACAAAGGTCTGTATAGTTAAAACTATGGTTTCCCCAGTAGTGATGTATGGAAGTGAGAGCTGGACCATAAAGAAGGCTGATCGCCGAATAATTGATGCTTTTGAATTATGGTGCTGGAGGAGACTCTTGAGAGTCTCATGAACTGCAAGAAGATCAAACCTCTCCATTCTTAAGGAAATCAGCCCTGAGCGCTCATTGGAAGGACAGATCATGAAGCTGAGACTCCAATACTTTGGCCACCTCATGAGAAGAGAAGACTCCCTGGAAAAGACCCTGATGTTGGGAAAGATTGAGGGCACAAGGAGAAGGAGATGACAGAGGACGAGATGGTTGGACAATGTTCTCAAAGCTACCAACATGACCAAGCTGCGGGAGGCAGTGGAAGACAGGAGTGCCTGGCGTGCTCTGGTCCATGGGGTCACGAAGAGTCGGACATGACTAAATAACAACAAAGATGCAACTGGAGATAGGTAGGATCAGCTGAAAGAGGGGAGACACACTGTTGGAACAAAGGAAGGTGCTTTATAGCCTGCCAAACTAATGGTCCATCTGGCTCAATATTTTCTACATTGACTGGCAACAGCTCTTTGGGGTTTTGAGAGTAGATTTCAGGAGGCAGTGGCTCTCCAGGGTTCCATTGCCAGAGGCAGTCACAGATGAGCAGAGTGCTGTTGCATTCAGGTCCTGCTTTCGGTTGGCCACTGTACGAACAGGATGCTGGACTTGATGGGCCACCCCTTAACCATGCAGGGTTCCTGACTAAGGGCAGGATTCCAAGGCCATGGAAATTCCCTCTTCAGACCTACATGAAGGTTATGGGTGGAACTGATATGGGGGTGGTGTTGTGGGTGGTGCAGATACCAGTGAGGGGGTAGCCAGGTGGAGTGCATTCCCACTTGCCCCTTTAGGCATTCAGGAAGACCACCTGATGAGGGTTCATGTTCTGCAAGTTTCCCTGCTTCAGCTCCAATTCCCTGGCTGTTGCTAGTGGTGACAGGGAATAGTAGGGCACAATCATGCTATGGTTTGTGTGATACTACAGGGCAGCTAGGAGGAGATATGGTGTTGCTGTGCTGCTTTCTATGGCCTCCACCATATATATTCAGCCAATGGGGGTGTTTCTCCAAGGGAAGAGGGTCTTTGCATCCTCCTTTCATTGGGCTAGACTGGAAAAGTAATACACCAGCTTGCAGGCATTGGCAGCTGCATCCACCCATGACTGGCATTTCAAGTGTGACATTTCTCTCGCGCATGGAACTAATCTCCATTTAAGAGGGAGAGAACATGTAAACCATCACTCTGTGAGCTACAGCACCAAATGTTTATTTTGCTTCACGCATCCAGAATCGACTTGGAGGCTTTACAGTTCCAAGCTTACTGCAATTGTGCTGACTGTGTATGATGCAACGGAGCTCCATCGCAGCTCAGGCTTCTCATTGTTAAATGAGAACAACAACTTCTATCCCACCTATTTTTCAGAAGAAACTCAAGGCGATTTTTTTTAATAAAAAAAGGCAACAGTTATAAAATACAGAACAATTCAAAGTTTATATCGTAAATCAAAATATTAGCATAAAACCCAAGGCCACAGTAACAATGGCAAAACAGCTATCAGAATTAAACTTCAGAATGTTAGAACAAAAGGAAATATTAAGCCTAAGGCCCCTTTAAGCAAAGAACAGCCATGTCTCCACTAGCCGTCAAAAGCAGTGATGGGGCCTGATGCTGCATGTTTGCTAAAGCGTTGCACGCAGCAGGTGCCACTGTAGAAAAGGCCCTGTCCCTGGACACCACCAAGTGTGCCTTGTGGTGTTACGGAATCTGAAGAAGGAGTTTGGAGACAATCAGAGCATGCATACAGAAGAAGGTGGTCCTTGAGATAAACAGGTCCCAAGCCATTAAGGTTTCTAAAGGTTAACACCAGCACCATGAATTGAAGCTCAAAATGCCTCTCAGTTGTCAGAATGCTCCTATTCCATTTGGAGCTTGATTTTGCAGAACAAATGATTCCAAGTGTTTTCTCAGCATTGAGCCAAGATAGGTGAGTCACCGGTCGAGTTTGCTCACCTGCTAAGATTTTTATTCATAGTTTGGTTTTGCCCCAGTGCATTATCAGCTCTGTGTCTGGCTGCCAAGATTTCCGGGACTCTGAGCTGCTAAAGCAGCACATCTGCCAATAATAAATCAACCTGATAAAACCAAGGTGAATCCCTTTCGTTGACTGCAAGAGGCAAAAGAGTGCGTTGAGTTGAGCACGTGCATCTGTCTTGGCAGCATAATGTTCACAATGGTACAAGATCAGCCCTTGATTGCCAAAGCAGAGAGCACACAGCCCATAAAATACTACTGTTCCAAATAACACACAGTAAGTGTAAAACTTTAATAAATGATAAACTGCCTGCTGAGCTCATCTATGCAGTATTTTAAAAGGTGGTGCAAAATTAACACTCCCGTTCCTTTTAAAACCACATACTTGATTGTTTTGAAGCCCTGCCTTCTAAGGGCCTCCAAGGGGTGGGCCCAGGGGAGAGGTGAAGCACAGAGCCAGAAAAGAGGAGAAGATGGCATTTGGGTGGCACATTATGTCTGCTGGAGGGGTTCATGTCTGCTAGAGCCAACTGTTGTGATGCGCAAAAATATTAGGGTAAAACCCAGATACAAATCCATGCTTAGCCATCTTGGGCCAGTTACTAATTTGCCTCCCAAGGATGTTATGAGAATAAAACAGGGAGGTGAGATCCTTGGAGAGGATGGGCAGGGTAATATACAATAAATAATAGGAAACAGGGAGGGTGTTTTAAAAAGCCAAGTTATTTTTCGTCAAAGCAGTGCAGCTGCAAGGTACTGAACAATGGAAGAAGAAGAAGAAGAGTTTGGATTTGATATCCCGCTTTATCACTACCCTAAGGAGTCTCAAAGCGGCTAACAATCTCCTTTCCCTTCCTCCCCCACAACAAACACTCTGTGAGGTGAGTGGGGCTGAGAGACTTCAGAGAAGCGTGACCAGCCCAAGCAGCTGCATGTGGAGGAGCAGGGAATCGAACCTGATTCGCCAGATTACGAGTCCACTGCTCTTAACCACTACACCACACTGGCTCTCTGGATAGCAGAGACTGGTCTAAGGCATGAGTAGGAAGCAGGTACTCAGACATGGCCATTGGGTGTGTGAGGGCACCGCCTCAGGCAGCAGCAGCCCCCAAAAGTGATGTCCTGCCTCCCCTGCCACCTCCACCCCTGGCAGAGAAGCGGTGCTGGCAATGGTGGCAATTTCGGGTAAGATCTTGTGCAGCTTGAAATATCTCTCCCCAAACCAGAGAGGTCTGACCTGAAATCGGCTGTGATACTGGCAGGGAGGGCAGCACAGGCAATGGCAGGGCATGGCGGCACTTCCTCTTGCACCTCAAGTGGCGAAAGGGGAAGTGCTGCCCCTGTCCTCAGGTGTCTGACCCCTCGGCCTCAGAGCAAAGAAAGGTGTGAAACAATCTTCTACTGGTTGGCCTACAGATTGCTGTTCTTCAGAGTGGACCCTGAGACTGCTGCCTTACTTCCACAAAGGCCTTTTATGCATCAGAATAATTGTCCAAGCTATCTAATATCTGCAGTGTCACAATTTATATTTTCATCAATGACCTGCTCCTCATTGCTCCCAAATAATCATTTCAGGAGCATAATCCATCCTCAGAAGAGATGGTTGAAGTAAGAAACTGAAATGGTAAATTTGGGTTGGTTTATTCACATGACTTTGAAGGCCTATAATGTGGAGACTGTTATGAAGCAAAAGGAGACATCGTCAAGCTCAGATACGTCTAGTGAATGTCTAAAATTATGGCGTTATAATGGTGACTGGGGACACGACAGCAGCCACTGGATGATTTTCTACAGCAGAGGTAGTCAATGTGGTTGCCTTTGGATATTGTTGAACCCCAGCTCCCATCAGCCCCAGTCAGCATGGTCAGTGGTGAGGGATGATGGGAGCTGTAGTCCCATCAAAGCCTGGAGGACACCTCATTGGTTATCCCTGGTCTATACTCACTAACCACCCAACCCAATGTATTTATATTTGGTAATCGTACTGAGTTTAGTGAGACTTACTCCCAGGTAAGCATGTAGAGAAACAAATATTTTAGCCCATAGTTATTAAAGTACAGGAAGACAGAACCACTGTAGTGATAAGTGTTGGAAAGAATAATTTAAGAACGTACCTTCAGGAATGCATTGTCCAAGAACAAACTTATAACCCTTACAGCACTTTTTCCTAAAAAGACAAAAACAGAAAACTATCTATTAGACGGAATTAGTAAATTAAGATCCCAGTCCTATCCATGTTTATTTGAACATAAGTTCTACTGAATTCAATGGCCTTTCCCCCAAGCAAGTAGGCATAGCTTATGACATTACCTGTATTACTTTCAGAAAGGCCAGTAATGCAAGCAACAGCTTCAGCTAAAGCTACTTCATTATTGTAATGTTGTGTTTTGTGTTGTGTTGTCTTGTACTGTATAGTACAGTACTGCATTGCATTGCATTAAAACATTTATTCCCATTCCTCTGCTTCAAGGCCTGAGGCAGCTTACAACAATATTATGTAAACTGTTTAGGGGTTTGGATGATTAAATCATATATTTGTTGTTATTGTTTAGACGTTTAGTCGTGTCCGACTCTTCGTGACCCCATGGACCAGAGCACGCCAGGCACTCCTGTCTTCCACTGCCTCCCGCAGTTTGGTCAATCTCATGCTGGTAGCTTCGAGAACACTGTCCAACCATCTCGTCCTCTGTCATCCCCTTCTCCTTGTGCCCTCAATCTTTCCCAACATCAGGGTCTATTCCAGGGACAAATCCTGTTAATTCACCCCCCCAACAAAAAAAGCATAACCCTCAGAACAAAATACAAATGGGAGACATGAATGCAAATGCAGGTCTGAAACTACCACAGTAAAGTGGGAAAATGAGATGGTAGAATTCTGAAGCCATAAAATAGACTGTACTAGATTGACCGCAGGAGCAAATGAATGCTCTCTGGAAGGGACAGGGCACTCCCATTCAAAACAACAACAACAACAACAACCATCAGTGTGCCATAGGGAGAAATTATAGACTAGCCTGCTCACTGTTTATGCTATGTTTTCGCTAGTGCCAAATGTATTGCTCTGTTTTCCTTTGGACCCCACCAGCGATGCTGAGAGGGGGGCATTGTTGTCTGGGTGGCCCAGGACCTCCATACACACTGCCCAGGCTTGCGCCCTGGGGAGGTCACTTTGGTGCTGGTAATGTGGCAGTTGGACCTCACCCCCAGAGGCACACTCCATTGTCTCGTGAGACAGGCAGATGCCAACAAAAAATGTTTTGCAACTAAGATCCTTCTCCAGCTACTATTTGTACAGTCAGTGCTGGCTCCAGGGGTGAGGGGGCCGTGGGCCAGGTGTCCTCTGCTCATGAAACCCTCTTGTCTGTCAATGGTCCTGGCAGGTTTACCATGCGGTGGACAGCAGCAGTACTAGATGGCTGGGTTCTGCCACTATTTTAATTTCCCACAATGCCCCAGCTTGTTCACTCCTTTGTGGAAGTGGGAAACTAAAATGGCGGCCTCCAGATGTACACCCTACGGCCCAGCATTGCTTGGAGTGGCATGTCAGAAATGAATAGGGAGCCCAAGGCAGCTGTCAGTTGTGAGTCTAAGGCCATGGTATCTGCCGAAGCATGACGGCTGCTGAAGCCAGTCTTGTGTACATGCATCTTTAGAAACAAACCTAAACCTGTGCTCCACAGGAACGCCTAACTTGATAAAGGGTGTCTGAAAGCAGACTGGTGGGAAAACAAAAGTTCAGCTACTGAGACTTGCAAAAGTTAATGTTGTCGTAACGACGTTCATGATTTAAAGAGAGCAGAAAACAAGAGTTGACATTAATAACATATTTCAGTCCGCAGAGGGGTAGCATAACATGTGGTCCTGCTTATCTGGAAAGAGGTTCCTTTAGGTATGAGCAAGATTCAGAATTATCTTATGCTGCTTTCGTAGGGGAAGGGCTAAAGGTCAGCGGTAGGGCATATGATTAGCCAACCAGTTCCCCATTCCATTTCCAACAGATACTCATCGTTCTGTGGCCAATGAGCATGTTCAGTCCTCTAATGGCTGTTTTTTTTTGGGGGGGGGGGGGAAGCAGACACCCTGGTGCCTAATCCCAGCAGTATTAAAATCTTGAATTTCCCCATTGATTTCCATGGGAAGCTCTCACTTCTAGCTCTTGAGGAAATTTTAAAAGAAACATCATGGCATGAACGATGAAATGACCAATCCGTACAATGAGATGGTTCTGTCTACCTGTTTTAAACCCACATCTCTCTCTGTCCCTCTTCCTTTTCTGTTGACTCCTATTTCCCCTCCCTCCCAGTTTTCTGTTTCTCACCTCTTGACAGTTAGTCAGTATTCCATGGGCATGGAACACACTCACTTCTCATTAGGGTGTTTCTGTGGCCAACCCCTACCCAGTTTTTTGTTTGTTTGTTATTTTGTATTTCTGAAAAATCTGAAGTTGCCCCAAGTCTGCTGATACCTCCCACATATTTGCAATTGTTGACATTTTGGCTCCATGAGCAACAAATGGGGGCAGAACTGACTATCCCAACAGATGCTTATGATTTTTTAAAATATATGTTTGTGTGTGTGTGTGTGTTCATTTATGAGAATGAGGGAAAAATAATAGGATGTACAAATCAATCAAAGGAAAAAAACATAATTGAAAATGGGACTGTGTGAAGCACAGAGATTTGAAGAAGGCAAAGTTAGAGCTTTCTCTGTGGGTGGTTACTTGAGTTTACAGGAGCTTTAAATAATAGGCAGAACAATCCTATGCAGGTCTGCTCAGAAGTAAGGCCCATTGAGTTCAATAGAGCATAATCCCAGATAAATTGGTAAACCTTAGGATGCAATGCTAGCCACACCTACTTTGGATTAAGCCCCATCAAGACCACTTTTGTGTGAACATGCATAGTATTTCACTGTTAATGTTTGATATTTCATAGCTCACTAGCAGTTCTCTCATGGTGGCCCTTTAATGGATGCCTTAGTGGGTATAAATCTTGCTTTCCTATGCAAGAGGAGACTCTAAACGCAGTGGAAACCTTCATCTTGTATATGTAAACCAAAAGTAACCTTTTCAGTCCAGCTTCTTCTTAAATTACACTTTAAGCAAATGACCTAGCTTTCCCCCCCTTTCAAAGTGTGGTTTCCAGAACATCTTGCAGATGTGGTTAGAGAAATCAGATGTCAAACTAAGGACTGCGAGTTTACCTTCTGCCCCTTAAACCGCAAGTCTTAAGACAGAGAACTATAAAATTATGCATGGTGTTGAGAAAGTGGATAGAGTGTTCCCCCCGCCACAAACTCATAATACGAGAACTTGGAGCCATCTAGCAAAACTTATTGGCAGACAATTCAGGACAAGCCAAAAGAGAATCATTCTTCAGACTACAACATAGCTAATTTATGGGATTTTTTTGCTACGTGATGTGATGGCCACTAGCTTATAAAAAATTAAAACGGGATTAGAAAAATTCATAGAAGACAGACCTAAGACAGATAGCCCTCTCAATAAACACCCAAATACTCCAGGGCTGAGGAGGAATATTATGAGATGGCTATTGCCTTTATGTCCTGCTTGTGGACTTCCCAGAGGGCCTGGCTGGCCACCCTCAATGCTGGGCTTCAAGAACCATTGGTCTGATCTAGCAGGGCGCATGACTCCCAACCTGAGTAGCAGCTTTGACTCTGACTAGACAGTGGTGGACGTACATTTTGGGGGCCCTGAAGCTGGAACTGCTATGGGGACCCCTTCAGAACCAGCAACAAGGTCTTGGTAACCACTGCTATCTTCTTCAGTGGAGTTGTTCCATCACACTTTTACAACATCTGTGCTACTGACCTTGGGACTGTTGAAATATACAGAACAAAAAAGTAATCAATCTGAGTTGTGCGACTGAAATTTGATCTACTAGACCCATTTTTTAAAAAAGCAACATGGACTAAAGTCAGTCAGTCTGGTTTATTGTGGTTTATTTAGCAAGCAGCCATTGCACACATAAAATAATAACAACAGCAGGAATACTGCTACCAGTAATGGTTAACATTTCTACTCCCCAACCCCTAGTGGACAAATCATTTCCTGTTCCCCTCTCAAGTTTTGTTACACGAATCTGTAAAACCTTCACAAGAAATTTAGATGTTCGAGAGGATATAGATCTCTCAACATCGGTCAGCAAAAAACAGGTCTTTGCAAGAGACGACCTTCCCTTCTGTGATCTTAGCAATGGGAGGATTTAAAGTCACTTCTGGGGCCCCTTCCTAGATTAGGGGCCCTGGAGCTTAAGCTCCATTAGTTTCATAGTAGACCTAGATGAAAAAGGGCTAAGCAGAGCAGAATAATCAGCAGGGAAAGAGGTGGACCAAGCAATGGTCCCTGGTGCTAAGCCTGAGGCAAAACATATCCAGCCCTCGATTCAGGTAGGTAGCTGTGTTGGTCTGATGCAGTCGAAATATATATATATAGAGAGAGAGAGAGAGAGAGAGAGAGTGTCTAGTAGCACCTTAGAGACCAACTAAGTTTGTTCCTGGTATAAGCTTTCGTGTGCATGCACACTTCTTCAGATACATGCACACAAAAGCTTATACCAAGAACAAACCTAGTTGGTCTCTAAGGTGCTACTGGACAATTTTATTTATTTTTTTATATATATCCAGCCCTGCACAGGAATCCCCAGAGGCAACCACCACTGAGCACCTAAAGAGGCAACTGCTTCTTCATCTGGAGACCCCATGCTCCCAATTGCTGGATGACTGGTCCAGGCAATGAGCCAGGAAAGAGCGAAATGAGAGGAAATAGAGAACTAGGCTTCAAGACAGAAGACTGGCCCTTTAAGCTCTCAAATGAAGACGAAAAGACCTGATTTCAGCTTGGTTGAAGCAAGTTGTCCATTTGGAGTTAACTCAGAGGTTCTGCAACTCCAGCTTGAATTGCCCCATCAGCTTCTATTCGAGGTCTGAGTAGATGACTTGGGTTCCTCATACATAGCATCATGGCTTTTTAGAAATGTAAGTTTCCCTACTGAGCATTAAGGGTGTGTTCATATAACCATTTTTGGGTTGATTAGCAAAGGGAATATTAGCAGATTAACTTCCCATAAATGCCATCCATTCCAGAAGGGGACACACACACACACTTTTTTATGCTTGGTTTGAATGATGAGCCTTACAGGTACAGTACCTTCCGTAAAGATGCTTTTGCTTTCCCAGAATGCCCTGCTGTCTCTTCCACATTAACAGCAAGCCGAAGCCAACATAAATAGCACATGAGGCTTTAAGGCAATTTCCCACTAACATCGTAAACCAACAATTCAGAGTTTCAGGCTTCCTCTAAAAGTCAGTGACGCAGGTGAACCTGCAAAGTGTCCAAAGGGCTACAAGCCTTGGCTGTAAGAACTGACCCTTTCAAATTAGCAACAGACTATCAAAACTATGTAAAAAGCAAAACTCTGGCCTACACGGTTTCAAAGATTAAGCTGAGCACAAATTCTTCTTAATGAATTTAGGATGTCTGGTGCTGTGGGGTATTGGAGGAAGTTTTGCCTTGTTTTGCAAACACTGGTCTTCATTAAACCTTCTTGTAAAATGCTGCTGTGAAGTTTTATCTTTAAGAAAAACAAAGGAAGGAGGAAGACCTTTCAAGGGTGCACCAAGAAGACTGTTTGCTTCCTCCATCCCGCCTACGGTAACATGTAGCAGGATATCACTGAGGCATTTTTCATTAGATTAGTATCTCACAAGTCATCCGGGATCCAAGATAAACTAGGCTACTGCTACATGTGAACATCAGAAAGGTTCAGACAATCATAAATATATATATCTATCTCCCAGGATGTTGTTTGTGACTTGTGGAAGTCAGTTGGTAGTTCACCACGCTTTGACCAGTGTGATGTCTCAGCAGAGTATGTGGAGCCCCAGCAGACAAAACTGAGTTTAGCTGTGGGTGGCACTGTGGTCTAAACCACTGAGCATCTTGGGCTTGCCGATCAGAAGGTCAGCGGTTCAAATCCCCATGATGGGGTGAGCTCCTGTTGCTCTGACCCAGCTCCTGCCAACCTAGCAGTTCGAAAGCATGCCGGTGCAAGTTGATAAATAGGTACCGCTGTGGTGGGAAAGTCAACGGCATTTCAGTGCGCTCTGGTTTCCATCACAGTGTTCCATTGCGCCACAAGCAGTTTAGTCATAACCCGGAAAGCTGTCTGTGGACAAACGCTGGTTCCATAGTCGCCTTTGACGGGATGGACTTAACCGTCCATGGGTCCTTTACCTTTACCTTAGCTGCACAACAGACATGATTTACACCATGGAAAATAATAATAACACTAAAATTTTATTTATATCCTGCCCTCCCCAGCCGAGCCCATATTTTGAACCTTTGAGGACTTTCTTGCCATTTCTAAATGCAGCAGGCACTACATCGTCCCTTGAATGTGTAAGAAGCTTGGATAGGTAATGTTTCCAGTACACAGAAAACAGTGTGGCTAGCTTGAAATTAATCTGACATATGTGAAATTCTAAAATGCAAGGCCTGAAGTGACCCATGGCACTCTGCATGCCAGTTATGTTTCCCAGAAGCAATTTATCAAAATCGTTGACACCGAAGTGGATGATTAGCAGAGTTATTTTCCTGACAAAACCTATTGTCAGGCAAGAAGAACAAAGCTGACAGGCATTTTCTGAGCAAATTACACAACTATATTTTCATAACGGTTAGCAAACAGGCTGTCACTGATCTGACAAAACATCAAACACAATGCCTGTTTTGTGGCTCTGAGCAACTGTGCATTTTAAGTCCCTCAAAACCTCTTCATAAAGCTACAGTTTTTAGGTTATTTCTAAGATGATGTTATAAATTGGGGGGCAGGCAAGGCCCCAAACCTCTAGATTCAGTAAAAGGTTAGAATTTGAGCAAAATCACAAATTCATGAGTTTAGCAGGGGCTGGAAATCACACCAGCTGGCTTCCTCATGAGACCATCTTGGTGATGGCTCACTTATGGGGTGGGCCGTTGAAGACACAAGAGACTGATAATGACCCACTTTGTTTGATTCTGGTGAGGCAGTGGGCCCTGATAAAAGGAAAAAGCTGGTTGCTTTGCAATAGGCTTGGGAAACAAGAGGTTGTGATGCTGTAAGTGGAAGGGGCAGTTGCTGTTTTTCTGTAAGTGTTTCTGGCAAGAAGAAGTGGGGAGGTGGCCATGCAGTTCAGAAGAAGCCAGTGGGGTGATTTGTTTTGTTTTGCTTTGCTTTTTTTTTGGGGGGGGGGGGAATGCCGGCACTCACAATGAAGTTGTTACGGTAAGTGCCATACTTTGAACATTTGAAAGGAAAAGGTGCCAGTACTGTGTACTCTTGAGTGACCCCAGAAAAAAGCACTGGAAGAAGCCATAGGACAGAGACACAGGCAGCATGGCTGGTCCCTCCACTTGTAAATCTAAGTCTACTGCTCCTAAGAGGGAAGCAAAGGACCCTCTTGAGATGTAAGTGCTCTGAACTCTCTCTGTAGTGGATTCGGGTGTATATATGTGTAAATTAAACCATATATCATAAAGACACTGCAGTCTCTGCTATGCCTAATTTCCAGTGGAAACACAAACCCTGGGTGAGTACCTAGAACCCCCTGGAATCTTGTCACTGCTTGGCAGAGATTGCGGGTGATGTGTAACATTATTTTAAATATGCACCCCAGAAATGTAAAATGTGAAAGTGATAGGTGCATGTCTGGAAACACATATATTGCACAGGTACACTTGTAAGGAAGTCCAGAACAGTCGCTAGTGGCCACTGGGCTGTGAGCCAACAAGTGAAAACATGCCTTGGCCATTTTGTTTGGATACCAGATTGCATCCAACACACTCTTCTTATATGGTTAAGTCAAAACATTGGAAGTGGAGAGAAGATATTTGCAAATATAGCTAGTATTCCTTTTTCAGTGGTTTTTTGGGGGGGCTGGGTGTCGATGGCACAAATCTGTTTGACCGAAGGCATTATGACACCATCACATTTGCAATGTGAACCCTGATTGGGTGGATCAAGGAACAAGGAAGAGCCTTAAGAAAAAGCAGATGAGGTTGTGAATAGCACAAAAATGCAAAGATGGGAATTTTAGGCCACTCTTGCAAGCATAACTTTTGCCCCCCAAATTATGTTTAACTCTGCTTCTTATTTAGTCATTTATGAGTCCACCCCTTAGGTACCTTAAAGAGTATATATCTATAACTGACACACGGTATAAATATATTTGGTCATATGGATTTTGAGATCTGGATGTAATACTTTTGATCTTGTATAATTTTAGGTACAGCACATTGAATTCAGAATAATCTCATAATTATTCAGCGAACTGCAGGTCACCAAAATGCTTATTTATCTGAACTCCACGCACAAAAATCCCACTGAGACATTTGCCTCCTTGCCAAAATCCTGTATGAACAAATAGCGACCATCTGTGTTTGCAAGCATGTCAAGTAACCAGTAGCTGGTGGGAGTTCAGCAATAATTCATACACTTATTTTTTAAAAAAACATTGCTGCTATTTGGTATGGCCTAATTGAATGCTGAGCCATTTTTTACTGGCTGTTTCTTGGGAGATATGTATCAAAGTTCTGAAATTAATGTCTGCTGTCAATCTATAGTCAATGGGCTGCATCCAGGTGTTCGTCCATTCATGGAAGGCACTTTGATCCAGTGGAGGCTTCCTTGAATGAAAGGAAGAGGTAGGTGACTTTTGCTTTTTCACCAATTTCCACTGCATCCCCGAAATTTACTCCAAAATGTTGAAGCGTGTGCCAGGACAGCAACAGAGACTGCAGGAGAAAGGGGGAATTTCTGAAAACCTCTTCTGTCCTCCTTCCATTCGCAAAAGCCTCTGATGGATGAAAAAACCTTCCATGGATGGAAGGACAGCATTAGAAAGAACCCAGTGTGTTACATTTCCACTATCATTCCCCACAGTGGTCTTCTGTTATATAGCCAGAGCTGAAACCGAAATACTTGGAGGTTCACAATGCAGGGGGACAATGCAAATGTTCTTTCTACCACCATCCAATTCTCAATTAGTCTCCATGCCAGTTTTCTTTCCAAGCTCGTAAATCGACTGCCTGGCTGATGGCACATTGTCAGCTATTTGTCTAAACAAAGGTGAGCCAAAATCCAGTACTAATTACTGCACATCTGTCCAGACTCTCATGGAATTCTTAAACTTCCATGACTCTTCATTTGCGACTCTAGTTTCACAGAAAAAATGCATGCTAGATAGAAAGCCATAATTCCATTCCACTAATGAACAAAGTGCCAAAGGAGGAATTTTGAGCTCGTTAGTTGACTGCGGCTCTGTTGCTAGGTCAACCGAGTTAAACAGCAACAAGTCACTGGTGGGTTGTTTGATTTATTAAATCTACTCCACTCCAGTTTAATGCAGAATCTTTCACCAGCAAGATTACAAACATGCTGCATGAGCAACGGCTAATAAACTGCCTTTCAAACACTAATAAAAATCGAATCACACAACATGTAGACACACATGAACACCTATTGTACACAGGCACACAGAAGAGAAGAGTGAGCCTGAGGAATGTATAAATGTACCAGGCAGAGCTGAAGCCTGGCAGTATCCCAAATAGATTCTAAACTTTTTAACAAAGTCAAACAGCATTATATAAATTATTGGGAAATTATTTAGTGTTTGCAATATCGAAATATAGCATCACCCATGTACAAGGACAGCAAGGAAAGGTCCCTGCCCCATTGGGAGACAACAGAGTCAGGGGAAATGAAGGAAGAGATCAAAAGGATAATAGTATGTTGTTATTTCAGCTACATATATTTAGGCTTAGAGGTTGAAGCATTTTAGCAGCATTTTAGAGGCTGAATCAACTGCAAGTTTGCCAGTTACATGCAGGAACAACCATGCACCCAAAGCAGGGAGGGCTTTGTGTGCACTCCATGCAGATCTCTATGAGATTTTTTGAATAGCATGTACAGCATTTGCTGCCACTAGTCTAAAATCATCTGAGTCTTGACAAATGCTGCTAAAATTTGGGTTGCCAACAACTTAATATCACAATCAGATACCCATGGGAAACCCAGAAGCAGGACCTGTGCGCAACAGCAGCTGATTTTCAGAGGCGTACTACCTCTGTGTAGAACACAGCCTCTGTGACTAGCAGCCATTGAAAGCCCCACACCCTCCATGATCTTGCCTATTCCTCCTTTAAAGCAGTCCAAGATAGTAGGTACTGAAAACTTTCACAAAATACTGTGCTTTTGAGTGCTTGGAAAATGTGACATCCCACAATAAAAGCAAAACTTTGATGGAATACATGAAATAGGTACAAAGCAAATCAAAAACAAATGTGAAATTATTATTTTTCTGCATGCGCACGCATCTCTGGGTTTTAATTTTTCTTTGCAAGAATTTCAGGGAATTCTCTTTTGCAACTGCTTCAACTCCAGGTGGCAATGGTCTAACCAAGATCCATGCTTATCTGAAACAAACGTTCAAATGACCCTGAGCTAGTGTGGTTATGAATGAAGGATCTTGGCATTTCCCTGCAACGTGATGCTCTTTTTAAACCGCAAGATGCCATTTAGAATCTACCTTCTCTCTCTCGAGACAGGCCAACAGACTCCCATGGACACTGTTTGCTTACTTACAGTCTGCTGAGGTTACGCTTCAGACCACAGACTGAAAAATGTAAAAAAAAGAAGGGGGGTCATACTTTGCTTAATGTCTCCTTCAGTGACAGATGTCAGATTTATTATAGACTTTTGAACATTAACATCACTGGAGGGAGACGTTATTAAGACGGATCTGACAACTTAACTTTAGACACGCTAGTTATGACAATGAATTCAGAGTATAGTATCAAAAAAGGACAGACTAAAAAATGCATCAAAAATTGTTTTAATTATTCAGATTGTTTCTAGAAATGCACTTGTTTTGTTGTTCTTGTTCACTTATGCCACGCACACGCACCCTGCAAAATGTGAGAAACAAGAAAAAGGAAGGGGGAATAGAGTTGTACAGTGGTACCTCGGGTTAAGTACTTAATTCGTTCCGGAGGTCCGTACTTAACCTGAAACTGTTCTTAACCTGAAGCACCACTTTAGCTAATGGGGCCTCCTGCTGCTGCCGCACTGCCAGAGCACAATTTCTGTTCTTATCCTGAAGCAAAGTTCTTAACCTGAAGCACTATTTCTGGGTTAGCGGAGTCTGTAACCTGAAGCATATGTAACCTGAAGCGTATGTAACCTGAGGTACCACTGTATAGTGTTTTTAACATGCCTCTCATTTACATTCCCTTGGTAACCCTTACAATAACCCTGTAAAGCTTGTCAGTCTGAAGGCACATGAGGCCACCAACTTGCTGAAGCTAAGGAAGCCTAGTGGCTTTGCTCAGTTCCTAGATGAGTGATCTCATGGGAACCACATTATTTCGCCTTAGGTTCCACAATGGCTGTGGTCTGAACCACTGAGCCTCTTGGGCTTGCCAATCAGAAGTTCGGCGGTTTGAATCCCTGCAACGGGGTGAGCTCCCGTTGCTCTGTTCCAGCCCCAGCCAACCTAGCAGTTTGAAAGCACACCTGTGCAAGTAGATAAATAGGTACCACTGTGGTGGGAAGGTAAACGGCGTTTCTGTGAGCTCTGGTTTCCGTCACGGTGTTCTGTTGCACCAGAAGCGGTTTAGTCATGCTGGCCACATGAACTGGAAAGCTGTCTGTGGACAAATGCTGGCTCCCTCGGCCTAAAAGCGAGTTGAGCACCGCACCCCATGGTTGCCTTTGACTGGACTTGACCGCCCTTTACCTTTACCTTTTTTTTTCCTGACTGGGACTGATGGGAGTTGTAGTCTATAATGCTTTAGTGGAGGTTCCTCCATTGCAGGAGGTTGGACTAGATGACCCTCAGGGTTCCTTCCAACTCTAAAATTCTACAAGTCTATGATGTCTGGAGGGCAGAGGCTAATATATGTAGTCAGTTTGCCAATTACACAGGTCACTTTCTAGAGACCTCCTTTAAGTGGAACTGAAGGCTTTTTCCACAATCTCCAGGAGGAGTTAGAAGTGGAACTTGCAACAAAACTTTGCAGTAGGGAGTCCTCCTGTTCTGTGTTTTTAGGTATTCAACCATGCCTTTTTAGGTATTCCATTTCTCTTTCTCCCCACGTTTTCTGTCTTCCAGCAGTCAAAGTCAGCATTCCACGCCAACTGAGCACATTTTCTCCTCACTGGGATACTTCAGGAGGTTCTCCTCACCCACTTAGTGTTTTCTCTCTCTATTTTTTGTATCTTGGGGGCTCACACTGATACTTCTCTCTTGTGTGTGGATTGTATGCTAAGTGTCTGTACTCGGACAATTAACATTACCGCACAGTTTGGCTTTTTATTTCTTGGAACAACAGCTCATTGCGATACCGTAGAGCGAATTCTTGTGTGAAATGGTTCTGAGTTTTAAAAGCTGCTTGCTATGTGCTGCAGGAGACAGCCGTACTAAAAAGTAAATCAAAGTCTTACCGGGAGTGCAGATCACTTAAAAGTTCTCTGAATACTGACTATGCCACATCACCACCATGCCAAAATAATTAAAGCACATCTGTTTGTTTTCAGTTAATGATGTCCGTGTCTAGTTTCACATAGGAATGACTATCAGTTAGTAAGCTGGTGGCAGGAAGGACAAGAAAGCAGCACTGCTGTCAGCTTTAGATTCTGCTAAGTTTAGGGCAGGGCTTTCTGAAGTAAAAGCAGCAGCAGCAGCAGGGCCTCCCTTGTTGTTTGGGTCAGTAAGCAAGCCTTACCTGGAAGCTACCACATTCCCAGTTGGTATTTCCTTGATAGTGTGGCTGGTTTTCCTGCAATAACCTCTCTTGAGTTTCTAGGTTCAGATCCCTGTGCTCCTTCAAAAGAAGATGTTATCTTATCTCTTATCTGATCCTGCACCCATCTGATCCTGCACTCTTATCTCAGAGTGCAGGATCAGATGGGCATAAACTGCAGGACTGCAGATTTCAGTTGAACATTACGGACAGCAATGACCTTGAGGGTGATGTGGTCTCCGTGTCCCTGGAGGTCTTTCAAGCTGGGCAGCCTTCCACTGATGATGCTCTAGCTCTGTGTTTCCAGCATCAAGCAGGATGTTGGTCCAGGTGAGCCAGAAAACACCTCCCAACTCCAAATCCTCCAAACAAAACTTGCAGACTGAGGTCTCTGTGTTATTTGTTGCTACTCACACCCATTTCCTCTGAAATGATTACAATAGAATTTATGTCTGCGCTAATATAATGACTAGGATTCTGCCATCTATTGTTGCTAGATTCTGCCTCGGCCCATTATTCCTGAAGGAATGTCTCCACCCCCACTGTTCAACCTGGACACTGAGGTCCAGCGCCGAGAGCCTTCTAGCGGTTCCCTCACTGCAAGAAGTGAAGTTACAGGGAACCAGGCAGAGGGCCTTCTCGGTAGTGGTGCCCGCCCTGTGGAACGCCCTCCCAGAAGGTGTCAAGGCAATAAACAACTATATGACATTTAGAAGACATCTGAAGGCAGCCCTGTTTAGGGAAGTTTTAAATGACTGATGTTTTAATGTATTTTAAATCTTTGGTGGAAGCCACCCAGAGTGGCTGGGGAAACCCAGCCAGATGGGCGGGGTAGAAATAAATTATTATTATTATTATTATTATTATTATTATTGCTACCCTGGGTCTGGGACATGCAGAGTCTGGAACACAGCAGGGGTTGTGATGGCACGATGTCACGATCTCTACTGATGTGCTGGTGCAGTCTAATGTGAAGAAACAAGCTATGAGACTACATAATTTTGAAAACCTAACTAGAACATACCAAACCAATGAGGTCTGGGTTAGAATAGTTTTCTTTTTTAAAAAAAAAAAAGCAAAGAAACCAGAAACATTTGCTAACATCAACAGGAGTAATTTGGACTGACTTTTTAATGTGAGCTATTTAAGAGCTCCATAAAGGAAGTAAAGAAAACATTTCATGTGTGGCTACTAATATATAAGTGGAGAGATCCAGATGCTGCTCTCCCTTTATATGCCTGCTCCATTGTTTTAAGGAAGGGCATTATTAAAGCTGAACAATTCTGAAATTAAGTGCACCGGTTTAATAAGCTGGTTGAGAGGAGAAGGGAGAAAGGAAGGGGGGAAGAACAAGCAAGAGTGGTTTGAGTGAGCAAACGTTTCTTCTCCAGCCAAGCAAATGTTTATTACCCATGGGGATGATAGCAACATATGCTGCAGATAGAAAAGTCATTATGAACGTATTTCCCCCCCTATGAACAGCTCCCAATACTGATAACATCTTAAAAATGATATTTTAGGAAGATAATATTAATGGAGAATTATGGAGTGTTACTACACTGTAGTGATTGAGCCAAGGTTACATTTAGATGTGTTCAACCAGAGGTTGTTTGTTGCTAGGGATCCTGCTACACATGCTGGAAAGATGCTAAAGAAGAAAACATGTTAATGGTTATCTTAAAAAAAGAAAAGTATAAAATTTGAATTAAAAAGCAAACTCTTTTGATAATGCGATGAAAGTTCCAACACATGCCTGCGGTACTTGGGTGCCTTAGGTAGAAAATACAAACTGCAGCCTTTCTGACAATTAACACAGGGCCCAATCCACCAGACGTTTTCTGGCACAAGGATCAATGGAATACATGCAAGGTGTTCAAGACCCATAGAGACAAGAGAGGGAATGACTTGTAACTCCTTCCACTGCTATAAAAAGCTGTCTGTACTGAGCTTTCGAATCCTGTACAGTCATACCTCGGGTTACAGCTGCTTCAGGTTGTGTTTTTTCAGGTTACGGACACGCAACCCACGTGTGCGCAGATGCGGCGCTGCAGGTTACGAACACTGCGGGTTAAGAACGTGCATCCTGCACAGATCACGTTCGCAACTCGAGCGTTCACTGTACATGCAAGTTGAAAGTTGAAAGCCTATCTACTGAACCACCTTTGCCACTTCATTGTAACAAGTGTTTTGTATGCATGCTGCCTTATCACAAGGCGGCTACTGTGGGATGTTTAAAGTCCAGTCAGAACAAAAAATTCATGTTTTGCTGGATAGGCACATGACAGGAGTTGAAGCTCACAGAGCTTTCCTGTAAACTTGCTAGAAAGAACTCCTTGAGGGACGCTCCCACTGTGCCCTGATTCATCTCAAAACAAAGCCATTCTGTGCCTATTGCTACCTGCAGCACAAACTGGCTTGTTGTGTGTAGTCGCCTCCATATGTTTGCGTTTCCAGCAGTGTGGGTGAATCTGGCTGAAGACTGCGGTTAACTGGTGGAGGTTTTTATAACTTTGGTTAGGTATTTACCGTATTTTTCCATGTAAAAGACTAGCCCCCCCCCACAAAAAATAATGTCAAAAAATAGGGGGGCATCTTATACCCTGGGCCATCTTCCCCCATTTACTTAAATCTGAGTCCCCCAAAACAGGGGGCGTCTTATACATGGGGGCGTCTTATAGACGGAAAAATACGGTACATAGAATTGTAGAGTTGGAAGGGACCCCCAGGGTCCAACCCCCTGCAATGCAATAATCGGAATAATAATTAAAGCCAGTGTGGTATAGTGGTTAAGAGAGGTAGACTCGTAATCTGGTGAACCGGGTTCGCTTCTCCGCTCCTCCACATGCAGCTGCTGGGTGACTCTGGGCTAGTAACAGTTCTCTGAAGTCCCTCAGCCTCACTCACCTCACAGAGTGTTTGTTGTGGGGGAGGAAGGGAAAGGAGAATGTTAGCCGCTTTGAGACTCCTTAGGGTAGTGATAAAGCGGATATCAAATCCAAACTTTTCTTAAATGCTAACGGGGGTGTGGGTTTTTTTGGATATATTTCACCACCACCATCATCAAGAGTATCCAGTCTGTTGTTTACTGACCCTGTGGCTCCAGGACAAGGGAGTGGGAATCCATTCAAATAAAATAAATCCCAAGTTTTGCTGTACTATTGGCATCTCTCGCTATAAAGGTTCCAGGAGTCAAGCAAGCAGAGCTGGGAGACCCATCACTTCCAGAAACCTTGGAAAGGTATAGCCAGGCTGAGCAGACTGCGTGGGGCCAAGTGGACTCATAGGGTGATATGACAAAAGGCTACTGAGCCTCTTTCGAAACAACTTAAACGTGTAGCTTGCAATCATGCAGTCACAGAGCAGAACGATGTCCCGTTCAAGAAAAAGCTTTTTAGGCTGTGTAGGGGTCACACTGCGCTAGACAAGAACTTCACTGTGTCTTACTTTAGTGGCTAAAATGTGCAATCTCACTCTCCACACACTGCGTCTCAAAAGAAATGCTAATGTCATTGCAAGGCAAACTAATGTACTATAAAAGCACTGGGTGCCTATCTTCTGGCAGAGATGATTCAGCCAATTCCAAATACTCAGAAATCCTGAGTCAGTCCTCCTAAAAATATAACAAGACAACCACTTGGAAACAACAGGCCATTGTGTAATATATCAAGTATGTGTTAGATTCCTATAATTTCGTTCTCTGGCTTTGGGGCGGTCAAGGAAAGATTACACTGGGGCATTTTTGTTAAGCTTTATTTCACAACCAGAGACTCTTTTAAAAGGAAATTAAATAGGCATAATAGTTCCTGAGTGGCTAGAGCCAAACAGCTAAGACCGAAAGGTATTTACATTAGAGTGGCCACAAAACCATTGAGAGAATCTTACGCCAGGTTTGCCATTTGCCAAAACTGAAATTTCAACACCTGCTGTATTTTTGGTATCCTGCTCAAACTGTTCCAGAAAGCTAGCTGTTTATGTAACTGCATCTGCTAAGAAGTCACTGCATGTCAGGGCCCTATAAGGCTCAAACCAGTCACATGCTCTCAAAGACAGTAATCAGAAAAAAGTGCTTCTGAGCATATGCAAAGAGTTTATTCCCAGCAAGTAACACAGTTGTTCAAGTTAAGACACAACACATTTCTACTATTAGCCTCAAACATGAATATATTACTAATTGTTTGCTCAGGCTGTTAACATGAACATGGTGCATATATTTCAAACATTTTTGAGTCAGGCCATCGGTTCATCTAGTGCAGCACGGTCACACTGACTTTAGTATCCCCATCAACTGCTACCTGATATTTTTCATTGGATTGAGCCAGGATTGAACTAATGGCATTCTGCATACAAAACATGTACAGTGGTACCTTGGTTCTTGGTACTTACACAACTTGGAACCCAAACACTGCAAAACTGGAAGTAAGTGTTCCGGTTTGCGAACTTTTTTCGGAAGCCGAATGTGTTCGTTTTGAGTGTTACGCTTCCGTTTTGAGTGTTGCACTGTCTGTTTTTGCTATTTATTTTGCGTGTTTGTGGCTTTTTTGTTTTGTTTTTGTGACTGTGTGGAACCCAGTTCAGCTACTGATTGATCGACTGTGTGACTGCAGTACAGTGGTACCTCGGGTTACATACGCTTCAGGTTACATACGCTTCAGGTTACAGACTCTGCTAACCCAGAAATATTACCTCGGGTTAAGAACTTTGCTTCAGGATGAGAACAGAAATCGTGCAGCAGCGGTGGGAGGCCCCATTAGCTAAAGTGGTCTTCAGGTTAAGAACGGACCTCCGGAATGAATTAAGTACTTAACCCGAGGTACCACTGTACATTGTTTATTGCTTTCATTTTATGGATCAATGGTCTCATTAGATAGTTAAATTCATGTTAAATTACTGTTTTAGGGGTTGTTTTTAAAAGTCTGGAACGGATTAATCCATTTTGCATTACTTTCCATGGGAAAGCGCGCCTTGGTTTTGGAACGGACTTCTGGAACGGATTAAGTTTGAGGACCAAGGTACCACTGTATTCTACCTTGAAGCCAGATTGCAAGAAAATTAGCTCTTAACATGGGGAGGTTTTAGAGACCCTTTAAAAAACCCCCTAAAACTTCTAATCCACTCTTCCTTCTGGAAAGCTCATGAGCTGCTTCAATGGGGCTCTTGTGTGTGGTTTCTCTAGCCACCCACAATCCCAGACCAAGCCACAGCTTCTCTGTTGGCTGCATGACTTAACAAAATCACGCATGTTTTAAAGGACGATTAATTTTCGGCTTGCAGATTCCTCTAAACACAAATCACAGTGACAGGATTTGGACCAGGGCTTATGCTCTTGCAGGGATGTGAAAGATATCTTGAACTTCAGCCGGCACTAAAATTAGTGATTCTCAGTCACGAGAGTGGAAGGATTTGGACTCCCTGCCTTTGGGAGGGATGCGTGTTTTGGTTTGGCTGGACAAGGCATTTTTGAAGGGTTTGACAATGTCAGAATTAAAAGAACCAGACAATTTGTCCAAGAAAATAACTATATGAAGTGCTTGAGATTTTTTAGATATTATAGCCAGTGCACAATGTTCCTGAACATTCAAACAGATGAGATTTAAATTGAAAAGGAATGTTCCTGCAATTTTAAGAGACTCAAATGAAGCCTAATTCGGTGGGTTGAAAGATATTTCAAATTGCAAGAAGGGAGTCTGAAGTATAATCTTGGTAATGGGCTACCAAGAGGCCTCAACGAAACCGCTTCAAAGCCTCAGTTAGCCTACTGTAAAATGGCAATAAAATATGCATTCTGAAGAAGCACAATTCCTAAAGTGCTGTATCACACTTTTCCCACACCCCACCTCCCGAATGTACAGATCCATCTTATCTATACTGAAATCTTGGTTGCAAAGCTGCAGTATTGCATTCTACTTACAAAGCGATGAAGAGGAAGAGTCAACACAATGAGTGTTGACTTGGGGATTTGTGAGAAACAACGTCCTGGGTCATTGCCATATTTGAGGCCAGAAAAGACCCTTCAGATTAGATTTACCAATTTCCCTCTTCCCTCAGGCTCTCTTCATTATTCTTTTTTTTTTTACTTTTCCTGTAGTGTCTTGCATAGCTAACTTGGTTGTTCCTTCCTGGGCTATTTGTTGAGCTGCAACAAATGGGTTATATTCAACATAGGATTTCTCATTGTGCAATAGAACTTTCTCCCCCTCTCATCCACCCGTGTGCCCTCTAAATTTGTTCAGGATTCTCCCCCCCCCCGCCCCGCCCCGGTGGAGCAGGTTTAGGAACCATGCAGGTCACACACATGGGGGGGGGGGAGGCAGAAGGGGGAGACCATCCAGTTCCATGGGCAGAAATTACTGTGCCGGCACAATTATTTACTTGAATATCATCCAATATGATTGCATGTGTGCTCATGCATGTGCCTATATGTATTTCAATCAAATCCTTCTGTGCCCTATTTGCTTATGCACCCTTTTCCCACAACAAATCTGAATATATATATATTGTCAGGGAATCAGGAGCAGGAGCACTGGGGAGAGAGGATTGGGAGAGCGAAGGGGAAGAATCCGAGGGCAGCGTAGGGGAGTATGACAGTGGCCCGAGAGATTCCATGAGCTTCTCCAGCGAATCAGAAGATTCCCAGAAGGGGGCGCCGATGGTCAGGGCAAGGGGGGTCCCAGGGGGGACGCACCAGAAACAAGGAGCCAGAGGGGAACCCCAAAGCAGCAGTGGAGGATCAGGACCAGTTTCCCCACCAGAGCGTAGTGGGGGGGAGGAGTCACATGTGTCAGGAGCAGTGTCTCCTCCAGAGAGGGAGTCAGGGCTGACCACGCCTCCAACGGAGGGGAGGTCAGTTGCAGCTAGCCCCCCCGATGGGGGAAGCAGTGACAGCAGCAGTGGAACGGTCAGGAGGAAAGTTGCTGGCTGGGCGCGCGCGCCAAGTTCAAATGTGCAGGCGCGCGGAACAGCAGGAGACCCGGATGGGGAACCAGCTCCTAAAGCCCGCCGGAGGGAGGGAGAAGGCTCAGGGGAATCAGCGGGAGAAGAGGCTAGAAAGGGCGGAACCCCGGCGGGCAGGCGGACCCAGAGGAGGAAGGAGCAGCGGAGAAGGTGGAGCAAGGCTAGACTCTTAAATTGGTGTCAAGGGGGAGGAGACTCAGACGGAGCATCAGTGGTCTGACACTTTAGACGTGGGGCTGCGCGCTGCGGCTCTGGAAGTGAAACTGAACTTCAATAAAGGCTTTTATACTTAACAACGAAGCAGCGTTGGTCCTTTGTGAGCTGGGACCTAGGGTAGCCCTGACAGTATGCTCCGTCTCTGCTTAAAAACCTCGCAGCGTGAGTTGGTGCAGCGAGGGGCAAGACTTGGTGTTTTGCGAGCTCACGAAGATAGGCAAAGATGACTACAGAGAGCCAGGTGAAAGAACTGCAAGAAGCAGTCACGACGCTTTACGCGGAAGTAGCAGCATCCAGGAAAAGAGAAGAAGAAGCAGTAGCGCTCTGCCGGGATCTGCAAGCCAGGTGGGACCGTTGGGGGAAAGAGGGGCTGCCAGGACCCAAACCGGAGGGAGTTGGCCTCGGGAAGAGGGGGGGCAGCCTGGTGGCGCACTTTGATGGGAACCTGCAGCAATACCCTAACTTCAGAGCTGACGTGGTTTACGCGCTCAATTTGCTTCGGAAAGACTTTAGAGATGAGGAAGAGAAGGTGGGCTTCATAATCACTCATTTGCATGGGGAAGCAAAAGCGTGGCTGCGGAATTTGTGGCGCGAAAAAGACCCTGCCCTCAAAGATTCCGATGCATTTATCAAAGCTATGGACGCTTGCTTTAAATCTACGGTAGATGTAGATATTGCTCGGAGGGAAATGCATGGACTACAGCAAGGGAAAGCGACGGTGAGGCAGTATCACTCGCGCTTTTTTGCCTTACTGAACGTGCTGGGCTGGGAGAAGGACTCCATTGCTGTCAGAGACCTGTTCTGGGAGGGGCTAAGTGGAGAGGTGAAAGATGAACTGGCAAGAGGAGAAAGACCCCAAAATACCCAAGAAGTTGCCCAAAGAGCGTTGGCAATTGGTGTGCGCCTGGAAGGACGTAAGGGAAGCACCCCAGCCAGGACAACCCCTTTCTTTCCCAGAGAGGCGGGGCGGGCGCTGTCCATGCCTCCTTTGGGAAGGGGAGAAGAGCCGATGGAGATTGGTGGTGCAAGGGCTCAGACTGCCAGCAGAGCCCAAACACCGGGAGCAGTCAAGGGGAAGGCTCCTAGAGGGACCAGGAAGTGTTACATCTGCGACAGTGCACAGCACATGGCCAAAGAGTGTCCCCAGAGGCTCCAGAAGCACACTGCAGCCTCAGCAACAGTAAAGGGAACAGGTGAGCAGCTGAAACAGCTGCAGGGGGAAGAAGAAGCCTGGTTGGAAACAGAGCCACTGGGGCCCAACCAGGCAAGTCAGTGAAGCAGTCCCCAGAGATTTTACAGCCCACAGACCCCCTCCCACCCAAACCAGTGGTGCAACTCACCGCATCGCTCCAGTTGCCCAATGGGCACACCATGCACGTACCAATAACCATTGACTCTGGGAGCAACGCAGACTTTATTGGAGTGGACTTTATCAAGCAACATCGCATAGCACTCATGCCAGCCACGATGCCCCTAAACGTCGTCACGGTCGATGGCAGGAAGCTACTGGGAGGAGAGGTGGTACAGCAAACACCACCGATGGTGATGCAAATTGGAAACCACCGCGAAGTCATCAGCTTCAACGTCACCCACCTGTCGGACACGCCCATAGTGTTGGGTATGAGTTGGCTGGATAGGCACAGCCCGGCATTGGCATGGTACCAGCGGCAGTTGACCTTCTGTTCCTCCTACTGCGCAGAACACTGCATCCAGACCCGCCAGGAGGAGGAGGGGCAAGAGGATGAACCGCAGCTACACCTAGGCATGGTGCAAGCGGTACCCAACAAGTACAAGGAGTTTTTGGAGGTCTTCTGCGAGAGGGAAGCGGATAAGCTGCCTCCCCACAGGCCTTACGACTGCAAGATTGACCTCCTGCCGGGAGCGACGCTGCCGACTGGGAAACTGTATTCCATGTCTGAAGATGAACTGCAAGAACTCAGGGAGTTCATAGATCACAACTTGAAGCGGGGGTTCATCCAAGAATCTAAAGCAGTGGGGGGCAGTCCCGTGTTTTTCGTGAAGAAGAAGGACACGCCCCAACGGAGACTCATAGTTGATTTTAGGACCATAAATTCCAAAACAAAGCCCGCAGCATTCCCCATGCCCAAGATCGACGACCTGCTCGCGACGGTGAGGAAGGGACGGATCTTCACCAAGTTGGATCTACGAGGGGCGTACAACCTTATACGCATGCGGGAGGGCGATGAGTGGAAGACAGCCATGTTTACACCTTTAGGCACCTATGAATATCGCGTAATGCCTTTTGGTCTGCAAAATGGCTCCCATACCTTCCAAGCTTTCATGCATCACGTGTTAGCGGGACTCCTCTACAAGAAGTGCGTCTGCTTCCTGGACGATATCCTGATCTTCTCGGAATCGCAGGAGGCTCACGAGAGGGACGTCAAGGAGGTCCTGCAGAGGCTACGGGAGCACAGACTTTACGCCAAATTAGAGAAGTGCCAGTTCGACATGACGGAGGTGGATTTTCTGGGCTACAAGCTGTCCGACAAGGGACTCGCCATGGACAGCGCCAAGGTCCGCGCGGTGTTGGACTGGAAGAGCCCGCGCAATCGGAAGGAGGTCCAGAGGTTCGTCGGCTTCGCCAACTTTTATCGCAAGTTCATCAAAGGGTTCGCGAAGGAGACGGCGGCCATCACGGACACCCTCAGCTCCAAGAAGAAGAAGTTCACCTGGACGGACCAGGCGGAGCAGTCCTTTCGGAGACTCAAGCGTCTCTTCGCGTCCGAAGAACAGCTGCTGCATGTAAACCCCAGCAGACCAATGAGGGTTGAGACGGACGCCTCAGACAGAGCAGTGGGGGCCGTCCTGTTGCAGCAAGATCCGCGAGGGGAATGGAGGCCGTGCGCATTCTACTCCAGGAAACTCAGCAAGGCGGAACAGAACTACACCATCTGGGACAGGGAGTTGCTGGCCATTCATGCAGCTTTCAGGGCGTGGCGGCACTTCCTCGTTGGAGCCAGACACACAGTGCAAGTCCGCACGGACCATAAGAACCTGGAGTACTGGCGCACGGCGCGGTTCCTGAACCAGAGACACATCCGCTGGGCGGAGTTCTTTGCGGATTTCGATTTCCGGATAGAATACATCCCGGGAGACAACAACGTCATGGCGGATGCACTATCCAGGAAGCCGCAGTATCTCGAGGAAGCGGCGCCGGTGG
This sequence comes from Podarcis filfolensis, assembly GCF_964270895.1. Classification (NCBI taxonomy): domain Eukaryota; kingdom Metazoa; phylum Chordata; class Lepidosauria; order Squamata; family Lacertidae; genus Podarcis; species Podarcis filfolensis. The sequence goes on from NC_139613.1 coordinate 15,354,792, forward strand.
CGGCCAAGCACATTTTCGCACCGAAAGCGTGGGCGTGCGCTTCAGCTGCCGTGGACCTGGACGCGGTGCGTCGAGCGCTGCAGACGGATTCGTTCGCACAATCCAAGATGGAGGAGGTGCGAAGAGGCACAGCGAAGGACGACGAGTTCCAGATACGAGACGGACTGCTCATCCGCAAAGGGGCTCTCTACGTGCCCGGAGACGACCTCCGCGCGAAAGTCTTGCAGCAGCTACACGACGCGCCCAGCGCTGGGCACTTCGGCAAGGACAAAACGGCGGAATTAGTAACCAGAGACTTTTGGTGGCCCAAGGTGAGGGGAGAAGTCGCGGATTACGTCTCCAGGTGTGACACCTGCCAAAGGGCCAAGCCAGTACACAGGAAGCCAGCGGGTCTACTAGAACCCCTACAGACGCCGCTCGAACCGTGGGAGAGAGTGGCCCTGGACTTTGTCACAGATCTGCCCAGCTCGCGAGGCAAAACAGCGGTGCTCGTGGTCGTAGACATGTTCACCAAGATGGCACACTTTATTCCGTGCGCGAAGGTGGCCACAGCGGAACAGACCGCCAAGCTGTTCATAGACCACGTGTTCAAAGCTCACGGCTTGCCGCGGTCCATCCTGTCCGACCGGGGTCGCCAATTCGTCTCGAGCTTCTGGCAGAAGCTGCTGGGCATCCTGAACGTCAAGATCAACTTAGCGTCGGCACGACACCCGCAGACCAACGGACAAGCGGAGAGGGTCAACGCCATCATGCAGCAGTACCTGCGATGCTACGCCAATCAACAACCCTCGACCTGGGTGGACTACCTACCGCTGGCCGAGTTTGCCTACAACAACACGAAGCACGGGTCTACGGGAGTGACACCGTTCTTCGCCAATAATGGGCGGCATCCCAGAACTTTCCCAGGGTTAGAGACGAAGGGGGAGGGGGAGCCAAGGGGAGCAGAGCACTTAGCAGCAGAGTTACAGGAGGTCCACGAGCAACTCCGCAGGCAATTGGAACTGGCGAAACACGCCTACAAAATGCAGGCAGACAAGCACAGGAGGGTCGGGGAGGACATCCAGGTGGGGGACTGGGTCTGGTTAGCAGCCCAGGCAGTGCCGGCCAGGACGCTAGCTAAGAGGAAGCTCAAGCACAAGCAGCTGGGACCTTACCAGGTCGCGGCGCAAATCAATCCAGTGGCCTTCCGGTTGACACTCCCGGAGGGCTCCAGAATGCACCCAGTCTTTCATAGGTCAGTGCTCACACCCTACAGGGAACCCCACAGGTTTCAGGCGACAGGGAACGCGCCAGACACACTTAGTGAATCTCCGAAGAGGGAGGGGTCACGGAGGGCGACGCCACTCAACGAGGTCACGGAGATTTTGGACTCGAGGTGGGGGGAAGAGGGGGTGGAATACCTCCTCGCCAGGGAAGGTACCCCAGCCAGTGCCAACAGGTGGGTACCGTGCTATGCCGTGGAGGAGCACTATCTTAAAGACGAGTTCCATGCACTCTTCCCACACAGACCTATGCCGGCAGAGTATTTCGACGACTGGCTCTTCACGCCCACACTGTCAGCCAGTACGTTCCAGGGTTTTTCATCAGCTGAAGAGACGACGCCAGACACTAGCTCCTCGGAGGGGTCTCTCTCGGGGTTTGCCACAGACCGCTCCTATTGGTGGGACACTCAACCGGAGGTGGGGTGGCGCAGGGAGCTGCTGCGGGGACCTTTGCAAGCTGTCTCACCAGAGGTACCCGGGGGAGGGGAGGACATGGACGTGTTGGGGGAGGATCCTGGATTCGAGCACATCAGCAGAGAGATGGAAGCAGAGGAAATCGACGTCGACGAGCCCGTTGCGGTTGGGCCGGATCCAGTGGACCGGCTACACACCAGGGGGGAAGAATGGTATCCCGCACTCACACCCACTGGACTGGAGCACCCGGAACCCACACCCGAAGAGGGGGAGGGGGGAAGGGGGGGCTTCGAGGGGGGGATGGATGTCAGGGAATCAGGAGCAGGAGCACTGGGGAGAGAGGATTGGGAGAGCGAAGGGGAAGAATCCGAGGGCAGCGTAGGGGAGTATGACAGTGGCCCGAGAGATTCCATGAGCTTCTCCAGCGAATCAGAAGATTCCCAGAAGGGGGCGCCGATGGTCAGGGCAAGGGGGGTCCCAGGGGGGACGCACCAGAAACAAGGAGCCAGAGGGGAACCCCAAAGCAGCAGTGGAGGATCAGGACCAGTTTCCCCACCAGAGCGTAGTGGGGGGGAGGAGTCACATGTGTCAGGAGCAGTGTCTCCTCCAGAGAGGGAGTCAGGGCTGACCACGCCTCCAACGGAGGGGAGGTCAGTTGCAGCTAGCCCCCCCGATGGGGGAAGCAGTGACAGCAGCAGTGGAACGGTCAGGAGGAAAGTTGCTGGCTGGGCGCGCGCGCCAAGTTCAAATGTGCAGGCGCGCGGAACAGCAGGAGACCCGGATGGGGAACCAGCTCCTAAAGCCCGCCGGAGGGAGGGAGAAGGCTCAGGGGAATCAGCGGGAGAAGAGGCTAGAAAGGGCGGAACCCCGGCGGGCAGGCGGACCCAGAGGAGGAAGGAGCAGCGGAGAAGGTGGAGCAAGGCTAGACTCTTAAATTGGTGTCAAGGGGGAGGAGACTCAGACGGAGCATCAGTGGTCTGACACTTTAGACGTGGGGCTGCGCGCTGCGGCTCTGGAAGTGAAACTGAACTTCAATAAAGGCTTTTATACTTAACAACGAAGCAGCGTTGGTCCTTTGTGAGCTGGGACCTAGGGTAGCCCTGACATATATATATGTCAGGGAACTGTCATCTGAGACGAAGGAGGTGAAAGGGCTCATGGAGGGTGAGAGAGACCACTCAGCGGAGGAGGGGACCAGCAGGGGGAGAAGTGGAGCTCCAAGGGAAAGTGAGTCGGAGGGAGAGCTCAGAGATACTTCAAGCGGGAACAGTGGAGAGGTTTCAGGACCTCCCGTAGGCACACCCACTCCTCGGCGGAAACTGTCGCGCCGAGAGTCCAGAAGACGCGTTTCCGTCAAGGAGCTTTTATGCTGGAAGAAGTTCCGTAAACGCCCACTGTCCGATTCAACGAGCGATTGATGGAGCCATGCTTAAGGAGCTCCATCACAGACAGAGGTTTGGGAACTTAGCCAAACTCTGAGGGATCAGGATTTTACGCACAAGCAGCTCACCATCCCATCACAGCAATCGGACAGTCCCTGAAAGCAGCTTGTGCAGAGAGGCATCATGAGCAACCCAGCTGGAGCCGGAGGAGCAGCAGGAGCTGGAGAAGGTCCAACTCTGGAAGAAAGGTGCAGAGTTTTGGAACTCCAGCTAGCAATGCAAACGGCGAGGCTAGAAGAAAGGAGGGCGCAGGATGCAGAAAAGGCAAAAGGCGCTACACTAGCAAGAAAGATGCCAGGAATGGTGCAGAAGTTTGGGGGGGACCCCAGGAACTACCAAGCCTTTAGGACAGAGATGCAGTATGCTCTTGAACTGCAGTTTAACGACTTTCCCGATGAGGCATCGCGAGTGGCGTTTGTGATTGGCCATCTCGAAGGGGGGGCGAGAGACTGGGTCCGGCCCCTGATGGCAGGGAATAGTGACATGCTGAAGGACGCGAGGAAGTTTTTTCGCGCCATGGATTTGATGTTTTCCAGCGAGATTGAACAGGGACTGGTGCGCAGACAATTGATGGCTTGCAAACAGGGGAGCCGATCGGTTCGTGAGTACTGGACTGAGTTTACAATGTTGATACATAAATTGGGGTGGGACCTATCGGCGGAACCCATTCAAATGCTCTTTGAAGAGGGGCTTTCTTCGGCGGTGAAAGACGAACTTTCCCGGGCGCCCAGGGCGGAGTCTATGGACCAGCTGACCAAATCAGCGCTGACCATTGGAGCGCGCCAGGAGGCAAGAGCCTTGGAGAAGCGGGAGGGGAAAGGAGAGCGTTGGAGGGATTTCCGCATTCCAGAGATTCCAGAACCCAGTTTCCCGCCCGGAGAGCCGATGGAAGTTGGAACAGCGCGCGCGCGCGCAGTTTCAAATCCCAGTGAAGGGAGGAAGAAGGAGGGAAAGAGCGCCAAGAAATGTTACCTCTGCCAGCAGCCAGGTCACTTTGCCAGAGTCTGCCCACAAAGAAAGGAATGGCAAGGGATGGCGGGAGCTGTTGGGGGGAAGGAGGAGGAAGTCCAGGAGCCAGTAAAAGCCACCGCCTGTCTGCCGCTGTCAGGGCACTGCAGACAGGCCAAGGAGCAGTAAAAGTGCCCACTCCGGAACCTCCAAGACCAGCTCTAGTAATAGAGGTGCTGCTAGAGCTGGCAAACGGATACCCACTAAAGACCAAGGCGCTGTTGGACTCAGGCAGCTCCTGTAATTTTATGAGCAAGGAGTTTGCAGCTGAACACCAGATACAGACACTGCCTTTAAGCAACCCCCTGCAGGTCACCACTATCGATGGGAGGGAGCTGTTGGGGGGAGAAGTTAGCCTACAGACCGTCCCAATGGTTATGAGGGTGGCAAGGCACACTGAAAGGATAGCGTTCAATGTAGCCACCCTGGGAGGGGCGCCAGTCATTTTGGGAATGAGCTGGCTAGCGTTGCATGACCCGCTAGTAGGCTGGCATCAGAGAGTGGTCTCCTTTGGGTCAGCACATTGCTTGGAACACTGCAAAGAGGGAAAGGTGCCAGAAGGGGCAAAAGCCTCCCTAGCAGGGATGGAAGTGGCGGACAAAGGGAAGGTGCCCAAACAATACGCTGACCTGAGCAAGGTCTTCAGCGAAAGGGAAGCAGATAAACTACCACCGCATAGAGACTTTGACTGCCAAATTAACCTGGTCCCTGGGGCCCAGCTCCCCGTGGGCAAGCTGTACGCCATGTCAGACAGGGAAATGCAGGAGTTGAGGGAGTTTATTGACAAAAACCTGAAGAGAGGTTTCATCAGAGAGTCCAGAGCGGTGGGGGGCAGCCCAGTGTTTTTTGTGGACAAAAAAAACACGGATAAACCGAGATTGATCGTGGACTACCGGCGGCTGAATGCCGTGTCAGAACCAGTGACTTTCCCCATGCCCAGAATTGATGACATTTTGACCAGGGTGAGGAAGGGAAAGATATTCACGAAACTGGACCTGAGAGGAGCGTACAACCTGATACGAATAAAGAAGGGGGATGAATGGAAGACAACGATGTTCACCCCCCTAGGGGCTTTCGAATATCTCGTTATGCCCTTTGGATTACAAGCAGGCTCCGCCTGTTTTCAATCGCTCATGAACCATGTACTGGGACCTTTGCTCTACAAGAATTGCGTGGCCTTTCTCGATGACGTGCTGATATATTCAGAGAATGAGGAGCAGCATGTAAAGGATGTCAGGGAAGTGCTGAGCCAGCTGCAAGCAAACCAGTTGTGGGTGAAATTGGAGAAGTGTCAGTTCCACGCCAAGGAGGTGGAATTCCTGGGGTACCGCCTATCAGACAAGGGATTAGCCATGGATCCAGGCAAGGTACAGGCGGTGCTGGAATGGAAGACACCGAAAACGAAAAAAGATGTGCAAAGGTTCTTAGGGTTTGGGAACTTTTACCGTAAATTCATCAAGAACTTTGCCCACTTAACGGCTCCCATCACGGACTGTCTGAGCAGCAAGAAGAAATTCGTTTGGACGGCGGAGGCGGAGCACGCTTTTGAGGAATTGAAAAAGGCATTCGCTTCGGAAGAACAGCTCCTGCATGTGGATTTACAAAAACCCATGAGAGTGGAAACTGATGCCTCAGACCGCGCGGTGGGGGCGGTGCTACTTCAGCCAGGGAGCAATAAGTCGGAATGGAGACCGTGTGCCTTCTTTTCGCGTAAGCTGAACAAATCCGAGAGGAACTACACGGTATATGACCGAGAACTACTCGCCATTCACGAAGCGTTCCGGAGATGGAGACACTTACTAATTGGTGCACAGCATAAGGTACAAGTATGTACGGACCACAAGAATTTGGAGTATTGGAGAACGGCACGAGTGCTCAACCAACGACAAGTGAGATGGGCCCAGGAGTTCTCCAAATTCCATTTTGAAATCTGCTATGTGCCAGGTCCAGAAAACATCAGAGCGGACGCTCTCTCTCGCAAACCGGAATATTTGGAGGGGGAGGGAGCGCCAGAAGAGAGACATATTATCCCAGAGGACCACTGGGTGTGTGGTGCGGCCTGGGTGGGGCAAAGAGAACTGGTAGAGGGAACGGTAAATGATGAGTACGCCCAGGATAAGCTCAGAGGTTTAAGGGGAGAGGGAGAAGACCCCGGAGGTTTTGAAGAAAGAAACGGGGCATTGTATTACAAAGGGGCGCTATATATACCAGAAGGGGAATTGAGGGGGAGAGTACTCAAACAGCTGCACGACAATCCCACAGCGGGGCATTTTGGGCAACACAAGACCATGTGGTTGGTGACCAGGGAGTTTTGGTGGCCCAAGGTGAGGGAGGATGTACGGGAGTATGTGAGAAGGTGTGACCAATGCCAGAGAGCCAAAGGAGAAAGGCGGGCACCAGCGGGGTATTTAGAACCGTTACCCACACCAGAACGACCGTGGGAGGCGGTGTCGATAGATTTTATGACTGATCTGCCCAAATCCCAGGGGAAAACCGCCATACTAGTCGTAGTAGACCAGTTAACTAAGATGGGTCACTTTGTAGCTTGCTCACATGCAGTCACGGCGGAAGAGACAGCGAAATTGTTTGTAGAACATATTTTTAGGCTGCATGGCGCCCCCTTGAGGCTGGTTTCCGACAGAGGGAAACAGTTCACGTCCAGATTCTGGAGGAAGCTTATGAGCTTGTTGCACGTAGAGGTCAACTTTTCGACTGCCAGGCACCCTGAGACCAATGGGCAGGCGGAGAGGGCAAACGGTATCCTTCAACAATACCTGAGGTGTTATGTCAATGACAGAGAAAACGATTGGGTCGGAAAGTTGGCACTAGCGGAATTTGCTTACAATAATGCAGAGAATGTGTCCACCGGGATGAGCCCCTTTTTGGCTAATTATGGGTGCCACCCCAGGGCGTTTCCAGGGGAAGGAGGAGAGAGATGGAGTGTTCCGGCCGCTGAACTGTTTGTAGAAGAAATGGAAGCGATCCATCGTCAACTCCAACACAACTTAGAAAGGGCCAAAGAAGAATATAAGAGGCAGGCAGACAAGAGCAGAAGGGAAGGTGAAACAATTAGGGTGGGGAGTCGGGTCTGGCTATCAACCCAAGGGTTGCCGTTCAAGGGTAGTTGCAAGAAATTGAGACCCAAAAGATTGGGACCATTTGAGGTCATCCAACAGGTCAACCCAGTGGCTTTCAGACTCCGGTTACCGAACCACATGAAACTGCACCCAGTATTCCACAGGTCATTACTGTCACCATACAGGGGGGAAGGTGAAGGGGTATCCACACGGGGGCCAGCCATAGAAGAAAGGGAAAGCCGCAACTATGTGGCGGAAATCATCGACTCCAGGTGGAAGGGTAATCAGGTGGAGTATTTGGTCGCGTGGGAAGGGGAACCGGAGTCGGAAAACACCTGGGTGAAGGCAGAGGAGGTCCATGACGAGGTCTTGATCGAAACGTTCCACCAAAGGTTCCCCAGGAAACCTCAACCAGTAGCGAGGTTCCGGAGGGAGTACTTTGGCACCACCGACGATGAGGAGGAACTGGAGGGATTCAGGGAATCGGAGTTGGAAGAGGGTACAGACTCCGAGGAGGAGGAGTACTTGGAAACCGGGAACAGCAAAAGGTGGAGGGAAGTGTTCGAAACTTCGGAAGATGAGGGAGGTTCCTTCAGGGGTTTTGCTCCCTCGCCTCCCGCAGAGGAGGGGAGGGAAGGGGGTGAAGGGGGCCCTAGAGGGGAGGTGGATGTCAGGGAACTGTCATCTGAGACGAAGGAGGTGAAAGGGCTCATGGAGGGTGAGAGAGACCACTCAGCGGAGGAGGGGACCAGCAGGGGGAGAAGTGGAGCTCCAAGGGAAAGTGAGTCGGAGGGAGAGCTCAGAGATACTTCAAGCGGGAACAGTGGAGAGGTTTCAGGACCTCCCGTAGGCACACCCACTCCTCGGCGGAAACTGTCGCGCCGAGAGTCCAGAAGACGCGTTTCCGTCAAGGAGCTTTTATGCTGGAAGAAGTTCCGTAAACGCCCACTGTCCGATTAAACGAGCGATTGATGGAGCCATGCTTAAGGAGCTCCATCACAGACAGAGGTTTGGGAACTTAGCCAAACTCTGAGGGATCAGGATTTTACGCACAAGCAGCTCACCATCCCATCACTATATATATATATATATATATATATATATATATATATATATATATATTCCTAATCATTACTTTTTCCTAAGTATTGGAAAAGTTGGATGTGGGCATTTGAAGGTGAGGGGTAAAAATACTGGATTTAGTCAAGTTGATACAGTAGTACCTCGGGTTACAGATGCCTCAGGTTACAGACACTTCAGGTTACAGACTCTGCTAACCCAGAAATAGTACCTCGGATTAAGAACTTTGCTTCAGGATGAGAACAGAAATTGTGCAGCAGTGGCGCGGTGGCAGCGGGAGGCCCCATTAGCTAAAGTGGTACCTCAGGTTAAGAACAGTTTCAGGTTAAGAACGGACCTCCAGAACGAATTAAGTTCTTAACCTGAGGTACCACTGTACTTACTGCCTTATAATGCAGCCACAACATTTCTGACAAGAATCTCTCAAAGCTAAATTTCAGAAATCTAAATTGGAAATATTTGGAACAAGTAAGACCCGCAATTGGAATGTTCCTGTTCTGGGTTGCAGTCCAGAATCTTTCATTCCATTTCCCCATCCCTCCTAATGTTCCACATACAGATCCCACAGCATTCTGCGGCCCCTGGCCATTCCCAGGGCTCACTGGAATGTTTTGGGGATTACGCCCTCCCCAAAAGGCAATCCCTTCTGTCATTGACATTTGCTTTTGGGGAAGGGAACCCCCCCATTATGCAAATACTGGATTCAGTTGAAGGATCTTCCTCAGACCTGCAGCATGGAAGCGAAAGGAAGGGTTAAAATTCCTCTCCAATTGCCATTAATTATTAGCCATGGCTGATGCAGTTTGCATTTTAAAACAAAAAGCAAAAGGAAGTACCTACATATTAGATGGAAAGATGTGTTTAGTGTCATGTCTAATCTGGCTTCAGCCTAAACTGTCTAAATAAAAAGGAGCTTCACAGAGGATGGGGTTGGGATAAATAAAGATACCAGGCTGGATGGAGTTGGGGGGAAAATTGGAGTGGCCTTCAACCTTCCACCCCACCCCCACCCAGCCCAAAATGAACCAAGAACAAGAATATGAAGCCAATAATAATAATAATAATAAATTTTATTTATATCTCGCCCTCCCCAGCCGAAGCCGGGCTCAGGGCGGCTAACAACACTAAAATAGTGCAACATTATAAAAATATTATAAAATTAATTAAAATCAAAATTGATGGCAACCATAAACTAAAGTTCTGTAAAGATTGCCAAAGGAGGGAGTCAGGCTGCGCCCTGACCAAAGGCCTGGTGGAACAGCTCTGTCTTGCAGGCCCTGCGGAAAGATGTCAAGTCCTGCAGGGCCCTTGTCTCTTGTGACAGAGCGTTCCACCAGGTTGGAGCCGCAGCCGAAAAAGCCCTGGCTCTAGTTGAGGCCAGCCTAACCTCTCTGTGGCCTGGGACCTTCAAGATGTTTTTATTTGAAGACCGTAAGTTCCTCTGTGGGGCATACCAGGAGAGGCGGTCCCGTAGGTACGAGGGTCTTAGGCCGTATAGGGCTTTGAAGGTTAAAACCAGCACCTTAAACCTGATCCTGTACTCCACCGGGAGCCAGTGCAGCTGGTATAGCACCGGATGAATGTGATCTCGCAGCGAAGACCCTGTAAGGAGTTTCGCCGCGGCATTCTGCACCCGCTGGAGTTTCTGGGTCAGTCTCAAGGGCAGCCCCATGTAGAGCGAGTTACAATAATCCAGTCTGGAGGTGACCGTCGCGTGGATCACAGTGGCTAGGTCAGGGCGAGAGAGGTAAGGAGCCAACTGCTTAGCTTGGCGGAGATGAAAAAATGCCGCCTTTGTTATAGCTGCAATCTGCGCCTCCATGGTGAGGGAGGTATCGAAGATTACACCCAAACTCTTAACGGACGGTGCTGGCACTAATTGCACCCCCGCAAGAGATGGGAGTTGCCCCCTCAATCCCATATCGTCCCGTCCCAGCCAGAGGACCTCTGTCTTCGAAGGATTTAACTTCAACCGGCTCCCACGTAACCATCCAGCCACAGCTTCCAAGCATCTGAACAGTGTGTCTGGGGCCGAGTCCGGATGGCCATCCATCAACAGATAGAGTTGGGTGTCATCAGCATACTGATGGCAGCCCAGCCCAAAACTCCGGAGAAGCTGGGCGAGGGGGGCGCATAAAGACGTTAAAAAGCATCAGGGAGAGTATCGCACCCTGGGGCACTCCACACACCAAGGAGTGGTGCGATGACAATTCCCCCCCAAGCGCCACCCTCTGTCCCCGACCAGAGAGAAACGAGCGCAGCCATTGAAGGACTGTGCCCTGGATCCCCACGTCGGCAAGGCGGTGGTCCAGGAGTTCGTGATCGACCATGTCGAAGGCTGCTGACCCGCCTCGATCCAGCTGCCTGCGGAGATCATCTGTTAGGGTGACCAGAGCCATCTCGGTCCCATGACCAGCGCGGAAACCAGACTAGAATGGTTCCAGAGCCGATGTTTCATCCAGAAACCTACCAAGCTGTTCAGCAACCGCTCTCTCAATCACCTTACCCAGGAATGGAAGATTCGAAACCGGGCGGTAATTGGATAGATCTAAGGGATCTGATGATGTTTTCTTTAAGAGCGGGCGCACCACTGCCTCCTTCAGTTCCCCTGGGAATGTCCCGGGGACAATGAGGGGCACATACAATGAGGGGCACATACATACTACAGTGGTACCTCGGGTTACAGACGCTTCAGGTTACAGACTCCGCTAACTCAGAAATAGTACCTCGGGTTAAGAACTGTGCTTCAGGATGAGAACAGAAATCACGTGGCAGCAGCAGGAGGGCCCATTAGCTAAAGTGGTACCTCAGGTTAAGAACAGTTTCATTATATTTGGGCATATGGTCTCCTTTAAAGGAAGCTTTATGTAAGTCAGATTGCCCTTTCTTGTAAGACACTGGGATATTATTCATTCAATAGTGTATTGTTCATTATTTGGCTTTGAGTGGATTGAGCCATATGTTCAATGGTTTTTTTAAGGGTTCCCACTGCCTACATATTATTAAGTAATTTCTGATGGCTGGTTTTATTTTTAAGCTTCAGCAAAGGAATGGTCTGACTGATACCTGCTGTATTTTTATTTACCCATTTGAATTCTTCTCTCTGCTCACATCTAAACTACAAATGTGGTTTTGTATCAGTTTAATGGTCAGGGCTCCTCTGCCCCAAGAATCCTGGGAACTACATTTTCGTGACAATTCTCCTTGCAAAATTGAACTTGCCTGTACTCTCTCTGGAGAATTAATGACTAGTTAAGCCAGTGTAAGCCTGACTCTTTCTCTTTTTGAGCTCTTGGTAGGGTGGCCATGTGCCCTCCTTCTATTTGAAGGGCTGTCAGAAGATAAGCATATGTTTGACCAAGTCCTCAAAGGGCTGTCCTTTCTGTTTTAAAGATGAAGAATGATAAGAAGGAAGAGGGGGTGCTTTGAAATTGCTTGCTTAACCATAAGGCAGGCATTCACTTATCTGTTTAAAATATTTATAAGCCACATTTCTATTAAAATACTCACAGTGGTAGACAACAATAAAAAAATCATCATGACATAATAATAACACAATTAAACCATTAGTTAGCTGTACCAGTATGAAGAATCTAAAATATAAACATAAGTAAAACAGAAAACAGATCAATACAGCAGCTACCAATTACCCACAAAAGCCTTGAGGAGTAAAAAGCTCTTTATTTGTCATCTTATTTTTTTTTCACGGGCACTAATTGCTTGCAATCCTTTACTTGCAAAGGAGCAAAAGCCCAGTCCTGTCTCTTGGAAGTGTAAGGCTTCATCAACAGGCATCCCAGTGTCTAGGGATTACCTGGGTAAACGGGCACTTTCTTAAAGCACTGACACAGAACCCTTCCTAATGTAGAAAATCCTCTGGCCCATGCCTACTACATTAGCTGCACTGTGCAGATACTGATGTGAAGAGCAGAAGGGAAGCTGCAGCCCTCCAGAGACTGCTGGATTCCAGCTCCCATTAATCCCAGCCAGTCTTGGCAAATGGTCGGGGATGATGGGAGATGTAGTCCACATGCGACATGGGTAGGTTTAGGAGCAAAAAGTGGGTGCACAGTATGCTATATTTCTACTGTGCAAAATTCAGAAGTTTCCACGCACACGCATGCCTCCATTCTCCATTCAGAAAAGCAAGAGGCATTATTTGCAGACACATATGTGTGTTTTTGTATGCAATGTTTGGGAGGAAATAAGACGGTAAATAACAAATAACAAACTAAATATTGCTGTATGTAATTTCTATTTCTGAATTATATTTAGTGGCAGTATGGCTGTATTGTTTTTTGTAACATAAAATCATTCAATAAAAATTATTTTTAAAAAAAGGAAAGCAAGAGGCATTATTACAGATCAAATGCACATTCTAGCAAGAAGGCTAACAGGCACTCTGATCTGCTTCCTACCGCTCTCGCACCTGCACCGAAGTTATCAGCTTATGTTCACCGATTCAGGTGCGGATACTGGGACCCTGCAAATTTTTATTTCAAAACTCCTTTTCCAATGACCCACAAATAGGACCAAGCCAGAAGGGCACTGTAGATATACAGTACTGAACTACAACCAGCCAGCTAGCATGGCCAATGGCCAAGGGTGGTGGGAGCTGCAGTCTGAAATATCTGGGCTGTAGTCCAAAATGTTTGGACAGGTTGGGGAAGGTTGCTCCAGGCATTACTGTTTTATGGTGTAGCCCTATGCAATTTATTTGTGAAAGCCTCATCCATGAAATCAATGTCTGCATGCTTTCCACATTAAAATAGCCTGGGTCCTATTGCATGTTTTCCATCCATATGTTATACAAGTTTAAATTCGCTAAATTATGACATCTGAAATGTGCCAAACTTTCTTGCGTAACAAGGCAAGGAACTGCAAGGTATCGTCTAACGGGAGAATTTTGTTTACATGAATAGCTTACCATGTGTGTAAGTTATGGCAACCAAACTGTCTATTCTGGCCAAGACCATCAATATTTAGAATGGTGCTTTGTTTTTTTGGTTACTGCAGATCTCTTCTGAATTGCCTACCTATGTACAGAATGTAATAAGTAAACTTTAGCCAAGAAGGGATCGTTTTAATTGTTCAACATACTAAGGGAACTGTGGCAGTCACATTAATGATGGAAACCATCCCAATGTGGGTAAACAATGAAACCAGGTTATCAGTCAAATGCATTTTATGCCAATGCAGACAACAATATTCCGAACAAAATCAGTCTTTGATTATGCTTGAACAATTTCCATTATACCAGGAGGGTGGATAATAATGAAGAGCAAAGCACAAACATGCAGCCTAACAGGGGAGTCATTGTTTCAGATCCTTAAAGTATGGATTGTGTAGTCAACTGCTTCAGCAGCAAGAGGCAAATGAAGAAGGACTGCTAATAATGGGCAATGTTGTATAAAATTAAACACTGTTTTTTAGTGAAGATCAACCCACTGAGTAGAAGGCATTTTAATAGGGCATGCAAGTGAAATTTTGCACCGTGAAAAAGTACATGAAGATAATTCTTCAATTAAAAGAAAATGCAGGGAATATTCATTCACTGTATATTCTTCACTCCCAGCTAAACCCTAAGGAAATTCTAACCTTTTCATGCCAACTGTAGCTCATAATCCCATGAAACTCTGTGCTAACAAATGCAATTTACTACGGCAAAATATCTGAGCAAGAGCAGCAAAACGTCTGAACAGTTTTAAGGCTACAAAGCCCATGGGCTGTTGCATCTGTAAACGATAATATGCCAGGATGTACCACGGTTGGTTTGCATGTTGCACAAAAACTGACACAATTTGCTGGATTGCATTTTGAACAGATTCTAAAATATTCTTGGTTTTAACCTCCAAATACAGAAGTTGAATGTGATAAAGCCCTCGAAAAGACTTGGTATATATGAATGTATAAATCTGAGCCAGTGAAATTACATTTCAACCAGAAAGTTTCAACAAGGAAGTGCTGGATTGTGTGCATAATTAATATGGTTTCTTTCTTTTTTTTACTTGATTCCCCTACCCCCTTTTTTGCTGTATTTTTACCACCTTCACCCATTAAATCTCCTCTATACCCATAAGGGCTGGAAACTAATAAAAGTTAAATTTCTCAGGAATCTAATTTGTGCTAATGAACTTTACAAAAAGCCCCAGGCAGGGAACTCCCCAGTATGGGATCATGCATACTCCCAGGTGGCCAAGTTTACAAAACCAGCAATTGAAGGTGGTGAAGTGTTGTTTCTCAGTATGCTAGCCAAATATCACCTCCTTGATAGAATAATACAGTGTGTATATTTTCATTATTTGATCACACTCAAAGCCTTTACAAAACTTACAGATCACTCATTGCACTCAGCAAACACCGCATACCTCAAGTTAAATTTCCCAGAAAATGGCTGATTTTAGCTGTGTGTATATTGCAGCTAACTATGAGGGAGGTATATCTAAATATATATATTTTATATCGGAGCTTTTATCTTTTGATACACCACCTCTGTTTGGAAATTGCATGCCGTTTTTGGAACATTTAAGTTACCTGCATGTTTCGTTACATAAACATCACTGCTAAGATCCCTGGTATTCCTTTCAACTAGATGCTATGGTAAATTGCTTAGCGAACAGAATTATTGCTGCTGTTTATTTATATACCACTTTTGGGCTCAAAGGCCCCCAAAGCTATAAACAGCATATTAATTCAACAACAACAACAAAAAATAGTACATGATAGAACTACAAAAAAGATATAAAAACATAAGAACAATACTTTGTAGTGGCCTACGTAACAAAGTTAACAATATTCCAGAAAGGGTTATACATAATAAACAAGAAATAATAATAAATGTATTTGTCGCTGTTTGGGGGGGGGGGAAAGCATCAAAGCTATTTACAGCACCATAAAACAGCTAAAATTAGTTAAAAACCAGATTAACAAGCAAATGAAATGTGATCGCCGAATTCTAAAAAGTGTGCATACAATAATAGTATTATAATAGTACAAATGCTACCCCACACCAACATAAAATGAGCAGCACAGCAAAGGCCAGAATCATACCAAGGCATGAACCAAAAGATTAGCCATTTCAATACTGAAACATCTGCAGAAGGCAACATTTCAGAAAGCCAGCAGAGATTTTTAACTAATGGCAAATTGTCATTTAAACAATCGCTTAGCTGGGGTTTCCCATCTCCACCACCTCCACTCTCTCCCCCCCCCACCTGACTACTGTCAACCTAACCATTCTCTAAAAAACTTGCTATTCAATATTTCAGAATGGCTGACGTTCTATCGCCCTATGCTGGTCAGCACAGAATTTGATATGAGCATGGTACATGCTAGCAGCCAAAATGAACATTTTGCGGTTACCAGGGATTAGTCGCAAGCATCATCTTCAAGTCAGTGCAAGGATTTTAGCAATGCAGACCTCCACTGGTCTCTTGTCATTTCATACCGAGTTACATACTGAAATTCTGCACGGCAAAGAAACATTTGTTTTGTTTTTTAACCAAAAGACAAGATCCAATAAACAAAACAGCTGAAAACACTTTTTACAACCCTGCCTACAAAAAAAAATGTCCAGTGGCACAGATTTACAAACAGGTCTTTGTCACTGCATTCAGACAGCTACGGAAAAGGGCAGTAAAATGGTTGAGATCTCCCTCATTAAAACTGCGCAGTAAAATTTCATACTCAGCTCTTGTCCATGAAGAAATGTTTACAGTTTGCTGCCAAAAACCACAAAAGCCCCAAGGTTCTCCCCCCACTTCATCTTAATTTTTATCCCCACAAGCCACTGATTAAGCTGTTAGCCCTCAGGACGTCTCCTTCTGAATAAACACTGAATAAACGAAACCTCAAATCACTGGCATTACGGATTCGAGAAAATGGGCCAAAACGCTTATCGGAAAGTCATAATGATGGCAACCACACAAACTTGTAACTCCATGTAAACTAATTTATTTTAACTCCGAGCACAGTAATTAAGAGTGCTGACAAGGAGCGTTGTACCATTTGCACTGCTACATTCCCCAGTGCTTATAGAGATACTCTGGGTATTCAGGCATTTTCTTAAAGCACTCACACAAAACCCTACCTAATGTAGAATCACCTCTGCGTCATGCTTACTCTATTAGCTGCACTGGTGTGAAGAGCGGAAGGGAAGCTGTAGCCTTCCAGAGCTTGCTGGACTTCAGGTCCCATCAATCCCAGCCAGTATGGCAAATGGTTGGGGATGATGGGAGATGTAGTCCAGCATTGCAAGTGGCCACAGCCTGGGAATGGCTTTGGTAAAGGTAAAGGGACGCCTGACCATTAGGTCCAGTCATGACCGACTCTGGGGTTGCGGCGCTCCTCTCGCTTTATTGGCCAAGGGAGCCGGCGTACAGCTTCTTGGTCATGTGGCCAGCATGACTAAGCCGCTTCTGGCGAACCTGAGCAGCGTACAGAAACACCGTTTACCTTCCCGCCGGAGCGGTACCTATTTATCTACTTGCACTTTGAGGTGCTTTCGAACTGCTAGGTTGGCAGGAGCAGGGACTGAGCAACGGGAGCTCACCCTGTCGCGGGGATTCAAACCGCCAACCTTCTGATCGGCAAGTTCTAGGCTCTGTGGTTTAACCCACAGCGCCACCCGCGTCCAGCTAAACCAAGTGAGGGTAGCTGATGGGTTCCAAGCTCTCAGTGAGTTAGGGACGTCCGCTGCATGTGAAGACAGGCTTCACCACCACGGACTAAGCATTCACCACCCTGCAAAGCCCATTGCCCAGCCCGGCTCACTTTTATGAACCAGGATGGGCAAGGATCAAGGTGGCAGGTGGCTGCTTTCACTCGTCCAAGCAGCCTGTCCACATCCTCACCCTTGTTCTTACTGAGTCGGATCATCTGTCTAGCCCAGGGCTGCATACTCTAACTGGTAGCAGATCTTCAAGGGTTTAGGCTGGGGCCTTTCCCAAACTCTCTTAACTGGAAATGTTAGTAATTGGACCTGGGGCCTTCTACAAGAATAGCATGTGCCATAGCTATGCTATGTGTTAGGTAAGATGTGTTAGATAAGAGAGCGAAGTGAGGTACAGAAAGCAAATACTAATAATAAAAATAATAATAATAAAAAATTATATTTATACTCTGCCCTCCCCAGCCAGAGCTCTGCTCAGGACGGCTAACACCAATAAAATCACAGTAAAAACATAATAGGGGAAAAAGAGGGGGCGAGGAAAAGAAGGGGGGAAACCCAATTTAAAATACAGGTTAAAATGCAATTTAAAATGGAGCCTCATTTTAAAGTAGCTGATAAATCAAGACCATAAGGGGAGGGAAACATAAGGGTCAGACCGAGTGCAAACCAAAGGCCAGGCGGAACAGCTCTGTCTTGCAGGCCCTGCGGAAAGATGTCAAGTCCCGCAGGGCCCTAGTCTCTTGTGACAGAGCATTCCACCACGTTGGGGCCAGTGCTGAAAAGGCCCTGGCCCTAGTTGAAACAAATCTAACCTCCTTGAGGCTCAGGACAAAGTGTTGTTATTTGTGGACCTTAAGGTTCTCCACGGGGCATACCGGAGATTAGGGCCGGTGCAAGGGGTGATAGAGAAGTGGTGCTGAGACGCTGCATTCTGAGACAAGCTGCTCAGACTGAGGAAATGAAGTATGCTGCAGGAATTACATAAATGGTGTGTTTTGGCTTCCCAGAATTACCAGCCTCCAAGTTCTGATCAGAGATTCCTGTTGGCTGCCTCTAAGCATCCGACGTTCCTTCTTTTGATCATTATTCTAGAGGCATAGAAAGCAAGGAACTGGTTCCTAGCATCCAATAGTCCTGGCTTAACCCAAATTTTAGAGTCCAGCAAAAATAATCCAGTAATAAATCCAGCAATAGGGTCCAGTAATAAAGAGATGGATGGATTGAAAGGGTCTAGCAAAACCATTTAGCCCACCACTAGGTGGTGCATCGGAAGATGGCTGACAATAACATCTCTCCGACCCACACGAGGTAATTTGGAGGCTATGATGGGGGTAATTAGCCTCCTTAACCCCCCCAGGATTGTGGGGGGGACGGCCATTGCCTGCTGTGCCCTATACCACCCCCGAATTTGTGGGGGTGGGGGCACTAGGCACAAAGCCCTCCTGTGGGATTCCGGCACTCCTGGACGCCGTCCCTGATTCGCGCCGCTAGTTGCAAGGATCTTCAAAAGAAACAATTTGGACGAGATAAATTGCACATGCTTCAAGGAAAAAGGGGAGTAAAGACTGCTGACAGAAGGGATCTCTGATAACAAGACAAGAATAAAATATGAGAAGATACATCAAGATACGGTACGACAAATGACTGAGGGGGGAGGGGGAAAAACTTGCCTTCCCTTTTTTAATGTGATTTAATAAGAATCCCCTCCCCTAATGAGTCAGAAATCAAGGACTTAAGCTGTGGATTTAAGGCTGTGTGGAGATAAACTTTTGATCCAAAGCAATGTTTCAAGATGAAGCTGGAAAGCTAAGAGTTTTGGAATGATGCAGTTAAAAATGCCATCGCCATTTTGGGAGGCATTGTTGGAGCTCTTGGGTCTGGGAGGAGAAAGAGAGAAATAGAGTTGTTTACATATCGTGGATCAACTCCTCGGTGGGACTTAAGAGCGACAAATGCCAAAATTTATGATGGAAAGAGTGATGTTATCTACGAAGGAGATATATGGAAACCATCTGGACTTAGTGGAGGAACGGGAAATCCACACAGGATTATTATACTTGCTATCGGCTTAAGGAGACTAGCAGAAGAGATCGTAAAGGAAAAAGAGAAATTATATGAACAAGATATGATGTGGAAACACCAAGATAAGACTAGATAGAATTATGAACTTTGTCTGGACTGATTGGGACTGATTTGGACATTAACGCAGTAATAAGAAGATGATCTGAATCCCCCTTTGGATCTTGAAGTATGGGTTCCCCCAACAAAATTTAAAAATTTGGTTTTGTAATTTGGAATTTATGCGATGTGATTTAATTTGATGTGATTGGCCAGTTAATAAAAATTATTTTTTTAAAAACAAAACCATTTAGCCCAAGTCACACCAACATACAGAGAAAAATGTGCAATTTAAGCCAATGATTTTTGTAATGCCCTCCATAAGCTCGCTTGCCAAAAGAAGGGAGTTCATGTTCAGTTACTCAAAAGCTCGAAATGCTGCTTTTAAAAGCAACATTAAGTAATAAAAACCCTCCCTGCTTTTCCTACCACATAGGAACAGCCATGGTGGAGGGCAATTATTGTTATGTACTGAAGCTCTCACCCTGGGCCAGCAGGGGGATACTGTAGATATACAAATGAAGGATTGAAAGTAACGTTCAGTGATTGAATAGTTTTAGAAAGTTGTTACAGTAACGTGGTACTGGAGCTCAATATAAGCCGGCTGACTGAGCCCTTCAGTTCAGTTTTGTCCTGGCCTGTGAATAAACAAGAGCTGTTTGAAGAATCGCTGTGTCGTCTAATATGTTCACCCACAACCTAACAATTATAGAACAAATTGGGGACCTCCCCTCCTTTGCCAAGAAAAATCATGGGGGAATGCAAACAAGAAGCATAACTGCATCAAACAATGTGAAACTAAACAAAGCAGCCTTGCTTGGGGATGGGTGATTTCCAATGTGTGGCACTTAAACCACAGAAACATTCATAAAGAAACCCAACACCCGACAGGTAGTTGGAATCTCTTTCACACAGCACTTTTCTAGTTTCAAGGTGGCATTTATTTTTTCTTTGGATTCTATTATTATTATTATTATTATTATTATTATTATTATTATTATTATTATTAATTGTTAGTCACTTTTCTCACTGAGTGACCCAAAGCAACTAAAAACAACCAAGAAATAACCTCCCCCTAAAAACACAGCTGTAAAAGGCTGGTCTAACAGATCGTAACTAAAGATTCTAGTATCTTTAGATCATTTAGGTGCACTTCAAAGTGCTCCAGAATTCCAGGCCCCAACTCACATACTAAGCTATGGCAAGGCAGGGCAAAAATGAGCAGCTTCTATCATCAGCACAGCTGGATTGTGAAGAAGATGAGTTCCTGGGAATATGAGTAACTCTAGGTGTCCATTTTGCCAACAGAGGTCCGTATAGTAAAAGCTATGGTTTTCCCAATAGTGATGTATGGAAGTGAGAGCTGGACCATAAAGAAGGCTGATCGCCAAAGAATTGATGCTTTTGAATTATGGTGCTGGAGGAGACTCTTGAGAGTCCCATGGGCTGCAAGAAGATCAAACCTATCCATTCTGAAGGAAATCAGCCCTGAGTGCTCACTGGAAGGACAGATCGTGAAGCTGAGGCTCCAATACTTTGGCCACCTCATGAGAAGAGAAGACTCCCTGGAAAAGACCCTGATGTTGGGAAAGATGGAGGGCACAAGGAGAAGGGGACGACAGAGGACAAGATGGTTGGATAGTGTCTTCGAAGCTACAAACATGAGTCTGACCAAACTGCGGGAGGCAGTGGAAGACAGGAGTGCCTGGCGTGCTCTGGTCCATGGTGTCACGAAGAGTCAGACACGACTAAACGACTAAACAACAACAGGTGTCCATTAATTCCAGTTGATGTTCATTGGGCAAGTGTGGTCCTTTCTCGGGTCAGAAATAACTAGATATAGGTATAGAAAGCCAGGTAACTATACATAAATATACCCTACAATGAATGAAATTACTAAAGAATGAAAAGTTGATCTGTAAATTCAGTCATGGTGCCATTTCCTGTAATTTCAGGTTAAACAAAAGACGGTAACACAGAGATACTTTTAGCTTTCACTCATTTAGTAATAAGGAGATGGAATAAAGAAACATATGGCTGGCATTTTCACATGTTTATGAAAATCCTGGGGGAGGACACTGGATTGTACGTATATAATTTGTTAGAAATAATCTGCTGTTTTCCTGTACATTTGTGCACCACCTGTTGGGAATGTAGTCCTGCAAGTTATAGAAGGTTTAGCTTGCCAGAGATGAGGCATAGTTTCAAAGGCAAGTATTATCTAGAATGGTCTGTGAATACTGGCACTCCTCCAGATCAGCTATTTTATGGAGCAACCATCCTTATTTGCAAACACAAAGTTTATGTGGACCTTAAGAGTATACCGAGCCTTTATTGAGCAATTCCCGCCCCCCCCCATATAGTCTCAGAATATTGTTTTATGGTTTTTTGTGTGTGGTTTTATATTTGAGATACGTGTCTTGTTATAATTGCAACAATCAATAGTATTGTTGTTGTTGTTTAAAAAAAACCACTGAACATTCTTTCTGATTCGTCCGCAGTGCAGTTATACAACAATGAGTTTTCATTCTGAATTTACTCAAGATTTGCTTGCAGGTTTGCTTCCCATTAAATCATTCATTCATCCCACACATTTCAGTGCTTTTCCCAGTCGCTTTCCTAACCACAAATATCCATTTTTAAAAAAATAAAAAAGTGGATTGTTATGCTAGGGAGACAGATTGCTTTAATCCACTTCAATTGCACAAACTTAATTTTCCAATATGTGCTCAAATCCCCGCCGCCTCGCAAAATAGTGACAGCATCCTGGAATGTATTTTGTCCCTCATCTGTAATAAAAGACTCTGTGAAGAACCCTAGATACCAAGCCTAGTTTGATGCCCTGCCTTCAGTCATCATAGGAAACAGACTACTCACAGAAACTAATAAAGAAGTCTGCAGGAAGCTAAAGTGGTTAGGGCTGGGCAAGGAAGGGGAAAGAAGTTGTTTGTTCTCCATGAATTTACTTTGATCCCTGTAAGAAATAAGATGGATTTCCATTTTAACCCCTCTCCATTTTAGTTAGAATGAAAAACAAAAACAAATGGGAAATTTTATTTTTCTGAATCTACATGTTTGCTAAAAGATGAAAAGTGATTGAACAATCATGGCTACAAAATGTTTCCTTGTTGAAGAGGAGCAAAATGTTTTACCACCAAAGCTTGCACCACTCTTGAGCTGCAAAGGGGGAAAATCACATATTGAGTGTTCCACCACCACGACAATCCCCTGACTCTGGAAAGCTAGCATGTGAATGGCAAAAGTTCAAGCCTAACCCAGGTCAGTTTTGGATGTGCAGAACATTTTCATGTGGTGGTGGAGCCTTAAAGTTTGTGGATCCCCATGTATTTAGGAACAGCTGGACCATGCGATCTGGTTTGTTATGCCAGGGTAAGTAAGCACTTGGGCTTCTATCTCAAGTAGGGATGGGGAACCAGATGTTGCTGGGCTCCAAGTCCCATCAGCCTAGCTAGCATGGTCAATGGTCAGGGATGATGGGAGCTGTAGTCTAACAACTTTGGAAGGCATCACAATGGATACCCCAACTACAGGTTCCAGGGCGTGGCGTAGGATGGTAATGAAAGAGAGAGCGCTTCGCTCCCTTCCCCTGAACTAGGAGGTGAAAGAACCCCCTGATCATTAGGTCCAGTTGTGACCGACTCTGGGGTTGCAGCGCTCATCTCGCTTTATTGGCCGAGGGAGCCGGCGTACAGCTTCCGGGTCATGTGGCCAGCATGACTAAGCCGCTTCTGGCGAACCCAAGCAGCACACGGAAACGCCGTTTACCTTCCCGCCGGAGCGGTACCTATTTATCTACTTGCACTTTGACATGCTTTCAAACTGCTAGGTTGGCAGGAGCAGGGACCGAGCAACGGGAGCTCACCCCATTGCGGGGATTCTTACCGCCGACCTTCTGATCGGCAAGTCCTAAGCTCTGTGGTTTAACCCACAGCGCCGCCCGCATCCCTAGGAGGTAGGGAAAGGGGCAAAAATTTAAACCAGATACTTAGGTGCAAAGAAGCAACTTGACCAAACATCAGGAAGAACTTTCTGACAGTAATAGCTGTTCAAAAGTGAAATGGACTCCCTCAGGAGGTGATGGACTCACCTTCCTTGGAGGTTTTTAAGCATGGATACTTTAGCTGAGATTTCTGCATTGCAGGGGGTTGGATGAGATGACCTTCAGGGTCCCTTCCAACCCTACAGTTCTATGATTCTATGATATTCTGTTGTAAATGCTAACAGCAATATTGTGCCTTCTCTGTAAGTGTGCAGCTCCCTTTGCTAGTGCATCCTGCTTCAGAAACGAGAAGGGCTGGACAATGACCTGAGTGTTTTTGTTATTTTTAATATGGAATGAAAGCCAAAGCTAATAATGAAGCCTACAAGAATAGGGTTTTTTTTTGTAAATGGAAATCATGGTGTGTGAAGCTAAGAGCAAAGGAAGACCACAAGGCTATCTCCCTATCTGGACTTAAGATCATTATGGATAAATTGAGAAAGTCTGGAATTTGTTCAATTTCCAAATTAACTTTTCACTATTTTTAGGGAGATGTTACTTACATCTTTCCACAGCAGCTTCGCAGCCACTAAGAGACAGAAGTCATCATAAAAGGCAGATGTCTGGGCATTAGACTACATAAAAATCTATTTTTATTAATCAGATCTATAGCACCTTTAATGGGCAATGTGCTTAAACTATATTTGTCCTACTAATGTCATAAAGGCCACTTATACAGTGGTACCTCGGGTTATATACGCTTCAGGTTAAATACTCTTCAGGTTACAGACTCCGCTAACCCAGAACTTTGCTTCAGGATGAGAACAGAAATCATGCTCTGGAGGCAGCGGGAGGCCCCATTAGCTAAAGTGTTGCTTCAGGTTAAGAACAGTTTCAGGTTAAGAACGGACCTCCGTAATGAATTAAGTACTTAACCTGAGGTACCACTGTACAGTCCAGGGTGGGTGGTGGTTGCAGCCTGTCGTGGCAACTCCACTGCACACCAGAGAAATGCCATCTTGTTTGCAGCTGTTTGCTTGCTCCCCCAGCTGCCACGGAGCGTCTCGGGTTCCTGTCAGACCCGGTTTCAAATTTTGGCCCATCAGCTGTAGCCTGGGAGGAGGGACTTCGAGAGCGGGCCTGAGTGCAGCAGTCTTAACTCAGGTCTGCTCCCCACCCATATAAAATGGCCAGTAGGGGGCTAAGAGGGATATACACCCGATGGGGATGCGGGTGGCACTGTGGTCTGAACCATTGAGCCTCTTGGGCTTGCTGATCAGAAGGTTGGCGGTTCAAATCCTCATGACGGGCTGAGCTCCCATTGCTCTGTGCCAGGTCCTGCCAACTAGCAGTTTGAAAGCACGCCAGTACAAGTAGATAAATAGGTACCACTGCAACGGAAAGGTAAACAGTGTTTCTGTGTGCTCTGGCTTCCGTCACTGTGTTCCGTTGCGCCAGAAGCGGTTTAGTCATGCTGGCCACATGACCCGGAAAGCTGCCTGTGGATAAGCGCTGGCTCCCTCAGTCTGAAAGCAAGATGAGCACCTCAACCCCATAGTTGCCTTTGACTGGACTTAACTGTCCAGGGGTCCTTTACCTTTTTTTTACACCCAATGCCTTTGCCAAGGCTTCCTATATCTGAAATTAATAAAGTTGTGGCCATTTGACTCCCAAAATTGTTGTAGTGTCCAGTTCTTCTTTCCTTAAAGACCTTGATCCTGGGGGTGAGGGCACTGTGACTGGGCATGCAAAAAACCCCTTTGAGTGTTTCTTTTATTTCAGTTTACTTTATTATATCAGTTTATAATACTGTAAATAGTCATACTCACACATCAGTACTCTTAATCCTCATACATCAGTGACTCTCAAAGGGAGGATTTATTACATCTACCTTAGCCCTTGGTCGCTTTTTTCTAGAGGAGACTTGAAAGTGACACATAAATCAAATGGCCGTTGCAAATTTTGTGTGAAAATCCAAATGCAAAAGCCAACCACATCAATGGATACAAAAAAAACCCACACAAAACAATAAAATCTCTAGAAATGTCTTACCCTGTCTGGCACGAAGGGGTATTGTGAATTCTTTTGTCATTTCCTGTGGATTAACGCTGAAAATATCCCATCTGAATGATGTGAGGCGCTATCAACCACTGGACTAGCCTCATCTGTTCTAAATAAAGAATTCTCTCTTGGCAGTAGAAATGTTGTAAATGAAACAAAAGAACCATCCTCCTTTAAAATAAAAAAAATGAACCGATTGTGTTGGATAATGCTAACCACCGAGAGATCTCAGACCCCTAGGAGGCAAGCCAGATGCCAAATGCACTCAGGAGCTCACAGGAGGTATTCAATAAGGAGGAAGGAAATGAAGAACAATTAAGGTGGATGTTGGGAAGAACTTTCTAATTGCACGGTGCCTCACGGTGCCTTTTACCAGCTTTGGTTGGTAAGGCAGCTATGGCCCTTCCTGGGTTGGGATAGCCTGGCCACAATATGGTACCCTTCAGATTGGATTTTTGCAGTGCTCTCTGTGTGGGGATTCTCTTGAGGCAGACCCAGAAGCTGCAGCTAGTGCAAAAGGCAGTGGCTTGACTGCTTGAATAGTGGGAATCCCCCTAAACCCTAGAAATTAATAAATGTTAGGATCTGGGGTCCTTTGTGATATGAAGGGAGAATATAAGCCACAAGGGGTTGCCTTACCCAAACCAGTCTGGCTGGCTGTGGGAAGACCAGAGCTGTTAGCATTATGATAGACAGCCATTGAGGGTCGTCAACAACTCCTTGTCCCAGGCAACTGCTCTGGGGGAGGGCAAGGGGCTTCTGGGAAGAAGAAAATGACAGATCCACTTTGGTGAGCATGAAGGAAGGACTGCCTGCAATGCTATGGGCCATGCTGTAAGATCTGGACCCCCTCCATGCAGGCAGAAGGTGTAAATAGGCGAATAAGCCCTATTTCTTAAAGCACGACATCCTCCGCCATGTCTTCTGTTCTCCGAAGAGACACAGACCCTGTACGTGTGCCTGTGACCCCATGTGCTCTGGCCACTGCTTGGCAGAGAGAGGGGGCAGGCGCCGGGCTTTTGTAACAATATTATGGCACTGCTTAAAAACTTGCACTGATGGCCAATTAGCTACAAGGATACATTCAATGTGCTGGTGTTAGTACACCAAGACCTCTTCAGTATGGGACCAGGATACCTAAAAAATGACCTCATCCTCTATATACCTGTTCTTTTGCCTCTGAGCTCAGTGAAGCCCATGGAAAGCTTACAGAAGATCAGGAACAGCGCCACCCTCCATATCCCTCACTTCCTCCAGGACAATAATTTCCTCCACCACATAGTCCTGCTTCCACCCAAATTTGCTTTATTGGATTCATTCCAGTTTATCTTTACTCATATAATTATTCCATATTATTTATCTGCTCTGGCTGCTTAATTTCCTTCACCTAGTTTAGCTGTGGGAGGGAAGAGGAAGAAAGTCCTTTGTTAACTCACACACAATATAAAAGATATTAAACATTTTCCCTATAGGGATCAGAGAAAGTTCTCAAGAGTCCCCTTCTTCCGCTTCTTTATTTTTGAGTCTAACTTGCGGT
Source organism: Podarcis filfolensis (assembly GCF_964270895.1). Taxonomy (NCBI): domain Eukaryota; kingdom Metazoa; phylum Chordata; class Lepidosauria; order Squamata; family Lacertidae; genus Podarcis; species Podarcis filfolensis. The sequence continues at coordinate 15,381,462 of NC_139613.1, forward strand.
TCTTCAGATGCTGTTGGACTCCAACTCCCATCAGCCAAGCCAGCATGGCTGAAGGTTGGGAATGATTGGTGCTGCAGACCCCACTAACATCTGGAGGGCACCAGGCTAGCCATCTCTTCTTTAAACCAAACTTGGACTGAACAAACCTTCAAACAGAAGACACCTTCAGAAAGAGGACGGTCCTCTGACAGCCTTGAGAAGAGAGGAATGCCATTTATAAAGTAGGATACATGGCTGCTTTATGGGAGCAGTGCCTTCCCACCAGCTTCCCATGAGCTCATATTTGTTTGGACTGAGGCTTCATATCTAGTTTTGCCCATCATTTCTGCCTTTAACAGCTTCCTGTATGCATGCACCCATTTGTCGCCTTCATCTAGATCAGGGCTTCCCAAACTTGGGTCTCCAGCTGGTTCTGGACTACAGTTCTCATCATTCCTTTACCACTGGTCCTGCTAGCTAGGTTTGATGGGAGTTGCAGTTCAAAAACAGCTGGAGACCCAAGTTTGGGAAACTCTGATCTAGGCCTGCCACTCATCCGAAGTATCTCGAGACCAGTGTCCATTCCCTTCTGTGCTGTATGGGACCTTCCTTCCTCTCACCTCCCCTGCCATGCGGTTGATTTATCCCAGTCCTGCACCTTAGCGATGCCTTCTGTTTTGTGGGGGTGGCTCATGAAAGCCACACTTTCCTTTGCTTTCACGCTAGTTTTGATACCTGCTGTCACGAAGGTTAGAGGGTAACATCCCGAGCACCCATGACCCTTTCATCTGCAACAGCAGGCAGCATAGGAAATGTTCGAGTTGCTTGCGTGGCAGGAGCACAGCTGCATCATGTCTTCAGGCAACGATAAAGCAGGAGTTGTGTTTTCATACCAGAATGTGTAAAGACCTCGTATCAGCAAGGACAAGAGAAAGTGAACTGCGAAAAAGCATATTCCTCCCCTGCATTCCTCTGAAATGCTGATTAATGAAGTTTGCTGCCAGATATCTCCTCTTCACAACAAGAACAACAACCTATCAGCAATGACAAATAATGTAAAGGCCAAACTGGAAATGTGTGAATGCTTTTCACACACAGCAGCTCAGCAAAGAGTAAGATCAGGCCCGTAGACTGCAAGGGGAAGAGCAACAGAGGGTTTGTCCGCACTTCTGTTTGTTCCGGGCCTAGAAAGCATGGGTCCCAGTGGTTTTCCACAATTCCCAGAGTGCCATGTGAAAAGGGAGTGATTGCTAAACCATTCTGCAGAGATAGAATTGCTGAGTCTCTGCTGAGCTCTTAAAGGAAACTGGCAATTCTATTCTGCAGTTGAAAGATGAATGTGTAAATCCTCTCTCTGCTGAATGTACCGTATTTTTCGCTCTATAAGACGCACTTTTTCCCTCCTAAAAAGTAAGGGGAAATGTGTGTGTGTCTTATGGAGTGAATGCAGGCTGCGCAGCTATCCCAGAAGCCAGAACACCAAGAGGGATCGCTGCGAGTGCTCCCTCTTGCTGGTCTAGCTTCTGGCTTTGCTGTGCGAAGCCTCTTCAGGGCACGGGGAGCCTTTATCCCGCTGCCCTGAAGAGGCTGCGCAGCTATCCCAGAAGCCAGAACAACGATCCTTCTCGCTGTTCTGGCTTCTGGGATTCAGAATATTTTTTTTCTTGTTTTCCTCCTCCAAAAACTAGGTGCGTCTTGTGGTCTGGTGCGTCTTATAGAGCGAAAAATATGGTAATAATAGTTCAGTGGTACAGCAGATGGTTTGCATGCAGAAGGCTAATTCAAGGTTAATTCCTGGTATGTCTTGCTAAAAAAAAAGTGGAAGAGGTAACAGAATTTGGGGAGTCCTTTGCCTGAGGCCTTGGAAAACTGGGGCCAGTCAGAGCATGTGGCCACACCATCCAAGGCTGATGTAAACTGCAGTGCAAAAAAATCTGGAGGGCACTAGGTTGGGGAAGACTGGTACAGAATATCGGACCAATGGTCTGACACAATCTAAGGCAGTTTCTATATTCATGTGACATGCTTCTTCAACATACAGCTACAGTTTAGCATATATCAGAATTCTACACAAGTTCTATTAAAATAAATGATGACCAGACCAGAACTTTTTTTGAACTGCGTTCTTGACCTCTGGAATCATTTAATATAATTTAACTTGCACGTGCTCATTGAATTGATGAGCCTTGTTTTATGGCAAGCCAATCAAGAAACAAAAGGAGAAGTTTTCCCCCAAATTCCCAAAGAGCATTAATCTAAACCTTAAAGCCCTACTGCATTCCTCTCTATCTCTATTAAAAATAATTACCCAGTGGAATATACTCTAAATGAATGCATTCAGATTTTTTTCTGGAGGAAACCATGACCTTTTACACCCCCTAGGAAAACATTTTTATGCTTGCTTCCAAGAAGTAGGCAAGAAATCCGCATAGCCAATAGAAATACTGTTTGTTGTTTTTTCATTTCATAACGCATGCTTTTGTAACGTGTCCATTCTAATTTCACGAAGGTCCATTCAGGTTAATCACCAGTCCTTGAGAGCAGATAGACTTAATTCATCATATATAAACTTACCTACACATGTGTTAATGCTTATCTGACATTGTTAGCACAACTATTCCCATAAGGACTACAGGATGCAGGCAAACCATTTAATACTTCATCTAGAGATCCCATTCAGTAAACGGTACATCTTCCATTTTTCTCAATGGCCACAAATCATGCCTGTATGCATCAGTAACAGACCTTTCCTACTGACAAGCGTTTCCCTTGGGTAGGATAGCTCCATAAATGTGAAGTGGTATACTGTATTCACAATTCCAAGTGTTGGTGTTGACCTTTAAAGCCCTAAATGGCTTCGGTCCAGTATACCTGAAGGAGCGTCTCCACCCCCATCGTTCTGCCCGGACACTGAGGTCCAGAGCTGAGGGCCTTCTGGTGGTTCCCTCACTACAAGAAGCAAAGCTACAGGGAACCAGGCAGAGGACCTTTTCGGTAGTGGAGCCTGCCCTGTGGAACGCCTTCCCATCAGATGTCAAAGAGATAAACAACTACCTGACATTTAGAAGACATCTGAAGGCAGCCCTGTTCAGGGAAGTTTTTAATGGGTGACATTTTAATGTATTTTTAATCTTTGTTGGAAGCTGCCCAGAGTGGCTGAGGAAGCCCAGCCAGATGGGTGGGGTACAAATAATAAATATATTATTATTATTATTATTATTATTATTATTATTATTATTATTATTATTATTATTATGAATCTCCTCCACCAAAGTCACTGAAGAAAACTCTTGATCCATGCATATGTGTTTCCATCAATGCAAGAAACTTCTGAATTAGTGTGTTTGCGTGGAAATCTGAACTTTCTCGTTCTTAACAATCTGTACAGTGGCAGTATTCATATAAGAATTGCAGTCTGCAAATACCACAATTATAAAACAGACATTGTAAATAATCTTTTACATGACGATTGTTGTTTGTTTCTACTAAGTGCTTTTCTTTTACAAAGAACATAGTAAATAAAAAGGACCCTGCCTTTCATTTATAACACATATTTTATTGTGTTGTTTCATGTATTTGCAAAATTTATATCCGCTAACTATAAACCCATGCACGCATTAAATACCGTGAATCATTAAAAGGCATTTTAAAAGAGCTCAAAGCATTTACTTGCAAAAACAATGTGGAAGATCTCTCTTTACCACATTTGAAGATATTTATCTTTACCACATTTGAAGAATTCCTAATGCAAAGTTTCTGCTTTGTGGAATGGTTCACTAACCCACATCCACCCTGCCAAATAATAACAGGTTTTTTTAAAAAAATAAATAAATTAAAAAGTCTGCTTCCAAGGCAGATGTTCAAGGATAGACGTATGTCTCAGTCATCATGAAATGGTTATTAAAAGAAAAAACGCTGCTCCAAATGCATTTCTCATAGAAAAGTATTGTTTTCAGTGGAATTACCTGAATAAAGAGTTGGCATTCCATAATAAATGCCAGATTTTTAGAAAAGCATTGGTACATAGTTATAGCAAATATGAAAGGCAAAAGAAGAAAAGAGTAGTGTCTACTTTGTTTAGAAAGCAGCTTTGTTTAGTAGGCAGTATTTACTTTAATAAATGTTTGTCTCTCACACTTCAAAAATAATAATAATCTCGGTTCCCAGATTGCTTCACTTATTACTTAAAAATATGAAGCAAATGCAGCCATTTCTCCAAGGCAGTGAAAAGAAAGCGCTTGGAACTATGTTGAACAGGCCTGGTTCACGTGACGCTGTAAGCCCATCTATGGTTTACCTGGTCCATGGAAACACAGAGGCTCCTGGAAACAAACTCTGGTCTTTTTTGTTCCCACTTCCCACTGAGGGAAGAGCTTAATCATACCCTCCAATGAGACACAGACCAAAACCAGGATGCCGTGATCCGGGTCCGCACTCCCACAAGAGTCACGTGACATGCATGGGGCCCCATGTGAGATTAGAGCCCTGAAAAAGCCCCTTTCCCCTTAGGTGTTTCATCCCATACAGTTATCTGTACATGTGTGTACCCCAGGGCTCAGGGCCGGCCCACCCATGAGGCAAGGCGCATGGAAGGTGACTGCCTTGGGTGGCAGTATCCAAAGGGGCAACAAATCCCAAGGTAGATCTTTATTTCCCCCTTGTTCCCCATATTCCCTGGCAGGGAGTGGGGGGCGCCATTTTGTGGTTCGCCTCAGGTGCCAAAATGTATTGGGCCAGCCCTGCCAGGGTTATATTCAATATGCTTCTATTTGCCCCTTAGTGTACCAGTGGTGTAAGTTTGGCTATGTAAGCATAAGCACAGGACAACTCCAGTACATACTGGTATATAGATACTAACCCCTGTCAACCCTGCCACTGAGTGTAATAAATCTTAAGCTGCATGCCAGCAAGCCTATGGCATTTTTGTAAACGATCTACTGCTACATTAACATATCAGATTCATGACCCAATGCAGCCCAGCAACAGAAATATTACTATACCTGTCATAACTAGAATTGTTAGTTGCAATGAAAGGGGTGGCCTGAATATATATGGTTCACAATTTCCTGTTACTGCAAACCAACTTTGGCAATTCAGATCTCATTGCAATCTCGCCGCTTCTTTTCTTGCAATTAATCACATACGAACTGTGCATTCTTTCCAGTCCACGACAATGGCTTTCCCGAGGGCTGTTTGGACAATGGTTTCAAATGAGCCATTTCTCAAAAGGGCAATTAGTGCTAACAGGCACGATTCCCAAAGTCCTGGGCCTCCAACGGTGACCAATGTGCTTTTCAAGAAATCTGAGAAATGTCAAAATATGTAACTTCCTGCATCATTTTTATCTTGCTCTGCTTCATCTGGTTAAAGACAATGTTGTTGCTGATTAATAGATTTAATGATAAATGAACCACTTCGTAGCAAAAGACCTAAGCATATTTAGCTGTGAAAGAGAGAGAGAGAGAGAGAGAGAGAGAGAGAGAGAGAGGAAGGAAAAAGAAAGTAAAGCAGATTCAGCTTAGGCTATGGTAAAGCGTGTTCTCCTTCATGGAGAGCACGTGTTGCGGTGGGGGCCGCCAGGACACTCCAAAGTTGGGGGCGGGCTAATTGATTGTTGGCCACTGATGCGATTGGGGCTTCCCTTGTTGTTGGGAAGAAGTTAATTTTGCCATTTGTTGATTGACAGCCAGAAATGCTAAAACTCCTTGCACGAGGCTAGGGCTTCCTCTTTTCGACCGTGCATCGGATTGCCCCCCCCCCCTAGAATTAGGGTTGTTCGCTTTGACCTTGCTATGCCTGTCATGGGGTCGTCTGCTCTTGGGGCAGGGGCCTGGTAGGAATTTTGTCCATCTGGCTGATTGGCTGGGGCCATTTGGTTTTTGCCTACTGCGTAGCAAATCGTCACAACTTGTAAGGTTGCAGTTAGGCATTGGTTTATGGTTTGGTTGGTTGAGGGGCAGTGGTTGAGTGCCTGCCCTTGGTAGGTTGAGTGCCTGCCCCTCTAATGCTGCTGCTGCAAGGGATTCTGTTAAAGGAATTGGGGGCTAACTATTGCTTGTCCACTCTGTCAAGGGGGGTCGGGCCATAGCAATGAGCTCCTGGTTGCATTTGGGGTGAGGGCAGGTTCCCTGCTCCGTCGCTACCCCCAAGTGTATTCCCCTATTCTGACTTTCACATCGTGCGGAATATCAGTCTGTCCCCCATGGTGGGGGCAGATAGTCGCAACCAATGCCTAAGCAACCACTCACAAATTTGTATTTTAATAAAGTTGTGGCCAAAATTATGCCAAAAATCTTAAACAAAAAATTCTGTGTGATGTGTGAGTTATTGGGGTGGCCCTGGGGACCTCGACACGCAAAATACACAGCAAAGAAACTTCTCTACTTAAGCCACCTGTGAAATAGTTGCCCTTGATAGGAACAATTAGCAACTTGAGCTTATGGCAGGAAACATGACCTTGATAGCAAAGAGGGTATAAATGGAATAGTATATAAAAATATTCAGCTATAGATGTTGAAGTGAAACCAAAGCTCCACCAATTAACAACATTTTATTCTTGAAATTTTGCTGCAGGTGCCTGCATAACTCACCTGCAGCAAGCTCCACAACCCAACAGCTACATATGGTGGACCAGGTAGGACTCTCTAAAGCTCCAGGTTTTGCTGAGGACTGCCATGCACCATGATAGATAATTGGAAGCAAAAGGTTTGCACGCAAGTGATTGGCATGTACTCTTTCAGCACTCTTTCTGAGCCCCACCCCCATTTCCATTTAGACATCAGTGGCAGCAACAAGTATGGCAGCAAGTACCCCAAGATTATTTAATGGTTTAGAGTATTTGATGAAAGACAAACAAAACGAAGTAAAACAGGCTTCCTCAATCTTGGCCCTCCAGATGTTTTTGGCCTACAACTCCCATGATCCCTAGCTAGCAGGACCAGTGGTCAGGGATGATGGGAAGTGTAGTCTCAAAACATTTGGAGGGCCGAGGTTGAGGAAGCCTGGAGTAAAACAGTTGATCAGGCTTCACCAAAATTAAAGGAAAACAGCCACATTTCTTATAGCCTTAAAAAACAGATGTTTTCAATTGCTGTCACAGGAGGTGACAGGTTGTCTCCATGGTAAGAAGCGAGAGAAAGGGAAGATATAGTCTTCCATATTATGGAGGAAAGTATTGCATTTCAATTTCAATTATTGTTATTATTTCTAAATTTCCACTTATGTGGAAAATTAGCACGTGCAAATTTTGTGCGGACTGTATCCCCCTTTGGCTTCTATTTTGGGGATGCATAGATCCCCATCAGCCGGAATTTAGATGCATTATAGACAAAGAAGAAAACGAAATGTGTGACACTGGGAATATAAGATGGCTGTAATATACCCAGGTTCAATGCATTTGCTCAAAAGTCCTAATGAAAATTGCCCAGCTAAGTTACCTGTTTCTTCAAAGATCAGTCTATTTCTTTGGACGCCTTCCCAAAAGAAAATGGCTGTGCACCATAAAAAGGCATTAGGCAACTGGGGCTTGAAGCCAGCTACTTTTGTGCTTTCATTTTTGGTTTTATAGTAAAGCAGGAAAGCATATCTTTTATTACCTGCACTGGAGTGCATGCAGGTAAAAATGACTGACGAGTAATCACACAGTGGTTCAGTTTGCACCTTGGCTAAGCTGCTCCACCGTCACCCATCACCAACAACCTTTGCTTCCTCCAGTGTTTCATGTTGTGCCTGAATGAATGAAAGCTCACTCAAGCTTCAAAGAACATCATCACTCGTGTGTGTGTGTGTGTGTGTGTGTGTGTGTGTGTGTGTGTGTTTTAAGGATGTGTCTGTTCAGCTCTGCCAGCCGTCTGCTGGGAATTTCTCACAAAAGCAGGCTTCCCCCTTGGAGGGGATTATGCACTGACTTTGAAGATGGTTTGCCAGCAATTATTCCCCTTAGGTCAAGACTTATTACAGTACTCTACAGCCGCTGACACAGTGTGGTATATAAAGTGGAGAAGACTTCTTGTTTTTTATCCAAAGGATCACAGGTAAACAACACGGCTGACACCGCCTACTTTTAATGCATGTTGCAAACATATGATTGTCATCCCAATGTTTTATGGGCAACGGTGGAGCCTCACCGACTTCAGCAAGCTGGACTGCCCAGAAGAACTGCACAATCTCATGCCAGTTTTCATGACCCCCCAAACCCGCCTTCCTTTCAGAGACGTAAAGTCTGTGCCAAGTCAGATTGCTTAGCAAAAAAGCTGGTTGCTGGGGACTGATTAGCAGGCTCCAGACTGAGTGCTGGGTCTGAGCAGAGTCAACAAGATAAAAAGCATAAACCTCTTGCTCTTACCCTTCAAGAAACTCTTCATAGCCCTGCTTCTCCTTTACCTTTCCTTTTATCTACAGGCCAGCACAGACTAATTGGCCCCCTTTTTTTTTACTTCTACCCATGATGGCTCCCTGACCTGATTGTGGTTAAGGAATGCATCTGATGTGTTTGCCCAAGGGAAACTTGATATTTTGCATGCTCACACCACAACCCTTACAAAGCTGCCTTAGTTACAGGTATCTGAAGAAGTGTGCATGCACACAAAAGCTCATACCAATAACAAACTTAGTTGGTCTCTAAGGTGCTACTGGAAGGAATTTTTTAGGCTGTTCATCTCTAGCCCAGCACTGTCTGCCCTGATCAGCAGCACCTCTCAAGGGTCTATGGCAGAGGTCTTCCACATCACCTCTTGCCTAATGGCTTTAAGAGGAGCTGTGCCAGGGACAACCTTTGAGCAAAGTATGTGTTCTACACCACTGGGTTATATATGGTCCCCTCCCTAAAAGTACAGCCTCCAGCAAGGGGAGCCTCCTTGAATGGGCAGAATATCTGAGGAGCAGAGTCCTTACTCAGCAGTTGTCTCTACGTGGGATGAACCCATCTATGTATGTACCTGATGAAGTAGACCGTGGTCCATAAAAGTTAAGTCATAATAAATTGGTTAGTCTTTAAGGTGAGACAAGATTTTTTGCGCAAGATGACTCATCCTTTCCCTACACACACACACAACTGAAGGGAGCGGAGAAGCTCTGTTTGCTTGTGTGAGAACAATAAAAATGTTTTTGGGAACTGAATGAGCAGCAAAAACAGAGCTCAGTTAAGAGCTGTTCCTGGAAGTTGGAAGCATTTTGGGAGCACAGGGATGTTTCTCTGGCTATATGATGTGGAACAGCAGATTTTCTCCTTGCAAGAGTTCTGCTGCCTGTCTCCACTTATTCTCATTTAGTATATCTGTAAATATACCCAAAATATTACAAAACACCATACGTACCCAGCAATTTCTCCTTCCAGAGGAAACCAAACCTTGGTAACCACTGCCACTGGAATTTCTTGCTGCTTGTGGAAGTTGGGAATGTGAAAAAATCATGCAAGTGATCTCTTATGTCTAATGCTTTTTAAAAATTACTGTATCAGCCAAAGAGTGGTTAAAGTGTTCCCAGAAGTAATTAAATCATATCAAGTGAACTTGTGAATGTAACCATTGCTGTATTGGACAAATAATAACAGTGGGATTTGGCTGAAATGGTGCATTCCGTCCCTCTTAAGCGCCAAAAAATAGGAAGACGGTTCATTAAGGACCTCAGAGGAAAAGCACAATGGACCTAAACTGCTGTGAAAATTCAGCTAGCGTGGATGTCATTCTCCCCCTTTCTAAGTATTCTTAGATATACTCTCTGCAACGTGTACCTGGCTATTAGACAACAACTATTAAAACAGAAGTTATACATTAGCTAAGGGACTAGGAAATAAACATTGGCCAGCCAATCATTTTCACATGAGCTCTGAAAAGCATAACATCCGTGGTCAAAAATAGTAACAGAAGACATATAAATCTTCCATGGGAAAGAGACTACTGGGGAGATTTTACCACCTGGAATATAAGCATTTGGTTTCCTAAAATACACACCGCCTATCAATGGCAGCAGTGCCCATAGTGTGAAGGTGTCAAAACCAGCAGCAGCTGCTAATCTAGTTTAGAGAGGAAGGGAATTCTGAATTTTCCCCAAAGCCTCTTTATGAAGAATATCAGGAAACAAGGCCCAGTGATTCAAGTCCCCCTCCTTCTGACATCTATGTGCCATTCATAATACAGATTCTTTTGATGAGATGATAATGATTCTGCAGCCCAAAAGAAAGGATTTCCCTGAACATTTGTTTACTTTGTGATTTTTTAAAAAATCCTGCCCTTCTGCAAATTTGCTCAGGGCAACTTACCATACCATAACACAAGACAACTCTTTAAGTATATAAAAGATAAACAGCAGAATTAAATTTATTAGAACAGATAAAACCATAGTCGAGACAACTTACATTCCACGCAAAAAGTAAATAAAAATGATTTTGCTGCCATCAGAACAAAATTATTTTATTTTATTTAAGAGTCCTTCCTTAGGAGGGGATTCCACAGACAGGGGATGTACAGATGAAAAGTTCCTGTCCCTAAGTCACCTTCTGCCTGTTTTCAGAGGGTGGAGCAGATTTCGTGTGAACAGTGCAGAGTTTGGGAGGCTCGTGTGTGTGTGTTGTGAACTGCCTTGTGATTTTCAGATGAAGTGCAGTATACAAATTTAACAAATAATGCTATGTAATAAGCAATGGGTCCAATGGTTAAGAAGGCAGTTTCTGCACATGCTGTAGAGGGAAATGAGAAGCAGAGGGAGAAGGTAGCCCATCTAGGAGAAAAGGAGAACCTGGGAAGGTACCCCATCTAGGAGAAAAGAAAACAGTTATCCTAATCTCTGCTGTTTTGAGGCTATACTCATTCATAAGAAAGGCTTCGGGAATAAACCCTGAGGAAAAATCTGTACCCGCTGCCTTGTGGGACATCTTTGGGAGAGGAAAAGGCTAAGGAAGAATGCCTACACAAATCTGGACCGGAGTCCCTAAGGCAGTTGCATGGGGTCTTGTAAAGGAACCATGGAGTGCAGACGACATAACTCTAGGGATCTAATCTGTGGTACTAGCTATGTACTGGGTTACTTATACATTAGCAAAAAAGAGGAAGAAATAAGATACAGGTTTGCATAAAATGTGCATATACTCTGCATATATGTATAGATGCATCTATATGTATAGATGTATATTTAGAAACAATTAGTACAGTAAGAGTCAACTGTTACGCTAGGCAGCTCCTGTATGTGGAAAGGTGTACGATATTGTCATTTGCCTCAGGTAGCAAAATATTTTGGGCCTGTCCTGATCCTCTGTAATGTACGGAACATGGCACATTAGGGTTAATTAATCTGCGGCCTGGTTGGAGTATGCATGCGGATTGCCTTCAGTTATGTTCAATATGCCTGCAAGGGTAAAAAAAAAAAGCCCACAAGTGTTAGCACTCTCTCTTCCAGGGGAAATGTTGTTAAAAAAAAAAGGCTCTAAAATATCACATAGCTTAGGGAAGTGGGGAGCTCAGAACAATATAAAGGACATTTTCCTAATTGGCTTCATTTGAGAATACCATGCATGCAGCTGACTGTGAGAAATCGCACCGAGGGTAGCTCCCCACAAAAAATACACACACCGGAAAAACCATGTATTATTGTAGTGCAAGTGCTGAACCAGAAGGATGGAAAGACGACAGAGTTGTTGTTATTCTGTTATAAAATACAGAAAGAGAGAGACAGGGTCTTGATGCACCTTAAAGACTAATAAATGCATTTGTGGCGTATGTTTAGGCCACTCCTGAAACAGAAGAAAAAAGCTTATACAACAAATCAAATCTGTTAGAATTTATGGTGTCATAATTCCACCCACCGATGCAGAAGTGGGGAGGCCTTTTCAGAAATGCAAATCAGGCAAGGGGGAAGAGAAAGGGAACCGAGTGCCTTATACACAGCACCCAGGCACAGAGTTCCAAATTTAAGAAAAGAAAACATACTTACTCAAAGTAAGAGCTCCCACAGCTACCGCAACTCAAGACCCTTTTGTGCACATCTGACATTCTTTCATTATTGTGTATGGTGTTAATTTCACTGCCTTCGTCTGGTTGTGACGTGGCCAAGTTTCGGTTGTCATAACTCAAAATCTCCCCAAACTTTATTGTGGTTACCAGTCTCAACATTAACATAGTATTTGGCACGTACGCTTCTTGTGGCTTTTTTGGAATTGGTTTGTTTGCCTCAGAAAATGCTTGGTTGATAAAAGAAACGTCCTATAATATCTACTGTGACATGGGAGAGGGGGAAAGAATGAACAACAAGACCACTGTGGTGGTACTCTAGAGACCTCACCATTTAGGGAGGAGCCAGGGTATGTTAATCTCATCTGCAATGGATGCAACCTTAACAAGTTTGCACATAAAACTGCAACTCCCGATAGGAACTTCCTATGGTTCTATTCACCTTCACATGGATAGAGCAGGAGAGCACAGGAGACATAAGAATTACAAGAAACCATGACAGCTTTTTAAAATAAATAAATAAATAAATAGATGTATGTATGTATGTATGTATGTATGTAACGAAACATGATAAGGTCTTTGCAATCATGCTATTTAATAAAGGACCCCTGGACAGTTAAGTCCAGTCAAAGGAGACTATGGGGTTGCAGCGCTCATCTCGCTTTCAGGCCGAGGGAGCTGGTGTTTGTCCACAGACAACTTTCCGGGTCATGTGGCCAGCATGACTAAACCGCTTCTGGCACAACGGAACACCGTGACGGAAGCCAGAGCGCATGGAAACACTGTTTACCTTCCTGTCGCAGCAGTACTTATTTATCTACTTGCACTGGTGTGCTTTCGAACTGCTAGGTTGGCAGGAGCTGGGACAGAGCAACCGGAGCTCACTCTATTGCGGGGATTCGAACTGCCGACCTTCCAAACGGTTTAGACCACAGCGCCACCAGCACCTATTTAATACATGAAGGGTGACTAATGCAAATTGTTGATAATAAAGGTAAAGGTACATGACCCCTGGACAGTTATAGATGCCAACTCCTTGGGGACCTGGGTGCCTGAGCACCTACAAAATTCCCCATGAAGGGGCCAGGCACCCACATATTTTGGTGCCAGGGCCATGCATGCTGCATGGCACTCATGGCCCCAGGCACCCATGGTCATGGGGCCATGCTGGCACTCCTGGTCCCGAATGTCAGTTTCACTGCAGATCTGTATTTGTCCCACATCCAGGCTATACCCACTCCCCAGTGTAGCCACATATTGAAAGTGGACTTCCTCTGCATTTTAAAAGGGCTCCATGCAGGCCTCATCATTGCGATGCCTCATGAAATCTACCTTCTCATGAGATTTCAGCACCTGAGTATCTTCTGAGACCAGCTGATCAGTTGCACACGTTTTATACCACAATCAACATAGAGTCACCTTAAAGACTAACAAATTGATCACGAGATTAGCTTTTGCGGACCACAGTTGACTTCACCCAATGCATGAAGTGTTATTCCCAGTACACAGACTTGCAACTGAGGATAAAACAAAAATGTATGCTATATTAAATTTGTTAGCCTTTATGATGCCACCAGACTCTGCTGCTTTGGCTGCAAAAGACTAACACTGCTACTCCTCTGGAAACTAAATCATAATGGTATTTGCCTGACTTCTGTCTTGACATTTGGCTGTTTACTAGGTTTAGCTGTCTTGTGTAGCTCAGATACTAACTGTACAGTTCAGAGTACCTGAATGCATAGTGCATTTATATGGCACTTTCCCCTAAGCCAGGCACCCCCAAACTCAGCCCTCCAGATGTTTAGGGGCAACTCCCATCATCCCTAGCTAACAGGACCAGTGGTCAGGGATGATGGGAATTGTAGTCCCAAAACATCTGGAGGGCCGAGTTTGGGGGTGCCTGCCCTAAGCACTCAATTTGCTTCACTTCCATTATTTCAGCAGTTTTTTACAAGTACCCTGTAAGTTAAAGAAAGGTAAAGGGACCCCTGACCATTAGGTCCAGTTGTGACCGACTCTGGGGTTGCGGCACTCATCTCACTTTATTGGCTGAGGGAGCCGGCGTACAGCTTCTGGGTCATGTGGCCAGCATGACTAAGCCGCTTCTGGCGAACCAGAGCAGTGCACGGAAACGCCGTTTACCTTCCTGTTGGAGCGGTTCCTATTTATCTACTTGCACTTTCATGTGCTTACAAACTGCTAGGTTGGCAGGAGCAGGGACCGAGCAACGGGAGCTCACCCCATCACAGGGATTCGAACCGCCGACCTTCTGATCGGCAAGTCCTAGGCTCTGTGGTTTAACCCACAGCGCCACCCGCATCCCTACCCTGTAAGTTAGACCATTATTAATATTGTCAGCATATAAGATGAGGAGGAACAAGGCTGTCAAAGAGCTGCTTGCCTAAGACCACCCCATAAGTTCAAGGCTCAGGTGAGGTTTGAACCAGTGGCACCCTAACTCATAGCTCTTTCTCTTAACCACGATACAGTTTCAGAACCTATGTTTACAGAGTCATGTTTTCCAGATACGGCAATCAAATGCCAGAAGATGCGAAATGTGGTTTGCAAAGGTGTTTGTTTTTTATCTGAGTGCACAACCCCGATAGTGAGGCATAATGGCTGCTGAACATCTGAATGCTTTCCAGAACCTCAGGTTTCTTAGTACAGCATGAGAAGGCCAACTTCAGGCCCCCGGAGTTCTTCCTCCTGCTGCAAGAGGTCAGCACAAGAGGCCAATACAAACTTCATCACTCATCTGCTAGGTAAGCCCTAGTGACTGATCAGGGGAACCATATTGCTTCAAAGCAACATCGGTCAGTGAAGCTCACAAGTAGAGGAAGGAAATAAAAGCATTTGGCATCTTCAGAGAAGAATAAGATGATTTAAAGTAAGGTAACAATGCCCAGGAAAATAGGCAAGCTTGGGTGATCTAAGCAGAGGTGCACATAAATTTGAGGAGTCCCTCCAAGTTAATGACAGGTATAAGGCAATTGAAAGGGTCCAGTAGGTTTCAAATTGTTGCCATTGTCTGACAGCTTTTATCCTTTAGAGCCAAGCTAGAGAACAAAAGCCTATTTTTGGTAAATCGAAACCAGAAACAGAGGAGATTTTATGAGGGCTTTGACAAAATGTGGGATGGCAGGGTTCGGACATGGGGGAAAGCTCCTGGTTTCTCGCCAAATTCTTACGCAAGCTGTATTTCCGAATGCAGTGCATATAAAACCCTGTTATGTTAAGAGGCATTTATTAATACGAGTTATTGCTTAGAAAGCCCATACACATACACACAAGGCATAAGGCACATGCATTTAAAGTGCATCCAGCCCTTCACAACCGCTGAATCCCAAAACTGAAAAGGTCAAAGATTCAGAAATGTACCAAATGGGGACTGAAGGAGGGAGTACCCTTTTTTTGTGCTTTCATACAGGAAAATGCTTCTACAGCTTACTGCATGACCTGGCTTCAGAAAGCGCACACCCAAACTCCACATTGATATCTAGAGCCTCTGCCACATGGTATTGCATTTGCCATGTTGTCTCTTACTAGGAAAATGGTTCCAGTAAAGATGGATAATTGACTTCCTGCCCAGTGCAGGCATAGCACTGAACCTGCATTCAGCTTTATGTCTGAAAATCTAAACAAGGTAAAGTGTCAACCAAAACCAAGAACATGGAGCCATGCTTGAAAGTGGGTGTGCAGACCGCATCGTGAATTAACTATACATCTATAACCAGCAAACCGCAGATAAGGTAATTACCCTGCTTCTGCAGCTGCAGGTAGGTTTCACAGGTTTCTTTCTTTACAAGAAGCAGGGTTTAAGCTTGATAAACTGAACCAGGGATGGGGAACTTATAGCTCTCCAAATGCACTGGACTTCCAGCTTTCATCATCTCTGGCCTTGGGCCATGCTAACTGGGGCTGATGGGAATCCAACAATATTTGGAGGGCCACAGATTCTCCATCCCTAAAGTACACCATGCATATTTGAGATACTAGGTAAAGGTAAAGGGACCCCTGACCATTAGGTCCAGTCGTGGACAACTCTGGGGTTGCGGTGCTCATCTCACTTTATTGGCCGAGGGAGCCGGCGTACAGCTTCCAGGTGATGTGGCCAGCATGACTAAGCCGCTTCTGGCAAACCAGAGCAGCGCACGGAAACACTGTTTACCTTCCCGCCAGAGCGGTACCTATTTATCTACTTGCACTTTGACGTGCTTTCAAACTGCTAGGTGGGCAGGAGCTGGGACCGAGCAACGGGAGCTCACTCCGTCACAGGGATTCGAATCACCGACCTTCTGATCGGCAAGTCCTAGGCTCTGTGGTTTAACCCACAGCGCCACCCGCATCCCATTTGAGATATTAATCAGGGTTAAAAACTTACCATGGTTAAGCATTGCTTCTGTATTGTTCTTGAGCATAAAAGGAATGAAGGATTGCTGACAGATTCGTTCTGACACATTTGTTAAAGGAGGTTAAGGAGAAGCATGAGACTAGCCCAAGGGCACCCAGTGGGCTTCAGTATCCAAGTCCAAGAATCTATCAGCTGCAGCAGGACAGCTCCCCTGCAGTGCGACCTTGTTGTCATTCACTCGCTCAAGGAAAATTAACAATTGGACGGTGGCCTAGTGATCAAGGTCCTTTAACAGTTGTGTGTAAGTGGGAATTTTAGTGAATGTAGCTTATCTTTCCCTTATGCTTTGAAGGTGCAAACATCTGCACAGTGCAGAAAGATTGTCAAATTTTGAGGAGAATTTTATAGTTTCGTACTTGGGTCTTTGGATAAGACTAAAGATACTAATGTTAATGGTGCTTACTTCAATGAAGGGATCTTTTTGGAAACTGTCATAATAGAGTCATAGGAATTGGAAGGGACCATGGGGCTTAAACCCATGACCCTGAAATTAAGAATTATTATTATTATTATCATCATTACTATTATTTCAGTCATAGACCAGTTCCAGCCCACATACAATATCAAGGAAGTCATAAAACACAATAGGGATACATTTGAATTTGCTATTAGGTATAACAGGGACAATACAGATATAGCAACAGTTAAAAATATATATAAATTAAAACTTAGTCACTAACATATAACCTAAAATTATCATTTAAGGCCTTAATCATTATGATAGCACAGCTTGTTCCCTAGGTTTTACGGCAATCGCACAGAATTTGGCTACCCTTAACGTGATCTCAGGATCCTTGTCCTCTACCAGGGATTTTAGACATTGAAGTTTGGATTCATTTGGAGATCTTTGCATAGCAGGGGCAATAAATACTGAGCGTATATCCCCATAGAAATGGCAATGTAACAAGGCATGAGAGACAGTTTCTACCTCCATCAAGCCACAGGGGCAGACTCGTTCCGCACGATTTCTGTTCTCATCCTGAAGCAAAGTTCTTAACCCAAGGTACTATTTCTGGGTTAGCGGAGTCTGTAACCTGAAGCGTATGTAACCAGAGGTACCACTGTATTTTGCAAACTGTCCTGGAAATGCAGTGACTGGAACATAAAAGGGACAAAGCCTTGACTCCGATAAGCAGCAAGTTGGGATCATTATGTAGGCAAGGGTTTTTCCCCCTGTTTCCATTATTTCCCTTGCACAGTCAGATTCCATATAGACTTCTGGAATCTCTCTGTTCAGTAGTTTGCCAGCTGGTATTTTGACAGCTGTCACCTTGGCCAATAAAGCAAGGGCTGAAGCTAGGGTAATCACTGCAGGAGGTTTATACTGTAGAGATCTATTCTTCAGCCTCAGTGTGGTAGAGACCACATGCGGTAGAGCCACAAAAGTTATGGAGGGAAAGAAGTTTAAAAGAAATGAAAGCTGATCCTAATTTTGAAGAATTGCTTTGTACCTCCTCCCCCTACCAGCTTTTAATCCTCTGTGCCAGTATCCTATTGCCTAAGGTCTCCTGGGTGCAATCGTGCTGACTTTGAGAGGAGCTTCAGGAATGCAGTTCTTCAGAACACACTTCAGCATATGAATGCAAAGAGCAGTTTCTTATTGCCTGGTGGCACCCTTGCTTTTCCAATACTGAATGTCAGGTCTAGCCATTTATAAAGCAAGGGATTTGCTTGCTTATGACAGGTGCCAAGTCCTGTTATTCTGGCTTGCTGTGGAAGGCAATGGGTTTCTTCCTCTGGTATCCAATTCTCCCCAGCTCCAGAGTTATCCCTCATTATTCCTGATAGCTATATATACAGTGGTACCTCAGGTTACATACGCTTCAGGTTGCATACACTTCAGGTTACAGACTCCGCTAACCCAGAAATAATGCTTCAGGTTAAGAACAGAAATCGTGCTCTGGCGGTGCGGCGGCAGCAGGAGGCCCCATTAGCTAAAGTGGTGCTTCAGGTTAAGAACAGTTTCAGGTTAAGAATGGACCTCCGGAACGAATTAAGTATTTAACCCGAGGTACCACTGTATATGCTTAGGAACATAAGGAAAACCCTGCTAAATCAGCCCTCCGATTAAACCCTCTGCTTAAAAAATTCCAAGGAAGGGGAGTCCATTCCACTGTCAAGCAAGCTCTCCCTGAACAATGCTTAAAAACATAATAAAAACTATTCCGAACTATGAATTAAAAAAACTATTTTCGTTGCAATTTCTGTCTGCCCTTAGTTTGACTTTTACTTGTTCAGAGCAAAATAAAACTTAATTCAAAAATAAATACTGGAAGATAAGGATAAAATTGCACCATAAAACGACAGATTTATTTGTTTTTCCTGAAATGTGTAATCTATTGATATAGATCTTGGTATAGATCCTGGACTGACTTTTTTTTTAAGTGAAGCCAAGCTTACTAGAATAACAAATAAAAGTGGGTGTAAAACAGATGACACAGTATACATTAGTTTATCCAATATTGTTAATCAACTCACAAAATGGTTTTCCACTGGGGAAGTCCATGTTTGAAATATGCTCTAATTTTTCAGAAGAGCATTTCAAACATCTTTAAACAATTAAGACATGCAAACAGAACTTCCAAGATTTCCCTGTACCCTGAATGCTGAACCAGATTTTTCTTTTGCTTCATGATACTGGGGTCGAAAGTAGAAGAACAAAACAATATTTAACTTGAACTGCCCTTAATTTTTAATAAGTTGACTGATCCCTTTCTGCATAATCAATCAATCAATCAATCAATCAATCAATCTCTTCTAACTTCATACCATCAGATAATCAATATTTGTGCCTTTCTGAGGATGATGAAAGTAATATAATGTACCACTTAATAACTTTAGAAAAAGGTAAGAAAAAGTGTGCCCTTCAATTCTACTTATCAGTTTTGCAAATCAATGTTGTGGCTTTCCAGGTGTTTAATTGTTCGCAGAGTTATCGAATCCCAAGCAAACACACACACAAGGTCATCAAGACCCAGGTATGCTACGATGTATGAATAAATGTGGGGTTTTGGAAGCCTATCCAGTATGTACCGTGTGGAACAGCATACATTCTTACTACATACAGTGCTCTGAGCTCAAGCAAACGTACTCTAAATTTACATCAATATATCAATACTTTTTTAAAAAAACAACAGCCCCATACTCTACTTGAAGAGGTGCTTTCTTGAGGTGCTTTCTCACATGCTACAATTCCTTGCGTGCTTCACCCCCCAACTTTTAGAAAGTCGGACTATTGCTGTAATCTAATGTATGCTAGAAAAGACTGTTATGACATCCTATAACAAATTGCCTTCAAGTAAAGCAGTAAACATTCTTTACTCGTTTGTGATATGTACCATATGCTGGCCCAATCACACATTTTTTGTGGTCAGATAAGTATTTGCAAAAGTCATTCCCAACACCACGCAACAGAATAACAAGCAAAACTTTTACAGAGATAATGTATAGCATAGTGTCACTGAACAGATAAATGTTAAGCTCTTACGGGCCAGTTTTATGGGCTGCTTCACTTGTTACTGAAATACTAGATACAAGGCTGTCTACCACATACATTCAATGGTCCCCATAATAGGCAACAGGTCTTTTACTTAAGCTATGCACATGACATAGGGAGCCACATTTGGTCTGAATACCTGGGGTTTATAATCATAGCCGTGGCCTAGCCAGGCTTGGGCAGAGGAAATGAGACAGGGTTCGGTTCTTTATTCTGCTGCTACACTACACTGAACTAAGCTATAGCATGGTTTAGAATGACGTCTGAACCTGGGCAAATGGGTTTAGATCTCTTCATTTTAGGAATGGGCTGTAATCAAGGTTTATGGCTTGTAGTTTGGTCCAGGAGAGCAAACCAATCAAGGGGGATCAAAATAGTCCTGATTTCTCTTTGAGTACCCATGCTCTCAAATTTCTGTGTCTCCCCCTCCAAAAGGGGTACACTTTCTATTGCAAGCAACCTTCAAAAGCACATGAAGTTCGGATTCTAAACGTTTCAGAATTGGGGGGGGGGGGAATCATCAAAATAATTGGCATTAACAAAACAGTCAGCAAACTTGCAGCTAGCTTGCATTATGCATCAGCTTGCAGAAATACTTTCTTTTTCCTCTAAAAGGTAATCAAAATAGAGGCAAGTGGCACCTCTGGGATATTCCATTAAATGGGTGCTACAACAGAAAAGGCCATGAGTACAATAATATACATGTGAGTGCCTGCTAATTTCCTAAAAATCTAATATATCCCAGCTCAGATTTTCTTCATATAGGTGGATAGATCGACAAACCCTCCTTTGGGGACACTTTCATATTCACATTACATTTTTAAGACATATCCAACGATGTTTGATGGGTGCACTTAAAAAAAAAGTTATCTCTGCAAACACACGCATCATGCAGGTTCACTTTTGGGGCAGGCAAGGTTCAAGTTTGATATTTTTCAGTATATGAAATGCTAAATTCATGACAGTGTTTGATCCTACTGAGTAACAAGATAAAAATCAAGGATGGGGTGGTTGCAAAGGTCTTTTGTGACTGACACTGTATTTAAAAAAATACAGCATCATCCATAAATGTTTTACAGAGACGTTACTTGGATTATGAGAATAAGCATCATCTCAAAAAGTTTTGCTCTAGGCTTTCCTAACCAATGCACCCACCCCATCATTGGATTCTCCACAAACTCTACATCATCTGTTTAGATTTTATGCTCTGCTGGACATACTTGTTATGTTTTATCTCCCAGATAGCGGATCAGCAATAAAGGTTTGCTTTTGTGTCAGATTTTCTTCTTTAAAACTTTGAAGAGGTCTTATTGCAGCAGGAGTTTGAATTCTCACATGGCTTTAATTCTTCTTTTGAAGGAAGGGAGAGAATGCGAAGTGGAACGAGAAATATAGTAGGACTGCAAAGTGTGTGATGCCTAAGAACCTGGCCAGCACTTTAGAAGCTCTTAAGCAAGGTGCCGCTAAGGGACACGCTTACTCTGGGATCTGAAAACAGATATGAAGTCCCAGGACCTCAAAAACAAGTGCAACAATAATTAAAAGCATTAAATAAAACAACAACAACTGTAACAACAACAAAATCTAATTAGGTTTGTTAAAGACTAATTAATGACCACATGACTTCCTGGGAAGCAAACTGTCACAATGAAAAGGGGTTTATTTAATCTTTTACGGTGAAATCCTTCATAACTCCAAGCACTGGAATTAACGTTGTAAGCCTCCAAGCTCAAATTAAGCCCTCTAAGTGGACTTTAATTGCACTTTGAGAAGTGCCTGTGATTCCCTTTGCCACTATAAACAAGAGCCAAGATCTCCCTTCAAATTGCCACTGAGGTGTGTTCCAAACTGAGGTTCCGCTCAATAAAAAAAACACCTCGTGCTTCTTTTAATATCTTGTTCTCTTCAGAGCAGTAAAATGCAGGAGAGAATACAAAGGAGCCCAAATTCACAACCCAGGGACAACTTTGCATTTTGCATGAATTTGAATATCAAGTCATTGAAAATGAGTGATTTCCCCGCCCTTCATATTCATGGTCTCCCCCCTTTCCCCCCCCCTTTAGTATTGATTGGGGAGGAAGTGTGTGTCTTAAAAGCTGAATCCTAACCGTGTGCACTCAGAATCCAAGTCCTAGGGAATTCAACAGAGCTTACTATCACATAAGAGGAGTTAGCATTGCAGCCAAAGGAACACAGCTATGGAGGCCACACAAATGTACCAACTCCATTCCTCAACCACAGGCCGTCTCAGGATATCCTCCCCCCTGTGGGCTGTGACATCCTCCCCAAGTGGCTTAGAAATGCTTTCCAAATATCTAAACACAAAACTATGAATGGGTTGACCAGTTTATTTCTGGTCTCTCTCACTTTCACATATACTCACTCATAAATTCATCTTGTTCCATTTCCACCTTTGAGATTTGCTTTGAAAATGATAATAATAATAATAATAATAATCCACAGGGGAGGGTGTATTTATATTTATACTGAGGTGCTTGTTTCTGAAGGAATTCTCTATTGAAAAATGCATTTTAAATGTATTCTGATTATTATTATTATTATTTTATTATTTTTGGGAGCAACAGACTGTACTGAAATATTCAGGAAGCACGAAAGTCTGCGGAAAATTCAAGTTCTGATCTGCACTTAAGTCAAGGAGGTGCAGATCAGGCTGCCTCAGAATTTGCAAAGATCGAACTAATCAAGGATGCCAACATACCACCCTCTAAAAATGTACATGTATCAATGTGTAAATCAATTTAACTGAGAAAGATGCTACTTTTAAAAATGTGACATGTCAAAGGGACAAGAAATGGAAAAATTCCTTAAATATTCTGCAAAACTACTTTCAACTCACTTTTTTTACCAGCTTTTTTGTCTTCTCTTCATTCTTTGCTTCTGCCCTGCCCCTTTTTAAAAGAAAATTGATACTGAAGATATTATTTTTGTTTTATTGCTTGCCCTTCATCCTAAGGTCTTAGGGTGAATTACAATATTATATGAGAATATCTTGTAAGCTGTTTCTGTATGTAGAAGGCTGGGAGGAAGGAAGAAATTAAATGTGGGTTGGACTTGCATCATGATTTTCCATTTCTTCTTCATCTTCTCTTAATCGTAATGCAAACTGTTCGAACCAAACAATAAAACTAAAAGCAGGGGAAATGTTGATGCAAACAATGACTTTTCCAAGTTTTATAGAAAGCTAGCAGATTTTTTTGTTGCTGTTGTCAGCAGCACAGATATCAAGGAGATGTCCATTAATAAAATAGCTGGGAGCATGAGACTCTTAACCTCAGGGTCATGGGTTTGAGTATCACGTTGGGCAAGATTCCTGCATTGCATTGGGCAAGATTCCTGGGGTTGGACTAGATGACCCTCATGGTCCCTTCCAACTCTACACTTCCATGATTCCTTTAAAAGAATAACAGCTTGGATCCAAGGTTGCTGTTCAGTTCATTCAAACAAGGACAATCTGGGTTACCCATTCTGCAGGAGTAGATTTTCAGACAGACACATTAGGCTGTGGAGGGAAGGGGTGACAGAAAACACCCATCACATGAGCATGAACAATTTCCAGAAGGGAAGTTAAGATCCAGACCAATATGCTTTCATTTTTAGCGCAAATGGCAAAACATACGAACCATCTTGTTCCATTTTAGACTGAGCACAGACTGCACAGTACCAGACAGTTGGAATTTTTTTTCCATAAAAGAAAACAAAAGATTAGATACAACCAATCACGCGGGTTTTGGGTTTTTTTCACACGTAATTAAATCTATCTTAGTTAATGTGCTCAGTTCTATAAAACACAATGGAATGAAAACAAAAGCATACAATGGTTGGGAGAAGACCACAGTTAATATTGTGTGTATATATATATTGCTAGTCTCCTGAATGATATGCTGTCCTAAAGACTACCCAAGTAGACATTTGTGGTTTTCCTAGTTTGTGGGCAATTTTGTATAACACTTCAGATGCAAAGCCATAATGTGGGTATGGGGAATTATTTAACTACATGGGAGTCTAAATCTCTAAATTATTTTTAAGAGGCTGTCGAACCCTCGTCCCCAACCCAGCCCATACGCAAAATACCAACCATGTGTTGTGGTCTACTGGCTGCAAAGGAAGATTTTTCCTCTGCAGCCATGGCTTGAATTCAAGCCGTGACTGCAGCTGCAAAGGAAGAATTAGGAGCGCACTCTAAGAGCACTCTCCTGATCCTTCCTTTCCAGATGCAGTGCCTGTTGATTTTAGCACCTTTTCCTGCTTTTACATGGGGACAGGAAAAAGTGCCAGATTCAAAAAGTGCAGCATCCTTCCAGCAGTTTGAAAGTGATAATCAGAGTGTTCCTTTTCAGTTTGTCCCTGTGGATTTACTAGTCTCACACCTTATGTCTCATGACATCAAGTAATGGGCAGGTGGTCGTGGCTTGAACCAAACCATGCTGAGGGCCACGTGGGGATGCTCTGTTGAGTGGTCGATAATCCACCCTGTTTTAGCAGCCTGCCCAGGATTGCCAGAATGACTTTTGCTTTCTAAAACAGCATAAAATATTCAAGTATACTACTCCAA
Source organism: Podarcis filfolensis (assembly GCF_964270895.1). Lineage (NCBI taxonomy): Eukaryota > Metazoa > Chordata > Lepidosauria > Squamata > Lacertidae > Podarcis > Podarcis filfolensis. The sequence goes on from NC_139613.1 coordinate 15,405,863, forward strand.
TATCAGCACATTGTACAGGCTGCCTATACATTTCTGAGACCTGTTCAGGGTACTGGTTTTAATCTATAATGCAGGGAGAGGAGAAAAAAAATTTCAGCAAGAAGGCCACTATTTCTCACGAACAACCTTCTGGGAGCCACATGGTCAGGGCCAGAGGCAACAGTGGATGGAGCAACAGATGTCACTCTTACCTAACATTAAAAACAGGGCTGCCTTCAGATGTCTTCTAAAAGTCAGATAGTTGTTTATTTCCTTGACATTTGGTAGGAGGGCATTCCACAAGGTGGGTGCCACTACTGAGATGGCCCTCTGCCTGGTTCCCTGTAACCTCACCTCTTGCAGCGAGGGAACTGCCAGAAGGCCCTCGGTGATGGACCTCAGTGTTCGGACTGAAAGATGGGAGTGGAGGCACTCCTTCAGGTATATAGTAAGCCACATTCCAACCATGCGAAAGTCAGAGATTTCTACACACACCTCCATGCAGGCAAAATGCAACATCACAATAGAGGGATGCATTCCAGGTGTCATGGACTGGCTTGATGCAGAAGAGTTTGGGAGGCACCAGCTGGGGATCCCCCAAGGTTAGAAGGCTTAGAACCAGGGGATTGGTGGTGGGACAACCATGAATGGTCAGAGGGAGAAGAGGGAGACTGGGAGTTTGAGGTGTTGGAAGCTGAAGAGGTAACAGGGTTGAGTGAGGAGGAAAAGGCCGGGGCAGAGAGCAAACCAGAACCAGAGGCAGAAGTGTAGGTTGGAGAGGATGGGGCAAGAGGCAGAGATGAGGCAAGCTGCTGAATAAGTCAAGGGGTCTCCTCCTGCTGCTGCGACAAGCTCCCCTCCTGCCTGGTCTCCCAGAACATGCAGAGAAATGAAGAGTGTGGAGCAAGGAGAGACAAGACAATGGAGCCTCAGGCTGCTGGGGAGAGAACCAGGGGAAGAGCCTTCAGTCCTTGCAACTGCCTCAATGGGGCAAGACACTGTGATCACTAGGCTTGCACTGCTTTGGTTTGTCCGAATAAAGAGTTAACTTCACAGACACCAGTGTTCTTTGATGCTGATCTACTCCTGACTCTGGCTCCTGACACTGCAGTACCAGGAGGAGACCACTTTTCTGCTGAAGCTCTTCTTCTAAGCTGCCACCACCACCCATTTGCAGGGTTCAGGACTTATGTTTCCCCATGCCAACATGTGTATGGAACCACATGAAGGAGAAAACAGCTGTTTGAGGATCTGCAGCAGAAAAAAGGTGATATGGAGGTTATGTACCGCCTTCTCCTGCTGCTTCTCTGTTCCAAAATGCCCTCTCCTGAGCCAGCTTTTTCTTAACAGAAGTGGTCATCAGGCTCTGGAAGCAATGCCAGAGAAAACATTTTGAAGAACATAGCTCAAAACTCAGATTTCCCTACAGCACTACTGCATTCAGTGTCAAAAATTAGAGCATCTTCTGCCTCCCAAGAACAACAGAGAGCAGGCCAATGTTTCAGAATCTGAACATTCAGAGCGCTCCCTTGCAGGTGACAGGTCCACTTCCCAAAGAAAGGAGATGGTAATTTGCAAGCCAGGTTAGATACAAGTAAGACAAGATCAAAATACACCAGCAACCTGCTGTTGTCATTATCATGAGCAACAGAAACCGGGTGCACCACTGTAGAAAGTATTTAAGAATGCAATCCCCGCCATCTTAAGCTTCACAGTCGAAAGTAAATTATAGAAACAGAATACAGAGAAGAAGAAAAAAAACTGGAGGAGAAACCCAAAATCAAAAACTCGGTCAGGGAGGCTGGCTGAAATAAATGAGTCTTCCAATAAACTATTTTTTAAATAAAGGAAGAGAACCAGTCCAATGATTACCAAGCTCTAATGAAATCCAAAGTTAATGAGCAACAGAGTAAAAGGCACAAAGAGAAGGAATAGTAGAGGAAATACAGAGTTCAAGAAGCAAAAAAGAATTGCGGAAATGTAAGAAACTGAGGGATAGGCTGGTGGGTGGGCTTGAGAGAAAATGGGGAAATTAAAGAGGGGAAATAACACAGGAGCTAAAAATTAACACACTTCCAAGTGAATAACATACACTTAAGCTGGATATGAAATGGAAGAGGTAACCATCATTTTTATATCTATATCTATGCAGGGAAATCCCTATCCTCTACAATAAAATAAAACTTCAGGTCAAAAAATTCAGACCTGGAAGATGCCTGAATCTCTGCTTTGGGGATTAGAGATGCGCTGTATAATAAAAAGGGTTTTAATGCTGCCTCTAGAGCTCAAATGCCCACATAATAAAAACCACGACACTCTACAGGTCAATGGCTGAAAAAATAATAAAGAATGAATTGCCTCGCTTCTGCTGCAAAAGACTAGGTTTCAGGAAGGAGGTAATTAACCAGGGATCTCAAGAAGATTGGCAAGTGCCTGTACCTTAACCAAATGAATTTTCAGGCTGCCTCCTTCTCCCATTGTGTCTGTGTGTGCGAAAAGAATTAAAAAGTCAAGGCAGTCTGGAGAGAAATAGAAAGGCTTTCACTGGAATAAATAGGCCTTGAGTCCAGCTACTAAGGGAGCACCAACGCAGCCAAACAGAAAATATTTATTGCAATATGTATTATAATACTAGTATTAGGTTGTCATATTGTTCATATGCACAGAGAACTGTCAGAAAGTACTGAGGACAATTGTGAAACCCAGCAAGGAAACTAACTACCTTAAAAAAGTGTGGTTCTTTTATTTTAGTAACTGCTTATGTTTGCAAAATGTAATTTTCCCAAAGGTCAAGTGAGGAAAACCAAGCGAACTTTTTTTTAAAACAAAAAGTGGAGGAAGGTCCAAACTTCTCAACAACGTGTTTTCTCAACACAACTCTTATGCTTGTATGCATCCAGAAAGGACATTCAAGTCCCCTCATATTTTAAAATCAGCCGGCGATATCATTCAATTACCCTCCTATCCAATTAGATAACAAGTTGATAGCAAAGATAATGTTTTCTGTTGTGATCCAGTTTACAAGGTACACTGGTTGCATGATTTAAGAGCATGGCTTAAGAGCACAATGCTGGATCAGACCAAACGTGTATCTGCTAGTCCACCAACTGCTGGGAAGTTCTAGCCAAGCCCACAGAACATGAGGGCAATAATAGATCTCTCTTGCTATGGTTTCCAAGAAACTAGTTGTCAAATTTCCCCCTTTAAAGCCACTTCAGTGAATTTTCATCTAGAACGGTTAAGACCTACATCCATTTGGTTGTCTGCTGGTAGAAACAGGCTCCTGTGTGGTTTGGGATGATATTGAACTGCATTTAGGAAATCTTTTAATTACAAGATTTCCCCAGTCCCAGCTACAATTGGTGTAAAACACATGCAGGTGAATATGCAGAGGTGTCCACACACTTCTGTCCCTAGAAATCATGGTAATCAGCACACAATGAATCTGAGTCACTATTCAAGTGACTCAGATTTCTGATTTTTCGGAAATTCTGCCGCTACCTAGGAAACAGACCCACTAATCTAGCACAGCATTGGCTACACTGAGTTGCAGTGGCTCTCCAGGTTTCAGACACGAGACCTTTCCAGCTCTGCCTGGAAGTGCCAGGGATTTTATTTCTTTGTGACCCAACCTTCACCCTAAGCTCCTACGCTAAGGATTGCACCCGATACCTTCTGAACGCAACACAGATACTCTAACGATTGAGCTATAGCCCTTCCTCAACACAGAAGCTGCCATGTCAACGAAGATCATGGGAAATAGAGATGGTGCATGTACTTTTATACCCCCCCCAAATCTTAAATAAAAACAATAAAAAAACACAACTAAGATCATTGGGTCCATCTGACTCAGTTTCAGATAGGGGGTTGCTCCCAGCCCCCCCTGGAGAGGTTCAGGATTGAACCTGGGACTTTTACATGCAAACCATGTGCTCTACCACAAAGTAAGACCTTCCTTCTGCTTAAGCCTCAGTTTCAGATGTGATTGTGATATACGGTGATCATGTCGTCTTCATACAGAAAAAGCAGCTGCATGAAAATGGCCTCCACGTCACCTTTCCCTCCTAAAAATAAATCGAAACATGAGACCTAGGCTTCTAAGAGAAGAACACGGGCTGCACAAAGTGCCCAGCGATGAATGCCCACCTCCAATACAAATATAATGTATTTATCCTGCCAAGATTTTCCTGCATAATTGTCTCAAGATTTGTCTGGCCTGTTACATCCGAAGGAAAGTTTTATTTCAGGCCCAACACGTTTCAGAACAATATTTTCTCTGGGGCACATTTTGAATAGCAATTATCATCAAGTGCTTAAACCACTATGGTAACTCCTGGAGCTAAAGTGGCTTATACACTCAATAAGAATCACTGTTCAAAGTGCGCCCTTGCAGAAGGATTGCTCTGAAATGCACCAGAATGAAATAAATCTTCCTTCAACCGCCTGAAGTTCCTTTGTTAGGTATTGCTTCACTGGTTTAGTGGCCAGTTTTTCTGTTGCGCCTGAGCCCACTTATATGTTCCTTTCTCCCTTCTGCTGTTGCTAGACCTTCAACCCTTTTTCTCCCTCATTCAAAGGAATGGCCGAAGCTATATTATTTAGCAGCTAGCTATCATTCTAGACTGGGAGTGGCAGCCAGGACCCAGTACATTTCTGAGCGCAACTCAGAATGTTGCTGCTGACCTTTAAAGTCCTAAATGGCATCAACCCTGTATACCCAAAGAAGCTTCTCCACCCCCCATCGTTCAGCCTGGGCACAGAGGTCTACCTCTGAGGGCCTTCTGGTGGTTCCCTCACTGTAAGAAGTGAAGTTACAGGGAACCAGGCAGAGGGCTTTCTCAGCAGTGGAGCTCTCCTTGTGGAACACCCTCCCATCAGATGTCAAGGCGATAAAGAACTACACAACATTTAGAGGACATCTGAAGGCTGCCCTGTTTAGGGAAATTTAAAATGTTTGACGTCTTATTATGTTGTTATATTTTGCTGGAAGCTACCCAGAGTGCCTGGGGAAGCCCAGCCAGATGGGCAGGGTATAAATAATAAAATTTATTGTTGTTATTATTATTATTAATATTTGTGCTGGTTATCACTGGGTCCATATGTACTAGGCTTCTATAGGAATTGGGGAACACACTGAATCTTCCAGCCACTTGACAATTAAGTAAATGTAAGGGAATATGGGAGGGTGGGGCTGTGGTCTAAACCACAGAGCCTAGGGCTTGCCGATCAGAAGGTTGGCGGTTCAAATCCCCACGACAGAGTGAGCTCCCGTTGCTCGGCCCCTGCTCCTGCCAACCTAGCAGTTCGAAAGCACCTCAAAGTGCAAGTAGATAAATAGGTACCGCTCTGGTGGGAAGGTAAACGGCGTTTCTGTGCGCTGCTCTGGTTCGCCAGAAGCGGCTTAGTCATGCTGGCCACATGACCTGGAAAAACTGTCTGCGGACAAACGTCGGCTCCCTCGGCCTGTAAAGTGAGATGAGCGCCACAACCCCAGAGTCGTTCGCGACTGGACATAACTGTCAGGGGTCCTTTACCTTTACATTTTTAAGCGAATATGGAGTTATTACAACCAAGAGCTATAGCAACCTTTTGGTTCACTGAAATTGCATAACTCTCAGATCCCTTTGTTAATAGGTAAAGCAGCACTGTCAGCTGCTCTCAGGGCAGAAAATGTTAGGTAATAGTACAAAGGGACTGGCAGGGAAGACACAGGGATGTGAACTTTCATTTTCTTTCCTTACGTCTGCTATTCTAATGGTGTGCCTTCTGAGAGCAGGGATTTGACTTAGATTTAGATTTGCCTTAGATAAAGATGCCTTTGCCTGATTTGGCAAACTTGTCCCATCACTTTTGGTATTATCTATACTGACCAGCAGTGGCTTTCCATAGTTAAGCTGAAGGCATCAAGGGTCAAGCCTGGGATTCTCTGCAAGCAAATCATAGGTTCTGTCATGGAGCTTTAGAAATACTGAGCTATTGATGTCTGAAAGAGCACTATGCCCCATCAATGCTCAAGTTAAGCAGGTCAACTGCCTGTCCATGTCTGGAAGGGAGACCACCTGGGAACCCCACTTTAGGGATGGACAGATTGGTCCATTTCCAGTGCATGTCTATTCTCTCTTAAGTATTCTCTCCTGTTTCTGCATTAATCTGTATTATTGATTGACTGAATTTATATCCCACCCTTCCTCTCATACTAAGATACAAAAGTTTTTATCACAGCACATAGTTTATCACAAAATAAGGTATATGAATAGACAATTTATTGCAACACACACATTTCTAAACCTATTTTATCCTAAAATATGTTGCTTTATAAGTTTTGGTACAATTTTTGATACAAAAATGGAATTGCAAAAACCAAAGGATAACAATATTCCAATTAGTTTGAGAGGTGCAAATTAAATCAGCTTGCTTGAAAATATGGACCAATGAAGTTTTGCTCCATCTGCAGCTTGAATGCACTACTGTGATCTTTCAGGAGGAATGGAAGGATGTTTGTGGAGATGTGCACTTAAAACTGATCAAGTGAAGCTTCTCCCACAATTCAGATTAGTAGGGGGAGATTGCAGACATTACCCTAAGTTTTCCACCCATCATATGCTCAATGGGAACTGCAGCCAATCAGAGCTCCCTAACAAGCAAGCACATTTCCTGCATTCACACTTTATATCTTTATATGTATACTTAAAGAACTCTACACGAAAATGCAGTGCGTGAGATGACAGATCTAAAAGCACCCAACACTAAAGCTTGTTGAAAAATAAGTCATTAACTGTTGAGTTACAAATTATTATCATTATTATGACAGCTTACAAAATCAAAAATACAAAATAGAATAATTAAATCCAAGAAATCAGTAAAAACAAACCTTTTCCAGCAGACACATAATTAAACAATTTGTAATGATCCTCTTGCATGTTACTTACATAAGCATAACTAAATGATGTTTAAAGTCCATCTTAATTTTGACATTTTTCAATACACACTTTGAAAGTGATGTTTAATCATGCACATTGTTTTAAAATCCCCTCCCACAACGATGTGCGTGACTTTCATACATTACCTATTAAAAAACCGGTCATCTGCTTTCCATTTGGCAATTGATTTTTTTTAATTTAAAGGGGATTTGATTTAATCATGCAAATGCTATTGTTAGGGTGTGGAACTATTGTATTTTTACATTAAGTGACTATCAAAAGCTTTTCTCATTATAAATATTACGATTACATCATAAACTCTTCCAGTCCCTGCATTCACTCAACAAAACTTTCCCCCTCGTCATAAAACGCAGGTGATTTAACCTCCACGGTACTGTTTATGTACTTACTTAACATAGCTATTCTAGTCTTCTTCTTTTTGTTCTCTATTGTATTATGAGGAGGCTGGAGGGCTACTCATGCTCAAAAAAGTGCACAAGGTTGCATAACTGGGACATGCAATGGAACAGAAACATGCATCTGTCCTTCTGACAATGGCCTTATTGTTGCTTACATGGACAACTTGGGCAGGGCAGCAGTAGGGTCAGGGCTGCATGGATATACCAGCAGGAGAAACATTCTCTATCCACATTTAGAACCAGCATAGATCACCTCTATTGGATTTATTACCCAACTTTCTTTTGCAACACTGAGAACGTGATAACCTTGAACCTTTTGTCAAGTCACCAATCCCATGGTGTTCAAACTCAAGCTTCCTAGATGAAGGACAACACAGCACACTCCATTATTATTTCATACCTCCTACTCTCAAGCATTCAAAGTAGGCTCAGAACTGAAGCCCTGGTGAAACTCATTCAAGTTAAGCACAAATCTGTGCCTCTGTCAGGCCTAAGCAAGAGATTCTGCCACCTCTTCAGAGATTGCTTCTGCAAATAAGTTGGATTTTAGATGCTGGATTTCTTGCCTGCCTTGACCCCAGTTGCTGCTGCATCATAAAGTCCATCCAGCAAAAGCGCTTGCCTCCTCCTTATAGGATAGGGACGCGGGTGGCGCTGTGGGTTAAACCACAGAGCCTAGGACTTGCTGCTTAGAAGGTCAGCGGTTCAAATCCCCACGATGGGGTGAGCTCCCGTTGCTCGGCCCCTGCTCCTGCCAACCTAGCAATTCAAAAGCACGTCAAAGTGCAAGTAGATAAATAGGTACCGCTCCGGCGGGAACGTAAACGGCGTTTCCGTGCGCTGCTCTGGTTCGCCAGAAGCGGCTTAGTCATGCTGGCCACATGACCCGGAAGCTGTACACTGGCTCCCTCGGCCAATAAAGCGAGATGAGTGCCGCAACCCCAGAGTCGGCCACGACTGGACCTAATGGTCAGGGGTCCCTTTACCTTTACCTTCTTACTCCTTATAGGAAGGTTTACACACTCTGCAGAAGAGTTCTTAAAAGCAAAAGGCTCTGTCTGGGAGACAGGGTGTGGCAGTCGAGTCAAATAAAAATCCACCAAAATTATTTCCATATCTTTTTTCTAATAACAATTAACCTTTATTTTAACCATACTTGAACCAACCAATTACCTAGAAGTAAGTTTCATTGCATTTAATGGGATTTAATACCAGGAAAGTGCACATAGGGTTGTAACCTTTAAAAACGTTTGAAATATTGAAAAGTAATTTAGAAGGAAAAGGCACGTAATGATAAAACTCCACCCTACACATTGTGTTTTTTCTTCGACAGACCCATGGAACTAGAGCAAGCCTTACATCTGTATCATATTAAAGCACTTATTTATGGCTTATTTTAATCCATGTATTAGTTATGGGCATATGAGGTATTGCAACTGCACACACACACACCTCATAATGTGTTAGGTTTTGCATTTTGAATTCCGATGGGAGTTGATAGATGCATGAAATGACTTGTTACTCTAGATTTACCTGATCTCAACACATCTAGGGGAGTCATATACTGTACTTATCTCCTAAGTTGTTTTATTTTAGATGTGCTTGCCTCAGAGGCTTCAAAGAGCAATATTTTTCCTGTTTGATACTTCCAGAAATACTTGTTTTCGCTCAAATCAAAGCATAATTCTGTAGAATCAGCACCACACTGTAACATATCCATACATTAAGATATTCTGCTGAGGCTCTTCAGATACCATTGTCAGAGCTACAGTATCTAACAGTACGTCTCAGAAGAGGTACCCCAACTTTGGAACGCCTTCCCTACAGAAGATCATTTGCCACCCACACTGCAATCCTTTCTATGCCAGGCTATAATGTTTTGTCCACCCAAGTCTTTTAATGTATGTATTTTTTTATTATTAAAGGTTTATCTTGGCTTTTCAAGCCAAGATATACCATACCAACCCTTGCCTCCTATTTGCCCCATCCTCACACCTCTTCTGAAGACATGTGTATATCTCAACATGCGCATGTCTCAGCGTAATAAGCCAAATTATGTAAGCTGGGCCAATAGCTTGAACCAATACAGAAACCTGCTTACAAAAGGCAGGGAAAGTTAGAGAATAATCTTTCTTTTCAGCCACTATTATGACACTTTTCAGCTCTTTAGCTTCACACATAATTTCAAAACTAGGAAACTCCATGGAACCATTAAAATATTAGCCTTTAATTTGTGGATTTGTTTTCCGGACATTTCACTAGCATTTCTAGCCTTAATCATTTGGTTGTGGTGGTAGAGAGATTTTTGCTTCGTGTCCATGCTGCCAGTTGGCAACCCAGGAGATCTGTTACAAGAACAAAGAAGATGAGAGCAGACTATGTTAATAGCATGAACATAATAACATTCCAAAGAATGCACAGGCCATCTGGATTTTAAATTTGCTTAAGCGCACAACCTCACAATGAACAAATGAGTTTAAAACATGAGTGAAGTGTAAAACAGACACTACCTTTCAAATGCAAGGGTGTGGAAATTTAGGACATTTATCAGGGGCAAGGGGATAACCAAAGGTAGGGAGAACACAACTATTTTGCCTTGGAGAGGGGTTCATTCATGGGTTCCTTGGAAGACAATCTCCAATTTCACACACACACACACACACACACACACACACGTCTCTTTTTTGCTTTTGCTTTTTGAGGTTACTAGCTCCGCACACAAGTGCAATAGTCAAATGATGAAGAATTCTTGCAAGCTTGCTTTAGCTGAACACATTACGCAGTGCTGTAAAATGAAGCATGATCATTCCAGATGGCTTCTGATGTGATGCACAAAGATGATGGAGAAAATGCACTAGCTGAAAAATGCCTCTTCCTTCTTTCATACTTAGAATAACAGGGTTTCCGTACTGTTAATAACTTCCAGAGGACTGGCTGGGCTAGCAAAAAAAGGAACAAAATCTTGTACCACTTAAAGACTAGCAAATTAGCTGTTGTCATAAGCTTTCATTGACTCAGTTCCATGAAAGCTTATGTCATAATAAGTACAGTATGCTAGGGTTGTCTTCAACTAATGTTTACACAGAGTAGACCCACTGAAATTAATGGCCCTGAGTTAGCCATTAATCTCAATGAGTCTGCCCCAGGTAAAACCTAGCTTAGTCTTCAATGTACTCCAATATGATGACGATGAAGATAAAGTGTTTTTGTATCTTTAATAGTTGTACAGAAGGGAGGGTTTTTCAGCATATGAAGTTTTTCTCACTTGCACTTGCTACGTAATGATTAAAACTATAGGAACTATGCACTCCTTAGCCCCTTTCAATAGCTTCTGGAAAGGGAAAACTCTTTTGCACAGCTCATCTGTGAAGAGGTACTTGAGCTGCACCCATACTGGGAACATAAACATATCCCTTCAAACATGATGTGCAAATTCATCTTTTACACAATATCTGAAGTATAGGAAAAGACTAATTGCTCACATATGTAACCTTCTGCCACCCCTCAACTACCACACAAGAGAGTTTCAGTCCTGTCTAAACACAATCTGGACAATCTAGATTAGATAATGTTTGGTTGGTTTGTTTGTTTATGCACTTTTACAACTAATATATATACACCATACAACATTCATCATTATCTCTTATCCTCGGACTTCCCAGTCCATCTCTCTTTTGTCAGCTGCATATTCTATTATTCCACCCATTTTCATCTCAAATCTTCCTTTATATAATGTTATCTGCTGCTCATATGTTCATTCCTACTTGTAGGTTAAACTGACTATTACATCCTCTGAGATGCTCTTCAAAACACTTCCACTCATCTCTTACTCGTGACTCATCCTCATTTCTTAGTTTCACGGTCATAGTTACTATTGTCTATTCTATGAATTTATTCTGCCAAAATTTTTTTCATGGGTATCTCTTTTTCTTTGCATTTTTTCACATACACCACTCCAGCTACAGCGGTTGCATATAAAAAGAGATTGAGTGCCTTTTTTGGGATAGCATCACTTGTTACCCCTAACAGAAATGCCTCAGATCTTTTGGGAAATGTGATCTTAAGGATCTTTTAAAAAAAACCTGTATGAATCATCTCCCAGAATTCTCTAGCATATTTACACAGCCACCACATATGGATCAGGGTTCCCTCTACCATGTGGCACTTCCAACATAGATCTGACCCCTTTCTGTACATTTTCGCCAGTTTGCTGGGTGTCAAGTACCACCGGTACATCATCTTTTGTAAATTTTCCTTAATAAGGTAGCAGGCAGAGAAGTTCATAGTTATCCCCCATAGTTTTTCCCATGCTGACATTTCTATATATTCTAAATAATGTTCTACCTATCACCCCACTTTAGTTGTAAAGTGCAGAAGTTTATATGCATGAAACTATTATGTTTGCACACAGAACTACGATGCTTACTTATTTAAACATTCTATTGAATTCTCAGTTATATTTATATAAAAATATAGGAAAAAAGCAAGAATACAGAAAACAAAGTAAATTAGAAATGGTCACAGCTAGGATAGGGAAATGGTGCAGTACTGCCTAGCAATAATAACTGAAGTACACCCATTACAGAATATGTTTATCAGAGATTTATAAAGTAAGTATGAAAAAGAAAATATGCTACCTCCTATGAGTATGTTAATCTATTAAGAGTTGAAAAGTAAATAACACATTAGGAAAGCCTCATAAAATACAAACATTGGCATATATTGGAATTGAATGTCTGTCTGCATCCACATTTGTGTATGAGATAAAGTCATGCCATACTGCATATGGCCCCATAGATACCTTAGATTTGTGTGAACTATTTTAGAGAAGAGGAATTTGCCAGACATTCAGAGTACCAGTAATCTAAATCATTCAAGTTAAACATTTCCCAAAATTTGGCAATTGAAGACTTGGCTGCTGTTAAGAGTTGTGAAATACGTTCTTTATTTTGAAACTCTTGCTTTCAGCTTCCATTTATAAATTTTAAAGTGCTAAGTAAGGAGAAGGGGGAATATAGTAGGCTTAGTTATTAAATAGATTTCAGTAAACAATTTAGTCATCAAATCCCCGACTTTGGGACAATCCCACTACATGTGTTTATAGATGCCAACAAGGCATACTCCACAAGTGTGTGGCTGATTAAAAAAAACAAAAACCTGCTGTGGAAGAAGGTACCAGCCATGAACAAATTTTCCTGAGTTTGAGCTGATGAAGATTTATACAGTGGTACCTCTGGTTACAGATGCTTCAGGTTACAAACTCAGCTAAGAACTTTGCTTCAGGATGAGAACAGAAATCGCGTGGTAGCAGCGCAGCGGCAGCGGGAGGCCCCATTAGCTAAAGTGGTACCTCAGGTTAAGAACAGTTTCAGGTTAAGAACGGACCTCCAGAACGGATTAAGTCCTTAACCTGAGGTACCACTGTAAAGGGATTTGCTTCATAGTCCATGCCATTGCTCTTCATTTAACGGGTATTCCAATGAAGTTCCCATCAATAACTTTGACTCTGAATCAAGCCAAAAGAGGGATTTAGGAGCAGTTCATGTATTAAAGACAGGAACCCCCTCACAAATTTGTAATTCCTTCAATTGTTTCTTCAAAAGGGGTAAACTACCTAATGGCAAAAAAATACATTGTGGGAGGGTTTGACTTGTAGCACTCCAAATTTTGGGATGGACTGGACACCCCTTTACACAAATAATATAAGAATGTAGAAAATTAACAACCAATCATCAAATGCAAATGGGGAATTTGGCCTTCTGAACCCTCAACCACAGTTTTTGTCTCCTGTCGTATTTTGAATAAAGCAAAATAGTCTGGATTTACTCAGGCCGTTGTTTATTCTATTTATTTGGACTTGTGAGGAAAGAAAAAAGGAGATTTAATTTTCCATTAAGCAGCAAGATATTCCAAGATTACTCAATTCTGTTCACATTTTTCTGAGAGAGATAAAAACCAGATGTATCTATTGATTCAGCCTCAAATATTGTGCACTTACAAGCACAAAGGGCTCCCTCTCTTAAATTTCAGTTTCTTTGGTTTTAGGGCCCAGCCACAGAAGAAAATAAAACTTACAAAGCTATTTACAATGTATTAGTATTTCTGATTAGCATCCTGGGCTGAGACTGGCTGCGTACACACCACGCATTGAAAAGCACATGTTTACACCACATGTCTCTGTGCAAAGGATTTCTGGGAGCTGCGGTTTACCCTCCCACAAGCACACCTACAATTCTCAGCATGCTTAGCAAACTAGGGTTCCAAGGATTCTTTGGAGGAAGTAATGTGTTTTATGTGTATGAAGCAGGGTCAGCACGGCCATTGGGTGGACTAGGGAATGCCGACTTGGGCACCAGAACCCCAAGAGGCAGGGAGCTGGTGGAGGCAGTGGTGGTGGCAGTGGCTACCTCTAGCTAGATGTCGCGAGATTTCAGCAAGAAACTGCAGCCACTTCACAATGGCCACCATGCGACCCACATAAGGGAGGCTTCAGCAATGGGGCAACCCTGGAGTAGGGAGACCTGGGTTCATCTGTGGGGATAAAACGGGGGTAGCCATGAGCTCCTTGGAAGAAAATGCAAATAAACACTTACAGTGGTACCTCGGGTTAAGAACTTAATTCGTTCTGGAGGTCCGTTCTTAACCTGAAACTGTTCTTAACCTGAGGTACCACTTTAGCTAATGGGGCCTCCTGCTGCCGCCGCACCGCCGGAGCACGATTTCTGTTCTCATCCTGAAGCAAAGTTCTTAACCCGAGGTACTATTTCTGGGTTAGCGGAGTTTGTAACCTGAAGCGACTGTAACCTGAGGTATCACTGTATTTTGTAAATTAGCTGCACATTTTCTGGACAGGTAACTTGGGGATTGCAAAAGCACTGCATTCCTTGAAATGCGGGGAGTTGTTAAAATGCGTATGAATGGGGTCCTGCTGCTGAAGCTGCAACCAAAGAGTTGGAAGGGACCATGAGGGTCATCTAGTCCAACCCCCTGCAAGGCAGGAATCTTTTGCCCGACATGGGGCTCAAACCCATGATCCTGAGAATGAGTTCGACAGACTTGAGCTATCCACTAGCTGTCTGGATAGGAGGCTACTTGGAATTATGTGTAAGCTGCTCTGAACTTTTTGGAGAAAGTACAGGCTAAGCATGAAACAAACAATTGAAGCAGGCATGTTATCTTCAAGCAGTCACGAACAACTCCAAAAGGTATGTATAATTCTTGCTTATTCAGCCATGATACGGAGCAAATTGACCTCTGATTATAGAAGGCAATGGGGGATTTCGCCCCAATAGTTTTAATTAATTTACCTCCACAGAGCTTCTGTGTTAAAGGATATATATGTATTCCTTGCTGCGTGCAGCCAGAGGAATGCACTAGAGAATCCCCTCTTGTGAACTACCTCCTGCCAAATCCTTGCTGATATTTATTTTATCCCAGTCCCTGGGGTACGAGTTCTCAGATAAGACAAGGTTTCAATTTTTTAAAAAGTTAGAAAGGCAGAGCCAAGGCTATAATTGTGGGATGCTTCTATGGGAAAGTACAGTTCTAACATGCCCAAAAAACACGCATAAATTAAAAAGATCATTGTCTCATTAAGAATATGAGGGATGCTGATATATGGGGAAAAATTTAAAGATATGCATGTATGCTTTCAAACTGTGAAAGCACTGGAAATTCCTTTTAAAAGTAACGAGAAAGGAGGGATGTATTGGCAAGGAATATTCAGTTTTAGACACATGTGAGATAGGAGAGATAAAAGTGCAATATTTCAGTGAAACATCTCTTCTTAAGGCATCACTCCTCCTGCAAAAGCAATTAAATATGCTGGAGTGCAATTCATGTTCACATTATTATTATTAATGACTAGCAGAATTATAAATTGTAAATCACCCAAAAACCCAGACACTGCACAAAACGTAAGATGAGTCAAGCCTGATCAGCTTATAATGCAATGAAGGCAAACAAGTGCCATACATGAAATGGCTACTTCAGTTCAGAGAGCTGGACCATAAAGAAGGCTGATCGCCGAAGAATTGATGCTTTTGAATTATGGTGCTGGAGGAGACTCTGGAGAGTCCCATGGACTGCAAGAAGATCAAACCTATCCATTCTTAAGGAAATCAGCCCTGAGTGCTCATTGGAAGGACAGATCGTGAAGCTGAGGCTCAGATACTCTGGCCACCTCATGAGAAGAGAAGACTCCCTGGAAAAGACCCTGATGTTGGGAAAGATTGAGGGCACAAGGAGAAGGGGACGACAGAGGACGAGATGGTTGGACAATGTTCTCGAAGCTACCAGCATGAGTTTGATCAAACTGCGGGAGGCAGTGGAGGACAGAAGTGCCTGGCGTGCTCTGGTCCATGGGGTCACGAAGAGTCGGACACGACTAAACGACTAAACAACAACAACAACTTCAGTTTAACTAGCCATTATTAACACAAGGAAGGGGCTCGTCGTAGTGCCTTAAAAGCTTGCTGCATGGTTTCTGTAGCCATAAGCGGAGGCAGAGACATGTCACCTCAGATCACATGGTTAAGCCCAGTCTTGCCCCTGCTCTGATTTCACAGCCAATACAGAGGGGTGGAACGGATGGATTTGGAGCTATAGACAACTGCATAACCCCATAATTAGGAGCTAGCCATTACAGCTTTAAGCAGCTGTTGGGACACCATCAGTGATCTGAATCCACCTTGGAAGAACAATTGAAGTGAAGGGAAGAAAGGAGTAGATATCACACATACGCCAGGATTGTTTGTTGTTAAAATTGTTACTAAAATAAATATCCCCTGGTGCCTCGTTGTCAACTGTATGGGCAGCTACTTCCTGTTTAGAAAGCAGACAAAGAAGCAAATCATTGGATACCCTCACATGGTTTCAATAAACATGACAAACCTTGTTGTGAGACACAAATGGGGAATGCAACAATACCCACGTGAACAATACCCAATACAGAGGTGCCTATGATGAATCTTTTTTAGGCGTTCAGTCTGGAAATTTGTGGGCTGGTGGATGGGGGTACAAACGTTCACAGCATGAGACTCAATCTCACGGTTGTTGCTTCAAGCCCCACGTTGTGTGAAGGATTCCTGCATTGGAGGGGGTTGGACTAGATGACCCTTGTGGTCCTTTCCAACTCTACAAATCTGTGATATTGTGATTCTGTCAACTCTCATTGGGCATGCACCCTCCACTATCAGACTTTGCATGTTTTACATGAAGGACTGAAGGGGGCTTTTGCCAGCAGCACTTACAGACTTCCTCACAAATTAGGAACTCAAGGGTTTCTAATCACCAGGAGGCTTGTATCTATGGGGCCGCCTCTCCTGGTATGCCCCGCAGAGGACCTTAAGGTCCATGAATAACCATAGTTTAGAGGTCCCGGGCCCTAAGGAAGTCAGACTATCCTCCACCAGGGCCAGGGCCTTCTCGGTGATGGCTCTGACCTGGTGGAATGCTCTGTCCCATGAGACATGGGTCCTTCAGGATTTAACCTCCTTCCGTCGGCCCTGTAAGACAGAGCTATTCCGCCTGGCCTTTAATCTGAATTCAGCCTGATCTTTTATTTCCCTTCCCTTCCCTCCCCCTCCCCTTTTATGAAGATCACCTGCTCTGAGACCCTACAGCTAATTCTCCCCTGGCCTCCTCGCTGGCCCAAGTAGGACCAATTCAGCCAGCTAGCCCTGGTGACTATCTAATGCTTATTAGATGGATTTCCCCCAAATTGATTTCTGAACTTTGAATTTTATTGTTATTCATGTTTTGATACTGGATTTTATGCTGCTTTTATAATTAAGTGTTTTAAATTTGTTGTTAGCCGCCCTGAGCCTGGTTTTTGAACCGGGAAGGGCGGGGTATAAATAAAATTATTATTATTATTAACACATCCAGGCAAATGTGCTTATAAGCCCCCTTCAGATCATCATGCTAAAGAAATAGAGTCATAGACCTGCAGTGATTGAAGGCAGCTTGAGGGTCATCTAGTCCAAACCCCTGCAATGTACCAAGACCCTCAGCAATTCTCAAGTGGTCCATGGAGAAAAAGGTTTGAGAACCACTGTTCTGGGAACATCAACAGGACCAAACTGAAATAATATCAGGCATTCATCCCAAATCTTCATGAGAGTAAGGCAGGCTGAATGGTTCTGTTTACATTGAAAGAGAGATATCCAAAATACCATGCTTGAGAAGTCAATGAGTCATCAGAGAAGATAGCCTCTATCCAGCCTGAGCAACTATTATTATTTGGAGACATAATACACGTCTGACAAATATCCTAAATCTGACAGATCTTCCATCCTGAAGGTGCACCTATGCAAATTTATGAATTGTCCTGTTGACTTCAATGCGCTTCAGCTGTTCCATTTGGGCTGTGTGAGATTGCCTCACAACTGACTTGCAAACATATCTATTACCTGAAATACGCAGCTGGCAGCTGTAACTGAAATATTTTTGCAGATGCAAATGTGAAGGATTTCATAACCAGTGACCAAGAAAAAACAAAAGTGGGAACATTATTGTGCAATGCATGCTATTCTATTCCCCCCTCCCCTTTGCAACTTGCCTTTTCTTGTGTACGCTGCTATCTGTGAGTTTGAATAACAAGATAGCATCTAGCGCAGAAGTTAGACTGGGGAGGAAAACACTGTACCTGGTTTTCCAAGCAGTGGTTAAACACTGAACATTAATTCCACTATTTCAACAGCAGCCCGATCCAATGTAAGACTACTTTGAAGAAAGTCTCACTGAATTCAGTGGGACTTGCTTCTGAATAAGTGTGCAGACAGTTGCAAACTAAGTCTGATAAAGTCCCCGGAATACAAATAATGGTTAACAAAGAGATTGTGTTTCCAGGTCCCAACAGCCTGCTGCCAAGTGGAGATTCAAGGCGATGCTAGGAGGGTTTTTGTAGGGCGGAAAGACTTGGTGGGCTAGGTATGGACTGCAGCTGCCTATCCAGATGGAGAAGTCTGGATTTACTAAATGTGCGTCCTCTGAAAGGATGAATTAACCGGAGGTATAAAGGTTAATTCAATGAGGGAAAGTACCACTTAATAGTTCAGTCACTCTTTGGCTCAAGAAGAGCCAAAGAAAGTAAACCGCTAACTTCCAGTGGTTAGCAGGAAGAAACCTCAGTAAACTGAGCGCTGATGACATGACTAAATCGTTTTACTGATGACCACCAGAGATAATACATTCCATGAAAAAAGATGAACCATAATATGCTGTTGGACCAGCCTCCCGAAGGACTCAGCCTGAGATTATACATCTTCAAGAACCCACAGTAGTTTGGATCAGTACATTGGTGACTGAGAATCTAGGCTTTCCAGAGCCAGCACTGATTAAAACAGTGCATTTGTCACAGATGTTTTGAGCTGTACATTGACATGCACAGTCGACTATAGACGCAAGGACTCCTTTTCTTTGCTAAGAGCATTATGTTTTGAATCTTTGTGGCTACAGACACTTAGTTAGAGCCTTTGTTGTATTTTGTTACATACTGTTAATGTTGAACACCTCTTGTAATGCCAATATCTTACATAATTGTCCTTTCTTTGGCTCATATTGTTGGCTAATTTTTTTTAAAAAACCAGCAGTAACCTGAAGAAGAAGAAAGCAGTAATCTGAAGAAGTAGAGAATTTTGTGTTGTCAACAGGATCTTCTAGGGTCTCATGTGAGGGCCCCAGGTGCACCTGCTAGAATCTACGATGAATCCACATCTGTTTTCACTTACCTACCTGGCCCAAAATGCCTGACAATGCCTGTATATAATATATCTTTTCTTCCTTTCCCAAGCAACTGACTGATAAATACAGCAGCTTTCAGCACATTACATGGGAAATCTGATTATACAGGTATCTGTATCTTCTCAGTTGGGGTATGCAATAGCTTCAGGGACCATTCTGATCAAGAATACGGCACTGGGGGACAGTTAAACACTCTAAAGAAACTGGCTGCCCTCTGCAGCTGCATTTTGGTAAAAAGGAAAATAAAAAGGAAGGATTCTGATTGTGCTTTTCCTGCACAAATTGCAGTTTGGCTCAAAAAGGAACTGATGAAGAAAAACCCTATCAACATACCCTACTCCAGTCCCAACATTTAAAGTATGAAAATATGAAACTGCTGTTACGAAACGTCTTTTGAAATTATTAAGATAAGTCATATGAATCTTCTGGATATGTCCACCACCTCATAAGTGCTCAGGTCTTTATGGCATTATTTATAAACAGAGCAGAATTGCTGAGTATGCAACTACAGAACTCAAGACATTCTGCAAAGCCAGAATGTTGGGTTGTTGTTTTTCCCCCTTTTCTTTACTCACAATCTGTCCAAAAGTAAAAATAGTTCAAAGACCTTAGCTATGATTTACTACATGATTTTTTAAAAATGCTAAAATAACTCTAAAGTTGTTGCTTGTGTTGACAGATTTGGACAAGATTGCTCCCTCTTAAGAGATCTGTGTCTCGGTAACAACAACAAAATAAAGCAGTCTTGAAAGATTAAATTCCAGCAGTCAACTTTTATATATCACTTTGTCTATATCACTTCATCCATACATCTCTATCCTCCTCATTGTGCTGCCCCCTCAAAAGAGCTTGATTTGAAAGAAATATAGGGTATGAACACATTAAATAAATAAATAAATAAATAAATCACCCCTCACTCTCACACAAAGGCAAGGTTTCCACATCTATTCTCTCAGCAATTACCTCTTTGGCCTTCCCCGCCCCCACCCCCTCCAAAAAGGAAAAAAATGGCCATTCTACTAACTCTTTACCCTTGTGGTGCAATTCATAATTAGGGGAAAACAATTTCCCATTTGCCCACTGCTTGTCTCCATATCATACATCATTAACATGTGGAGAGGACACATATGTCTGAAAACGTATAGTAAATACAAGTCCAACATCCTTAATGGTAATCGTGGCTCCCTGGCATGTGCTTATCACGCTTTCAGATACACATTCTTCCCCTCTCTGTTATGGTGGTTATTGCAGAGGCAGTAAGTATAAATGTAGTTTCTGTAACAAACAAGGTGGTCATCAGCCTCACCAGTTGATCTAGCACCGTCTTTATCATTAATAAGCAAATGATTCGTCAAAAGAGTGTTGTCTGGTTGGTTTCCTGGCATGCAGAACTTTAGGATAATTTATAAATACTCTGTATACAGTTTGTATTGCAAACTATCTTGCTGCTCTCTGTGTTTAGAATTTATGTAGTGCTAGAGACATAGAGCCAAAATTGATATGAAGCACATTTTAATTTTTTTGCCTTGCTGTGTACATTAAGCTCACTACCGTGGTACCTCGGGTTAAGAACTTAATTCGTTCCGGAGGTCCTTTCTTAACCTGAAACTGTTCTTAACCTGAGGTACCACTTCAGCTAATGGGGCCTCCCACTGCCGCTGTGCTGCCACCACGCGATTTCTGTTCTCCTCCTGAAGCAAAGTTCTTAACCCGAGGTACTATTTCTGGGTTAGTGGAGTCTGTAACCTGAAGCTTCTGTAACCCAAGGTACCACTGTATTGTCTCTGTTCACAGCTTTTTCAGAATTCACATTGCAACAAAAACTTGCAACACATGATTGACCAGATTTCACAGCAGTACAGAATAAATTAATGTGCACACACCACAGAAACTAATAGGGCTATCATCCCATTTACAACTGTAAACCCTGGTTAAGTGGGGAAGCCTTGAAGCAAACATTTGGATTTGATGACCTTGGTATCTCTTCTCCTATATCATATTGTGATAGGTATCAACTTTCCATCGGCCTTAGTGATTTGCCAGGAGATTTTATTTGACAGGAGATAATGGTAGTCCTTTTTTGTTGTATAAGCATGCATATGTGTGTGTATAAATCTCAAGCCTTCAGCTTGAAGAATAAGTTAGCTGTCTCTCAAATCTTCCTATCAATTCTGTAGTTGGCAGTTTTCAGATAACAATCCATTTTAAGGGCATTGGGCTGGGGTTCAAATGTGACCCTTGCCATGTTTCCCACCCTCAGAGAACCTCTGATAACATCTGCTTTGCATGACCCCAGCACTCATCCAGCTTCTTATGTAAACTAGCGGGGAAGAGGGCGGAATATTAAAATTATAAAGCTATTTTCAGCCTTGTTATTCTATTTTGTGCAACTTTGTCCAAGTTCATTAAGACAAGACTCAGAGACTGCACTGGGCCCTTCAGGTGTTTATTTTAATTAAATTCTTTTTGATACTGGATTTCCTCATGCTGAACTTTGAAAAACACAAGGGTATTTACACTCGGTTCATTCCGTACGTGCTTCTAAGGGTCTATAAAGTGTCTAGAATGTTGGTGACTCATCGCTTTGTCCTTTCCATCTGATTCCAGGAAAACCGTTGATGTTCTCAATCGGTGCTTGGAGGTTACAAGGGATTTGATGAGCACTAATAAACTGAAGCTCAACCCAGACAACACTGAGATGGGGTGTGTGTGGGTCTGATCCAGAAACAGTACTGCAACTGGTTTGGCCTGGCATAGTCATATCCTTGATTAAAAAACCAGCTTTGTTGCTTCTGAATACAGTGGTACCTCGAGTTACATACGCTTCAGGTTACATAGGCTTCAGGTTACAGACTCCGCTAACCCAGAAATATTACCTCAGGTTAAGAACTTTGCTTCAGGATGAGAACAGAAATCGCACAGTGGCGGCGCGGCGGCAGCAGGAGGCCTAGCTTCAGGTTAAGAACAGTTTCAGGTTAAGAACGGACCTCCGGAACGAATTAAGTACTTAACCCGAGGTACCACTGTACTCCTGAACCCGGCTTTGCATCTGGATGTCCACAGCTGCTTTTGCCCTGTTTCAGCTGATGTGTCAGGTATGTGCATTCCTCAAAAAGGCATAGTTGGCCTTGATAATACATGTCTTAGTTGCATCCAGAATGGGTTACTTTAACATGTTCTACATGGCAATGACTTTGAGCAGTCTCTTAAGCTGGAAAGGATCCAACTTACATCTTTTGCTATGGAATCTGCCATCCTTTTCTCTCTTGTTTCTTCTACTCCTGGACTCACCTGACACCTCCTTTCAATATCTGCAGCAAGAGTAACAAGGGGGAGGTGTCCCACAGTGGAAAACAAAGATTTTTGAATAGTCTGAGCTGCAACTAGTCTTTACAGATGATTACTTAGTGTTGCTTTCTTGTGCAACAGAAGCCAAATGGCAAAGGCAAGACACCTTTTCCCCAATGCTTGTCCCTTCCAACTAGGTAGAAGTCTACAGTACAAGAAACTTATTCCCTCACTCCCACCCACTTCAGCTGAACCACAGTTATTATTTTTTTTCTGGAAATTTTACAGCAATGTACCATTTACATATTCCCACTGCGGAAATGGTTTGGACGGGTTTGCAATGTAAGAAAACATTTCAAAAATCTGACTTTGCGTCTCTGTGGATATGAAAAGTACACTCCAAAATCACAACAGCTATTTTTCTTTCCTACATGAGGAAGTAGTAGCTCAGTGATTTAGTACAACAGAGAATCAGTACAAACAAACAATGTTTGGTAACTCTTTAAGTGATCCGCTCAGAAGAAATTATGTGTGCGTGCAAGTAGTGGGATGTCTCCACTGCAAGCGAGAGAAGCTAAGACACTGCCAAATATTCTTGGGTGAAAAGTAGTTTTTGGGGATCCCAAAATATTCTCAAAAGTCCCTTCAAAGCTTACCTTTAAAAGCATGTTTTCTCAGTGTAAACATCCATTCCAGAAGATTCTTTTCAATACCATTGTTTTTCCTACTGGGCTTCTTCCTCAAAATGTAATAGCCACAAGCAGTTAGGGATCAAGTTGTGAGGAGAGCAAATGAAGCCAAATCAGAGCAAGGGCAATGCACTACCCTCGCTCAGAGTGGACAGGTTGAGGACAGAACCTTGCCTGAACACATGTGAGGATAGAGAAAAGAGTGAAGCTACTGTATTAGAGCCATTAACACTGTTGCCTGCATGGCTGTCCACTACCCAGATAATTCAGGCACTTCTTTTCTTGTGACTCCACCTCCTCTGCCTAAAAGGGGGGGAAATGCTTTGCCTCTGATCACAGCCATCTTCCATTTCCACCCTGAAGGAACTATAGATCTGTCTAAGCAGTACATTTAGTCATTAATGGGAATCTTTTGCAACCTGTGAAAAGGGCTCTGCAGTCAAGGGGTGTGTCTGCTTCTGGCTTAGCCATTAACAGAAGCCATTACACTAAGACAGTCATTCCTAAATGGTTGGTTAGTACCCAGTCTTGAAGAGCAAGTCTTAAGCTTGCCATGCGCTGGTGCTATGGTTATGACACTGATCAACCATCTCCACCTAGAGATTGATATGAAAAATTGCACTCTATATTTTTCTACAACCTTCAATACAGTGGTACCTCGGGTTAAGAACTTAATTCGTTCCGGAGGTCCATTCTTAACCTGAAACTGTTCTTAACCTGAAGCACCACTTTAGCTAATGGGGCCTCCCGCTGCAGCCGCGCCGCCACTGCTGTTCTCATCCTGAAGCAAAGTTCTTAACCCGAGGTACTATTTCTGGGTGAGCAGAGTCCATAACCTGAAGCGTATGTAACCCGAAGCATATCCGAGGTATAACCCGAGGTACCACAGTACTTTAAGTTATGATGGTTAGTTGACACAACTGTTGGAGATGACAATCACTTCACTCATTCTTGCAAGGAGGTCCCAGAGGATAACAAGAGGTAACTTAGGTTTATGCAAGACACCATGCTGCTCACTTTCCAGTTTAATTCATATCTGAGGCTGCTCAAAGAGGTTGCAAAGATTCCTGCATTGCAGGGGTTGGGCTAGATGACTCTCGTTCTCCCTTCCAGCTCTACAATTCTTTGATTCTATGAAGTTGTCCATTCCAACTAGCTGGAAGTCTGCAGCACAGGGAACATATCCTACCTCTCCTAAAGGCTCTCAGACTTGGTGATATTTCACTGTTTGGCCTTAGCTAAAACTCTGAATGTGAACTCAAATGAGGTTTAGAGAAAGCCCAAGCAGCCATGGTCAGTAGGCCTCCAGATAATCTTATTCAAGGCAGCCCCAGCCCATTGGGGACCCCTCTGTTAATGGAAGTGAGAACAGCGGCTTTCACCCATTTTTATTTCCTTTCAAAATGTTGATTTGGGTGACCGGACAATGGAGCCCCCCCCCTGCCCCTGCTCTTCTTATTTACTTATGTAATTTTTAGCCTAAATTACAGAGATAGGTGTTGGAAAACCTGGAGAGAGAGAAAACTCTACTGGCAAGTTTACTGTTTGTGATGTACTTTTAAAAGGAGGGGGGGATCTGATAAACTGCTGATAACAAGAAGAGAGAATTGCCATAAACAGGTCACGGGGATTCGAACCACCAACCTTCCGATCGGCAAGCCCTAGGCTCAGTGGTTTAGACCACAGCACCACCCGCGTCCCAAACAGGTCAGCACCGCTTCCCAAAATTATGTAGGATTTTCATGCACACACACACACACTTCAGCAAAATACCCCAACCTATTTGCTGCCTCTAGTGTGGTGTAACAGAGCTTGTGTGTGGTGTAGTGGTTACAGCACTGGACTAAGGCCTGGGAGACCAGAATATGAATCCTCACATGGCCACTTGGCCATGACCAGGTGACCTTGGGCCAGTCTCTGCCTCACAGAGTGGGGATGAAATGAGGAGGGGGCAGAACCATGTACGTTAACTTGAGCTCCTTGGGGGGGAAAGGCAGGGTAGGAAGTAAATAAATGGGGTGGTGGATTCTGGATGTCAGCTTAAGCTCAGAACTATTTAAGTGTGACATGTAAACAACAACCCTAGCTTCCTTGTTCATTAAAACCATTAAGGACAACATCAAAACCTCATCCAACAACACAGCATTCGAAAGAGCCAATATTCATTATCGTGTCAGCTTTCATGTTTATATTAGATTTCTTCACCATATCTCTCACGTTGCCAAATTCATATCATCAGGGCAGAAAGCAAACGTATGCTTTCTCTGAGGGAAGATACGTGACCTATGGAGGTCAGGAAATATTATACACCAAAACAATCATGTTTATACATCTAACTAAAATTATACTGTATTTTCCAGTTGGTTGAGAAACAAAATAGACATGCACAGAATTACCACACGCAACAAACATCTGTTTGCGCTACAGTCAGACATATTGAGAGGATGGAGAACGGGAAATGGTCCAAGGACTAAGGCATTCAGTCTGGCTCCACTGAAGTCAAAATGAATTTGGGGGGGTTGTTCTGGGGTGGAGGGGAGAATCTTTAATTTTGTCTTCAGACACCTGTTTAGGGCAACTTGTTCAGTATACATTTGATGGAGAGCACGTTATACCTTTCCAAAATGTGACTCCTTTGAACAAACATCAAATAAATGAGTGTCCTTTGGCATTTATCTTTAACCAGTGATTTAGTGGTTGGACCACCCAGTGATCCAAAATGCACTTTCAGATGATTCATGGGACCCCAGTGAAAACAAAAGAGAAAGATCTGAATGTTTGTGTTATTATTAGATAGTAGTAGTAGTGTTAGTGGTAGTAAATTTCTATCAAACCCTTCCTCCCAAAGTAGACCTGGGCAGAAAACAACAAAAACATCCAGGCAATACAGATAAAAAACAACACATTTAAGAATATTTAAAATCAATTTGAAACATCTAAAAACTTCACATACCATCACAGCCAATAACTTCAATGTTGCCAGCAACAGAATGTTTGTACCCCCAAATGCCTGGATAAACAAGAATGTTTCTAAAGTTAATAATGAAGAAAACAAGGCAGCATTCCATCAACGGGGAGCCACCACATAGAAGGCCCTGACACAGGTCAATGCCAACGGGGCAGCAGCCAGATGCAGCAACACCACTACCACCCAGGTCTTCCCTGCTGATAGTTTGGCCTGAGGTGGCCTGAGGTGGTTGACACTGGGAGAGTAAGTCATTAAGATTCTTGGGTCTTAAGCCATTTGGGGCTTTGTATGTGAATATTATTGGAGGCTCGCTGACAGCCAACACAGTGCTTTCAGGACCAGTGACACATGATCAGGCTGTCACAATCCAGCAGCCACATTTGACATTAGCTGCAGACTCCCGGCCATCTACAAGGGTAGCCTCATGTAGAGTGCATTATAGTAGTCCAGCCAGGATGTCACCAGATCAAAAACAACTGAGACTGGGCTACCTGAGTTTAGGAGCAGACATAGTTGGTGAACCAGCCTAAGCTGGGCAGGCACAGAAACCACTTGAGATGCCATCAACAGGGAAGAATCCAGTATTCCCAGACTACAAACCTGTTCCTTCAGGTGCAACTCTTCCCAAAACAGATCATCCACCGAGTTTCTGGACACAGGAACTGCCCACCCATGGCACCTCTGCCTTATCAGCTTTCATCCTCAGTTTTTTAGCCCCATCTTTCTATCCTGTCAAATTGTGCTAATCTTAGTACTATATTTTCACATTGCTGTAACCCACCCTTCACAACTGCAGGTAGTAATACTATGCATGTGGATTTGAATCCGCAATGCAAAACATGCACACCCACCTTTGCAGATAAGTGTCCCAAACATGTTACGCAAACATATGGGAAGGTAGAAAGGAGTGAAAATAAAAGCAAAAGCTTTTCCCACATCCCTAAGCAAATTAATACCTTCTCCAAAGCAAACAGTGATAACTCTTCACTAAAACTCAAATCCTTCTGCGTTCTGGTGCAGCTTTACTCAATCAAGGGAGTAGGGAAGAGCTGCCAAACCACAGCGTTGCTGGGTTTGGGCATGCTTCATATCTTTGGGATCTCTATATCAGTCAAGACATTGATATCAATGCTTTTTTTCAAGTGTTTGTTTGGGGACTTATAGCACAATCCAAACATGTGGTGTTCCACTGGATTATGGCTCCACATCAAATCCTCTCTGTCTTGATCTAATTGGTGTGGGGGGAGAGTTAGGCCACTGCCTAAATCCCCCTCCAACATGGAGCCAACCCTGAGAGTATCCATTGTGTCTGGAAACATAGCTGTCAATGTTTTCCTTTTTTAAAGGGAAATTCCCTTATTCCGAATAGGATTCCTCGCAAGAAAGGGGGAAAGGTGACAGCTATGGCCTATCAAACTCCTGGCTGCTGAACTCCGGCTCTTTTGCTCTGACCCAGTGTAAGTTTCTTCTTTGTTGCTGGTGTTAACATTGCTGCAATTGTGGCAAAGGCACTCATTGCTCAGTGGCTCCATTATTTGTCTTTCTCTCAGTCTATACCTTCAGCAGGGAGTGATTCAGTTCCCTTGTGTGGGTTCTGCATGTCATCTGTTTATTCACTTCTCCGGAATTTCTGTCTTGCATCTCTCACTGCTTCTCTGACATCCCATCACAATTTGCCCTCAACTGAAGAGGCACATAATCTCAAGATGAACTCTACAGAGATCTTCCCCAAACCAGTGCACTCCATAAGCTTTGGACTGCATCAGCCAGCACAATGGAGAAGGCTGCTCTGCAATATTCACTCCCTGCATGTTGTTTCTAAATAAGAGGGCTCCTCAGGCAGCGGTACTGATGGATAACAGATTGCTTTCTCCACTCCGTAAATCTGCACAATTTTTAAGTCGTGTTACAAACAGGCAACTACTTATTCCTCAGCAATTTGCTGTTTGATTTACAGTAAGTTGTTTTAATGCATTCTCCATCAAGGGCAATAATCTCTAAATTAAATGCTTCGTCAAATCACCGTGTAGGAAACAATACTGCCATCTCTTCTCAAGCTACGGAAAGTAACCTTTATTTTCTTGCTAGGGAATTGTGGTGTAATCTGCTTAATGACTGGCCTAAATGGTGGAAATTACAGGATCTTTAATGGAATCTTAAAGCCATTAACATTCCACCGAGATATTAGTGGAGCCACAAGGCTCTGTTTTGAAAATTATTTCAGTGGGATGGAAAAGGCATGCATGCATGCTGTATTGCAAGAGAACTCCAAATCTACACTGTGATTTGTAAATCTCCCCCCTCCTTGAGAGGTCAAGTATAGGTTTTTGTATCTTCCATAGGACTGAGTTGAATTTCTCTTCCAGCAGAAAATTCAAGGGAGAGTTTGAGTGGTATCTAGGATGAAAAATCAAGAGTTTGCTTCAAGAATTTCAATTATTTGGGGGCTGTTCACAACCATGATGATCACATAGCAATTTTGTTCTTTCCTGCACTTTGCTGTCCAGCAGGAAGACATACTATACTGGAAGAGTGGGAAGTTACCTGGTTGCCTAGGCAATGTGAGAATGCTTATCCACCTTAACACTGCAAGAAAGACAAGCTTCCCCGCACTGGCTAGGCAGTCAGAGTACTTCTTCTTGTCTCCCAACTCTGTCCTGCAGAACACAGTGCTGGAAAGAGCAAAATACAACTGAGTAGTGTTTTCATCACCTCCTGGCAAATAGAAGGGGAAGAAATGGAGGCAGTGAGAGATTTTAGTTTCTTGGGCTCCATGATCACTGCAGATGGTGACAGCAGCCACGAAATTAAAAGACGCCTGCTTCTTGGGAGAAAAGCAATGACAAACCTAGACAGCATCTTAAAAAGCAGAGACATCACCTTGCCAACAAAGGTCCATATAGTTAAAGCTATGGTTTTCCCAGTAATAGTCCGTATAGTTAAAGCTATGGTTTTCCCTTTTGAATTATGGTGCTGGAGGAGACTCTTGAGAGTCCCATGGACTGCAAGAAGATCAAACCTATCCATTCTTAAGGAAATCAGCCCTGAGTGCTCCCTGGAAGGACAGATCCTGAAGCTGAGACTCCAATACTTTGGCCACCTCATGAGAAGAGAAGACTCCCTGGAAAAGACCCTGATATTGGGAAAGATGGAGGGCACAAGGAGAAGGGGATGACAGAGGACGAGATGGTTGGATAATGTTCTCGAAGCTACCAGCATGAGTTTGACTAAACTGCGGGAGGCAGTGGAAGACAGAGGTGCCTTGCGTGCTCTGGTCCATGGGGTCACGAAGAGTCGGACACCACTAAACGACTAAACAACAACAACAAAGTGTTTTTATACTAGAATATATCATATATAATACAAGTGCTCATTTATTTATTTATTCTTTAAGTGTTTTCATTGAAGGTAAAGGGGGGATTTGGAGTGGTACAACGAACAAAGTTCATTCCTCACCTCACTGCAAGCTGAGCCAAAAATGAAGGGGGTATGACTTCATGACCAGCAAAGTTAAAAAGTTTTGTTTTACCTCCACCCTAAAATATCCCGTGCCAGGTTTGTCTCCTAGTTCCCTGAATGTATATTACCTACAAAGGCTAGGCTGCGTTATAAAGAACAGCTGTTGTTGCACTACCATAGGAAATCCTTGGAGTGGATCAGACATCCATCTCCATTTCACTTGCTGTATCTGGAATTCCTCCTAGAACACCAGTTCATACAATCAAAGAATCATAGAATCATAGAGTTGGGACCCCTGAGAGTCATCTAGTCCAAGGTGCCACACCTCACTCCTCTCCTTTCAGAAAATACCTGTTCTGCGAAGCCTTTGGCTCAACTCTTCATCCCTAATTGAAACAAAAAAATCTAATTCTGTGCAGTTGTATTTGCTCCCTTGGGTTCCTTCTTACTCTTGTTTTGATGTGCATAGAAGGTTGCTGTGAAAGAAAAGATGTCACCACGAGGAGCACAGAAAGACATACAGTGGTACCTCGGGTTAAGTACTTAATTCGTTCTGAAGGTCCGTTCTTAACCTGAAACTGTTCTTAACCTGAAGCTAGGCCTCCTGCTGCCGCCGTGCTGCCACTGCGTGTCAGGGAACTGCCATCGGAACTAGAGGAGGAGGCGAGGCTCCACAGCGATGCTGGAGAGGGGCCAAGCAGGGAGAGAGGCAGGTCTCCTGTTGGGGAAGAAAATCAACGCAACACGAGGGATAGAGGGGGCCAATGGGGGAAGCAGAGAGCAGGTTCCGGGACTCTTCACTGGACACCAGCGGGGAGAGCACAGGTCCTCTGCTACCCATGCCCTCCCTGCGCAGAAGACTTCCGTGCAGGGAGAGTAGGAGGAGACTGGGCGTCAAACAACTTTTATGTTGGAAAAGGTTTAAGAAACGCCCACTGACGGATTCTGCCAGCGACTGAACAGCCACGGAGTGGATGGCTGTCCAGCGAGAAATGGTTTAACCAGCCAACCTAGCCCAGAGCGGCGGCAACTTACGCACAAGCAACCCCTAAAGCCATTACACTGCGTGATTTCTGTTCTCATCCTGAAACAAAGTTCTTGACCTGAGGTAATATTTCTGGGTTAGCAGAGTCTGTAACCTGAAGCGTATGTAACCCGAGGTACCACTGTGCTGTAATTGGAGGGTTTCTGCATGCTACGAACAATGGTATTTGCATTTCTGGTGCTTGTAAATCAAACCTTCTTCCGGATTCCAAGGTCTGCACATGTTCTATATCACTGAGACATAAAACAAAACAGAGTTTGTGCTTTATATGTGCATTATGGTAGCCGCTTATACATTGCCAAAAAGAGGGTGGTGGGAGAGACAGAGAGCACCCATCACCAAAAAAGAAGCCAAAGGGAGATAATAGTAGTTTCCAAGCACAATTCAAAGTGTTGATGCTAACCTTTAAAGCCCTAAATGACCCCATCCCTGTATACCTGAAGTAGCATCTCCACTCCCACTGTCCAACCCAGACACTGAGGTCCACCTCTGAGGGCCTTCTGGTGATTCCCTCACTGCAAGAAGTGGAGTTACAGGGAACCAGGTAGAGGGCCTTCTCAGTAGTGGTGCCCACCCTGTGGAACACCCTTCCATCAGGTGTCAAAGAAATAAACAACTATCTGACTTTTAGAAGACATCTGAAGGCAACTCTGTTTAGGGAAGTTATTAATGTTTGATGCTTTGCTCAAAACAAAAAAAATTTTTTCCTTCCAGTAGCACCTTAAAGACCAACTAAGTTAGTTCTTGGTATGAGCTTTCGTGTGCATGCACACTTCTTCAGATGCTTTGCTGTGTTTTTATCATGATGGAAGCCACCAAGAGTGGCTGGAGCAACTCAGTCAGATGGGCAGAATATAAGTAATAAATGATGGTGATGATTTTGATGCAAAACTGATACAAAGGTATCTGCTGCTCTAGAATCATTTGTTGTAACCAAGACATTTATGTGATTAGTGCAAAGTACAAAAATGTTGGTTATGTTTTAATGAAACTTTGCTGGGTGGTGTTGCTGGGGTTTTTTTTTTTTTTGAGAATGTTCTATGAAATCAAGAAAGAGATGATGTTCTTGTGTTTTAGAATAATAAGGAGCTGCAATATTTCTGACTTTACTTCTGCCAAGATAGTGTCTTAGTGGCCTATAAACCAATGATTCTATCTTTGCATGCCAGTGACCTTTAAAATATATCAGGTCTGTGAACTTTGTTGATTGAAGATGATACTATATGTGCTTCCACGGTATCACATGCACAATGGATTTTACTGGCAATGAACAACGGATACAATTTTGCCTATTTATTTGCAAGCTCAGCAGTTGGAATTCAACAGGGTAGCCCATCTGTCATACAGAATAGTGTACACAATACATCAATTTTGGGGGGGTTAAGCCTCTTCCCCCCCCCACCACATCACACACACACACACACACACACACACACACACACACACACACCCCAACTGTACCAGTTTCTTAAATTATAAATTATCTGGGAAAGAACCACAGGTCAGGGACTGCTGTTTACTATAGTCACTGGGAGAAGGACAAGACATGACAGGTTCAAGTACCAGGAAAGCAGATTTAGATAGTATATGTTTCCTGATCGTCAAACAGTCAGAATGGTTGGCCATTGAAATGCTGCCCAGAAGTGCTGTGGAATCTCTTCCCTGGGAGACTTTTAGGCGAAATGTAAATAAATAATTTATAAATAATTTATTTTCCGTTTAAAGTTACTCCAAAGGTTTTTTTTTAAAAAAAGATATTTTAATATGAGAGTGCTCCTTTTTTCACAAGCAGCTGCACCATGTTTCTATCGTGACCTAATTCAGTCCTCGCTTTATTCTGTTATCCTGCAAATGAATTGCAAAGCTGACTAGGAGATGTGTTACTTGCATTATTATTTGATTGGCTTGTTTTTATTTTGCGTTCCATTTTCTGCTATGATATCTGTATTGATGAAGGTAAAGGTAAAGGGACCCCTGACCATTAGGTCCAGTCATGGCCGACTCTGGGATTGCGGCGCTCATCTCGCTTTATTGGTCGTGGGGGCCGGCGTACAGCTTCTGGGTCATGTGGCCAGCATGATTAAGCCGCTTCTGGTGAACCAGAGCAGCGCACGGAAACACTGTTTACCTTCCCGCCCAAGCGGTACCTATTTATCTACTTGCACTTTGACGTGCTTTCGAACTGCTAGGTTGGCAGGAGCAGGGACCGAACAACGGAAGCTCACCCCGTCGCAGGGATTCGAACCACTGACCTTCTGATCGGCAAGTCCTAGGCTCTGTGGTTTAACCCACAGCGCCACCTGCGTCCCCCGTATTGATGAAAGGTGGCTTATAAATATTAATTAACGGATAAGGGGAAATTAGGGGATATTATTATCTAAGGGAAAATATACATTTTCATATAAGAAAGTAGGCTTTCTTACAGCCTTCATTTCCAGAATGAGGTTTTTTTAAAAAAATCTGGCACCTGGGCCGTAGGTTCCTCACTTAACAGTTACATCTGCATAGCTCACAGAACAAAATAAACTGGGGGAGCAGTTCAGCATATCCTTTAGGGGGGTTCTGGCAATTTGCAATGGTGTAGAAACTTCTGAGGACAAACGGCAGCAAGAATGTTGCCCTTTGTGGTTCAGCAGCCCAGTTCCAGCTCTCTTGCAGCGACTTTCATCCTTTTGAAATGCATAGCACAGCAGTCTTTCAGCATATTGGACTTTGTGAGCAACTGCATTCCACAGAAGGTTTTGTTTTTTTCCCCTTTTCCTTTTTTTACAGGAGATTTTACACAACTGTACTTTTCAGTTAGCACCCCAATTAGCGCCTGACAAAAGCACAAGTGTATTTCTGCTGAATAAACGGTCTTACCTTGATGTTATCGGGCTGAATGTTTCCTTCTCATATTTGGAATCAAAGGTCTGTATCCCCCTACCGGCAAATGTTTTAATAATTAAGATAAGGACTCAGGCAATTTCCTGTATATGAACAAATATTAAACCCTGTTTTCAAAGATGCTGCAGATATTGTGGATTTCAGTGGCAGGGCAGAGGCCTTGTATGGAAAAGGTCACAGGCTGGGAAAGGAATGAAACACAAGAGTCTTTCCGCATACAGTACTGGACTTTGTAAGAAACTGAGTTCAACAGATGTATACATATACTGTACTTAACACAGCTCTGTTCTGGAAAGCAAGTGGAAGCAATTTCTTTCTGCCACTAGTGTGTTATGCGCAGATACACACAACAGAAGCCTACCGTTTACTTTCAAGATGGCAGAGGGAGTCTTTTCACATATCACAGAACCAATGGAAAAGTTTTTGAAAATCAATTTATTTTCACCAGATAAAATACCATAGAAGAAAACCAGTCTCCAGGCTTAGGCAATACTGTTGCTTCCAATTATTCTGAAACTGTAGAAACTTATGCCAAGTGCTTCACATAAGGTTTCTAAGTAATCTTACAACCACATCATGTAAGTATTACTATCAAGTAGGTCATGACTGCAGACAAGGGCTGAGATTGAAACCAGGGTAATCCCAATTCACATTCTTGGTTACTAAATTATGCCAACTCTCAACTCTAGCTCTTAATTATTCCATACCTCCTAACAAAAAGCTCCTCTTCCTTTATATTAGTGGTACCTTGGTTTACGAACTTAATCCGTTCCGGAAGTCCGTTCTTAAACCAAAGTGTTCTTAAACCAAGGTGTGCTTTCCCATAGCAGCAGGGGACTCAATTTACAAATGGAACACACTCAACAGGAAGCAAAACATGTTCTTATTCCAAGGCAAAGTTCACAAACCAAAACACCTACTTCCGGGTTTACAGCGTTCTTAATCTGAGTTGTTAATAAACTAAGCTGTTCTTAAACTGTACTTCCATCAAGGGCCCAGTTGTCATCAGCCCAACCCATAGAGCAGGACTTACCCCTTGATTTGGTGTGAGGAGGCTGGTCTGGATATTAAGAGGTCTAGCAGCACCAGTTTCCCCCTTTAGGATGGAACGCCCCCAAAGATTTATGGAATCAAAGGGATTCCTGATCATTTTGGAGTATGCTTTTATACTTAAGTAGACTTTCCAATCCAAATAAAGGTTCAGTCACTGCCACTGGAAGTTAGGTCTCCCAACTTTTGATAAATGATGCCACAGCATTCCTTGTTGTTGAGCGAATTAGTAAGGGAGGGAAAAGGAGTTATGTACTGAAATTCATATCTTAACAAATGGAGAATCTCAACCATCAGATCAGAAAGAGCTAAGCACAGCTATATCATCCGCTTTAACTAGAAACACACTGCTCCTGTTAAAGAACCGCAGTAGAACTAGCTGAAGGAACCTTGCTGTTGCACTTGGACCCATAACAAGATTGTATCATGTCTTGCTTTTGCTGTTGCCTTTGGAAAACAAAAAGGGATCTTTTATTTTCACATCAGTTGCCAAAATGTATTACTACAAAAGTTTTGCCTGTTATTACTATATCATATGTCAGCATATAACCACAGGGTTTGGCTGGAAAATACTTTCCTATTTAAAACAAAATTAATATTGAGTATTAATAAATGTTTTTCAATGAAGCAACACATCCATCATTAGCCATCTCTACATCATACCGCTGCCAGCATAGTGCAATATTTTATTCTGAACACTGAATAACAGCATGCACGACATAACTACATGAAAAGCCAGGCTCTGTTTGTTTGCCTCCTTTATTCTTAAATCAGCATTAAGTGCCGGCTCACCCATGAGGCAGGAGGAGGCACCTGCCTCAAGTGGCACCCCCGCAAAGGGCTACACACCCATTCCACTGTCCAGCTTTGCCACGGGTCTCCATAGTCTCTAAGGGCAGAGAGGGAACAGAAGCAAACCTCTGCAGAACGCCAAGTCAGCGAGAGGGGAGGCGGTCATCTCTCCACCCCTCCTGGCAGTGTGGCAGGGCTTTGCACGAGATTCTCCCTTCAGGAGAAACCCCGTCACTGAGCAGGGGTGGAAGAGATGTGCAAAGGAAGGGAGAAGCTGGTGCAAAGCCCCACTACCAGGTGGGAGGGGGGATGCAGAAAGCATCTCACCCTGCGTACCAGCCCGGTGGAGAAGACTCTGAAAGGGCCTCCTTACGGAATTTGCTGTGGGATGTGATACATAAGTAGAAGTCAAGTACAACATTCCTTGTTTTCCTAGAGTGGACATGCAAGGGGATGTTTGGGCCAGTCAAAAACTTCCTGTTTCCTCCTGTGCTGGGACATACTTCCTCTTGCATGTGACTAGAGGTGGGTGTGACCTTACCTGTGCAGGCAACAAAAGCACAAGGCATGCAGCCATATTTCTCTTTTTGACTTTGATGGACCAGCACCTTTTTTTGCTAGAGATGATCAGCCAATAAATGGACTATCTCCATACAGGATAGACTCACATTTATATATATCTGTAACTAAGTCTGCCTTCAGGGATCCAACTGTGAACTGATGATGTGAGTTAACTACTTTTATATATCTTAAATAAGATTGTGGCGTGTTTATTGTTTTAAGAGGGAAATAAAGGGATCTTACCAGGAATCTATATTGAGAAGCTTAATCAAGCTTGCAACCAGCTACCTGTGTGCGTTTAAAGTGGAATGTTTAAACTCTGCTAAGTTATAGAACTTGCTAGCACAAGTTAGGAAGGATATTAATAAACAATATATCCTCTCCTGCCTCCCCGAACATTCCCACATTTGCCTCCCTGATTGTAGGGGTGGTAGCAAGGCATTTTGCCTCAAGTGCCCAAATGCCTCAGGCTATCCCTGAGCAAGGCAACTCTGTTCATATACAATATGGCATTAAACTGCAGGTTCGAATCGCGTCTGCTTCCAAGTCCCATATTTAAAGAAGGAATGGCCTTCTCATGGAAACGCAAATGAGCTGCTTTATGACAAAATGGGGGCTATCTGTCTCACATGTCTCTCCACCCCATCCCCAGCCGCCATGGGAACAAATAAGCAGGTCACAAGAAGTCAAAGCAATATATCCCACATCTTATCATTACCACAGGAGGGAAACACTTGCGTAAAAAGGAGCAGGGAATTATCAGCCAAGGGCTAAATAAAGAGGACTCTGTGTGCATTTGCAACGAACAAGTTTAACGAACAAATCAAAACTTTGTAATACAAAACTGTAGAGATAAAATAAGTCTCCAACAATATCCAGCTTCTGCATTTAGGAAAGCTTGTTTGAAGAAAATGTCCTCCCTGATTAAGTTTTAACCGAGTCTTCTCCTATTCCCCCCCCCTCTTTTTGCATTTTGGCAAAATTAATTCATTGTGGTTAGACTTTGTGAAGTTTTGCAAATGATTTTGAAAATTTGTTCATTTATTACTCATTTTTGTTTGGCAAGATTTGTTAGAGCTGTCACTTCTTCCCCTGACTCTGATGATCAAGACTACAATCCTATAGCCACTTACCTGACAGTAAGCCTCACTGAATTCAATGGAATAACTTCTGAGTGTACATGCTTAAAGGTAAGGTAAAGTAAAGGGACCCCTGACCATTAGGTCCAGTTGTGACTGACTCTGGGGTTGCAGCGTTCCTCTTGCTTTATTGGCCAAGGGAGCCAGCATACAGCTTCTGGGTCATGTGGCCAGCATGACTAAGCCGCTTCTGGCGAACCAGAGCAGCGCACAGAAACGCCGTTTACCTTTCCGCCAGAGCGGTACCTATTTATCTACTTGTACTTTGACATGCTTTCGAACTGCTAGGTTGGCAGGAGCAGGGACTGAGCAATGGGAGCTCACCCCGTCACGAGGATTTGAATCGCTGACCTTCTGATCCGCAAGTCCTAGGCTCTGTGGTTTAACCCACAGCGCCACCCGCGTCCCTGTACATGCTTAGGATTGCATTACAAATATCTGATGGGGGGAGGGATTTCATCTTGTTTCAACTGCAAATGCATATGTACAGTACATGAGCTTCATGTAATGCACTTTTATTGTTGCTGTTGCTTTTAAAAATGTGTTTATCACCTTGGGACTAATGTAGATTGCAATAGATACATGTCTTAATAAATACAGAGCAGCCTGCCATATCACACCCAGCAGCTCATACAAAGAACTGCTGCCCCCAAGGATTGCTACCATAAGGTTTCTGCCCAGCACTGTTACACATTCTTGTAGATGCTTGTAATTTGTATGTCAGGTTCATGCCTTGATGCAGACCAGAATTCCAGAATCCTCCGACCTAAGCCTAGGTTGGTCCACCACAGGATTTAGAGACAATTCTGGAAGGGAAAACACCAGTATGTCTGCAACTGAGAAGAAGGAAAATACCCTGAAATGAACATCTTCCTTTAATAACCGTAGTCTCAGTCCAGGTTCTTATTTCTAGGAGTCTCAGGCCCCTGAACTCCACAGCAAAATCTGCTGTATTCATTTACTCTTTGCAATATAGCCAGACCTCTGCTGATTTAAAGGTCAGGGTTGCTTTTTCTCTGCATTACAAATATATTAGGGAAAAAATATAATTTTTGTCCTACAATAGGGATGTTACAAATGTATCCCTGGTTTTCATCTGTGATACAACTGGGGGACACACTGCCATATTTTGCTAGGCCAGAACTCATGGGTAGATATACCAGGGTTGATCTTGCTATGGATACTATGAATTGGTCACTTGAAGTGCCATTCATCAGGGGGAATTGAATTGTTGTTTGTTTACTTACCAACCACTCAAAGACAGCATTCACATGGTAAACCAGGGATTGGCAACATGACACCTGTGGATTTACATGGGACCCCTCCCCTTCTCATGTCTGATGAATTGTAGCCAAAAGAATAGGTTGCGGTTTCTACTTGGTTGTGGGGTGGGGGGTGCCCAGGACAGTTTCATTGGTTTGCAAATGTGCCCACAGACTCAAAAAGTTCAATGACCTCTGCAGTAAACCAAAATTTATGGTTTACGATGAATATGGAGATTAGGATGATTTCAATTTAATTCCCATCCTTCACCATAAGGTCCCAATGATTTTAAAAAAACAAGCACACCAATATTAACAATTTCAAATCATTTACGCATATGTGTGTGTGTGTGTGTGTGTGTGTGTGTGTGTGTGTGTATGGTATGTATGTATGTATATCAGGTGTGAAAGAGGTATGTCTTCAGCATATGACAGCATATGACAGAAACCGCATAATGAAAATGCCAGACGCAACTCTGTGGGGAGGGAATTCCACAACTTAAGGGCTGCCGGAGAGAATTCCCTCTCCAATCTCCCAAAATTGCTGAGAGGTGGAAGTACCAAGAGGACCCTCTGCTTATCTTAAAACCCGAGAGCAGTGGCGTAGCGTGGGTTGTCAGCACCCGGGGCAAGGCAAGTAATTTGCACCCCCTAACCCGTGGATTTGCGCCCCCTAACCTGTGGATTTGCCCTAACCCCCAGATGTTGCGCCCGGTGCGGCCGGCCCCCCCTGCACCCCCCACGCTACGCCACTGCCCGAGAGGGTCTGTAGAGAAGGAGGTGGTCTTTCAGATATTGAGGTCCAAGTCATTTAGGGCTTTGCACTTTAATATGAACATCTTGAATTGGGCTGTCCTGTTCCTGCCCATGAAGCAGACATGCACTTTCTCATGCATAAAGAAGGCAACAAACAAAAGGTGCAAACTCAGCAACAAGACCAGAGCAGGAATTAATCCAGACAGCCTTAGACACCACAGATGCAGCAAGGAACAAACCTACTCAAGAGAGGCGTTTCAAGGTTGCCTAACCGCAGCTGAGAAACAAGGTCAGGGGTGAGGATTCTGTGATCAGGAGCAGAGACTGCACAAGAGCATGAAGTTTTTTCCAGCAACTGGCTCCACCTACCCACCATGTTTTTAAAGGAAGTAGGGACAGTCCAGCTACGTGCATGTATGCCTGTCTTGCTGAAAATTCCTGGCCTGGCCTGCTGCCGCCTCTTGATACGCACCTCAGAAAGGAGACCTTGGCTTTTCTCCACCCCTGACAGCTCAGTCAATGCTGTGGAGCTCCCTGCCCCTCCATCTGGCCGAGAAGTGGCCTCCCTGGCTGTGATGGCCTGGGATTCGGACTCGGATGCTGAACCTGAGGGATCCCAGCCTGCACAGGATTCCCCGCCTCCAGGACCAGCTGAGCTGGGACTGGGGCATGAACCTGAAGGGTCCTCACCTGTGCTGGATCCTCAGGTGCAGGCACCAGCTGAGTCTGCTCAGGCTCCTGAGGTGATGGAGGACCCATTGCCTGCATGTGCTCCACTCTCAGACCCGTCAGAGGAAGCTGAGGTTGCCTCTGGGTCCGGTAACCCTCCAGCCTCTCCTGAGCTGCAGAGGCTCAGGGCAGAGAGGAGGAGGGAACTAAGTTCCCGCAAAAGGAGTGCTCGCCTCCAGGCCAGGAGAGGTGAGTCACCAGAGGATCGGGGCTGCCCTATGCCTCGGGTCAGATAAAAGCCGACCAGCCCCAGTGCCAAGTTGTGGGAGCAACATTGTTGGTTGCTAGTTCCTGCCTGAACCCTGTCCTGCATCCTGCCTGAGCTCCTGACCCGCCCTGGCTCCCTGCTTGCAAGCCTGTTCCTGACTTCACCCGACTCCCTGCCCTGCACCCAGCTTCAGCTACTATGGACTGCCTCCACGTTGCACCTTTGACCACAGACCGGACTTGGACCTCGCCTCTCGGGTAACCCATGGGACCAGCACACTGGCATTGGGTGGCCATGCCTCCTCACCCTGAGCCAATGAAGGCAAGGGGGCTATGAAACGTCCAAAGGGAGAGCCTCAGTGGAAGGGCCTGGCTCCAAGTCAGAAGCTTGAGCAGGAGAGCTCTGGTGCACACGGCCTCTTCCTCCCACTGTCCTGCTCATCAAAGTCCTCGGGGGAGGCTATGAGATGGCCCCAGAAACTGGCAACTCATTCCTCCCACACCACGAGCAACACAAACCACAATCCCTGATTTGGCTTTATGTCCAAACTGGGGTTCATGATTTGTTACTGCTGACACAGAAGATATTTGGGATGCCAAGAACAAACTTTGGCTTCATGTCACGGTTTGTATGGAGAGAAATAAAGCACAATCCTCAGTTCAGCAGTAACACTAAGCTGGGAATCATGGTTTGTTGCTCCTGCAGGGAGAGGAGTAAATTAGGAGCCCATCTGCACCATTCATTGTAAACATGCTAAGAATCCTTTACAACTAGCGAGGGGGATCAAGGAACAGCAAAGACACGTTTTTACTAATTTGGTAGCAACCTACCAAATTATTATTCTGGAGGCACTCTTTCGAGAACTTCAGCTATGAAAAGCTTAATGTTACCACGAAACTGTAATATTACATTGCCTACACGCAATCCAGAGCACAGACTAAAATGTCAAAAGTAGCAGTAGCCGCAGCAGCAGTAAAGATATATGTCTTACGCAGATACCCGTAGCAAAAGCTCATCTTGCATGCATGTGGCTAAAAGACTTGTTGTTTACACGCTACTTTATTTACTTAAGAACAAGTAGACTGCTTAAATATGTAGCACGAGGTAGATATGTATTCCATAAAAAGGTACTGCCAAAAAGCTTAACTATAATTTAACAGATGTTCTTGGGTACTCTTGTGAAAATAAAAGGCAGCCTTTCAATAACAAAATGCAAAGTAAACCAAACCAGAACGTGAACTCAACTTACTTCAAGTTCTCAGGAAACACGCAGGGAGTTAGACTTCACCATTTACTCACAAACGTGCAAAGAGTCAACCACTAATTTTGACAGTTATTTTAATAAAATAAAATAAAAACCCTTCGAAAACTACCATAGCACATGTTGGCTTGACTCAAATTCAGATCACAAGCTAAGGATTTTGCTTCATGGCCTTGGAAGAGTTACACTGCATCGTCCTTGGCTCTTTATCTGTAAAGCATTGACAGAAATGAATTATTTCACAGGGTCCCTGTGAGGTAGGTAGAATGCCACCCACCTCTACGGATAGGGATTGTGATGATGTGGAAAGGCCCCATGTCATATTGTACAATAAGCCAAAATGAGACAATACAGAGCAATACTTTCAGATGTAATCACTCTGAAATTTCCTTGCACATGGTGATTTTTGGCTGCTATCCACAAACCACTAGAGCCAACAGAATGACTTAGCCCCAGTGAAATGTAGGTAGCTCAAACACAGACATGCAGGATCAAAATGGTTTCTAAGTTGCGCTTTAGTGAGCATCATCATGAACAGTTTACTATCCAGTTTGTCAGCAATGTAAGCCTATTCATAGCTCATCCAAGGGTTTCTTCCACAGCTATAAAAAGTATGGGTGTCATAAGCAATTGTGGAAAGGTGAACAACCAATTTGAAATGCCATAGATAGATGATAGATAGATAGATAGATAGATAGATAGATAGATAGATAGATAGACAGACAGACAGACAGACAGACAGACAGACAGATGAAGGTCTTCTGGCCAAAGCAATGTGGGAGGCAGCAGTTGCAAGTTACCAGTCTCTACAGCCACAGCAGGCGCTGTGATTCTCCAGTGGTCTGACTTCACCCCCGAAGGCACACTCCATTGTCTCTCGAGACAGACGGATGCCAACAATAATAAATAGCACTGTTGTGTACTAGTGTTGAGGCTCTTTGCACTAGCACTTGTGCGTTTTCACAGAAGGGTCTTAAATCTATAGTCCAAATGTAATACTTCCTTCGTTGATTTCTCCCCCACATTAATAACATGAATTCACACATAGTATATAAATAATGTGAGAGAGACTTTTAAATATGTTTTTGTGCAGTTGACTCAGAGCTAATCCCACTGGAGCGATCACTATGATTCAAAGTACCTCTCATGCATTAAAAGCTTTATCTTCGGGAAAAGTGGATCAGGTTACGCAGAGGAGGTTAGTAATAAGATATCTTGCTTGGTCTTTATTTAGGAAAGCAGGTCCTCATCACCTGACCCTTTGCATCAATCTTTAGCACTTGAAAATCTAGTTCATTGTCATTCTGGTCATCCTTTGCAAAACTTGTTACAAAAAAACCTTTCCCGCTTCCCTCGTTAACACAAGCTTTTCCAAATCTAGAGAAAATAAATCAGAATAAGATGTTCATTATTCTGCAAGCAGTTGCTAAAATTTGGCAAGTGCTATATATAATGCAGTACCAATGAAGAAAAGATCTGTCCTTACACTGCTAGGATGCTTCCCAGGAAAACATTGGCTACTTGTACACTAGGGCCCTTAGGACTGTCAAGGCATTGCTTTTCCACAATCAGAAATAAGGGAAATTAAAATGGTGGTTTGACACATAACGCTTGCTATAAGTTCTGTTTCTCCAGGAATGCCCTTCTCTAGGGTCAAGAATCCTTATAAGTCTTATTCAGTAAAGGTCCCCTGCAATGTTGTTTAGTGGTTTCCTCCTTGCAGTTTCTGTCCCTTTTATTACTTTAATCATGAATTGCTCTTTTCTTTACTTCCATGTTTTCTTTCATAGTGAAATGGTGCTGTTTCACTATAACAGAAGGAAAGGGGAAAATAATGACAGGAAAACCATCATTAACGCACACACCCCTGAGGTACTGAAGCCGACTAATTAAATTAAGGAACAACTCATCACTAACCCCACAGCAATAAATAGGAAGCAATAAAAAGGGCATGTGTCAGAAGGACATTTTTTAATCAAAAGCACCATAGCACATAAAAGCCTTAATACTTTGTGCATCACATTGGACGGGAATTGCAACTGAATTTTACAAAAACGGTTGCCACTGACAGTTTGTGATGCACTCCCAGAGCCTAGGAGTGAAGATCTGCTTGCCTTCTGGGCAGAACACAAGAGACACAATTACCCATCCCCGTTAACTCTGTTGTTGTTTTTAAAAACGTTTCTCCAATGCCATTTTCACTGACCTCATTTATCCTGCAACACCCCACAGGGAACAAGAACTATTAGTACTTAGATAAACTTCTGCAAACCACTCTGAGCCTGTTGATGGCATTGACAAAATTTTGCCACTGGGTTTTAATGATTCTGAGTGAGATTTATCATCTGTTTTATTTTGATAGCTGGCTTTTGCTAATTAACCGTGGTGGTGCTTTATGTAAGCCATTTTGAGATAATTTTACTAATAAAGGTCACACAAAAAAGTTAAATAGGGGGCAGCCTGATGAGACAATATGCCCTGAAAACTCTGCATTGGCTGCCAGTGAACTACCAAGCCCAATTAAAGGTGATGGTACTTGCATAAAAAGCTCTATTCACCTTGGGACCCAAGTAACTGGAACAATTCACCCAATATCAATCATTTCAGGCCATATGATCAACAGGATATGCCATGTTGGTGGTGCTACCTGTCACTGCTGCTCAGTTGGCATTGATCCATGACGGGGCCTTCTCTGTGGTGGCTCCATCCCTGGTGTGTCAGCTGTGTCTGTCCCCCTCATTGTTGAGCATAAGGAGCAATTGGGAGGGGGGAAGTTTCCTGCTTACTCAGGTATCTGATGGCTGAAAGACACTGCTGTCTGCAACCTTGAAATTAGGTATGAGGGTATGTGGTTGTCTTTAAAGAGTTTTTACATGTTTGTAGATGTTTTCAAATACGCTTTTATTTTATTTGTAATTGTATTG
Organism: Podarcis filfolensis; assembly: GCF_964270895.1. Lineage (NCBI taxonomy): Eukaryota > Metazoa > Chordata > Lepidosauria > Squamata > Lacertidae > Podarcis > Podarcis filfolensis. The sequence goes on from NC_139613.1 coordinate 15,449,943, forward strand.
TTTTCACATTTTGATGTTTGCTGCTCTGGGCTCCTTTGGGATGAAGGGCAGGGTAGAAATTTAAACAGAAATTTAATTCCACTCTGCATATCATTTTTACATCAGTTTGTGGGTTTTTAAAAAGAAGTCTTTAGTATGCACATTTTTGCAAGGAATATCCCCTAATATATTGCTTTTTAATGTGCATTTCTCCCTAATACATGCATTTATGTAGATACTATCTGGCTGGAGAACTGCAATGCAAAATTCAGAGAGGTGCTTGTTTTGAAAGATAGCTGTGTTTTGGTTCACATATTTTTTCAGCAAGTGCAAATTGGATAGGTTCACATTAAAATATAAACTAAAGCAATTTCCCCCCACATAACTAACCCTACAGCAGAAGAACATATGGAGCTGTAATTTCATTTTGCCACACAGATCCAGCTTTCTCTAAACACTGAACATCAACAGAGGCCAAAGGACTTAGCTTGGGAAAATGACAGACCCTTTCCAATGTTAATCACTGCTGTCTGCCTGGATTTAGTTAACAATTTTTATAAACAGCATGCAACCATTAAACCAGTCATACGTCTTCTCAGATAGCCTGCAGCAAATGTTTACATGTATAATGCAATCAGCTGCTCTTCAGGCACACGCTGCGTCTCAAAGAAACACATTATCCTCGAGCTTTAGCACCAAGAGTACACCACTTTTGACAGCCACATAACATGAGCCACAATCAGGACGTTTCTCATAATCCTTCTAGGGTCATCTCAGCATAAGAGACTCCACCAGACACACATGGCACTGCACTGTTGACAAGGCACCATCACCATCACAGCACAAAAGTGGCAAAAGTTTCACATTCAGCCAGTGCAGCAAACAAGGAATTGCCATTTTTAAAAAAGATGCTACAGGATCATGGTTTCTGTTTATCTCCTGTGTGGAAGTCCTTTAAGCTTCTGACCACATCCCAATCAAATACAGATTCAGATATATATACTTTCTGACAATGATTCAACTGCATAACAAATACATCTAAACTCTCTCAACACTTACTGAACATGTTATTAACTTGTTTTACCTGGTCCCCAAAGCCCACCCATTATATAATAAAGGAGTGATTTTTCTTTTCCATTCTTCTATTAATTAGTGACCCTTCTTGGTTATGCAGAGCTTTTTCTTTTCATGGTTCCCCCCCCCCCCAATTTCATTGCAAAATAAAGTTTCATGTTAAGCAAAATTTGTCATCCTTATTTTACCGTGTATCATTTTGTCAGTGGAAATTTCTTCCAAGTAAACACACATAGGATTGTGCTGCACAGATGCAAATGTACTAAAACACGGAGTGGGCTCCTCACTGTCATAAGGCATGTCATAAAGGCAGAGGTAGCTGACTTGTGGCTCTCCAAATGTTGCTTGTCACAGCGTTGTCAGGCAAGGGATATCCAGAGGGAGGAATTGACTCTTTATTGTCAAAAGTACACTTACACGTTAGGAAAAGGCATGTCCATCAGTTCATCAACTCTCAGATACTCCTAGATGGGCACCTAATGAGGCAGTTGCCACAACAGAAAGGCCCACCCCTGACCTTGGCTTAGGTATCTCCCCCACCTGAGCTGCACATAAGCAGGTGAAAAATTACCCCTGCGTATAGCATTCTGCTCTCCGCTTCAGCCCTCTTTTAGACCAGGGAGACAGCGGAGCAGGAGAGGTGGGGGCAGGAGGAGGAGGTGTGCAAGCCCTTGAGTCTCCACCAACCTGACCTCTCTCTCTCTCCTCCTGCACCTGTTCCTCACCCTCCAATCCTGCAGCTTCTTATGCCTCTGACTCTCGTCTCCTGGCTGTTATAGGTTCCCCCAGTTCACTGACCCCTTCTTCCAAGTGGGTCTCCAACCCACCTTCTCCCAGTGCCCACTCATCAGTATCCAGCCACCACTCCTCAGTGTCCAGCCAGTCCCTGGCCTTGCTGGACTACAACTCCCATCTTCCTCAACCAACAGCGTCAATGATACGCCATTATGGATTTTGTAGTTTAGCAACATCTGGAGGGTCCACAGGCTCCACAACCCTGTAATGATGGGACTTGTGAATAAATCATTAGCCGGCATTGCTATGTGTTTTCACTCCTTAACGCTTTTGCTTTTTATTATTAAAATGTGTTATTAAAATTATTAAAATATATTTAAAATTATTAAAATGTGTCAGTGTTCCAAGGCACTGGAAATCAAACAGCACCACTGCCAAATAAATTGAAGTAGCCTTTCCCACAAGAAAGCAAGACGGCCCAACCAGAGAAGTCGCTTATAAACTATGCATACATTGTCACACAGTTCATTAAATCTTCTTGCATGTTGAACTTCAGAACTGCACAGTTCTCTACAAACCAGTATGGTCATGACGGCTCTAGTTTCTGAGTCAGGGAGGGCCACATGCATCAGCCAAACAAGTGCAGGTGGCAGGTGAGTTACAGAATTTTACATGCATATTCACTAAGCGCCATAAACTACTAAACCATATATGATATATATTTCTCCAATACTAAAAGGCAAGATCGTTTATCTTGCAATTGCTCAGGGCACATTCAGTTTTTCCACACAGTGATTGTAATGAACTCCCAAATTATATTCAGTATTGTAACTGCTTCACTTCTGTTTGCCTAGGCATTGCTGTAGACAGTGTAGAAGGTTTCTCTATGTTTTGCCCCAAAGGCTGAGAAAGAAAGTAATGGTTAGCCCATATCTCCTTGCACCGACTGAGTAGTGACAGACCATTTGAAAAGGCTATTCTGCCAACCCATTTCTGCCCAGGAAGGAAGAAGTAATTCCTTTCTATCCCAGGGGGGGAAACCGTAAACTACTACAGCTGGTTTTTCAGTGTCAAACCACGGCAGGTCATCAGAGCAATAAACCAGCACTAACCTTTAATGATGAACATACTCTAAAACTGTGGTCCTCAGCACATCTACATCTATCTTGCACACTTAGCAGGGTAAACCAAAATTTGCTGAGAGCTGCAGAAAATCTTGATTCCTTAGTTATGCTTATTATACGCATTTGCAAACACATCATTATTGCATTCAGAGTTTACATTTTAGGTGCGCACTAAAAAAAATTAAAATGTGTGAAGAGCTTTCAGAGAAATAAGTTCATGGAAATCAGTGAGACTTGCAGCCAGATCCTAATCATGTCTAGACAGAAATAAATCACAGTGATTTCAATGGGGCTTGCATCCTGGTGAATAATATTAGGAGTGCAGCCTTCCTTCCAAATAAGTTTGTTTAGGTCCGCAGAACAAGCCATCACTATTTCTTAGAGATACCAAAGGGTTCCTGTATCAGCAATGGCACTGGGGTTGTGTAAACACTCAGGGTGAAATCCCAGAGGCATTTTCTGCTGCAAGAACACCATTTCAGTACCAGAGCACAGAAACTTCAACAGGACAGCTAGCAAGATTCAACAAACTCCAAAGACCTAATCTTGCTTATATTTAAGGGTAAAGGGTAAAAAAAAAGAAGTGTGTGTACAGCAACATGCTTTGATTCTTTATATCAGCATTCTCAAAACAGGAGAAACAGCCGCCCTCCTTATTTAATCTTAGAAAGGGGGTGTATACCTTTAGTATGCATGCTTACTTCACAAACCCATTTAATTATTTACTTAATGTGTTACTCTGTAGCACCCGGGATTTTGCTGCTCCTGTCGTAACCAGAAATAATAAACAATGTGGTTTGAAAACCAGGGGAAGAGGAGAGCAGTCTCCCTGCCCATCTTTACAGAAACGTTCCCCCTATGCATGTGAGGGCATTACAAATTGTTGTCTATGGTTGCATGCTCAAATACATGTGGTTAGATGCTCACAGCACACCACTGAAGACCGGCCTTCATGCCTATGCACACAAGCACCATTTAAAGTATTGCAAACAGGCTTGTTAGCATTGTATGCCTGCACTTGCAGAATCAAAAAAGGCACCATTGCAGCATCACAGTAAACGTATGCAGGAATTTAAGCCATAAATAACAACCCCCTTATAGAAAATTGCCTGGTATATTGTTTGTTACTGAGCTTATACTAGGTCCAATTATTAATTTCTAAGCAGAGTAGTTCTGGGATATACTCCAGATTTGAAGCAGTAAACACTGGCTTAAAGTGTGGAAACTTGTGTATGTAAACACGCACCAGACAAATGCCAGGGATCCAGAGGCAATCAAGGTTTCTTCCTTGACACTCAACTCTTCCAAGTGCCCCCCCCCCCAATGCAAAGGCTCCCTTCACATTTTATAATACAGCTGAGCAACTGGAAGTCTCGGGGTGCAAAGAGAGCCCTGCCCTGAGATGCTATCTCACATAGAGAGAGAAAGAGCCACCAACCCACAAGCAAGGGAGATGTACAGAAGCGTCAATGGCTGAGGAAACAGAACTTGCTGGCAGCTCAGGGGTAGGGAACTGGATCCAACTGGCAGGACAGATTCCTAAACATGCCCACATACCCTGTGGCCCCACTTTGACAAGTCAGCAGAACAATGCACCTGTCAACCACATGATGTCCTTATGGTGTCAGGTGATAGACACCTGCCAAACAATGGGAGGGGGGTTCTCAGCCCAAGGTACCAGACCAGCGTTTGGCACCCCAGGCGCCTGCCAAGGCCCACAGCCCAGAAGGGCCCTTTGTCAACCCTTGAGGCCCATCAAGCTCTGCTGCTGCTGCTACTTCTTCTTCCTGTTGCTACCTGTTCACCTGTGTATTCTCCCTCCCCCCCTATCTCTGTGCACCTTTCCCTTTCTCTGGGCAGTGGCGTAGGAAGGAAAATGACACATGCTCAGGGGTGTGCTTTTAAACACCATGGTCTCCCAGGTGCCTCTGTTCACAAGGCATCTTGTGAAGATCTGTCTTTTTGCCCAGGCTTTCCCTAACCCAGAAGATCAAACGCTGCTATTTCTGATCCCCCATTCTTCTCTGCTCTAATATCACTGTTTTATTTATTTTTAGTGTTATCCTTGCATACCGCTTGACACTTCTCTTCTTTTGTTAATACTAAGCGATCATATTAATATATTGATTTCAGCAGGAATATATTAATTTCATGCCCGACCTCAACAGGCATTTTAAATGAATTCTGGTTGTGTAGTTTAACCTTTAACCTCATTGTACTATTGATTTCCTTGCACAACACACACAGAGACGCCTGTGATTAAGTGGTCTACAAATAAAACAGTAAAAATAAATACTTTTTAATGAAGATATAAATAAAACAAGGGATGGTCCCAAGCCTCTGGGGCTCAGACACATGGTGGAAGAAGCAGCATGGTTCCTGTGTGATAGATAGATTAGGGTTGCCATATTTCAAAATGTGAAAACCCAGACACATATGCTGAGCTTTTTCTTTGGCAAAGTTGCTGAGGTTTTCTTTGGGGGGGGGGCAAATTTGAAGTTTCTGAGCTATTTTTAAGGAAATTTGCCCCCCAAAATCAACACTTCCAACATGGGTTGCCATATGCCTGGGTTTCCCAGGACATTTTTACCGATTTGCAGACATGTTTCCCAGTACTTCCAATGGACAAATCCCGGATATGCCCATTATATCTATATTAGGGCTGCCGTACGGCTGGACATTACCAGGATTTCAAAGGCAGAATTGACATGGGAGTGGTGATTTCTGAAAGGTGGCGCTTTGTCCTGGATCTTAGGCAAGTCAATTGAAAAAGTCTTTGGCATTTGACTAAAAAAAACCCACCTCAATAACTTTGGAGCATTTCCTCAAAAAAGCTCAACAATTTCGGTGGTTTCCTTAAAAACCAGCGTTGTCCTGGTTTTTACTTTTTGAAATACGGCAACCCTAATAGATAGATATATTATATAGATAATATTACACACACACACACACACACACACAAATGAGAAGTATGGTGCCTGAAAAATCAGAACTCCTATTAGAATAAACAAGTTCTGTTTTAAATACTGAAATACTAAATAAGATGGATAACAATGTGTAACAGAAAAAGAAGCAGAAAATTGGGTTAAAGGTGTGTGAAAGAAAGTAATAGAAGTGGAAAGAAATTGCAATTGAATAGATTGGAAGTCTAACACAAAGGTGGGGTGAGGGATGGTGATGGGAAAAGGAAGTATCTGTGGGATTGAGTGTGGGTATGTATGAACATTTTAAAGCATTGTATGAAATGTATGTTTGTATGTTTGTAACGTGTATATTAATGCTGAATTATTTTAATAATAAAAACTTAAAAAAAGAGAAGTATGGTGCCTGTGTGAGATATATATGTGTGTGTGTATGAGGATATATTTGGGGGGGGGTCTTCAACTAGCCTCTGCCCTCGAACCCCCCACTCCGTTTTTCTCCTCAGCGCCTCAGGAACCCCCCGCGCAAACGCGCGCGCAGCCCCGCTCGCTCCGCCCTCGCGGCGGCTGAAAGAGGCGCTCGGGCGACCGGCGGCGCGGACTGACCTGAAGCAGGTGGCGAGCTCTCCGCTGGGCTTCAGGCACGGGTACTTGGTGGTGGCCACTTTGCTCTCGGAACAGACCTCCCTGCGAGGAGAGAGAGAGAGAGACCGTGCTTAAACCGTCGCCTGAGAGACGTCCAAAGTCCAATTCCCTTCACGTCTCCTCCGGGGGCAGCTCCGGCCGTCGCGGAGGCGCACGAGCCCCGGACTCGGAGCCGGGGCGCGGGAAAGAAGGCAAGCTGAGGAGACGCGGGGCAGGCCCTTCCCTCACACCCGGCACCGCCGCCCTGGCCCTCCAAGCCGCCGTCCCACCCACCTGTCGCTCTCCTCGGGCTCCTCGCGGTAGGTCCACGCATGCCCGAGCGCCGCCAGCAGCAGCAGCCCCAGCAGCAGCAGCCAGAGGCGCAGCACGCTGGGCGACGTCGGCGGCGGCCACAGCGCCAGCAGCAGAAGGCGCCGGGCACCTCCGCCGCCGCCGCCCCGCAGCACCATCGGGCGGCCTCGCGGCTCCCCTGCGCAGCGCCCGACCTCTCCGGCTGCGTGGCGCGCTCGAGGGCGCGCGGAGAGAGAGAGAGAGAGAAGAGGGAGGGAGGGAGGCGGAGGCGAGCCGTGCCCCCTGCGGCGGGAGCGAGTCACTGGGGCCGGCGGCGTGACCAGCGGGAGGAGGGAAGAGACATGCAATGGACGGCGCTTGGCCAGGCGCGGAGGAGAGGAAAGAGGGATGGGGGGAGAGGGCGACCAGATGCTTCCCAGAGGCGATCTTGGGTTGCTTTGCCCGCCGAGGAAGCGGAGAGGGGGGGAAGCGGGAGAGACGGAGCCAGATGTCGCCGAGGGTGGCGACCCCAGGAAGTGTTGGGGGAGATCGGCTTTCCCCCCGAAGCTCGTGGGGCAGGAGAGAGGAGGGGGGAGAGGACAGAGAAAGGGGTCGCCAGCTGGTGCACGGAGAGGCTGCCTGTCGGACGGGGGCTGGGGTGTTTCCTTCCCAAAGCGACGCGAGAGGGAGGATTCCGGTGTTACGAGGTCCCCCTCCACACACACACACACAGTTCACCAGGAGATAGGAGATAAGAGGGATGGGGATCTGGAGGTGGAGGGGTGGCCCGCTGTTGCGCAGGGATCTGGGGCAGCAGCAAGGGAGAAGTAGCTTCTCTCGCTGGAAGGGGGGCGGAGACAAGGAGCCAGGCTCCTCGAAGATTAAGGATGAAAAGGAAGGATAGAGGTACAGCAGAGGAGCAGGATAGGAAGCGATCTAAAAGTTGTGGGTCAAAACTTGGTTTCTGTCTAGCCAAGAGATTTGGCGGGGGGGGGGAGAGATGTAGGGAGAGCATGTGCGCAAAGGGAGGAGGAGTATCCAGCTATGGCAGGATGTGGGACAGGGTTTTTGTGTGTGTGTTTTTACAGCTAATACCCAACCTGCTGGTCTGACATAACCATCTTTCCAGGAAGGAACGGGAGGGGTTTTCCAAAGAAGGCCAGGCAGGAGGACTCAAAGAACCTGGAGGTGGATAGAAGAGAGAGCCAGCTATAACAGGAGGAGCATGTTCCAAGGCAGCCAGAAGATTAAGCCAAGCATTTTGGAAAGGCGGGTGGGGTTGGGGGACTCAGGCTAGATCAGGAGCTATAGAGTCAGGAATGGCCAGGAGGCTTTGAATGGAGGAAGGGGGGGGAGGGAGCCAGAGGTTGCAGATGGGCAAGTGGAAAGAAGCATCCAGGGGTTAGGAGGATTGGGAGTGGGGGTGAACAGAAGATATAGAAGTTGTGTAGCTAACTTGCGGAGTTAGCAATTGCAAAAGGAAGAGGCTGTGTGAGCAGATGGAGAGGTGCAAGTTGTGCAGTTAAATAATGTTACACCCCACCTCACAGTGTGAGGTTCCAGGTGGGCTTACACAAGGTCCGTGTTTCCTTTTGGAAATGAGGCACAGTGGGGACTGTGGTGTCTTTAGGATATATGGCTTATTTACACATATATTATACAACCTGAGCCTACGATGGAGGCGTTCCCAACATTGCACTCCAAGAGCGTCTTGCTTCTCCCAAAGGTGCAGCCTAGGATCCAAGCAGACATCAACATTGTCCTTGTCTCTCTCTCCAGCCTGCTGCTTTACTTCTACATTACATCACTCCTGCTGCAAACTCTTCTAAATCACATCTCCTCTGACTTTATTTGTGAAGTGAAAGGGGCTCTGCCTGTTTGCCAACTCTCACCGATGAGTTATGGCTCATTACCCCAGGCCATCACCTCATTGGAAGTTAGCCTTTCAACTTGTTGATTCCAGGGGATTAGCATTGTCCAGCACACAGCCTAATACAAAGGGTCTAGCTTAATGCACATAAGCCTGGGACCCAGACCTAGTCTTAATTAAATTCTGACTCCATCTAGACCCAGAAATCTAGGGTGTCTAGCACCCACAAACTTGTAAAAGCAAGTTTAGGCTCTAGACTTAATCGTCTGTACAGGGAACTCCCATCTTAAGAGAGTAGTGTGTTTTATTTCACTTACTTTAAGGATGTTGAGTCAGCTCTGCTCCATTTGGGGGCTGTTTAGTGGGACTCTGGACTTCTGCCCAAAAGCCCTGCTCCGGGGGCACTGCCAGACAAGGATTCAATATCTGTCTGGTTCATGAAATCAAGGAGAAAACAGTTGTCGCATTCGAGTCTCCCAACCTATTTCCCTGCAAGGATCTTAATCCCCATGAAGTTGGGAGCTAGAAATATCTCTTTTTCATGTTATTTTTCATCCTCAAGGATTTCAAATATTTTTTAAAAAAACACCTTTGTCTTAATCTGTTTCTCTGATCACTGACTTTGCAGTCCTGCTTATGCAGGGAAAGATATTTAGCAGAGCCAGCCATTCCAAGAACTAATGCTGGTAGTTTTTATGATGGAGTCCAGAGTCAACCTTTGCTTTACGTTTTCTGCCCAGTACTAGAGAGCATAGATCTCTGCGAACAAATGTAATTGCTTATGTCTGTTTGCACAGAAGAGGCACTGGAGAACCAGAATATCGCAGCAGTTCTCATCAGAACTGAGTTAGACATCGTAACACCTTAGCAGCTACAAAGTATATAGTGAAAAATTGAATGTTTGGAATTCTCATTTGATCATTAAATAAAGACTAGCTCAGAAATAGAGCATGTGCTTTTCATCCAAAAGCTCCCTGTTAACATCCTTGGCATTTCCACTGCAAAAAAAAGATGTCAAACAGTAGGGGCGGATTAGGGAAAAGTTTCTGCCTAAGGATTTGGGCAGCTGCTGCCAGACAGAGTTTGTTGTACTGGGCAAGGTGGATCAATGGTTTTGCCTCAGTATAAAGCAGTTTCAGCCTGTTTGTACCTACTAGGTTTTATTCTTTTTCTCCTCTGCAATGTACAGTGGTACCTCTGGTTAAGAACTTAATTCGTTCTGGAGGTCTGTTCTTAACCTGAAACTGTTCTTAACCTGAGGTACCACTTTAGCTAATGGGGCCTCCCGCTGCCACCGCATGATTTCTGTTCTCATCCTGAAGCAAAGTTCTTAACTATTTCTGGGTACTATTTCTGGGTTAGCGGAGTCTGTAACCTGAAGCGTCTGTAACCCGAGGTACCACTGTATATTAAAAAAAACCTAATGGCAGCAGCTGCATTAGGTGCACTTAGAAACAAGAGTTGGTATGGATTTTCTGCTATGTTCCACCTTCATTCCTTACTTTATGCATATGTACAACCTCTGTGTTGAACACTGGCCTCTTTACCTTTCCCATCATGCTTCAAGTGGACTGCCTGAGATGGGCATCACTAGGATATTTCTTAGGGTGGGGGGCAGAGCTTTTGTTCAGTGGGGAAGAACTGACGTGATTGGTCAGTTAGTTAAGTCTTTCTATTGTTTCACTTCATCTGGGGGAGGGCAGCTCCCCCCCACCCCTCCTTGGCTACGCCCATGCTGCCTGATTTATTTTTTTTACACTAAGAAGCTCCTAAAGGAGGTAGAGAGTCTTTTCCGTAGCAGAACTGAGCTCACCGTCTTTTCACACAAAAATCCACTCCTGGTTTCCCCCCTGTGCTTTCTTAAACTCAGCAGCCTGAATTATAAGGGGTATTACTAAACAATTGGGAGACAAAATCCTTGTTGATCTACTGCAAATCAGTCAGAGAGCTGCTTTCTACCCACCACTGGACTATGTATGGCACAAGCTTGCCTGAACATCTAACCAGTTGGTCCTCGAGGACAAGGATGGGAGACCTGTGGTTTTCCAGATGTTGTCAGTCTGTAACTCCCATCATCCTTGACCACTGATGGGAGGGGGTCCAACAACATCTGGAGGACCACAGTTTCTCCATCCCTGCCCTGTAGAAACCCTGTCCTTAAGTGTCTGTGGTCTTCAGCCTGAGCAGTGTGTTTCTGGTGTGGCGATTCTGCTAGTACTATTGCTGCCCTTTTCGAAGAGTCTGCCATTGTGTGGGAGGGGGAGTTTGCACAATGTTCCCTCCTGACTGGATGACCACAGGCAACCCTGCTGCATTTGGGGTTAAGGGGCAGAGCTTCTAGGTCAGAAGATGTTGCTCCCAGGCAGGCTTTTATCTCCAGACACCTTTTAACAAAGGGAATTAAAGCAGGATGTTGAACCTAGAAGTCTCTTGCTTCTCTGCCGTATACCCCCAGCACAATTTCTCAGGAAGGGCGTCTCAAGCCAGGAGTGATATTTCGGAGTGTATAAACATCCTATATTTAAAACATGTTCTATTTATCTATCTGTTAACAGCATTTATATACCACCTTTCTGCCAGGACATTCAAGGCAAAGCTTAAAGAAATTAAAAACAGCAGTGCTGCCTGGCAACCTCTTCGACCGAGTTTGGTGGATATGATCATGCCTACTATCCATACCCTGGGACGCGGGTGGTGCTGTGGTCTAAACCACTGAGCCTAGGGCTTGCCGATCAGAAGGTTGACGGTTCGAATCCCTGCGACAGGGTGAGCTCCCATTGCTTGGTCCCTGCTCCTGCCAACCTAGCAGTTCGAAAGCACGTCAAAGTGCAAGTAGATAAATAGGTACCGCTCCGGCGGGAAGGTAAATGGTGTTTCCATGTGCTGCTCTGGTTCGCCAGAAGTGGCTTAGTCATGCTGGCCACATGACCCAGAAGCTGTCTGCGGACAAACGCCGGCTCCCTCGGCCAGTAAAGCGAGATGAACGCCACAACCCAGAGTCGTCCACGACTGGACTTAACAGTCTGGGGTCCCTTTATCTTTACCATCCATGCCCTACAATGCAAACACACTGATTGGACACACGTTTGTGTTTGTATAAGGGGGGGGGTCCTATACAGTTGTAAGTGCACAGGACTCTTCCACGCAAACAGGAACCCTGATTGGTCAAGGTTTCCACCCAAATGTAGAAGCCCAGTATTGTCATAGTGCTGTCAGGCAAGGAATATCCAGAGTGAAGAATAAACTCTTTTATTGTCAGAGGTACATTTACAAGTTAGGAAAATGCATGCCCATGAGTCCTACATCTCTCAGGTACTCCTAGGTGTGCACCCAATGAGGAAGTGGCAGAAACAGAGAGACACAAACCCCTCCACCTCTGCTTATGTATCTCCCCCACTTGAACTGCATGCAAGCAAGCGAAGACTATGCCTGCATGTAACCACCTGCTCCTCTCTCTTCAGTCCTAGCCTGGTCCTGGGAGTCCATAGAGCAGGGAAGGTGGGGGCAGGAGGACGAGGTGTAGAAGCCCTGGACTCTACACCAGCCTGACCTATCTCTGTCTCCTCCTGCACCTGTTCTGCTGCACTCTCCAATCCTGCAGCTTCTGCCTCTGATTCTTGTCTACCAGCTGTTACAGGTTCTTCCAGTTCACTGATCCTTTTTTTCCAAGACAGTCTCCAACCGCGCTTCTCCCGGTGCCCATTCATCGGTATCCAGCCACCGCTCAGCCAGGCCCCGACATATATATATGTACATCCGTGTACATATATAGGCCCTCTTTCACACAAACACTGCATGTCTAGGGTGTGGGGCCAGTAGGCCCGTTGGTGTTGTGTTTGGATGAAAAACTTGCCTGTGAAAGGGTTTGCATGGGGAGAGAGACGAACTTCCAAACTTCCTAGGCTGTTTGACCTAACCTGTACTAACATCTCCTACAGTGCTAGACCTCGCAGGATTGTTGTGAGCATAGATTGAGGAGGCATGACACATTGCCTTGAGCTACTCAAAGGAAAACTGGGGTTTAAATGCATAAATGAATAAAACAGCCCTGGTAAGCAGGATTGGAAGGACTTGTCAATTTTGGTTGCTTTTCATTTATAAAATCTTGTGTTAATTTCTGCAGCCGATAAGGGTGATATCTTTTATGACTTGAATATTTGCTGATTAGAGAAAAAGTGTGCAGGTTTCTTAACTACATGGAACTCTTTCTGACAGAAGAATAATTCAGTGCTAACCTGAAAGCAACAATAATATCAATAATCATTATCATAATAATACAGTGTGATTTCTCAGCCAGCCATTCTGTTTGCTTTTGTTTAATTAACAAAGGTCCTAATGTCTGCAAATGCTCTGTTTAATTAAACACTCAAGGAGTCGCCTTGGCTCCAGATGGATTATTAGAAGTAATCCTCAGAGTTGCAATATTTTTGCCTTAATCATAATCCTTTCTTCAGCAACAACCCCAACCAAGTTTCATGATTTGATACTATGCAGTGGATTCCCCCCCTTTTTTTTGCCATTGGTAATCATATTACTAGCTAACACAGAAAAGATGTGGCTCTGATCTTGTTTTATCTCCTTTGTAATGAACGAACAGCCAAATCCATTAAGAGAACAGGGGCTACATCCTAAAAAGAACCACGATGCAGTCAAGGAAATATTAGAAGTTATGTTGCCCCAGGCAGAAATAATCTGGCACAAGTTTTCCTTAAGTAAATTCAGAGTGTTTTCTGCTGTGAGGATGCTCTCCATTGAACTAAGGCAGCCTTAACTTTGACTTGAACAACCAAGCAGAAATAGAATGGGGGAAAGCTGAAAAAGAAATCTGGGAGCATTTTTAGATACGAGCCAAAGAATTTAGCAGGGCATGTCAGCAATTCTCCCCGGAATTGTTTAAACAGAAATTGAACACACTTCGGCTGGCTTGTGTGTTTTCCTTCGTAATGGGTGTGTTTGTTGTGCCGCATGCCACAATTGTAAACTATTCTGTATGCAGAAACATTTATTTATTTTAACTTGGCAGTGCAGGCTGTTCTTTGTGTTAATTTTAATACGCCAAATGGCTTTCGCAATCATCTTTGCTTACGTGCGCAAATGAATCGTCCACGTTACTAAGACGTATGGCTGGCCCGAAACTCATCCTGTATGATAAGCGTGGCAAACGTTCATTCTCTGAGTGTGGATCGTTACACTGCCAAAACAGCATCAGTCATTCACAAAAGGGAGGTAGCAGCAGATTCAGGGAAACTCCACAATTTACAGAAGTACTAAAAATGTATATGTTTGGGGAGTGGAGAAGGGGTATTTCCCAAACAGCGTAATGAGATACTCAATGGGTATGGAATGCTAACTGTTAAGAGGGAGGGAGGGAGAGGAAATGGAAAACCAGAGGTGGTGGATAGGATAATGGGATTCAGCATTTCACACTGCAACCTTTTGTTGCAAGTCCCACTTGTCTGTGACTTCTAGCCGCAGTCACTGAACAGAATATCTATCTATCTATACTTTTAAGTGCCAGAACAAATAGCCAGGGATGACCATCCTTGCTTCTGAGGAAGCTGCTGGGCTGCTGCTGGGAACAGAATGCTGAACTAGATGCATCAAGGGAACTCGTTTTTTCTTGTGACATATATGAAGCAAAATGCAGGATGTGTCCTAGTGGCTGGAATTCTGCATTGCACTATGACAAATGTTCTATTTGCACACACGTTTCAGCTTGCCAGACATAATCATAGACCCATAGAATTATAGAGTTGGAAGGTACCCTGAGGATCATCTAGTCCAACCCCCTGCAATGCGGGAATATGCAGCTGCCCCATATGGGGATCGAACCTGCAATCTTGGCACAGTGGTACCTTGGTTCTCAAACTTAATCCGTTCCGGAAGCCCGTTCCGAAACCAAAGTGTTCCGAAACCAAGGCGCTCTTTCCCATAGAAAGCCATGCAAAATGGATTAATCTGTTCCAGACTTTTAAAAACAGCCCCTAAAACAGCAGTTGAACATGAATTTTACTATCTAGCAAGACCATTGATCCATAAAATGAAAGCAATAATCAATGTACTGTACTATAAAATAAATAAAATAGTATTGTAGATCAGGCATGTCCAACTTCAAGTAGGCTGCTTTCCTGGAGGGGGCAGGGGTGAATGTTTGTTTGCTCAGTCTGCTGTCAAGGTGCTAAATGTTGCTGGGTAGCATTAGAACTCTGCTCATTTTTTTAATATACTTTTTTAAAGATCAGGCAGCTTTCAGGCCAAAAAATGACACACACACCCTCCATTTTTGGTGTTTTCTCCTCAATGAGAAAGGACAGACTTAGAAAGTCTTCCTATATACATAAAGTTGCAAGGCTGCTGTTGCAAAAAAACAAACAAACCACAAAACAAAGCACTGCTTTCTGGGCTAGGTGGTAAAAGTATTAACACTGGCTTTGTTGCTTGATATTTATATATCGCTTTTCAGCGCTATCTGTTCCTAAAGAGGTTCAGATTAAATACGTTCTGCCCTTAAACAGTGCCCAAATTACCTGTGTCTGAGTCAGCTACCACTCTCTGCCTCATGTTACGACTGCCCTTGAATGGGGAGTACCTGGTGTGTCCTTCCATTCCCCCTTTTTTAATTCGGAAGCACAGATACTCTCCTGAAAGGGCTTTAATTCTGAACTGCCTTTGTATAGTAAAGAACAGCATTCTTAATACCACCCTGCCTCTAAGGAGAGTCTCAGCTACTGAAAGGAAAGGCATGAGAGACAACTCTCCCCATTTCACACATAATTACAGCTCGCATCTTGGATTACCACCAAAAACGAAGATCGGTTGATTAAAAATGCCCCTTTGAAAAAAGGGGGAAGCTGCTGACTAAGGAGAAAATATCAAGGAGGATTTCTGTACAAAAGCAATCTAGAAGACAAAGCATTTTTTCCCCATGAGTATCTATGGTGGTTTGGAAGACCCAGTTCTTACTCAGTGCAAAACAACTGCAGATAGAGTGAACTGTATGGCACTAGATAAGACTGTTTTATTTACATAGGAATCCTGTTTCGTTACAAGAAGTTCTGAGCTGAAGAACGTGAGAGCCTTCAAAACGTCCTGCTGCCTATCAGTCACCCTGAAAGGATCAGAGCTGTTCGTGCTTCATCACTCTTGACCTCTTTGATGAGGCTCAGGTCATCCTTCTAAGCGTGGGAGAAGGAAGATAAACAGTCCCTGGGGCTGTATAAACTTCTTATTCCTCCGTGCACACTTTCCAAGCGCAACCCAGAAACGAATACCTGGGCTTTCCCCCTCCCTCCACCAACTGCACCTACAGTGCTTAGACCATGGTTGGCAAACTAAGGCCCAGGGGCCGGATCCGGCTCAATCACCTTCTAAATCTGGCCCGTGGACGGTCCGGGAATCAGCATGTTTTTATATGAGTAGAATGTGCCCTTTTATTTAAAATGCATCTCTGGGTTATTTGTGGGGCCTGCCTGGTGTTTTTACATGAGTAGAACGTGTGCTTTTATTTAAAATGCATCTCTGGGTTATTTGTGGGGCATAGGAGTTCGTTCATTCCCCCCCCCAAAAAATACTGTATAGTCCAGCCTCCCACAAGGTCTGAGGGACAGTGGACCAGCCCCCTGCTGAAAAAGTTTGCTGACCCCTGGCTTAGACCCTAACCTAAAACATCAAATATCCCACATAATCCACCCCTTGCCAGACCTTCCTTCCCCTCTGTGCAACATCGTCTTTGTGATCAACCCATAAGGAATGTGGTCATTTAGGGTGTTTCCCTCCTGCTCTCCTGAGAGTCGTTGTTCATTGAAAAAGCGGAGGGCCAGTACAGTCGTAGAGAGAAACACAAATGAATACAGGCAGCTCTGCGTTAACGCGGGGGTTACGTTCTGAGGCATCGCGAGTTTAAGTGAAACCGCATATATTGGCAACACCATTGAAAAGGGTGGTAGACAGCACAATTGCTCCCTCCAAACTTCCTTGCTCAAACTCTAGCTCTCCAAAGGTGCAGGGGCTCCTGGGATTGCATTTGCAAAGGCCCGGGGGATTGCTAGGAGCTGTTTTCATGCCATTTTTGCACTTTTTAAGGGTCGTTTTTGCCCCTTTGTGTGCCACATGCGGGTTTGGGGTGATGCTTGTGTGTGTGCATGCTTTGAACATGTGTACATAGGGAGTTGCCTGTATACAATTGAGGAAAAGTTGCTTCTGCAAATTGATCTGACAAAGCAATTGAACACTATAGCCCTGAAAGGAATAAACTCATCTCTTTAAAAAAGAAAAGATAACAGTCAAAAAATCAGAAAAAGATGGAGGGCAGCAGCTACCTCTGGCATCAGATTCTGCCCGCCTTTAAGTGTGGCAGAGTGGAAGGAGGACAATCTACTCCATGGAGCAGAATCCACTGGGATGTTCTCCCGCTTCATTATGATTAATTTTAATTGCAAAAGACTCAGTAATGTTTTTTTTTTTTTCACCTTTCCTCCCTTCCAACAAGGCTTTGTGCAGGAGAACCCCCGGGTGGATTTATTCAGCTCTGTGTTAGCTGGTGTGGAAAGACTGTCATTCTGATTTTTTGACCAAGGGACCAAAATATATTGAGCTAGTGCTGTTCTGATGTTGGTCTTTTTATCTGCAGCCCTGCTCACTGTGAGCTTAATCCTTCTGCAGCAAAGCGCAGCCTTAATGGTGTGCCTGTAGGACTGCAGTCCGTCAAAACAAACAGGAGCAAACCATTCTCTTCTTTTTCATACTTTGACTTGGTTACTGGCCTGGGTTCTCTGCAGTGAATTACTGAGGTTAAGAACACTTAAGAATAGTGGTTTGGATGATGATTGGGGGGCTTGGAAACTGAGTGAGACCAACTTTATTATTATTGGTTTTTTTAAAAAGGATTAAACATGTTCTGTTCCAAGAAGCACTGAAGACTTCAGAGTTTATTGAACTTAAGTCAGGAAACATTCAGATATGGGAGAGATGATTTTCTAGATTAGACAATGAATCACATCTTTGAAAATCCATTTTTACCCCCTCTATCTTTCTTTCTTTCTTTCTTATTTATTTTAAAATGTATTATCTGCTCTTTTGTAAAATACTATATAGCAGGGTGGCTTGCAACACATAAAATACAATAAAACCAGTCTATAAATATCTATAAAGCACAATTTAAAATGCCAGTAAAACATCAGTACATATTGGTTGGTTTAAAGGGGGGGGGGACATATTGTGAAGGCTGGTCCAAATAGTGCGATTTCCGAAAGACAACAAAAGAGGGCCGGGATGGTTGGGTTACTGCCACATCTCTACTGGCAGGGAGTTCCACATGTCAGGAGCTGCCACACTCAAGAATTAGCCCCTAGCAAAGGCCAACTGAACCTCCAGGGAAGTGGGTTGCCACCAGAAGTGCCCCATCAAAGGTTCTCAGGGAACAAGGTAGAACACAAGGGACTGAGAGGTCCTTATTTTACTTTGGCCCAGGTTCTTTATGAATTAGGACAAAAACTTTGATCCTGACTCAATAGCAAATCGGAAAGCAGAACAGCTCTCCCAGCAGCAGAGTAGCATGTTGCTAGTAATGCACTCCTGCGAGCAGTCTGGCCACAGCAGTAATTGCAGCAGCTTCTGGACCAGATGCGAGGGAAGCCCACATAAAGTGTGTTCCAGCAATCAGGTCTTGGGGTTGCCAATGCATGGATCACTGTCATTAGGCTCTCCCAGTCCAGGAATGGTCATACCAGCCAGAGCTGGTTGAAAGCACTCCTGGCCACAGAGATCCCTTGAGGCTCAACCTCTGGCTAGTTCACCAGCCCCTTCTGGAGAGAAATGACTCTGCCCCTGGAATCCCTTGCTCTGCTAACCGAACCAACCTTCCCTGGCTTGATTTTACCAACCATGCAATGTGAATAAAGAACAGTTTTGTCCAAAAGCCTGTACATCATTAAAGCTTCAAACCCTCTTCAAACCTGCATTGAAAGCACACCAGACTTGCGATACTCTTTTCAGTATCCCCAGAACTTTGGCAGAAACAGAAGGCAGATTGGTGGCTGCTGAGCAAGTACGATTCTCTTTATCTCAATTCAAGGTCTTTCTCTCTTTTTTTTGCTCAGGGTCACCAGCCAAGCTTAGCCCAGGGCACTGCCCTGTTGTTGTTGTTTAGTTGTTTAGTCGTGTCTGACTCTTCGTGACCCCATGGACCAGAACACACCAGGCACTCCTGTCTTCCACTGCCTCCCGCAGTTTGGTCAAACTCATGCTGGTAGCTTCGAGAACACTGTCCAACCATCTCATCCTCTGTCGTCCCCTTCTCCTTGTGCCCTCCATCTTTCCCAACATCAGGGTCTTTTCCAGGGAGTCTTCTCTTCTCATGAGGTGGCCAAAGTATTGGAGCCTCAGCTTCAGGGTCTGTCCTTCCAGGGAGCACTCAGGGCTGATTTCCTTAAGAATGGATAGGTTTGATCTTCTTGCAGTCCATGGGACTCTCAAGAGTCTCCTCCAGCACCAGAATGTATCAAATTGTATAGTAATCACGAGACTAAATGCCCGACCTACTGAAAGCGCTTGTTCCATGCATAGCTAATCCTGCAGGATGGGAAAAGAGAACTGAACCCAGTTTCATTTGGCAGCAGTGTAGAGAGGCAATGGGTGTGAAAGCTGCTTTGGAATTTGTGCTGCCTGCCCACGTGCTTGCCCCTTTTGCCCTTGCACTGCCTTCTTAACCCGGACATTTGTAATTAAACAGATCTTTTCAAAAGCACCAAGATGCTCTCTCTTCCAAAGGAAAAGGATAGTGGAGCGGTGTGGAGGTCACCTTGACCTCCCTGTTCCTTGGGGGAAGGAGAGCACGCAACACAACACAAGCACAATCTATCCAGAGTTAAATTCTTTAAAGGGGCTTTTCTTATTTAAATCAATGGGGCATAAAAGTCCTTAATTTTGTCTGGCTCGTGCCCTGCATTCATGGTGCAAAAACCATTTGCGAAAACAGTCTCAGTGGAGTAGGGTAGGATAGCTGCCGAACATACACAGAGTGCCAATTATTCAGCAATAAATAAGCACAACCGGCTCTCACGTAACTAACTTCATGGACACAAACAACTAGAGATTCGATCCTGTGCACACTTGGAAATTAACCACCCCAAACAAAATTGGATTTCTGTGTCAACTTGCACGATGGTGTGCTCCACCTCAGTGAATATAGCTGCTATAGATTATCCTTATATAATATATCTCTTTGTACAATATACCACTTTGATGCCCTGGGCTCCTGCAGGAGGAAGGTTGGGATATAAATTGAATAAATAGCTTTATTGCACTCTCCTATTTTCTCTCTTTCTCTTTTACCCTATTATACACATTTGAATAATGTGTTCCATATGCTTCCAATCTGGTTTTCTTAATGCTGGCCGTTACCTGCAATGATTTGATTTGAATAAATAATAATAATAATTTCAACACGCTCATTTGCCCATTATACATGCATACCGAAGTGCTACTCTTCTAAAAGCTTCTTAAAAACAAAACAAAAAACTGGGAAAAAATCCCTCCCTTTTACCGATTCAGTAATGCCTGTGACTGTCCTACATCAGCGCTGCCTTGTGATTTTACAGGAAACCACTTCATCTTTCCTCCCCCGCGTCCCTGGCCCCACTTGTGAATGCATTACACAGCTTAAGTAAGCTACAAAGCCAATAAATACTTTTGTGACACCCCGAGGACTAACAAGTTTATTACGGTGTAGGCTGTCGTGGACTGAGGTCCACAAAAGCTTGGGCCTCAATCAATTTGTTAGTCTTTTTAAGTTGCTGCAAGACTCATGTTTTTTTGCTGGCTCTCTGGGTGCTGCTACAAGACCAAGCAGCAAGTCAACGCTCCTCAGTCCCTTTGGGTTGCCTGTCACTCTGGCAGGGCATCTTTGTCAGGTGTACAAGAGGCATTCAGCAGGTGCCACCATCCCTGGCAGGGAAGTACTGTACAGTACAGCTAAGCTTCAGCTGTTGCATTTCTGCCAGCAGAATCTACAGGATCACCGCCAAGACAAACTAAGCAGAACAAGCTGGCAATGCAGTTTGTCCCTTTTACCAGTCCTCTCTCCTCTTTGCATCTTAAATGGCAATGACCACAAAAGCCTGGGGGGCATTCTAATACCAAACATGACCTTTCCCTCCCTCTTTTCCCAGGCTCACACAACTTGGACTTGAGCGTTCACGCATTTCTGGGAAGAGTGCATCTGAGGCTGTTGGATACCTATTGAATAGCTATTTTGTACTATTAAGAAATCTGGCAAGTATTAACCACCAGCCTCGTTGTGGTTGCCAAACACTGTTCCTTCCGCAGTGGTGCCACGCAAAAGCTTGAGCTGTCCTCCCCACCCCCCAAAAAATTATGCTTGTAAACCAAAAGAAGCATAAATCACTTAATTCAAGTCAGTGAATGAAGATCTAAGAACAAAGGGAAATCCTCAAATCATTGGGCTTGGTGCAGTCATTGATTCTCCCTAGCATTTCACAGCTTAGAACAGAATCATAGAGTTGTAGAGCTAGAAGGGACCCCCTAGGGCCACCTATTTCAACCTCCTGCCCACAGCATGCAGGTGGGCTTGAACCACCAACCTTCTGGTTTAGAGCCAGATGCACTGACCCATGGCACCAACAGGGACACTTCTTCGTGTTTAGCGCTACTGTAATCTCATGAGCAAGACATAAAGGCGTTGGTCATCCCTCTCTTATTTCTTCTTGGTATTTGTTACTCAGAACAAGTAGGATTTATTTCACCATTTGCCCTGATAGACATGTCCTTTCTTTACAATGTTCTTGAAATGTCACTATCACCACCACTGTCTAGAACTTCATTCCATACTTCCCATTTATCAGTCATCCAGTAACAAAAGGTTTCTGGGCGACGTGCAAAACAAAACAATATCAGAGTCCCAAGAAAACAAGAATCAGTGTAACAGCAAATGAAACAACCGCAAAAGCAAAGCAACGGTTCCAAGGGAGAAAACTGGAAAGGAAAGTATCACAGAAACAATCAACAAATATGGAAAGCCAATGGAATCGATTCCAGAGAGCGAAAGCAACCCTGTTTAAGCCACAGCATAATGAAACAATAAAATAAAAATTGATTAAGCCTGTGGAATTATTTATTGGGTTGGTTGGGTTTGTTTCTGTACATTTTTTAAATTTGACATTTAAATAGATTTTGTCTCAAAGTCACTTTAAGATATTGTATCAAGCGATGAAAAAATGTGCTGAATAATAATATATATATATTTTTAAAATTACATTTATGTCCCATCTTTAATCCAAGGAGCTGAAACTGGCATACACACTTCTCCCTCTCTCTGCTTAATCTTAACAACAATACTGTGAGCTAAGTTAAACTGAGAAGATGCCGAGTGGTCCAAGGTCAATCCGTAGGTCAATCCTTCATGACTGAAGGAGGATTTGAAGCCTGGTCTCCCAGGTCCTAGTCCAACACTCTAACCACCACACCACACTGTGGCATGTAGTAAAGCAAACTGGGAGCATAGCAGAAGCAGACCTCATGCCCACCCTACGCAGACCCGTTTGTTTATTTATTTATTATTAAATTTAGCTCCTTCCCTTCCTCTCAAAGGAGCCCACAGCAGCAAGTTCACCAGACTTCCTACATGCACACACGCTGCATACACCTCTGATTTTCATGTGCAATTAGAAACCCTGCAGAAGTTACTATTGGGCTTCATTTTTACCAAACAACAGAGGAAACCCTCAAATAAAACCTAATGGTGCATGTCTTGGCACAACTGTGCAGTTGGCCTCAACTGCCTTGACTTGCTCACTCCCATTTCAAAGCAACGTTTCCAAGTGTTTTCCTGGAAAACATTCATTGTCAGGGCAGAAGCTATTTATAATCTGACAAACCATGTTTCTGGACGAATGACATCAAAAGTGGCCGATTGCCATGGGAGCAAACAGGTTTCTGAACACACACCGCAAAGACCATACAAAGGGAACGTTGTGCTTGACAAATCGTCCATTTCCATAAGGAAAGGCCCAAGTAAACCCACACAATGGCTTGCAGACAGGCTGATGGGAGGCACAAGAAACAGCTGCAGAGGTATTTGCACGTAGACCCTCTGTGGGGGCCCTATGTTCTCGTCTACCTCAGTGGCCTCAGAGGTCTGGCACTCATCATCATCCCCAAGGTACTCAGCTCCTGTTTACCTGTTGCGTGACTCATCACACCAACTCATTGAACCAGCGTGGTATAATGATTTGTTGGCATCCATCTGTCTCGAGAGACAATGGAGTGCACCTCAAGGAGCAAAGTCAAACCTCTGGAGAATCACAGCACCTGCTGTGGCTGCAGAGACCGGTAATTCATAACTTCTACTTCCTGTATTGTTTCTGCTGCGTTAGTGGCACCAAAGTGACCTCACTGGGGTGCAAGCTTGGGCTGTGTGTATGTAGGTGTTGGGCTTCCAGAACACGCAGAGAAATGAAGAGGGTGTAGCAGGAGAGTGAGATTTCCTGGTTTCTTCAGCAGCCTGCCTCCATTCTGCCTCTTTACCCTCTTCTGCTTCTGCCTTTGATTCTGGACTGCTCTCTGCCACATACTCTTCCTGCTCACAAAACCCTGCTATCTCTTCAGCTTCCAACACCTCCTCCTGCCACTCATTGTCATCCTCCACCAATCCCCTGGCTCTGAGCCTTCTTCTTCTGGGGGTTCCTTTGTAGGTTCTCCAGCTGGTGCCTCCCACTCCTCCTGTGCATCCAGCCAGTCCATGATATTAGGAGTAAATTGGCTTTCTGAAATTAATGTGTAATCATTACATTCCATTTGTCTGTTAATGGGGTGTGCATGTCAATGCAATGAGGTAGGTCAGACTGCGATGACAGTGAGTTGCACAAAGCCACCCATGGAGCTTTGTGGCTGAGCCACTGAGTGACTGAATCTTGGGATAGACTCCAGGATCAGAGATCTAAAATATTTGTCTGATAAATATATGATGGAGGGGGTTCTCCTCCAAGAACCAATTGTACATAACTTTTTTATTTCCTCTACTTCTGAGTTCACTCAGTGATGGATATTTCTATAGTAACAAACAGCTGTTGTCTTCTAAATAAAAAAGGGAAACCAATTAAGCTGATTTGCAGCTCCTGGCTTCAGTTCCCTTCTTACTACAGAGGCACAGTTGACTTTTGTGGCACGCCTAAACAATGAAGGACAGAGGAAGGAAGCAGGTGACGCTGTGGTCTAAACCACCGAGCCTCTTGGGCTTGCTGATCAGAAGGTCAGCGGTTCAAATCCCCGTGATGGAGTGAATTCCCGTTGCTCTGTCCCAGCTCCTGCCAACCTAGCAGTTCAAAAGCACGCCAGTGCAAGTAGATAAATAGGTACTGCTGTGGCAGAAAGGTAAACGGCATTGCCGTGCACTCTGGCTTTGTCACGGTGTCCCGTTGCACCAGAAGCGGTTTAGTCATGCTGGCCACATGACCCGGAAAGCTGTCTGTGGACAAACTCTGGCTCCCTCGGCCTGAAAGCGAGATGAGCGCTGCAACCCCATAGTCGCATTTGACTTAACCATCCAGGGGTCCTTTACCTTTTTACATTTAAGAATCCTCTGTTAGGTGACATATGAAAGAAAGCCAAGCCACACATTCCTTTTTAAAATTTTGCTTTCCAACTCTTAATTGGTGTGAATGAATAAATGGATCTTTATTTGCGTCAGCCATCGGCCATAGCAATGAAACAACAATACAATACACAAAGTGGGACGCGGGTGGCACTGTGGGTTAAACCACAGAGCCTAGGACTTGCCGATCAGAAGGTTGGTGGTTCAAATCCCCGCAACGGGGTGAGCTCCCGTTGCTCGGTCCCTGCTCCTGCCAACCTAGCAGTTCGAAAGCACATCAAAGTGCAAGAAGATAAATAGGTACCACTCCGGCAGGAAAGTAAACGGCGTTTCCGTGCGCTGCTCTGGTTTGCCAGAAGCGGCTTAGTCATGCTGGCCACATGCCCCGGAAGCTGTACTCTGGCTCTCTCGGCCAATAAAGCGAGATGAGCGCCGCAACCCCAGAGTTGGCCACGACTGGACCTAATGGTCAGGGGTCCCTTTATCTTTACAATATACAAAGAATGTATATGAATGGGTAGCTTCACAATTACCCATACTAGTCCTAAATGTCCCCCTCAAAATGTTTCTTCATCTCCCTACACATCCGTTGTGGTTTCTTTGCTGAGCAACAACATGCAGAAGTCCGTGGAGTGGGGGGCCTGCCAACCAGAAGAGTCTCTGAGGTGTACATCCAAAGCCAGCTCCAGTCCTAGACTCAGGCAAACAGCAATCCATGTGGTCAGATGCTCCAGGAGTCAGATAATCCAAAGAGCATGGGATCGGGGGGGGGGAGGGGGGTCAAGATGAGCAGAAAGCAGCAACGCAAGGCCAAGAACTACAAGTGTTAGAAGCTGCGCTCAGGCAGGCTGAAGCCAGCTGCATCTCATCAGTGCCGTCTCCTCTGCGTCCTTCAAGGCTGTTCAGCAGGCGAAGCTGACACCTGGCCCCAGACAGTAATGAATGGGTAGCTTCACAATGATCCATACTAGTGCTGAATGCCCCCCACCACCAAGTTTATTCATCTTGCTACACATCATGCATTCTCCCCGGTATATCATGCAGTTTTCATCAATTATTGTTGACTATTGATTGTGACAAAGATATTTCCACCTTAATCAATGGAATTACAGTGGTACCTTGGTTCTCAAATGCCTTGGTACTCAAACGCCTTGGTTCCTAAACACTGAAAACCCAGAAGTAAGTGTTCCAGTTTTCGAACATTTTTCGGAAGCTGAACGTCCAATGCGGCTGTCGGCTATTGTTTCCGGGACGCCTGCACCAATCAAAAGCTGCACCTTGGTTTTCAAACATTTCAGAATGGATTGAGAACCAAGTATTTGGAACTTTTGTTTTTGCTATTTATTTTGCGTTTTTGTTTTTGAGGCTTTTTCGGTTAATTTGTTTTTGTGACTACAAATACTGTCTTATTTATTTTATAGTACAGTACATTGATTACTGCTTTCATTTTATGGATCAATGGTCTCGTTAAATAGGAAAATTCATGTTAAATTGCTGTTTTAGGAGTTGTTTTTAAAAGTCTGGAACGGATCAATCCGTTTTGCATTACTTTCTATGGGAAAGCGCGTCTTGGTTTTGGAACGCTTTGGTTTTGGAACAGATTAAGTTTGAGAACCAAGGTGCCACTGTATGCCATATTGGCAAAACAGCCAGGTCTGCTGCTCCTGTGGATCCTGCCACCTGAAGCAGTCATGTCACCTTGCTTCATGAGTGGGCTGGCCCTGCTTAGATGAGCACTGAATTATATGACACCCACACTCCTAGCAACACACATTCCCTGAAGGCTGTGCCTTACCTGAACAGCTCTAAGATGGATGGATTTGGGGGGACTTTTTTTTTCTAAAATATGTTTTGCTTCTTCTTGAGGCAAATTGTTGTTCTTGGTGCTGGCGTTTTACTTTTAACCTACTTTTAACATTGCATTTTATAGATTGTTTAATGGATATTTTATTGTTGGTTTATGGAAGTTTTAAAGTGAGCATAACCTGCTTTGTTTCCCAGTAGGAAGTGAGAGCTGTATGGAAGTGAGAGCTGGACCATAAAGAAGGCTGATCGCCGAAGAATTGATGCTTTTGAATTATGGTGCTGGAGGAGATTCTTGAGAGTCCCATGGACTGCAAGAAGATCAAACCAATCCATTCTGAAGGAAATCAGCCCTGAGTGCTCACTGGAAGGACAGATCCTGAAGCTGAGACTCCAATACTTTGGCCACCTCATGAGAAGAGAAGACTCCCTGGAAAAGACCCTGATGTTGGGAAAGATGGAGGGCACAAGGAGAAGGGGACGTCAGAGGGCGAGATGGTTGGACAGTGTTCTTGAAGCTACCAGCATGAGTTTGACCCAACTGTGGGAGGCTGTGGAAGACAGGAGTGCCTGGCGTGCTCTGGTCCATGGGGTCACGAAGAGTCGGACACGACTAAATGACTAAACAACAACAACCTGCTTTGAGCTTTTGCTCAATAACTAACAGTGAGATCTAAGTAGAAAAGAATGCTAAATAATAAAACATTTTTGACCATCAAGGGAATTCAGGCTTGGTGGTTCTATCAACAAAGGTGAAATTACAACAGTATCTCTTTCTGACAGGATTACTATAATCCCACACATTCTATTTGCATCTTCCTTCACTTTATAGGGCATGTGCAGTTCTTGTGTGAATAGTTTCAATAAGCTGAGTAGCTGGCAAGATAATATGTCCAGTCTATTCTGCTGTGATCCCAGCTGACTGGGCAATTGACTGGAAGAGATTTCCAAAAAGTTGCCAAAGGGAAGCAACAACTTGCCTCTGATTAGGGAAGTCCATCAAAAATTTAGTGTGAATTTCTCTCCTAAAGTGTACATTTTCTAAATTCTTGTCTAATATACACACGTTTGCAATGCAATTGTGCCTGATATATGGCAGTTTTGCACATTACTTTCACCAGCACATCCATTATAACACACACTTTACACACATATATGTACATTTGTATATATTACTTGGCTGGAGAAAAATTCATGGATTGCGAATTTCGAAAGAGATCTATGGTTTGCTTTGATTTTGTTTTGTAAAGAATGAATGAGAGAAGTTCACCTTTTATTGTGAACTAAATCAAATTTATCCCCCTTCTTTACTCCTGTTCAGCAAACCACTGGCAAAACTCCCACTTGGAATTTGACCAGAGTGAATTTACACTTTTGTTACTCTTTGCTTGACAGGTTGTCTGAAAACCAATGAGGTACTTCTAGATGTGTGGAAAGATAACGTGTTTCGGATGACCTGAGGGCTCTGCATTTGTTGCATAACTAAAGACTCTACTTTTAGGAAACGCATTTATGTCAGTTGGTCACATTTCCTGTGATTTTTTTTTTTTTAAGTTAGGTGGCAAAATGCTCACATAGTCATGCTATGGTTATATAAAACTATTAACCCTCCTTATAAGGCATGGGATGCTTTTTCACCCTCTACAGTTGCTTGCACAGCTATTTGGATGGGAGAAACCTAAGTGGTTAAAAAAAAAAGCTTTTTATGGGTCTTCTGGTTTAGGAGCATGAGAATCCATATACAATGTAAAATAAACTATTTTTGTTTGCTGCAAAGGTCAGATCAGCTCCAAATGTTATGCAATGTTGCGCATAGGGCTGTTCCTATATTTGTCCACAAATATTTCTAAGTTTTCTGGAAAGGTGCTTTCTCAGAAGAGCTAAAATGCTCACTGCATACTTTTACTTTTTAAAAAAGCCTTGCACAGTTTGGACCTCCCCTGAGCTAGCACTGTTGTTTTACCTAGCCATCTTCCTTGCTTGAGTGATCCCAGCCAATCAGGGATCCTGTAATAAACGCAATATCTGGTTATGTCAAAAAACCAAATCTGCTTGCCTACAAGGAACATTTCTGGGTCAGATCAGGAAGCATCGCCCTTATTCTTCATGGGTGTCAAGGATCACGTCATCCACAACGTTTCTTAAAAATAACACAAACCAAGGGTTATTGTTTTTAATATTACAAATAATACTGCAAATCAGTGCATCCACTAGGATGGTGTTTCACACTGGCCCACAGAGCAAAACACATTAGACACTGCTGCAAGTAAGGATGTAATTCCATGATGATGTACTTGTGCAGCAGTGAAGGATTGCACCATTCAAAAACACAAAGCCTGCAAACACCAAAATTGCTCCCTCCATGGCTTCTCGCTCAAACTCAAACTCTCCAACTCCTCCCTGCGTCATGCCAGCCGCGTTGTTGTTGCTGGGGATCTGCCCTTGTTGGACAGCCCCAGCCAATCAGAACTCTGTGTGGGTGTGGCCACGGGAGATTTAACTGTGGCATGGCTGGTCAGCACCCTCTCTTTCACCCCATCACCGGATCACCCACCCCATCTGCCCTCTTTTCATGCTTTGCTCTGATATGACCTTGCTATGGACAATTGTCAGTCACCATATTGTTGTGGCTGGGTAGGAATTTCCCCACTTGGCAAATTGGCACCGGCTATTTGGTTTTTGCCTACCTGGTGGCAATCGTCACAACTTTTGTGAGGTTAGGCATTGGGTAAGCCTTTGTTTGCATGGAGGGGAGGTTGTGGCCTTCGCTTGCCCCTCCTCACTAAGGGTATCCTGTTAAAAGGATCCAGAGTGTTAATCCTGTCTGAAGCCTGGACGTGAGCTAGGGCCATGTCACATCCCCTATGGGGACCTTTCGGGGTGCCCCTATTTGATGTATATCATAGGGTGCCCCCATTGGTGGTTTAACCTTCAGTGGACTTCCTGCAGACAGGCAGGAGTCAAGATATAGCCTGGCTTCACCCCAATGCCTAAGCCAAAGCGCTCACATCTGTAACCAATAAAGTTGTGGCGTATTTGAAGCATTGAACCAAAATACTTCACGTCCGTGTGCTTTGTTGTTGTCCTGGGAACTTTGTGGCTCTGGTGCCTTGGCACGCAAGGGCTCCTGGGATTACACTTGCAAAAGCTCATGGGATTGCTAGGTGCTGTTTTGTGCTGCTTTCCCCCTTTCTGCGCTCTTTCAGGGGTATCTGAAGAAGTGTGCATGCACACGAAAGCTTATACCCAGAACAAACTTAGTTGGCCTCTTAGGTGCTACTGGACAAAGTGTTTTGTGTTGTGTAGTCTCCTATGATGTAAGTAATGGGCCCCGCCTGCTAGCCTGCTCCCTAAAATATCACTGGTTTGCTCATTTCTATGTATAGGGTGCCTACATTCTGCATGTGTAAATGGCTTTAGATACCTATTAGGTCCATAAATTACCATATAGCATATCTTCAATGGAAAAAACAGCAACACAGGGATGCTGGTGGCACTGTGGTCTAAACCACAGAGCCTAGGTCTTGCCGATCGGAAGGTTGGCAGTTCGAATCCCCGCGATGGGATGAGCTCCCGTTGTTCGGTCCCAGCTCCTGCCAACCTAGCAGTTTGAAAGCATGTCAAAGTGCAAGTAGATAAATAGGTACCACTGTGGTAGGAAGGTAAACGGCGTTTCTGTGTGCTGCTCTGCTTCGCCAGAAGCGGCTTAGTCATGCTGGCCACATGACCCAGAAGCTGTCTGCGGACAAACGGCAGCTCCCTCAGCCAGTAAAGCGAGATGAGCGCTGCAATCCCAGAGTCGTCCGTGACTGGACTTAACGGTCAGGGGTCCCTTTACATTCTGCATGTGTAAATGGCTTTAGATACCTATTAGGTCCGTAAATTACCATATAGCATATCTTCAACAGAAAAAAACAGGGACAATTTGTTATTGACAAAGGACAGCTGGACATATAAAGGGCCCCATTACCTTCAGTAGCTTAGGCCTCATGAAACCCAAATCTGCCCTTACATGCATGGAATAGTCATTGTTGGTAAGCAACTCTCTTGAGAGGAAAACCAGGAAACCTCTTTCTGTGGGGTTAGACCCTTTGGTCTACTGTATCTAACTCAGCATTGTCTCCAAAACTTCGCAGTGGGAGCACACTGAATGTGGACTAAGGTCTTCCTTCACGTGCCCCCCCCCCCCGTGCCACCCTCAAAACTAGTAACAAATGAGTTGTCACGTAGCCAATCAGATCTTAACTTTTCTGTTGAAATCAATCACATTTAAAAGTGCTCAACTTTGACTGGATTTGTGCCTATTGTGTTACCGCAATAATAAGACATTTAATCTGCACAGAGTATTATACTTCATTCGCAGTCATTATGCAGCACAGTTTCCATTGGACCCACCAGAAGCGTTCAAGTTGACTTGAAGCCAAGTCCCTTTTCGAGACAAAAGCAGGCATTATGCACATTGTTTCAGTTCAAAGGCAACCTTCCCTGTTTAGGGAGCTAACGATCGCTTCAAAGGTTTGGAAGTTTAACTTAGCTCAAACATGTTAAGCTTAACTGACAGCTTCCTCTGCAAACAATCGGTTCAATTGCTTCCCCTGACCTGCATATGGTGGTTCGTGTTCAAAACGGGTCACAGAATCATACCACCAGAAGATTTTTCCATTTGTGTTGCTTCTTCACAAACTGTTCACCAAATTGGGATGGTGTTAGGAGGTATGAGCACTTAAACAATATCTGTTATTTATTTATTTATTTAACAACATTTATATACCGCTTAATTGCACATAAAACCACTAAGTGGGATACCAATCAATATTCCATTATTGCTTCCATCAAAACTTATTTACACTGTTGAATTTATCTTAACGCTGCCAGCATTTTCAGCTGTACACAATTGTTTCCCATATATTCAATAAACGTTTTCCAATCTTCTTTAAACGTATGTTCTTCTTGTTCTCTTATTCTATATGTTAAGTCTGCAAGTTGTTCATATTCTGTCAACTTAAGTTGCCATTCTTCAATGGTTGGGACCTTGTTCGTTTGCCATTTTGGGGCTAACAAAACATGGGCCGCAGTAGTAGCATACATAAATAACCTTTTTTGACACCTGGGAATTTCAGTCTGAATTATCCCCAACAGAAAGGACTCTGGTTTTGGGGGGAAAGTACTTTTAAACGTTTTTTAAAATTCATTTATGGATCATTTCCCAATACTCTTTTACCCCTTTCAAGTCCGCCATAAACCTCTAAGTGGTTTACAAATTGTGAACAACTGAAGCAATTGCTGGGTTCTCAATAGCTGGGGATCAGAGGCTATCAGTCCCTGACCATAATCCATCTTCAATTCATATGGAATTGGTCTTCAATTGGTACATGATGGTGATGCACGGCTGGGAATACAAGAATTAACGCAGATGAACGAACCTTAATTTCTCCTTTTCACAGCTACCTGCTGCTACAGCCCTTTCCACGGGAAGACTTTTTTGGAGGTCATTTATCCAGGTTGATTTGTCAGTTGGAAACAACAGTACAGTGGTACCTTGGTTCTCAGACTCAATCTGTTCCAGAAGTTCGTTCCAAAACCGAAGCGTTCCAAAACCAAGGCGCGCTTTCCCATAGAAAGTAATGCAAAATGGATTGATCCGTTCCAGACTTTTAAAAACAACCCCTGAAACAGCAATTTAACATGAATTTTACTATCTAACGAGACCATTGATCCATAAAATGAAAGCAATAAACAATGTACAGTGGTACCTCGGGTTAAGTACTTAATTCGTTCTGGAGGTCCATTCTTAACTTGAAATTGTTCTTAACTTGAAGCACCACTTTAGTTAATGGGGCCTCCCGCTGCTGCCACGCTGCCAGAGCACAATTTCTGCTCTTATCCTGAAGCAAAGTTCCTAACCCAAGGTACTATTTCTAAATTAGCGGAGTCTGTAACCTGAAGCGTATGTAACCCGAGGTACCACTGTACTGCAGTCACACAATCAATCAATCAGCAGCTGAACTGGGTTCCAACAGTCACAAAAACAAAACAAAAAGAGCCGCAAAAACAAAAAGACAAAATAAATAGCAAAAACAGACGAATCTCAGCATAACACTCAAAACGGAAGCGTAACCCTCAAAATGGAGCACGTTCAGCATCCGAAAACAGTTCGCAAACCGGAACACTTATTTCCGGGTTTGCAGTGTTTGCATTCCAAGTTGTTTGAGTACCAAGGTGGTTGAGAACCAAGGTACCACTGTATTCTCAGAACTAAGCTGGGGATCCACATCTAGATCGCAAGCATCCCTGAGCTCAGTGCTTTGGGTTGGAGAAACTGGAAGCTCGAGTGCACCAGGCAGAATGAAGCGCTGTTTTGGCCAACCAAGGGCAGAAGGCTGCTGTCCTTGCACGAGTCCAAGCAAATGATGAGGCTTCCTACCACCCGCCAATCACAGAAGCAAAAACAATATTGCATATTCATATACAGTATTAAAGCTTAGTCACAATGATTCATGAATTGTTCACCTACTGTAATGCACTCTGTCTCTTAGGATTGGTCCAGAATCTTGTCTCTGCATTGCCAGTGAAACTGGGTGATGATCCCCGCTGTGCAAGGAACAATGACATTGTACTCACATGGGAAGAAATTGAGAAAGATTGTTGCCTGTTTGCCTCAGTATGCGGAGACATCTTTTGTTATCCCCTGCTGTGCACAACGAGTGGACTTATTTTTTTCTTTTAAAACTGTGGAACGTACAGTGGTACCTCGGGTTACCTATGCTTCAGGTCACAGATGCTTCAGGTTACAGACTCCGTTAACCCAGAAATATTACCTCGGGTTAAGAACTTTGCTTCAGGATGAGATCAGAAATCATGCTTCGGCGGCACGGTGGCAACGGGAGGCCCCATTAGCTAAAGTGGTGTCTCAGGTTAAGAACAGTTTCAGGTTAAGAACGGACCTCCGGAACGAATTAAGTACTTAACCCGAGGTACCACTGTATTTCATTTTAATACATATTTTAAGAGCAGCACTAATTTTTAAGAGAAGACATTAATTATTAGAACTCAGCTCATTTTCTACATTACCATGTTATGTTATGTCTGGGCATTCTAACAAAGTAAGCTCCCCATCTTTGAGATTAGTTTTTAAATACCCAGTATCCCTATTTTTTTGCACCCTCGTACAACATCAAATTATCTTATTTAAGTCAGTTAAACTGGACGTAAGTGAAAAAATTGCATCCTTTTATAACATTTTACTAGGATTTATATAATGTAATGACTGAAGTATGAATTTGGTATTATTGATTATGAAAAGTATTTTTTCTCTTCATTCTTTTTCTTGTTTCTTTCTTTTATCTTTTATCCTTCATCTTTCTTCTTTTCTAGTCTGCATTCTGGAAAATTGTGCAGATAAATGTTTTTATGTATGGTTGTGTATTGTTTCTATTTCTTTTTTTCTTTTCACTTTTTTGTAACATCTAATAAAATGTAATTTAAAAACTTTAAAAAAGAAAAAGAAAAAATTGCATCCTTGACAATCACAGAATCACAGAAGTATAGAGTTGGAAGGGACTACAAGGGTCATCTAGTCCAGCCCCCTGCAATGCAGGAATCTTTTGCCCAATATGGGGCTCAAACCCACAACCTTGAGATGAAGAGGCTTATGAAGTACCAGCTGAGCAACCACCCTGTTGCTTTACTCTATGGCTGTTGGAACCCCATGCAGGGTGTGAATGGATGGTTTCTACGCTGCAGTGGAATTAATAATAATAATAATAATAATAATAATAATAATAATAATAATAATTTATTAATTTATTAATTTATTAATTTATTATTTCTTCCCCAGCCACTCTGGGCGGCTTCCAACAGAAGGTTAAAAATGCATTAAAACATCAGTCATTAAAAACTTCCCTAAACAGGGCTGCCTTCAGACGTCTTCTAAATGTCAGATCGTTGTTTATCTCTTTGACATCTGATGGGAGGGCGTTCCACAGGGCAGGCGCCACTACCGAGAAGGCCCTCTGTCTGGTTCCCTGTAACTTCGCTTCTCGCAGTGAGGGAACCGCCAGAAGGCCGTCAGCGCTGGACCTCAGTGTCCGGGTAGAACGATGGGGGTGGAGGCGTTCCTTCAGGTACACAGGACCGAGGCAAGGTTTGTAAAGATGGTGGTGGAGACATGGAGATACGCATACGCTACTGAAAATGGTCATCAGCAAAACTGACCTCATTTCACACAATGCCCTGTTTGCGTTCCAACATGTTGCCATAGCAAACACAGAAGTACAACTGGATGTTTTCATCACTCTCTGCATGTCCCTTGGAAAAAATCTCCAAAAGCAGGGCCATTTTCATTTTGCCTTGACTCAGCTGTTTGCACACAATCCACAACAGCTGACCAAGTTACGTCCCAGCCCCACATATGAGATTCCCATTCAAGCCCCAAAGTCCCTGACGAGTGCCGCTGTCTATGCTTGTAGAAAAACCTCTCCCTTGCCCATTATGGAGACTTGATACCATTGTATCATGCTACACTACACATCAGATCTAATTTTTTTTATTGCCAGAAAACGCTCTGCTGCAGCACGTGGTTCAATTATTTCCATGTCAAAGCATGACTTAATCGATTTCGTTTATGCTTATAGAAAATATGAGCCCTCTCTGTGCCCAGGGGAGCAAATCAAAACCTTAGAATGAAGCGACAGGGCCGTATTTCAACAGATATCATATTAAAGCAGAGTTATATGGGCCTTTGGAGAGTGGAAGGGTCTTGCTATGATAAATGACCAGCCTTTTTAAACTGTCTGTTTCCAGAGTCATTCCAGCACTCATGTGACTGCACTGTTCTTTGTCTGATTTAATTCTGACAGGAAATATTTTGGGTCAGCTATGTGTAGTTTATAAGGCCTCTTCAGACTTGGTCCTTTGGAGGGAAGCTGTTTATACAATGCTAGAGCATTATTATCATCACTGAGGATAGCAACTCAATGGGGGGAAAAGAAGGCTAAAAGCAATGTTTTTTCCCCTAAAAAAATAAATAAATGTTTAGGGGTACTCTCATTTTGACTCAAGAAAATCACCATTTTATAGTTCAAATCGGGGAAATAAATACAGTAAATGGACAGAAGTACAAAGATTCACAAATGTTTAGTGGTATGCGTACCCCTCCGTCTCTCCAGAAAAAAAAGCACTGGCTAAAAGTATTTCCTCCCATAGTGTAGGGACACGGAGCTTGTGGTCCTCTAAGTGGATAGCTCAGTTGGTACAGCCTGAGGCTCTTAATCTCAGGGTTGTGGCTTCGAGTTCCACCCAGGACAAAATATTCCTGGGTGGAATCTACCCACATATAAAAAAAAATTCTGAAAATGCTTTTCTTTTTTAAAAAATACATTGAGTTTTCCATAAGGTTCACCATCACCATCTAGTGTCACATTGTATATTGCAGTTAAAGCACACTTAAAACGTTTTATTTGCCGCTGTATACCTGAGCCCCTGCATTGCAGGGGGATGGACTAAATGACCAGATTACCCTCTACAATTCCATTATTCTATGTTGTTCAGCTATGGTCACATTTGTGCCACTATAATGTCACTTTAAACAGTCATGGCTTGCCCCAAAGAATTCTGGGAGCTACAGAATTTCAATTCTCTATGAAGAGCACCACAAGGCACATGAACACACCTAGGTGCTGGACTGAGCAGGGGAAGCATTTGTGCGCATGCTTCCTCATCTAAGTTATGGATGCACGTGCAGAATCCTGCTTGAGGTGAACCTTCCTAGGGAATAGCCATTTGATGGTGGAGCAAGCGTCTATGGTTCTCCAATTCCACATGCATGCTGTGACTATGCATGAGGCACGAGATGGCAAAGTGGTATGAATGAGGTAAACTGAGAACCTATTATGCATGGTTTGATTGGCAGGAATGGATTGCAGATTTTGGCATTTGGTATACAAACACACGAAGGTCGGCGGTTCGAATCCCCGTGACGGGGTAAGCTCCCGTTGCTCAGTCCCTGCTCCTGCCAACCTAGCAGTTCGAAAGCACGTCAAAGTGCAAGTAGATAAATAGGTACCGCTCTGGCAGGAAGGTAAACGGCGTTTCCATGCACTGCTCTGGTTGCCAGAAGCAACTTAGTCATGCTGGCCACATGACCCGGAAGCTGTACACCGGCTCCCTCGGGCCAATAAAGCGAGATGAGCGCTGCAACCCCAGAGTCAGTCATGACTGGACCTAATGGTCAGGGGTCCCTTTACCTTTACCTTATACAAACACACATTTACACGTGTCATATCACACACATGTGTGCGCACACACACACACATCATTTTCCTATTTCCACCCTTAGAAACTCAAGCCCAAGCAAAATTTATCATTTGTCTTTTTCACCAGAATTAGCAAAATCCGCTAGATGGCAGCACACCCTAAAATA
Source organism: Podarcis filfolensis (assembly GCF_964270895.1). Lineage (NCBI taxonomy): Eukaryota > Metazoa > Chordata > Lepidosauria > Squamata > Lacertidae > Podarcis > Podarcis filfolensis. The sequence continues at coordinate 15,486,391 of NC_139613.1, forward strand.
CTCATTGCCAGCCTCTTCCCTGACATATTGACTCAGCCCCATGCCCCCACCATAATTGTACTACTGTATGGAGCAGGGGTGAGCAAGCTTTTTCAGCCGTGGGCCGGTCCACCGTCCCGCAGACCATGTGGTGGGCTGGACTATATTCTGGAAAAAAATAATGAATGAATTCCTATGCCCCAGATATAACCCATAGATGCATTTTAAATAAAACACACATTCTACTCATGTAAAAACACCAGGCGGGCCCCACAAATAACCCAGAGATGCATTTTAAATAAAAGGACACATTCTACGCGCTGATTCCCAGACTGTCCGCAGGCTGGATTTAGAAGGCGATTGGGCCGCATCTGGCCCACAGGCCTTAGGTTGCCTACCCCTGGTATGGAGCAAGCAAGACTGGGAAATGCCTATTCTATAAACTGTCTGTCCACTTGGTCAGAATTATACATATGAACTATGAAAACAGACTATTTTCTGCCTGAGAAGGTTGTAATATGCAATGCTTTTTTCTGGGGGTACACAGGGGTACGCATACCCCTAAACATTTTGTGATTCTAAGTTTGGCCTCATTGAGGGGCAGTATTTCAATATGAGTAGGAAAATGAGAGTACCCCCTAAACATTTTTGTTGGGGGGGGGGAAGCATTGGTAATACGTGAGAGTGAGCAATTCCTCCCAGATTTAACTCAACCTTTCATTATCTACTCTGTTCTTTCTTTCTGGAACCATGTCTGACCAATACCAGCCTACTTTACAGGGTTGTTGTTAGGGTTACTGAGATGTGTGTATATACACACACGGTGGTACCTTGGTTTAAGAACAGCTTAGTTTATGAACAACTTGGAAATAGAACGCTGCAAACCCAGAAGTAGGTGTTTTGGTTTGTGAACTTTGCCTTGGAAGCAGAACATGTTTCGCTTCCTGTTGAGTGTGTTCCATTTGTAAATTATAAACTCTTCACAGAATTCTAAGAATTATAATCAAGATATAACAGGCAAACATCTCTATGGTCTGTTTTGTTCTGTAAAAACGCTCTGCTCTTTAGGCATGCAATCTGCAGGGTTGGTTGTACAAGAGTGTTTAGTCCGCTTTAATTGCATGTTCAGACCCAGAAACCTCCCCCTTAAATAAATTCACACTTGACTCAAATTTTTGGTTTGATTTTTGGCAGAATTTAGGCCACAACCTTATTGATTACAGAAAGTGAGTGGTTGCATAGGCTCTGGTTCAACTAGCTCCTTGCCATGCAGGTAGCGCTGACCCAGGGCACCAGCATAGGTCAGCCAAGGGTGAACACCTGGGTAAGCGGAAAGCTGGGAATGGGCTAACTCCGCCACCCAAATGTCCCCCTGGACTCAGGCACGGGCAGAACCCCCTCTCAGGGGTTGACCAAACCATTGAGTCCCTGGATTCCTTTAACGGAATACCCTTCACATAGGGATGGTGAGAGCGTTCTCCCATCCCTATCACCTGAAACAGAGCCTATCCACAACCTTACAAGTTGTGACGATTTGATACGTGGCAGGCGAAACCCAAATGGCAACAGCCAATCAGCCAAGTGGGGAAAATTCCTGCCGTGCCCCTGTCCCAATGACAGACAAGACACGACGGCATAGCAAGGTCAAAAGCACAGCCCTAAAAGTAGAGAGAGGTGGGTGGGTGTTCCAAATGCACGCGCCGAAAGAGGAAGTTCTGGGTCATGTGCATGGGCATAAATAGGTCCCTTGAACCGTTTGGCATGCATCCCATTGGCCAGATTGCACCCAGCTTCGAGGGACCTGCCAACTGGGTGTTGTGGCTTACCAAATGTACCCACCCACAACAGGGTTTTGGTTGTCCAGGTCTCACCACAATACGTGCCCTCTTTAAGGGAAGACCCGATCTGTACAACCTGAAACAGCTTTATGAGTCCTGCCAGAAATTAAGTATATAAATACCTTAAATGAAATGAATTTGCTGGTATGTGATTGAATCCCATCTGAAAATAGCGGAAGTCTGAAAACACGCCCTCAGTGTACAGTATTTGAGCCTGCTTCGTTCTGTTGTGGCTGACTAAACTGCAAGCGACACAAAGCTATTCCTGGAATGAAATAACAGGTGAGAATTAGTCACTTCCACCCCACCACTGGCGATAAACAAGCGATGCTTATGAGCTCATGCTGTCCTAGGCAAGCTGAGTCATGAAGCCTAACTAGAAGATAAACTGGTAGCTCCCACTTCTGACCCAGAGTGTTCGGTTTCCTTCTTTGTTCTCATAACACCCCCTGAAATAAACTAGCCAAAACCAAGGCAGCTGGACTATTTTGAGCTTATGAAAGGGAGAGAGCGTCCAGAAATAGTGTCAAATAGATATCGCAGCTTCTTCTCCTTGTGTCTCGTTTTATAGGCATTGCTGGCAAGATTTCTAAAATGGCCGCCTTCGCATATGAGAAAGCTGGCTTATATCAACTTAGACCATTGGTCCTTCTAGCTCAGTGCTGTCTGCACTAACTGATAGTGGAACTCCATCCAGGGTTTCAAACAAGAGTCTTTCCCAACCTGGAAATGCTGGGGATTTTGCTCGAGACCTTCTGTGTGCAAAAGCACATGTTCTGTCAATCTTTCCGCAAGCCTGTATATATTTGCTAAGCCACCTTGACAGCCTTGTGGAGAACCTCATCTTTAAAAGTTAGCTTTTTTAAGAAACAGAGGCCAACATTTCAGCAGGACTTGAACATTCCATTATTTTTGTCTTGAGTAAAAACGAGGAACCACTTTTTTGTGCAGGAAAACGGTTTCCTTTGAGGAAATTAAAACAAAAGTAACAAAAGTAACTTGAAGGCCAGAAAACATAGCTTCTGTATTTATTCAGGGCTTCTGTATTTATTTAAGACAATTCTAAGACAATTTTCACCTTTTAGTCAACCCTTATAATTATTTTTTTTAAAAAAAACCTAAAAGCACAAGAACCAAAACAAGGCTGATAGTAACCACATATGAACCAACATCAAGCATAAGGGATGATTCACTTTAGGATTTGTGTTAGTCAGGTGCTACTGTGCGTCTATTATATAAAGTGCATGATTTAGAATGAGCTTTCCCCACTCTGTACTCATGCACAGAGGCAAGGTCCCAATCCATTCTTGATTGCCAGTGGTAAAGGTAAAGGTAAAGGACCCCTGGACGGTTAAGTCCTGTCAAAGGCAACTATGGGGTTGTGGCACTCATCTCACTTTCAGGCCAAGGGAGCCAGTGTTTGTCCACAGACAGCTTTCTGGGTCATGTGGCCAGCATGACTAAACCACTTCTGGCCCAACAGGACACTGTGACGTAAACCAGAGTGCACAGAAATGCCATTTACCTTCCCGCTGGTGTGCTTTCGAACTGCTAGGTTGGCAGAAGCTAGGGCAGAGCAATGGGAGCTCACTCCGTCGTGGGGATTCAAACTGCTGACCTTCTGATCAACAAGCCCAAGGGGCTCGGTGGTTTAGACCAGTGTTTCCCAACCTTGGGCCTCCAGCTGTTTTTGAACTACAACTCCCATCATCCCTGACTAGCAAGACCAGTGGCCAGGGATGATGGGAATTGTAGTCCAAAAACAGCTGGAGGCCCAAGGTTGGGAAACACTGGTTTAGACCACAGTGTCACTTGTGTCATTAATAATATATTATCAGTGGTACCTATATTATGGAGAAAGTCAATGTACACGTGTGACATTCAGAGCTGCTGCATCGTAAATTACAACTCACTGAGTAGATGATACTGACTGGAAGGACAGATCATGAAGCTGAGGCTCCAATACTTTGGCCACCTCATGAGAAGAGAAGACTCCCTGGAAAAGACCCTGATGTTGGGAAAGATTGAGGGCACAAGGAGAAGGGGACGACAGAGGACGAGATGGTTGGACAGTGTTCTCAAAGCTACTAACATGAGTTTGACCAACTGCAGGAGGCAGTGGAAGACAGGGGTGCCTGGCGTGCTCTGGTCCATGGGGTCACGAAGAGTCAGACACCACTAAACGACTAAACAACAACAACATGCTGGAAATGCCAGGACATGGAAGAAGTGTGTGTGTGTGTGTGTGTGTGTGTGTGTGTGGTAGGAATGCAAAGAAGCAAAACATAAGGGAGAAACAAATAATGCAAGAACAACACAAGAAGAGGTTGGTGGATCAGGCCAATGGCCCATCTAGTCTAGCATGCTGTTCTCACAGTGGCTGACTGGATGCCTGCAGAAAGCATGCAAGCAGGCAGAATACGACCGCAACAGTCCTCTCCCCTCCTGCGGTTTCCTGCAACTGGTATTTGAAAGCATAATGACTCTGGCAGTGGAGGCAGAACAAAAGAGACAAATAGAGAGGATTCTAGGGTATTATATTTTGCCGCAGCCCATGTTTTTCTTGTTGGATTACATGGCTGGCCTATTTAAGCAGAAACATGCAAAAATTGGCTGCGGATACAATAGCTAACCCTAGGATCATATAAGCAGAAAAATGAAGGTTGTCAATAACACCATCTCCTTACGATCAGTCAGAGAAAACATGGGAATTTCCCTAGATGGCCAGACCTGTTGGATTTAAAGGAAGAAGATGACAGCAATATGAATTCATAATATACCAGAGCTCTTTTACTGAATATTGAAAGAAAAAATGGAGTCCACTATATTCAAATTATGTTTTGGAAATGTTTTGGAAATATTCCACTGCAGACTTTCTTAAGTTTGGATTCTGATATTAGTTTGTTGGTGGGGCGTGCATATATGTATTCTTATGTTTGCTTGTTACTAAGGGCTTAATAGCACTTACATTTGCATAGTTATATCTAAGCTTTGTGCTAAGGCTTGGAGTTTGGGGGTTTGTGGATTTTGGCTGTTTCTTCTCTGCATGTTCACTTTATAGTTCATAAATAAAATTTATGAGAAGGGGAAGATGGAAGAGGAGGAGGGTAATTCATATTTTTCCTGATTACACATTTTTGCAAGCAATTTCCTCTAATACAAAGCATTTATATATGCTCATTTCACTAATATGAATTTTTATGTGCTCCTTCCTCTGATGCATTTTTGTACGTATTAATGGGCTGGGAAATTGCATCGCAAAATTCAGAGAAGTGCAGATTTCAAAGGATGGCTGTGTTTTGGTTCATGTATTGTCTAGGAAAGTGCGAATTGGTTAAGGTCAACTTTAAATGAGAACCAAAGTGATTTTCTCCCCTTCTTTAATTCAAAGTGAACCCTATTGGTTTGGGGTGTATAAAGTTCCAGCTACACAATGCTTGGAGAATTCCTCTTGATTTATTTCGTAACATAACAGAGTGTCTCATACTTTATATCCCAACCAGTCCCTGAACTCTTATCAGCAGGTCCATTCTATATGATGAAGAAATCAGGCCATTACCATGGAGGGACACACCTTTTGAAAAAACCCTCCTCTTCTATATCAGAAAGGCAGTATCCCTGTTCCAATTCTGGTGCCTTTCAAAGACCTTCCAGTGGAGACTTTTGTATCTGTATAGGATTTGAAATTGTTTTCATTGCTGTTGTCGTTTTGCTGTTAATCGCTTTGAGATGTTTCCGTGGGGAGCGATTCCAAAAAACCCCACCACAAATAAATAAAACCATTTTATTTAACACCCACAGGTAAATGAATGGATGTAAATCACCCCATAATCTCCTACCTGTTAAAAAGTCAAAACTGGAACCTGGAGCTTCAGCTTTTTGTATGAAAAGGATCTGAGGGCATCCAACATTCCGACTTTCCAATAATAACATACTGTTGCGGTCAAGCTTTTTTTGTTTTTTTTGTTTTTGGACCTCATCTATATTGGCTTTTATCCTATAAGAGGATGTGGGGGAAACATTCAGAGAGGTTCCCACAGTCCTCTGAAAGCAGAAACATCTGTTGAAGTGATGAACAGCTTGTCTCCTGATCCCGGCAGCAAGAATGACTGCGGCAGACCAGGTTTGTACTTAACCACTAAAGAGGATCACTGATCAGTGAAAACGTTGGAAGCAATGACTGAACAGCTTTTCCCTGACTGCATATAAGCTCAGGTTTTTTTCCTTAGTTGTACACAGCAAAAGCAGTGATGATAGGCAAGAGACAGTGGGCCAGTTCACATGTATGGAGGTCTGCATGCAAATATTTTGGGAGAGGAGAGAGACCACAAACAGGCTCACAGCCAAGCAACGTTCACATGGAGGCAATTTCTTCTTCTGAAAACCATCAAAATCTGAATAACCTTAGAGCTTAAAGCAGATATGATGTCTACGGGCTCTGTTTTCTCTGTCTACCTATGTGCTCCATTCATATTTAAAGCAAGGGATGGGGAGGTCTAATTTGAACACCCAAAGGGATGAATGGGTTAGCACCCCCTGAAAACTCACCCTTGCCTGCCACTCTGTGGTTGGTTACTCTATGTATTTTTCTTCCAGCCTGACTTGGTGGGGAAACTGTTAAGAGGAGAAAGGGGGAGGGTTTAGCTCCTGTCCCCCACATGTTATTCCTGATATTGAAATTAGCCTCCCTATCGTCCAATGACAAACCTAGACAGCATCTTAAAAAGCAGAGACATCACCTTGCCAACAAAGGTCCGTATACTTAAAGCTATGGTTTTCCCAGTAGTGATGTATGGAAGTGAGAGCTGGATCATAAAGAAGGCTGATTGCCGAAGAATTGATGCTTTAGAATTATGGTGCTGGAGGAGACTCTTGAGAGTCCCATGGACTGCAAGAAGATCAAACCTATCCATTCTTAAGGAAATCAGCCCTAAGTGCTCACTGGAAGGACAGATCCTGAAGCTGAGACTCCAATACTTTGGCCACCTCCTGAGAAGAGAAGACTCCCTGGAAAAGACTCTGATGTTGGGTAAGATGGAGGACACAAGGAGAAGGGGACGACAGAGAACGGGATGGTTTGATAGTGTTCTCGAAGCTACCAACATGAGTTTGACCAAACTGCGGGAGGCAGTGGAAGACAGGAGTGCCTGGCGTGCTCTGATCCATGGGGTCACGAAGAGTCGGACACGACTAAACGACTAAACAACAATCGTCCATTTTATATGTTAACAGAGCAGGCACATGAGCGGCAAACATGGCCTCTTTCACATCCCATTGCCTTCTTAGTAGTCAATAAGGGGTTCTGTCAATTGCAGAAATCACAATGACTATGTGCCCAGCTCATAGATGGAAATACAGCCAGGGTCCTTCTTTTCAGTTGCTAAAAAATATGGTTAAGGAAAGACATGGGATAGGACAGTGGCCTGTAAAATTAAGCACGGCTTGGCAACATGGAGAAAGCAACATTTTCTCCTTCTCCCATAACGCTAGAACTTGTAGGACTAACTTCAGGAATTCAAGTCTCACACGATAAGGAACATAGGAAGCTGCCTTATACTGAGCCAATGCATTGCTCCATCTCACTGAGTATTGTCCACACTGACTGGGTGGCATTCCCAGACCTGCCTGGAGCTGCCAGGACCTGAACCAGGGAAATTTGCACTTAAATGTTGCTGCGTTTTCATGATGGCTTCCTATTTTTAAAAAATGTGTGAACTGATTTGGAAATGTGGAGAACTGAATGTTGGAAAAACGTGTAAGGAAGAGAAGTGGATGGATAGAATCCATTTCAGAAAGTATCTGAAATGGATAGAATTACCCATCCCTGCTTTCAGTAGAGGGGAAGAGCTTGAGGGCTCAGGAGGAACAGCCAATGCTACTCTCAGCACCGGACCCCTGAGATGGTCACTTCACTCTGCCTAATGGTAAAGGTAAAGGGACCCCTGACCATTAGGTCCAGTCGTGGCTGACTCTGGGGTTGCGGTGCTCATCTCACTTTATTGGCTGAGGGAGCCGGCGTACAGCTTCTGGGTCATGTGGCCAGCATGACTAAGCTGCTTCTGGCGAACCAGAGCAGTGCACGGAAACGCCGTTTACCTTCCTGTTGGAGCGGTTCCTATTTATCTACTTGCACTTTGACATGCTTTTGAACTGCTAGGTTGGCAGGAGCAGGGACCGAGCAACGGGAGCTCACCCCGTCGCAGGGATTCAAACCGCCGACTTTCTGATTGGCAAGCCCTAAGGCTCTGTGGTTTAGATCACAGCGCCACCCACGTGGTCTTAAGCAGATTTAGGGGACGGCAGATTTGAAAACCAGAGCGCACGGAAACACCGTTTACCTTTCCACCACAGCTGTACCTATTTATCTACTTGTGCTGGTGTGCTTTTGAACTGCTAGGTTGGCAGGAGCAGGGACTGAGCAACGGGAGCTCACCCCGTCGCGGGGATTCGAACCACCGACCTTCTGATCGGCAAGTCCTAGGCTCTGCCCTTGCCTTAAAGGTATAGTCTAAGGCAGTGTTTCCCAACCTTGCTTTTGGACTACGATTCCCATTGTCCCAGACCGCTGGTCTTGCTAGCTGGGGATGATGGGAGTTGTAATCCAAAAAACAGCTGGTTGGGAAACACTGCTCTAAGGCATAGCAAAGTAGAATATAAATATTTTAAATTTTAAAACTAATTACACCTTTTTTAAAAAACAGCAAATTGAACTGTTCTGGGGTCCCCTTTATCCAGAGTTCTGACATTCTAATTTAAAACATCTCCAAATTGAAGTGGCATATTTCTCTAGTTCATTCAGGCAGCGATCGGGTGTTGTGCTCATGAGGAGTTAAAAGGAGATCACCATATCTGCTTCACCTGTGACCTGAACTTAATCAATCATACATATCCAGCGAGGAAAGGCCAGTGCATTGACCCATTATGCTACCTAGGGCCCTTCAAATATTTTACATGGGAAATCCTGCTGGAATGAACTCTTTAGAAAAAAGCGGGATATTTGTAGACCAGATTCCCTTGCAAGCAGAGATCCCTAGCATTCATTTCCTCTTCTATGGTGGTGCTTCTATAAAAGGGCATCCCAAAATGAAATGGTAAGCAAAAGCAGGAGGAGAAGGACGCCTAAAAATGCACAAGAGAGGGGAAAAGAAATTTATCTTATTCTCCACTGGCATCAAACCACGCTGTAGACAAGCTCCCATATTCCACATGTGTAGATTTTGGCAGATTTCAACTTAAAAAGCTCAAAAATTCAAAAAGAAAAAAGCTCAACAACGACAACAACAAAGTTCAACTTTTGTGTCCGAATTTTCAATTTCTGAAATATGGCAGTCCTACTTCAATTCCTTAGGGGACGCGGTTGGCGCTGTGGGTTAAACCACAGAGCCTAGGATTTGTCGATCAGAAGGTCAGCGGTTCAAATCCCTGCGATGGGGTGAGCTCCCATTGCTCTGTCTCAGCTCCTGTTAACCTAGCAGTTCAAAAGCAGGAAGTGCAAGTAGATAAATAGGTACCGCTCCGGCAGGAAGGTAAGCAGCATTTCCGTGCACTGCTTTCAGACTGAGGGAGCCAGCATTTGTCCACAGACAGCTTTCCGGGTCATGTGGCCAGCAAGACTAAACCGCTTCTGGTGCAACGGGACACCGTGACGGAAACCAGAGCACATGGAAACACTGTTTACCTTCCCACCGCAGCTGTACCTATTTACAGTGGTACCTCAGGTTACATGTGCTTCAGGTTACATATGCTTCAGGTTACAGACTCCTCTAACCCAGAAATAGTGCTTTAGGTTAAGAACTTTGCTTCAGGATGAGAACAGAAATTGTGCTTTGGCAGTGTGGTGGCAGCAGGAGGCCCCATTAGCTAAAGTGATGCTTCAGGTTAAGAACAGTTTCAGGTTAAGAACAGACCTCCAGAACGAATTAAGTAGTACCTGAGGTACCACTGTATCTACTTGCGCTAATGTGCTTTCGAACTGCTAGGTTCGCAGGAGTTGGGGCAGAGCAATGGGAACTCACCCCATCACAGGGATTCAAACCACTGACCTTCTGATCAACAAGCCCAAGAGGCTCAGTGGTTGAGATGAGGAATATGCAGGAGAAATGATTTCGAGGAGATATGGAGGGCATTTGTAGAATTTGTCAAATTATTTGTCAAGCCATCTCAAGAGGTGTTGAAATATTGGGAGGTTGGATAGTTACAATGGAATGGTCTTGGTGGTGGGGTGCACATTTTTATTCTTATTTATTTATGATTATTACTTTTTAATAATAATAATAATAATAGAAAACAAATACAAAGAAAGAAGGATCCCGAACATCAGAGACTGGGGGCTCATGTCTGATGGCACTTCTTTGTCACACATGGCAAAGGGAAGGGCATTCCACAGCACAGGGCAATGGTGGACAATCCCGCTTTCTGATCACTGCCCTTTGATATTCTGTAGGATGCTGCACAGTGGGTTGAATTTCCCCCATTGATCTCAGTGATCCTTCAGAGCTATTATACAAGGCAGGTGGTCTTTCAGGTGCAGTTTCACTCAAAATTAAGTGAGCCAACGTTTCTCAGAGGAGAATTTCCTGAGGGGAAAAAACAACTATTGGAGAGTTTTGCCTCATTCCCTTTGGAATATTGGGCAAATAACCCTCTCATTTTACCACCCACAAATAGCGTGGGCAATCTGGCAAGGCCACTTCTGCTCAGCTCTAATCCGAAACAAGGACCTCCTTGCCAGCAACTCATACTCTTAGAGAAGGGTCATAGCTCAGTGCTTTGCATGTACAAGGTCCCAGGCATCTCCAGATAGGGCTGTGAGAGATCCCTGCCTAAAACCCTGGAGACCGGCTGCCAGTCAGTGTGGCCAGTACTGACCTAGATGGACCAAAGGGTCTGACCAAGGAGAAAGCAGCTTCCTATAACCCAGTGTTCTCAATCTCAACATATGGATTGAGGGAAGCCTGTGTTCATTCCAGCCCAGTAGTATCTGTTCTGACTGCCAGCAGTACGGTGCGTGCAAATTATGTTCCCCACCAGTGAATTCAGGTTCCCTCAACGCCACTTGATCTCTCCCTCTTTCTCTAATAACACAACAAATGAATGACAACAGAAGTGTTCTGCACAGCGCCGCAAGTTTCCCTGGTACAGAAATCTCTTCCCATCTCTGTGTCACGATCCAAGTTTCCTATGCTTGATGAATACCAGAATCCTCTCCCCACCCACCCAAACATCTCGGGATCCATTTTGAAAAAGGGTGAGAAAAGGGACACATTTCTCATTTGACCTTGAATTCCTTCTTCGTCTGAGTCTTCCCCCTACCCACCCACCCTTTCAGAAAACTGCACGTCCTGCTTTATTATTAACAGAACAAAGTTCAGAGCGAAGGGGGGGGGGAGAGAGAGAGAGAGAGAAGGAAATTTGATAGATGACAGCAAGAGGATTGTGTCTAAACACATAATAACTTCAAGCAAAGAGGTGGCCAGAAATCAGAAAGAGAAGGCAGGAAATGGAAAGATGCATATTCCATTCTCTTTCCACATGCCTTAGGTTTTCTATCAAACTTCAGAGAGTCGTTGGTTTTGTTCTCACGGTGCAGTTATGGAGGCCTTACTGACAATGATGGTGAGAAATAATTGCACAGGTTGGATTCACAAAAGGCCCAATTCTGCACCCAGGGTCACATGCAATCCCAGTAAGAGAAGGGATTGGTGCATAAAACGCTATTTCCTGCTGCAGTTTGGTTGCACAGGATTGGAGCATTGTTGTTTCCCACACTGAACAGGATTCATAATCAAGAATGTCAGGCATGGGGTAAGGATGAATTTGGACAATAAACGTTTGAATTTCTTCAAGCAATTTGGAGAACTTCCTTGGGAATATGTAATCTTCCAATTAATTTCAGGCTTAACTCTATAATATGTACATTATCAACCAAATATTTGGCATGTGACTCCTTAAAGAGAAGCCGCTATGACCCAGGAGGCTGGTTCCTGGGGAGCTGACTCAGATGTGTGGCTTGGCTGGAGAAGTTGTTCTTATGCCATGCAAGCTCACAGGCCTCATCGGTAATAAAGTTTGTTCTACCGCTAACTCAGCTCCTAGTGAGTTCCTACATGAAGGGCAGAACACAACACAAATTCCACTTATTCACCAACCCTCATGCCTCTGAATCAAAAAGGAGATCCAAAGTTTAAAAATGCAGATTGCCATGCATCTTAGATTGACCATAGAATTCTGAAGCACACTTAAGTCCAGTTCATTGGACCAAGAAGGAGAATTGTGCCTGTATGTTCCCTCCTCTCTTTCCTCACACACCCTAATATAATACTTAACCACAGTTTCCTGTTACATCCAAACCAGGAGACTGTGGTTTGTACTTCAAACTGTGTACTTCGAACCTCAGTGGGTGACTCCCCCCCCCCTCTGCTGTTGTTAACTGCCTCTGTTTGGGGATTGGTGAATTTAACGTTTGTTTTATAGGTTTGGTTGTTCCATAATTCATTTTGCTTTGTACTCAACCCCGGTATCAGTATCAATGAAGGGTAGGCTATAAATCATTTCCATAGCAAACCAACCACAGTTTGATCTTGGTTTGAACATTGGGATCGTAGTCAAAACAGAAATCAAAATTCACCAGTGTTGTCAACTCTGGCTGGCAACAACTCTCCAGTACCTCCATCACTTGCTACCTGATCCTTTTAGCTAGAGTTGCCAGGGATTGAATCTGGGGATTTTCTGCATTCAACATGTATGCCCTCCTACTCAGCTGTGGCCTTTCACCTAGCTGTGGTGGTAAGGCGGCAGTGAAGTGGTACCTTGGGTTAAGAACTTAATTCATTCTGGAGGTCCGTTCTTAACCTGAAACTGTTCTTAACCTGAGGTATCACTTTAGCTAATGGGGCCTCCCGCTGCTGCCGCGCCGCCGGAGCACGATTTCTGTTCTCATCCTGAAGCAAAGTTCTTAACCCAAGGTACTATTTCTGGGTTAGCGGAGTCTGTAACCTGAAGCGTCTGTAACCCGAGGTACCACTGTAGTGGAGAGAGTGAAGGGGTTGGAATCTGCAGCCAAACAGGAGATTCCAGTGCTTTTCTGCTCTCAGATCTTCTCAGTAATCCAATACTGAAAACAAATGCAATTAAATGGCAACTGCAGGTGTCAAATCTGCAGGTGAATATGCACATCACCTCGAGTTCCTCTGGAGCAATTTGTAAATACCACGAAGAAATAAAGACACAAAAAATTATGGTTGAATATTGTGCAAATATTCAAAGCAGGGATCACCAACCTGATTTACAAACAGGAGAAATAGTTGTGGACACCCTATGTCCCACAACCAAGCAGACACCACACCTTATCCTCTTGGCTACAACAGAATGCTTCCTGCAAGAAGTTCAGCCTGGAAGGGCAAAGGATGGTGGCACACATTAAGAACCTCAGATCCAGAGAATATCTGGGTACCGTTCAATATAAAGCATCGCAGAGGATAACTTTGCGGAGCACATTTGCTTCAACGCTCATTCTGTGTTAACTCGAAAGCTCGCACTTTGGCTTTCAAAATACAGCTGGTCCAAACACAAAGGTCTCGTCTCGCTTGCTCAGCGTTTTTCTGTTGTTCAACTAAGTTCTCAGGCAAACAACAGCATTCTATGCATACAAACCATTCCCTATTATGCATGAAGTATATGCCAAATTTCCTAAACAACTTGGTTTTACTGAAGCAGCTGAAAGGGGAGGAAAACATGCTTTTGAGAAGTTAGGAATGCTAAGGTTTTTAAAAGCTTGATAATCTGCAACCTTCTCTGGTTGGGTTCTTGCTTATTCAAAAAAGAAGAGAAGAAAGAATACAATAATTTTATTCAGTGCTGTCCAGCTCCGTACCAAATACTTTAAAAATGTTTTTAAATTGCCTTAGGTTCAGATTATGCAAAGTGTATAAAGTCACGGCAGCATTTTGATGGGGTTCAATGCAAACATTTAACACCGATAAAATTTAAACGGTAACCACATGCTGAGGGAGAGATCCCTAAAACTTTCCAAACTGAAACCAAATGCTTCGTTCAAACAGTGCATATGCCCTCCAGCATTTCAGATAAAAATAGGGGTGGGGGAGATTTGAGACTCCCCCCAACCTCCTCTGCACCCTGAAACACACTGCTGAATCTTCTGCTCTGTGGTCCAGTTCAGACAAAACAATCTTGGCCCCACAAAACATGGCTTTGTCAGACCAAGAAGAAGCCTAACTTCTGAGAAGCCTAACATATGAGAACCACATATGCCTTATTGAGCATATGTACACTGCAGAGAAGATGCATCTACTCCCTGCTCATTGATTGACTGGAACAGGAAAGATCCCTAGCAGACAGAGACATTTGGAGCAAATGCTACTACAGTGGTACCTCGGGTTAAGTACGTAATTCATTCCGGAGGTCCGTACTTAACCTGAAACTGTTCTTAACCTGAAGCACCACTTTAGCTAATGGGGCCTCCTGCTGCCGCCACGCCGCCGGAGCATGATTTCTGTTCTCATTCTGAAGCAAAGTTCTTAACCTGAAGCACTATTTCTAGGTTAGCGGAGTGTGTAACCTGAAGCGTATGTAACCTGAAGCGTATGTAACCTGAGGTACCACTGTATCTGGATCTCTCTCTCTCTCTCTCACACACACACAGACACTCTTTTGAGTGCAAGAACACAAAATGACAATAGACAGCATTAACACCTCAGAAGGTCTTGCTGCAGCTGCGTCCTTGGATTCAAGCAGAAATCAAGTATGGTTCTCACTCTCTGGCTTCTGCCTGCTTCCTGCTTCTACTTTAGCTGTCTCTCACACACAATCTGCCCAGGTGAGGGAGGGGCCCCACCCATTTGTTCTTTGGCAGAAAGCTATACTAACAATCCATATCTAGCAGCCATTATGGACCTTGCCTGGGGATGCGGGTGGCGTTGTGGATTAAACCACAGAGCCTAGGGCTTGCCAATCAGAAGGTCAGCGGTTCGAATCCCCGTGACGGGGTGAGCTCCTGTTGCTCGGTCCCTGCTTCTGCCAACCTAGCAGTTCAAAAGCACGTCAAAGTGCAAGTAGATAAATAGGTACCGCTCTGGTGGGAAGGTAAACGATGTTTCTGTGCACTGCTCTGGTTCGCCAGAAGCGGCTTAGTCATGCGGGCCACATGACCTGGGAGCTGTCTGCAGACAAACGCCGGCTCCCTTGGCCAATAAAGCGAGATGAGCGCCGCAACCCCAGAGTCATCTGCGACTCGACGCAACGGTCAGGGGTCCCTTTACCTTTACCTTTATGGACCTTGATTCAGGTAGGTAGCCGTGTTGGTCTGAAGCAGTAGAAATATATATATAAAAATAAAAAATTGTCTAGTAGCACCTTAGAGACCAACTAAGTTTGTTCTTGGTATGAGCTTTCGTGTGCATGCACACTTCTTCAGATACCTTATGGACCTTGTCTGGCTAATTCAGCAATGGTATCCTCCATTAGATTTTAACCTTGTTGGATCCAGGAATTAAAAGGGGCCAGGCATCATGCACCCTAACTTGCCCCCAAACTCACAGCAATAATCTGCAGACTCAATAGACAGATGGGTAAATCAACAGGCTTGGAGCAGCAGCCTCAAGCCTTCCTCTGCTCCAGAATTCCCATGGACCTTGGGGTAGGTCCATAAATTACTAACTTTTAAGAAAGGGGTTGGCTCGTGGTCCCCAACGAGGGACTGTTTCTAAATTACGAATTATCACTCCACACCTCATCAGTATGTCTGGATCAAATCTCATTTCACTGGCCTCCACCTAGCCCTGTTCAGGGGGTTGTGGGAAAATGAGAGACACAATGGAGTGTCATCAGCATCCCTGACCAACCAACCGAATCTCAAACCACAGATCTCAACGCAACAAATGTAAAAAGTAAAACATCCAACACATACTCCACCCCCTCTGGCTGCAGTTCTAAAGTATTCCGAATATATTCTCTAATAACTTCATGCGCCTTTGAAATTTACCAGACTTCATCTCATATTCTGCATGTAACTTGAATTCCTCTCCTAGATGTTTCAACGCAACGTATGGAGTATCTTTGGTCTAAACAACAGGATAAAATATGTGATCTCCCAGAAGAAAAGTTCACTTCTAGAACCAGCGGGCTTCTGTTTATTTACACAGAGAGCAGCTTTTCTTAGCCTGGTGCCCTTCAGGTGTTTTCGCTGGGGCTGATGGGAGTTGTAGTACAAACATGTGCACCAGGTTGCAGAAGGTCGGCCTAGGGGAAGGTGTGTTATGCTACTCTGCTGTAAGCCCATCCTAGCTAACTGATCCTAATCTATTGATGCTGGCAGGGAGACAGCATCTGTACCTACCCCTAGGATGTCAGTGTGGCGATCACACAGGGTCCCCGGACGTTTCACCATCTATTGATCCCTGTGCCACCACTTTATTTCTCGCTGCCACCACCCAGGCCCTACCTGGTACAATACTGAGTCCAGTCAGGGTTAAACTGGAACATAAACTTCTGTTTATTTATTGCAGTTTAACAAGTGTGTGGTTTCATAAACGGTATTGGTCAATTACAATCATGGGCTACCTATACAGACCTATAACTTCCGCTACCTGCTCTCACTCACTAAACCACCTCTCAGATATTTACTTGTCTTCCTAGCCCCTAACTGTTCCTGATTCAGCTTATTTCGCTACACTAACTCAACCTACCCACAGACTCTATCCCAATTCACTCCCACTCCAACCAACCACCCAACTCCCAACAAACTTCTCCCTTAGCCCCTCCCAGAGCTGGTTTTATAGTCCCTCTGACTCCACCCCCTGGGTTCTGATTGGGTAACCTGTTTAACTATTTCACCTCCAGCACTCTCATATGTTAACGTCACAGTCAGGTATGTGGCAGGTGAGCATGGCTTGTGGGGAACAGCCTCATGGGCCAAACTAGGACCTGTGCTGAGCCCAAATAGATCCACAGGCCTGAGTTCCTCCGTCACTAAAATGTGTGAAGCAAAACCGCCCTTTGAAATGCACACTTCTTCATATGTTGTGATGCACAACCCAAATGCACACACAGGTTTAAATTAGAGGGTAGTTTGCAGGAAAATAAATGTATTTTAAAGTTGAAACAATGTACCAAAATGCATTATATCAGAAGAAATTGTTTGCAGCAATGTGTAGATTAGGCAAAATTGCACACAAGAATGTTGTACATTAAAATAAACCCATTTTTGGCTGCAGGTCACTAGGCATCTGAACTTGATCCAAGAACATTGATTCCCCCCTCTAATTATGTAATGAAATGATTACAGAATCCAGTGGCCTTTATGAGAAACATGCCATTCTCTTTTGCCCTGGTTTCAACAGCATTGTGTTGACAATGCGCATCAGTGGTTTTTCTGGTAAGGTAATTCTAAACAAATGTATAAACCGCAGATCTCTCTCTCTCTCTCTCTCTCTCTCTCTCTCTCTCTCTCACACACACACACACACACACACACACACACACACACACACACTTAAGCAATCCAGTTGTGGGCACAAATAAACAGTAGGCTGCTGCTTCTTTTTTGTATATATATTTTTATTAAATTTTCTGCTTTACAGTTTAAAATACTCATTTTGCATATCATAAATCCCTGCATAATTTACAAAAAACTAAACCATTCAATATTCCATTATTGCATCCATCAAAACTTATTTACACTGCTGAATTTATCTTAATGCTGCCAATGTTTTCAAGTGTACACAATTTCCCCCCAAATAGTCAATAAACGTTTTCCAATCTTCTCCAAACGTGTGTTCTTCTTGTTCTCTTATTCTATATGTTAAGTCTGCAAGCTGCACATATTCTGTCAGCTTAAGCTGCCATTTTTCTTTAGTCGGGACCTCGCTCACTGCTTCTACCCTTTTAGACAGGGACCTTATAAAAAAAACAAAAATGTGATAATACTTACCTAAGAACTTGCCGTCCAGGTTGCCAAGGAGGATAGTTTAAGAGTGGAGTAAGTCTAAGAGTGAGAGGATCCCTTAGCTGCTTCCCACACCCAGGGCGAGTCTTATAATTACAGTGACAGGTTACGGTGACAGATCCCAGGGGTGGGGTTTGCCCCCCCCCCAGCCATTTCTCTTAAGCCAGTGCCCCCAACCCTCCAAGTGTCCCTATTTTCCAGGGACATCCCTGATTCAGAGAAGCCATCCTGGTTTCTGATTTGATCCCGTAATGTCCCACTTTCCCTTAGGACGTCCCTATTTTCATTGGAGAAATGTTGGCGGGTATGGAGTTATCTGACCCCTGAGCCGTCTGAAGGCAATCCTGTATAGGGAAGTTTTTCTTAATTTTCAATGTTTTATTACCGTATTTTTTGCTCTATAAGACGCACTTTCCCCCTCCTAAAAAGTAAGGGGGAATGTGTGTGCGCCTTATGGAGCGAATGCAGGCGGAAGGCTCTGCTCAGCGCTCCCTCTAAAGAGCCCAATGGAGCGTGTGCCCTTCTCCCTCCTCAGGTAAAAGCCCCCAAGAGCCACACACACGCTCTGTGTGCTCTTTAAAGGGAGCGCGGCTCTTGGGGAAGCCTGGCTTCTGCCTTAGCCACGCGTAGCCTCTTCCGGGCAGGGGAAGCCTTCATCCTGCTACCCGGGAGAGGCTGCCCGCGGCTATCCCAGAAGCCAGGACAGCAAGAGGCTATCCCAGAAGCCAGATCCCTCTTGCTGTTCTGGCTTCTGGGATTCAGAATATTTTTTTTTCTTGTTTTCCTCCTCCAAAAACTAGGTGCGTCTTATGGTCTGGTGAGTCTTATAGAGCGAAATATATATGTACTGGAAGCTGCCCAGAGTGGCTGGAGCAACCCAGTAAGATGTGTGGGGTATAAATAGTTAAAAATTATCATTATGGAATGGGACGTCCCTATTCTCATCGGATAAATGTTGGAGAGTATGGTGCCCCAACAGCAATGATGACAATGGTCATTTATGGCCCGCCCTTTACCAAATGGTACCCAAATGAACTGCAAAACCGTCACAATCAAAGTAAGTGCAATGTACAATTAAAATAATAAGCTCAAAACCACCACACACCAACAAAAATAACATTGCCGATTGCTTGGCCATCATACCATATCTCAGTGGTTTTCAACCAGTATTCCATGGCACCCTGGGGTGCTTTGAATGATGGTCAGGGGTGCCGCGGGCAACACTGGCCTCTATCCCTCTTTCCTCCCCCCCCCAATGTTCTCTCACATCTCTGCCTCCCAAAGGCTTGCACAACTTTTTGTTGCAGCAGCCCTGGCTATAAGCTCTATAGTATACCTGAAGGAGCGTCTCCATCCCCATCGTTCTGCCCGGACACTGAGGTCCAGTGCTGAGGGCCTTCTGGCGGTTCCCTCACTGCGAGAAGCTAAGTTACATGGAACCAGGCAGAGGGCCTTCTTGGTAGTAGCACCCGCCCTGCGGAATGCCCTCCCACCAGATGTCAAAGAAAAAAACAACTACCAGACTTTTAGAAGACATCTGAAGGCAGCCCTGTTTAGGGAAGCTTTTAATGTTTAATAGACTATTGTATTTTAATATTCTGTTGGAAGCTGCCCAGAGTGGCTGGGGAAACCCAGCCAGATGGGCGGGGGTATAAATAATAAATTATTATAATATTATTATTATTACAGGCAAATAGTGCTTTTGGGGCTGGCTATGGGATGCTGGTTGCCAGGAGCTGAGGTGGCCTCGGAGTAAGGAAGCAAGCAGACAAGAGAGTCCAGCCAGCCAGTCCGCCAGCCAGCCCCTTGCTGTTGGGAATGGACAGACAAGTCCCAGGCCCCTGTGGGGCAGTGTGAGGAGGCACCTCTCTTTGGGGCAGCAGGGCAGCTCAGAGACCAGGGACGCCAGCAATAGCTGCCCAGAAGACTCCCAAGGAGAGCAGAGAGGAGAGGAGGCTGAGGGAACACTCACAAGGGTGGGAGTTCGAAAACGGGCAAGAGGCTGCCAGCTCTGCAGGCAAGGGGTGACATAACTGGGCTCCAGAGCCCCACAGAGGTGCCACAGAAAGAATGTAGTCGGTCAAGTGAACCGTTGACTCGAAAAGGTTCAAAACCTCTGCCGTATCTCATCCTCCCTTCAAATAGGCTGCAAGCCCTCCAAATACAGCTGTGTTGTTATTAAGTTCCTTCAGTGAGGCTTTAGGATCTATAAGGGTTGAGACTAAGTTGGCAGTGCTTGCTTGTCGGTGGCCTGGACTTCCTGTCTGTCTGTCTCACCTAGTTGCTTTCTCCTGCAGTGCCAGACACACTGTCACCGGGAACAGGGGCAGATTGAGGGCAGTGAGAGCAGTGCAACTGCATGGGGCATGCAGCCAAGAGGGTGCCTTCTCAAAGCCTGGTAAGCAGTTGCCCAGGAAGGAGTCGCGAAGGCTCTGACAGGGTCATCGTGTCCTCCTACCTCCTTCCCAAAGCCAGACAAGCACGTACTGGGCTTTGGGAAAGAGGTGGGAGGACCCTGCCAGTGTCAGGAGCTCGCCCTACACTCGAGTAGGACCCTGGCAGAGACACATGCCCAACTGGCATGTTCCCTCCCTCCTGGTTGATTGTTCGGGAGCTTAAAAGCTTTCTTCAGCCTGAACATTACAGTGACCGATGCCAGCAGACACACTTAGGGATCCGTAGAGTTTGCGCATCTTGCATGACAGACCTTAGCAACTCAGCATTTTGGCTAATCTACTTTATTTACATATAAACACACACAACTGCACACACTACAATATGGCTCCCTCTCTCCCTCCAGGCAAAGGACAATATTCCCACTTCACGGAACACAGTAGCACAAACATCTGGTCTCCATCACTTCCCTCTCTGTGGAATGAAAACATACACCATCATGTGATAGACAACAATCCCATGATTGCAATCATGGAGCAGGAATTCTAACAGCCAGAACCTCGCACCTCTTCCTGAACCCTGGCTTAAGCTGGCGCTGTGACGGCTGAGGGGAAGGGCCTCAAATGTTGGCTTTGCACAGAGTGGCTGCTGACCAAGCAAGCAGAGAAGAAGAACAGATGTTGTAGGTTGTGAACTTCAGTAGGTATCAGGTGTGTGCATGCTTAGCTGCACTCACCTGACGTTTACAGGAATCTGCATGCAAATAAGAAGCATGTGATTGGCACTAGCACTATAATGCAGACAGACAGACAGACATCAGAAGGCCTGTCACCCTCTGGCACTGTGGAACTCCATCTCGCTGTTCTTTCCATTCATGGCCCTCTGCGGTTTGCTTGAAAACGGCGTTGGCTTGAGCACTGGAATTCAATCTCTCATTGTGATTTTTTGCAAAAAATTATTTTCACAATGGGACCTTGTTTCCAGAATGGACAGACAGGACTTTGGGGCAGTTTAGTCAGTAGGACTGGCCGGCTCCCAAGGAAAGGAGCCAGACACATTCCGATATTCTCCATCCCAACACCGCACAAACGCCGTCAAGCAAAAGATCGCCATTTCCTCTTGCAAAGTAAGGCGATTTTTCCAGAATAATAATTTTAAAATCACATTGGATTTGATACTCCAAGTAACCTCACTGCCATCGCCCTGCCACCACTCATCTGCCCTGGTGGGGGTGGCGGGTGACTGCAGAGAAAGCAAGTTCTGTGTCCCTCCTCGTGTGGTGGCCTAGCAGCATGAAAAATGGCATGCTGTGGCTGAGCTTAGCCAGTTGGAGTCTTTGCATATCTGTGTGGGTTGTGCAGTTCAAAACAGTTCACGTTAAAATGCTACTGCTGCTGAATTTTGCTTTCCAGCTTTCCTTTTTATAAAACACAAGAGTAACTGGATTTTGCACAAAAAGATTACCTGAGTTCAAAACACAGGGTTATGCTGCCCCCAGCTCACAGTTGGTTGGCAGCTGTTGCTACCTAGCAAGGAAGGGAAACGCGACTGAATCCTGCGTAAAAAGAAGAAGAAGAAACAAAAACTTGCTGCAAACAGTTTAATCATTCCTTTGGCAATCCGGCAACTGACCCAAAATCAACCCCGTTAGGATGGAGTATATTGAATGCTCCCTGCTGTTGGGAATGGAAACATGCAGTGGAGAGTCATTAAACCTGAATAAACTGACCCAAAGTTCAACAAGCATGCAATCTGAAGGACTAGAGATAAGGAGCTGGAACAGCTCAGAGGAAACAAGGACACCAGGCAGCAGAAAGACCGCAGGCAGCAAGACACTTCAGGAAGGAAGATTCAACATATGCAGGAGCAAGTTTTATTAAGCATAGTGGGTCGTATTCCTAGCTAAACATGCATAAGATCACACTGTTCGTTTCCCAGAAATAGAAATATCTGACACTTTCATTCATTGAGCATTAAGTCAATAGATTTGATTTGATTTGATTTACTGTATTTCCACGCCTCTTTTAATTCAAAGGAATCCCAAAGCAGCTTACAAACAATAAATAATAATAACATCCTAAGTACAGCATAAATCTTATGGAACAATTAACAAATCATCAGCGGAACAGTTGCAGCCTATAAAACACTATTAACAAAGCAGCAACGCTCAACAACTTTGCCTCCCCCAACAATATTAACAAAATAGGAAACAAAAATTAATCTAAGCCCTGTTAAATTCTCCGCAGCCCCATGACTCATTTACTTCCACTCTGTTCAGTTTATTAAAATACACATACACATAATGCCTGATTTGATTTGATTTATTATATTTCTAATTTCAGTATTCAGTGTTCTTCAGTATTTCAGTAGTGATCACTGCTGGACAGAGAAGCATTAGGAGCATTCCAGTATTCAAACAGCACCATCTTTTGGTTCTCTCTGTAATATCATATATTTAATTTTGAGAGAGGGTAGACAAGTATAGTATTTTCAAGCACAGCTGCACTAGGAATCATCTCCCCCAGTCTACCTGATTTAATTTATTTCAGGGATGGGGAACCTGCAGACTTCCAGATGTTGTTGGACTTTAGCTCCTATCATCCCTATTGGCCAAGGCTGCTGGAAGTCATAGTCCCACAAACATCTGGAGATCTACGGGTTCTCCATCCCTGACTTATTTCATAGGAGCCTCCTCTGCGGCATAATGGTTGGAGCAAAACCTGGGAAATATCATATATTTAACTTGAGAGTGGCAAGGCTAGTGGAAAGGCTGGTTTCAAATCCCCATTTAACCATGAAGATCACTGCATGACTTGGGGGCACTCACCCTTCCACACAGCCTTAACTGTGGATTGTCGTATGGATAAATTGGGGGGGAAGCATGTGTACAAAACCAGAGCTCCTTGGAGGAAGGGTGGTATTAAAAATGCAACCCCTTGGCTCATAGGAAGAACCTATGAAGTAGCCTTACATTCCCCTAGTTCACATGTAACAGTAAACCGTGGTTTTTAAAACTTCAATCCACTTTCTTCCTCCTTACGGAGGTACTCAGAGAAGCCAATACAGTGGTACCTCGGGTTACATACGCTTCAGGTTACAGACTCCGCTAACCCAGAAATAGTGCTTCAGGTTAAGAACTTTGCTTCAGGATGAGAACAGAAATTGTGCTCCGGCGGCGCGGCGACAGCAGGAGGCCCCATTAGCTAAAGTGGTGCTTCAGGTTAAGAACAGTTTCAGGTTAAGAACGGACCTCTGGAATGAATTAACTACTTAACCCAAGGTACCACTGTAGTCAGAATTAAGGCAACAATTATCCATATAACTGAAGCTATAAAATATAGAATACAACAGTTGCAATAAAAAGTAGGAAACTTGTCAATAAATGCTATTTAACACTTCAACAGCAACAGAATTAGCAGTCTAGTGATATGTGAACAAGCTTCAACAAGCTCCCAGTCTTCCTCCCACACAACCATGAAGAGAATTCTGCCAAATTTAGTTTTCATTTTTAAAGGATTGTGGCTCAGCGTTCTACTCAACCAGGGCTTCTGACTGAAAGCAAACTCTGACTGGTTTAATAAGCCAGCTCCATTGTGCATCCCATGCTCTGTTCTCTCCTACTCACACATTCCCTTCCAATGTATATAAGAACTTTCAACTGTTTAAAGTTCCTTTCTAATAATAAATCAGTCAGTAGTAGGTGCTTGTTTGGAGCCATCCTTTTGTCTGATTTTAATCTCCTTTGGACGCCAATAATAGTTGCTGGCTTGCCCCTGCTGAGTAGCTGAACCCTTCTGTTCTCTCAGAAGGAATCAGCGACACAAGCCAAAGCTGGGGATTTCTTAGGCAAAGGTAAACAGGAAAGGATCTTGTTCTTTTAATTGAACTAATCTAATTAAGGAACAGCAAGGGACATTAGGGGATTGCCAAAAAAAAATCAGCAGAAGGCACATTCTCTCTCCCTCCCCCCCTCTGTTAACCCTTCAGTTATCTGCTAAGCACTACAAACAGATTCAATAGCAAGGATTCCTTTGCAGTGCGCACATACAGTGGTACCTTGGTTTATGAACTTAATCCGTCTGGAAGTCCGTTCTTAAACCAAAGCATTCTTAAACCAAGGTATGCTTTCCCATAGCAGCGGGGGACGCAATTTACAAATGGAACACACTCAACAGGAAGAGGAACATGTTCTGCTTCCAAGGCAAAGTTCACAAACCAAAACACCTACTTCCGAGTTTGCGGCATTCTTGATCCAAGTTTTTCATAAACTAAGCTGTTCTTAAACCAAGGTACTACTGTACTACAAAGAATCTAGATAATTCTTTTAAAAACCAGAATAGGGGCTGAAACGGCCACAGCTGCATGCCACCCCAGTCTCCAAGCAGCGTGAGATTCCAGGTGTTCCAGGTCCATCTTTCCTTTTGGAAATAAGGCACAGTGGAGACTGTGGTGTCTTTATGATATATAGTTTATTTACACCTATATACAACCTGAGCCTATGATGGAGGGCTTCACAGCATTAACACCCCAGGTCGGTCTTGTTTGCCTCATAGCCACAGCCTTCGATTCGAGCAGAAATCAGCCATGCCTTTTCCCCTGCCTTTTCCAGTTGCAGCTTTTGAAATCATCTTCTAACTCACATTACACACATTTTCCGACTCTGCACTCTGGCTTTTGTCCATGACAAAATGAGTGGGGCCCTTCCTCAGAGCTGGAGAAGGGCCCCCACTCATTTGCAGTCCAGTACAGAGCCCTCTCTCCTTGGCTTCCTTAATGGCTCATTACCTTTCCTTTCTTTCCTTAATGGCTCATCTCCCAGGCGATTACCTCATGAGGAAGTTGGCCTGGCTTGTTTTCTTTACCCTTGCTGGATCCAGGGGTTCAGGAGACTTGATTAAATTCTAACACTTACTGAGTCTAGGAATTTAGAAATGTCTAGCACCCACAAACTCATAAGAACATTCATAATTAGTGGGTGCTTTTCTTTGTTGGTTTAAAAAGAATGACAAACTGCCTAATCAAAAAATCTGCTGTACACAATAAAAATTTAAATAAAATGCAGCTAAGATTTGTTTTTTAAAAAAAGCCAAATGGACATTAAATATACATTAAAACACAAGTAAAATCCATGGGTATCCTCTTTGACGTAGTGAAAACATACTGTTCTTAAAGAAAGAAGAGGCACATATGTGAACAGACGTTTTTTCTGTATGCTTTTGCTTCAGACCTGCACAGATTTGGCCAGGACTATCATCCACTTTCTTTGGAAGTTTCTCCAGAGGATGATGTCATGGAGATGATACCAGGAAAAGGACTTTGCCAAGGAATCACAAATGCTGGTGATGCTGAGGAGCAACCATGGGATAAGACTATTGTACTCATGCCTTCATTCTGAGCTTCCTATAATAAGCATCTCATTGGCTCCCGGGGAAAACAAGATGCATCTTCAGGGTTCTTCTTTCATTCTTAAATACACTCAAAAGTAGATTCTTTGAAGATTGTTCTGTCTGTCCAGAGCAGAATAGACCATTGGTATCCTCTTTGACCTAGTGAAAACATACTGTTCTTAAAGAAAGAAGAGGCACATATGTGAACAGACGTTTGCTTCAGACCTGCACAGATTTGGCTTGAAAGTGCCTGCACAAATCCAATATTTAACCACTTGTAGGATACATGCTTTCTGCTCCTGATTTGTAGGACATCCTTTGTCTGATAAGACATGGTTTGGGATAGGACACACAAGCAACCTAATACATACATTGAGACACTTCCCTCTCCCTATAATGTGTCATTATTGAAATATGTGCGATGACATTGTCATATTACATGTACCCCTGCTCCCCACCCCGGCATCCCCTTCCCAGCTGCCACAGGGACAAAGGAAGACAACACATCATGTGTGTTCATTACAGGGTCAGAAGGGTGAACTCAACATGAGGTTGCCGTCTCAAGCAACAAGTCAACATTTGTCATTATGTCTAAGAGCCAAATTACTCATAACATTAAACTGCATGCAAATGCTTGGAGGCTGTCATTCAAAGTGTGATGAAAAGAGGGTGCTGCTTAACCCTGTCCCTTCCAGCAATTTGTCCACTCAAAATCACACCCTGGTCAGAGGCAAATGGAATGCAAAAGAACCCTTAGGTTTTGATTGTGACATGTTCAAAGCTTAAAATATTACAGCTTTGTTAAACTTGTTATTGCCACTAAGGGTCACTGTTGTCCAACATTTGCAGATTGTCTTCTTGGGCCAATCAAGGCTGGGCAAGTTATTCGGTGGTGAGGTTCAGGATACATCAATAATAATTATCAGGACATCATTTGCAGGCATTAAGGGCAGTTCTCAGTTGCATGTGATTAATATCATTTGCATATTAGTTTCAGGGGAACGACTCGGTGAGGTCTAAGATAGATAGATCTTCTGTTGGCTAGAGAGCTTTTGCTAGTTGCACCAGAATACTCTGAGACATAACTAGGCTGTGCCCCTAACCACCTACTGCTCCCTCCTAGTAAACAGCATTTAATCTCACCCTTTAGCTCAAGAAGCAACATCCCTTATCTCCCAGGGTCTCCATTCTCTCAAGTGGAGGATCAAGGAATCTATCAACACTAGACTCTGGTCCTGTGAGGGTAAAATGGTCCAGAATGAAGGTTTGATTTCTCCCCAAAGAGCACCTCAAATCCTCTCGTAGTACATAGCTTCATAGCAGAGCATGTGCTTTGCATTTAGAAGGTCTCAGCTTCAATTCCTCAGTATCCTCAGTTGTGGGGGGGGGCGGGGGTTAAGGGTCAATGTGGCGATCACACAGGGTCCCTGGACGTTTGACGGTCTATTGATCCCTGTGCCACCACTGTGCTCGCTTCCCCGCTGCCACCAACCCGTTACTCTCGGGTACACGCTGAGTCCAGACAGTTATTAAAATTGAACCAAATAAACGAGTTTATTTTATAAGCGTTAACAAGTTTATGGTTTCTCAGATAATATTCTTGTCAGTTTCTTAACTTTAGTTTCTTTACCGGCCTATACCTTCCTAATACCTTCTGACTGATTATATCCACAGTTTGACTGACTCCTCTTAACACATTCTCTCACTCTCCCACATCAGACTAGCCCAACCCACAGACTTATCCTCCCTCTCTCTTCTCTAACTCCAGACTGACTTCTTAACAACTCTAACTCTAACTCCTCCCCTTGGGTTCCTATTGGTTAGTCATTTTACAATAAGTTAACCCTTTCCTTATGAACCCAGTATGATATTACACACCTAGGAGGGCAAAGGCCACAGTTGGTGTCAGGGCTGACATGGGCACAGGTCAGGAAGTTCAATTTTTGTTGTTGTTGTTCAAGAAAACCACAGACAAAAAGAAGCCTCTTGGCAAGACCAGTTCCCCCTTCCCCCTCAGTTCCTTCCTCCTTCAGAGCTTGCCCATTTAGGCATAAGCTATGGCAGGAAGGAGCCCTTGCTCATTGCTCTGCCACTTGCACAATTCTTTTTGTGTGACCTTGGAGATAAGTGGGGAGGGGAGCCTAATGCAGTAGGCCAGGCCAGTGGCGTAGCGTGGGGGGTGCAGGGGGGGCGGGCCGCACCGGGCGCAACATCTGGGGTTAGGGCAAATCCATGGGTTAGGGGGCGCAAATCCACGGGTTAGGGGGCGCAAATCCACGGGTTAGGGGGCGCAAATTACTTGCCTTGCCCCGGGTGCTGACAACCCACGCTACGCCACTGGGCCAGGCAAGCACTTGGTGAGCTTCATGTGCTGAGTCAGAACTGCTTTCTGCCTTTGGCTCTCCCTTCTCACTCATGCCTGTTGTTTCTTCAGAGGCAGACCACTCCTCCCCCTCTTCATCTTCTGACCTGTCCTCAGTGTCCCACCTCCACTGCTCCGAAGCTTCCACTTCTGAGGCTCCCCTAGGGGGCTCACCACCTGGTTGCCTCCCATCCCTCCTCATCATCCAGCCAGTCCCTGACCGCCGGGTAGCAGCTAGGAGTCACTTGGATGCCACTACCATTCAACAATACTGGGTTAGGTGGACAAATACTCTGGCCTGAAAAAAGGCAGCTTCCTTGCATGCTGGATAGAGATTTCAGAAGTTCAGGGTCCCATCATGATATTCTAATAGAGGCATTGCAGTAATCAATGCAGATCTCTGTGTGCTGCCTTTCAGCTAGTTCTACTATTTTCTGTGCAGAAATATTAAATAGTCTTTGACCCACCTGCAACCCTGGGTCCCTACACCCCTGATTCTGGAGCACCCAGCTTGGAAATCACCAGCTAAGAGGGAAATATTTCTAGTTCCATATCAGGGACCCTTCTGACATCTTACACTTGTTTTGCTAAGGAAGTCAGAGGTTTAATTCCATGCATCTCCCCAGAGGCACGAGCTGGCAGGTGGTGGTGGGGATTTACAATAACAAACAGCATCCTTGCTCACGCCCCTTTTGTTGGAGCTGCTGCTGACCTTGAAGCCCCCACTGCAGCCGCTGCTACTTGACCCATCATCAAGCCCCAGATTCCAGCACAAGAGAAGGCAGATGTTGCAGAAGCCGGAATGATGCACAGTTAATGTCCATCATCGCCACACTTTTCCGAATCTCCCCGGCATGCAGGATATAAAGTTACGGTTGGCATCCTTTCTTACGGTCTTTGGAATCCGTGAGGCATAGTTCACAGAGATATTTGTCTCTAATCTCTGCCATCACGCTCACACTCGAGATGCCAAACGGCATATTTCTCTTGCCCCTCTCCACACACCACACTTTTTTTTTCAAAGAAAAAATTATTCCATAGCCCAGGATCATAAGACTGGAGTGTGAGCAGCTTCAGTGACATATAAACCGGCATGTTCCACATGTGTCAGTGGGCAGCAGGCTCTGTGGATCGGGTTTCCTCCACACCCTGAAGCAATTTCAAGTGCCAAGCATAGCTGCCCCAAGGTTCACCCCAACAGCCAGCATTGTTTTGTCTCGGCTGGAGAATGGACCAGCTGTGCTCAACACCTGTTAGCAGAAAGCTCACTGGCCCATCTCATGAAGAGGTTGAACATCCTTGTGGCATTGCAGCTCCCCCAGGGCCTTGCAGTGTCAGGATCTGACAGAGGCAATGCTGCTTCCTTGATCCGCAGCATAACCAGCATGTGTTAGGTCAGGGACAGGGAACCTGCGGTCCTCCAGATGTTGCTACAACTTTGTACAATGGACAACGACTTCCATTGACCATACTGGCTGGGGCTGATGGGAGCTCAACAACATCTGGAGGTCCACAGGACTCCAAGGTCATGGGAGTCCACAATACACCTGTTCACATCCCAGAGGCATCTGGCTAAGATACAGAGTGCTGAACGCAATGGACCTTCCAATTTGCAGAGAATAAGGCTCTCAATAACTACTAGTCACAGTGGCTATGTTCTACTGTAGCCTTATGAGGCTTTGCCCTCGGGTGGGAAAAATATTGTGCCCGGGAAAGGGAGATGGGAGTCAACAGACACTCAAGGAATAGTTTTGGAGAAAAAGCTTTATTTCTACCATCCATGAACTGGTAGAAGGAGCAAGTGTGATAGTTCACAAACAAGCACGAGTTCACAGTCATTTGCACAGAGTATATATTCCCCTTCCAGTTCCCTCCCCTTTCTCCTCCCTCAGGAGTCCTGCCCCATGTTGAGTTTCCTGAGCATGTGCAGAAAGCTCCTGTCTTGGACTCTTGGACTCTTGGCACCCTTCCCAGGAAAGGGGAATGACAGCGGTTCAGCATGTCCAAAGATGTTGCAACTGAATGAGATAAAAGTCAGTTCTCAGGCCTGCTCTGACAGAGTCTATTCATTAGCTTTTTGAAGCCTTCTCGTGCTGATAAAAGTAACGGTTTTGCCTTGCAACAGCAGAGCAAATGAGCAGATGCTTAGCTGCTGAGAAAATGATTTTGAAAAGCTTTGAGAAGCTTTGAGCCTGCTTTTGGGGGGGAGTGACTTCGGGCCTAGGTGGGGTCACCTGTCCTCACCTCCTTCACTACCTCCACTGTTCGTGGAATACCAGTTCTTGGGAATCACTAGTGGGGAAAAGTGCTGTAGCACTCAGGTCCTGCTTGCAGAAATCCCATATGGCAACTGTAGGAATGTGATGCTGGAATAAATGAGTCTTTGGCCTGTTCCAGTAGTATGTGTGCGGTTTTTATAAAAGTTTTTCATAATACAATAAGATATAGAAAATCAATGTAAATTTAAAAAACAGCTACAAAAAGGACAAATAGAATCAGTAGAATGTGGAGTCTTCTCTTGAAGGTAGTTCTTAACCCTGACCACCCACAGAAGGTAGTTAAGTAGCCTCTCACCTCCTCTCACCTGGGATCCTTCTGTTCCCCTCGTAGCCTCTCACCTTGGGAGATCAACATTTCCCTGCCTCCCAGCCAGAGTTCTTCACCAGCCACCTACCACCCCATGAGTAAACAATCCTTGGACCTGCTTAATAAAGACCCCAAGTAGAAGATGCCAAAGAAAAAAGAGAAGAAAATACAGAAGAGAGAGACAATAAAAAAGGGGGAAAGGGGGAGAAAGGGAGAAAAGGAGAAAAGGAGAAAAGGAGAAAAGGAGAAAAGGAGAAAAGGAGAAAAGGAGAAAGGGAGAAAGGGAGAAAAGGAGAAAAGGAGAAAAGGGAAAGCGGAATATATATTTATTTACAGTCAAACCTTGGATCCCAAATGCCACAAACCTGGAAGTGAGTGTTCCAGTTTGCGAACATTCTTTGGAACCCGAACGATAGACGTGGCTTCCATGGCTTCTGATTGGCTTCAGGAGCTTCCTGCAGCCAATCCGAAGCTGCGCCTTGGTTTCCAAATGTTCCATTCAAATTCCAAGGTATGACTGTATTGTATATAGGATCAGATTGTAAATCTACTACTTTGGACTTTCACATGTTGGCAGAAATGGCTTGATGGTGTGTGAAGGATGGAAAATAGGGAGTTGGAAGGCCTGACCCTGGGGACAATTTGGTTTCCAAGGAGGAGTACCAAATATTTGTCATAAGAAAAATTACAAGGGAATTGTGTGGGAAGGGACAGGAATTTATGACAGCATTTATAGTTAAGTACTCCATCCCTTCCCCTGCTACCCCTCCTCCCCAAATGACTGATCAGCCAGACAACATTCTTTGCATAAGAAGGGCCTGCTGGATCAGGCCAATGGTCCGTCTAGTCCAGTATCCTGTTCTTATGGTGGCCAGCCAGATTCCTGTGGGAAACATGGAAGCAGGACCTGAGTACAAAAGCGCTCTCCCCTCCTGTGGTTTCCAGCAATTGGTATTCAGAAGTACCATATTTTTCGCTCTATAGGTCACACCCGATCATAGGACCACCTTGTTTTAGAGGGGAGAACAAGAAAAAAAAATCTCCCCCTTTCCATTTCTCCTCCTGCTTCGCTGAAGGGGCGCTGCGCAGTTCTCCCTCTCTGCTGAAGCCAGGAGAGTCTTGCCGGAGGCTTCAGGCAGCTATCCCTGAAGCCTTCGCAGCGCAGCGCGAGTTCCCGCTGCGCTCCAGAGGCTTCAGGTTCCTTTCCTTTCCTTTCTTGCTCCCTCTGCACTTCGGAGGCTTCGTGTTGCTATCGTTGAAGCCAAGGAGCCTGCATTCGCTCCATAGGATGCACACACATTTCCCTTTAATTTTTGGAGGGGGGAAAGTGCGTTCTATAGAGTGAAAAATACGGTATTACTGCCTCTGGCCGTGGCATATGGAGCAGAAGTGCAACGGGAGGGGGTCTCCTGCAACACAACTGCCCTCCCTCCAGTTCATGCTGGTATCACCAGTTGTTGAGATTTAAGGTGCAACTAGTTGAGTCTAGTCCATTAACGTAAATGAGGCACTGTCCCTGAGCCGGCCCACCTATGACATGGGGTGAAGCACCTGCCTCAGGCGGCAGAATTGCAAGAGACAGCGCCCCACCCATCCTCCACTTCTGCTGCCTAGATGGAGGCGCTCCAGCATGCGGCATTGCCGCTCACCTTCCCCATCCGCAGGCGGAAAAGCAGAGAGAGCGGCAACACTTCTAGGAGCTCTCCGGCTCCCGCCAATTCGGCAAGAGTCGCAGCGTTCCTGTATGCCAGTTAGCACTCGGCTCTCCCCTGGGAAGAAGCCAGTTAGCAACACTCTGATCAATGCCCAGGCTCCTGCTGAGTTTGGCAAGGACCAGGGCGTGGCGATGATGAGGCACTGCGGTGGGCCAGGCGGCAACAATTCCCAATTCACCTCAGGTGGTGAAAAGGAATGGGCTGCAATGCCCCATCAGCCTCAGTCTGCTGCCCTCAGGCAGCCCGCTCCTGCCTTCTTATTTACAAACAGTCCGGGCAGGTGAATCTCAGTGTTTGGGCCTTGTCAAACCCACCAGGAAAGAGAATGGGGATAAAGTGTTGGTGCTGACCTTTAAAGCCCTAAATGGCCTTGGCCCAGTATACCTGAAGGAGTGTCTCCACCCCCATCGTTCTGCCCGGACACTGAGATCCAGCACCGAGGGCCTTCTGGTGGTTCCCTCACTGCGAGAAGCAAAGCTACAGGGAACTAGGCAGAGGGCTTTCTTGGTAGTGGTGCCTGCCCTGTGGAACGCCCTCCCATCAGATGTCAAAGAGATAAACAACTACCTGACATTTAGAAGACATCTGAAGGGAGCCCTTTTCAGGGAAGATTTTAATGTGTGACATTTTGATGTATTTTTAATCTTTGTTGGAAGCCGCCCAGAGTGGCTGGGGAAACCCAACCAGATGGGCAGGGTACAAATAAATAATAATAATAATAATAATAATAATAATTATTATTATTATTATTATTATTATTATTATTATTATTATAAAACAAAACTTAGTTGGCTCTCCCTGTCAATGGCTCCGACTCCACCTACTGGTTGAAAGGCTCTATGGGTGAAACTACTACTGGACGGAAGTTAACTTGGTGCCTGTTTGAACATTCATCAGGATGCATGATCTGCGGTACCTCAGCTATGCAAAGCAGGTGGGATCACTCATCTGAAAGTGCTGCCTGGTCAAAATTTCCTTGTTCATGTAACACACCCCAGAAGGTACAGTGAGAAACCTTTCCCTCAGGCTAACTTGGCACATGACGGACTGTTTAGCAGCTGTGGAAGACAGAAAGCTGGGGTTTATAAGCCTTGTTCAGAAGTGTTGCTCACGTGTGAGGAAGGGGCCTCATGGCAACTAGCCCACTGGGATGGGCAAATATGTCAAATCTGCTTTCTCTCATCCCATTTTTCCAATCTTGAGTTCAGTTCACCACAGTTCCACACACAGAGACATATACAGTGCTTTTCTTTTCTTAGGGGTACTCTCATTTTGACTCAAGAAAACCACCATTTTATAGTTCAAATTGGGGGGAAATAAATACAGTAAATACAACAAAACTGACCAATCACTGTGCTAGATTCCAGCTCCTCCTTCACACATTAAATGCTCTCTTCCGTCTGAGACTCAAGAAACACTGCGGCAGGAAAGGAGGCCGCCATCAGGGGTAGTAACAGAACTGATGATTCATCGTGCTAGAGAAGACACTAAAAACATTTAAATTTTTTGTTTCTTCTCCCATTAGATTCACAAAATGTTTAGGGATATGTGTACCCTCACATACGCCCAGAAAAAAAGCATTTGAGAGAGATAGATATAGATAGATGATAGATGATTGATAGATAGATAGATAGATAGATAGATATAGATATAGATAGATAGATAGATGATAGATAGATGATAGATGATAGATGATAGATGATGATAGATAGATAGATAGATAGATAGATGATAGATATATCTGTAGGGCTAGATTAACCATTAAGCAAAATAAGCATGCATTTAGGGCATCAAGGGAAGGGGAACGCCACAGAAATTTTCCATTGCCAGATATACCATATATTTATACTACTACTACTGCTACTACTACTAATAATAATAATAATAAAATAGTAATAATAGAGACTAATGATATAGGATTTATTGTTGTGTATATTTTGAATTAGATATATATATAGTGGCACCAAAATCTTTTAAGTGCTTATGGCCTCTAAAAATCTTAATCTGGCCATGTGTAGTGTGTGTGTGTGTGTGTGTGTGTGTGTGTGTGCTCATGAAAATTCACCAGCAGCATTTTAGCACAAAGTTATCCTAATGTACATATTTTTGCATGCAACATATCTGTAGTATAGTATTTATTCAGGAAATCAGCCATGAAGCACAAGGGATATGGAGGAGGGGAAGTCAATTTTGTGCTGAAGGCAATGGTCTGTGGGGGGTGGTATCAAAGTATTTTTTTGGCTTGAATAGTTGACAAGGAAGGTGGTGGAGAAGGAGGAGATTGGCGGTGGAGGCAATTCAGGTGGGATGATATTGAGTGCAAGGAGTCTTGATGAAAAATGCTTTGTCCATCCACATCTAATCTTGCCCCTTTCTAAAATTTATTTATTGGTGTGTGTTTTTCTTTTTGCAAAGTGTGTTCTCCCTCATGGAGAGCACAGGTTGCGGGCGGGGCTGACAAGACACCTCACTGTTACTAGGCAAATGGTTTGGCCATCCTTTAAGCAGGGGCGGGCTGTTACTGGGGAAATCTAGATGTTGCCATTTGTTGATTGACAGCCCTATTTGTTAAATACAATGCTCGCAGCGAGGAACTTCCTCTTTTGCCGCTTACTTCAGATCACCCGCCCTCCCTTCCCTAATTTTAGGCTGTTTGCTTGACCTTGCTATGCCTGTCATGGGGTCGTCTGCTTTGGGGCAGGGGCCCGGTAGGAATTTTGTCCATTTGGCTGATTAGTGTGTGCCACTTGGTTTTTGCCTACTGCGTAGCAAATCATCACAACTTGTAAGGTTTGCGGTTAGGCATTGGTCTTGGAATTGGTTGGTGGAGGGGTATGGATTTGGCTGTGCCTGCCCCTCCAAAATGCTGCTGCTGCTTCAAGGGTTTTCCATTAAAGGAACCCAGGGGCTCCCCATGCTTTTGTCCGAAACCCCCTGGCAAGGGGCTAGGGCCACGCAAGCCCCTGGGAGCATTCTGGGGAGAGGTGAGGCATGGTTCCCAGTCCCGTCTCTCTCCCCAGGTGACTTACCCTTGCTGACTTCGCGGGGGGTGCGAATGTCAGAGCTGTCCCCGGGCGGGGTCAGTTAGTGCTACCAATGCCTAAGCAACCACTCACATTGCTGTAATTTGAATAAAGTTGTGGCCAAAATTATGCCAAAAACCTTAAACAAAAATTAAGTGTCAATTGTGTTTTTCTTTGGGGGGGTGTCTTGGGGACCTCAACGCGCAAATCTACCAAAGAATAATAAAAAAGGGGGATTAAGGAGTTTTCTCAGGATGGTGGAAGGCGTGTGTGCGCCATTGATGTGGCGGCACTCAACCTTCTTCTGACAGGAAATGCTCTGCGTGGGGAGGGAACAGAACAAAAATGGGGGGTAGAGGAGGGTCAGTTGGGGGAGTGAATGAGAAATGTCCCTATTTTCACCTGAAGAATACAGGAGGGTATGCCAGGCAATGCCTCTACTCTCGTGTTCTGCATGGTACAATCCTATAAGGACTACATGGTGTCCCTTAGCAGTTGAAATAGTTCTCCCTTGCTCTCAACGACACTAGAGCAGGGAAGCTCCATGTTCAAAAATAACGTCTGGAAATCAGAGGAATGTTGTTAGCATTCACAAGGTGACACACTCACGCAAAGAATTCCAGCCCTCTTTCTCCAAATGTAATTTGAGCCGGCCTGATAAACAGCAACCACAAGTCAATAGTGGGTTACTATTTACCACCAAGTTCCTGCACGGCGGTCACTAAGGGCTCGTGGTTTTATAAGGACATGTTGTTGAAGAATGAGTCGGTCAATCACCGGCGAAGTCAGTGCTATGAATTGAATGAGAAATGCCTATTTCATGCCCATTTGTTTGGAAGGCAATCTGAAAGCACTGCATGTCTATATATTTAACATTCACATCCTATTTCACATGAGATTGTAAAAGCAGATTGAAATCAAGGCGCTTTTTTTCAGCCGGAACTCAGTCATAGCTGTCAACTGTCCCTTATTTGGCGGGAAACTCCCTTATCCCAGCGCTGTGTCCTGCTGCTGTCCCTTACTGATGATGTCCCTTAAATTTCCCAGGTTTCATGCTCGCCCGGCTCAGGAGGGAAGCAGCAGCTCGGGGTCTTCCGCCTCAAGAGAGCACGAGCACGAGCTACCGTCTCTCCCTTTTCCCCCTCAGTGGTGCGTCGTGAGGAGACGGGTGGTGGTGGGCGGGCAGGCAGCCCCTCTCTTGCGAGACTTCTGCCGCGCTGCCAGGGGAAGCCGGAGGCGGCAGCGGTGGCTGCGGCTGAGGAGGCAGCCTGAGGGAGGAGGAAGAGGAGGGGATGGGGAGGGACACAGAAGGGCAGCGTTTCAGCAGCCACCGTGGCGTTGCAACCGCCTCATGCCGGGCTCGCGGGCGGCGTGGGCGAGAGTATCTCTCCCTCCCCCCCCTCAGGCGGGGAAGGGCCGATGGAACTCCTCACGCCAAGACGACAGCAGCCCCAACGTGCTGCTTAGCATACCCTCCAACCAGTGCAGCATCTTAATGTAGAGATTTCCCCCTCTGCATCCCTTTCATAACTCTATTTTTATAAATCCTTTGTCCATCCATAGTTCCAATTTTTACTACAAGTTTTCTGTCAATCTTACCAATGTATGTAACTCTTTACAATAGCTTTCAAATAAATTATAAACTTCCCCCATTCTTTATTAAAGAGGTCCTCTTCCTGGTTTCTAATTCTGCCTGTAAGCTTTGCCATCTTGACGTCGTTCATCAGTTTTGTCTGCCCCTCTTATTTGGTTGGAGTTGTAGACCCTTAGGATCATCTAGTCCAACCCCCTGCAAAACACAGTCAGTCGCAGCCAAAGCAGCATGGCTCCATCAGTGCCGGATTTCTGTATAAGCTAAACCCAAATCCCTTATTTTGGCTGCTGGCCCCTTATTTTCAAATCTGTAAGTTGACAGCTATGAACTCAGTTCTGGCACTATTGCCATTATAAGAAAACAAGGGAGGTGTTCATGGTGAATTCCGGCACCTCTTTTTCTAGAAGAATAGCACTGGTTGAAATATGGTAACAACTAGAACGGGAAAAGGTAGCTGTTTTCTGGAAATAAACAGCCTCACATCCCGGCACATTCTTCTTCCCATTGCACAAGCCGGCAAACAAACCAGGAACTTTATAATTTTCTATTACATCTGAGCTGGGGAACTACAGCTAACAGCTTTCGGACAAGCCAGGGTGTTAAGCTAAGTTTAAACCCTAGTTTTATATACTGGCTTGCTCCAAAGAGATTCCCTATGCAATTGATGTAGCTCTCCTTTTCAGATTTTCAGAGTATGGGGAATCCACAGCATACAAATCAATATGGCTAACCTGACCCAAAACACCCACCCACCCCACTCACACATGAAAACAAAGATCACCACAGCCAATCACAAACAAACAACCACACCCTAGGCCAACCCCAACCTCTCTCACCACCAAAGGAAGACAAGTGAGGGGGGCCACTAGGTGGCGCATCGGAAGATGGCTGACAATAACATCTCTCCGACCCACACGAGGTAATTTGGAGGCTATGATGGGGGTAAATAGCCTCCTTAACCCCCACAAGATTGTGGGGGGGACGGCCCTTGCCTGCTGTGCCCTATACCACCCCTGAATTTGTGGGGGTGGGGGCACTAGGCACAAAGCCCTCCTGTGGGATTCCGGCACTCCTGGACGCCGTCCCTGATTCGCGCCACTAGTTGCAAGCATCTTCAAAAGAAACAATTTGGACGAGATAAATTGCACATGCTTCAAGGAAAAAGGGGAGTAAAGACTGCTGACAGAAGAGATCTCTGATAACAAGACAAGAATAAAATATGAGAAGATATGTCAAGATACGGTATGACAAATGACTGAGGGGGGAGGGGGGAAAAAACCTGCCTTCCTTTTTCTTATGTGATTTAACAAGAATCCCCTCCCCTAATGAGTCAGAAACTAAGGACTTAAGCTGTGGATTTAAGGCTGTGTGGAGATAAACTTTCGAACCAAAGCATTGTTTCAAGATGAAGCTGGAAAGCTAAGAGTTTTGGAATGACGCAGTTAAAAATGCCGTCGCCATTTTGGGAGGCATTGGAGCTCTTGGGTCTGGGAGGAGAAAGAGAGAAATAGAGTTGTTTACATATCGTGGATCAACTTCTCGGTGGGACTTAAGAGCGACAAATGCCAAATTTATGATGGAAAGAGCGATGCTATCTACGAAGGAGATATATGGAAACCATCTGGACTTAGTGGAGGAACGGGAAATCCACACAGGATTATTATTTTGCTTATTGGCTTAAGGAGACTAACAGAAGAGATCGTAAAGGAAAAATAGAAATTATATGAACAAGATATGATGTGGAAACACCAAGATAAGACTGGATAGAATTATGAATTTTGTTTGGACTGATTGGGACTGATTTGGACATTAATGCAGTAATAAGAAGATGATCTGAATCCCCCTTTGGATCTTGAAGTATGGGTTCCCCCAACAAAATTTAAAAATTTGGCTTTGTAATTTGGAATTTATGTGATGTGATTTAATTTGATGTGATTGGCCAGTTAATAAAAATTATTTTAAAAAAAACAACAAAGGAAGACAAGTGAACAGCAGAGAACTGCACAAGCAACGCTGACACCAAACCCTACATACATTAAGCAAAATAGAAACATCGCCACCCCACCCCACCCCCACCCATCTTCCCCCCCTCCACCCCTTTTCTTCCTAATATCTCAACAAATGAAAGGTAAAGGTAAAGGGACCCCTGACCATTAGGTCCAGTCATGACCGACTCTGGGGTTGCGGCGCTCATCTTGCTTTACTTGGCCAAGGGAGCCGGCGTACAGCTTCCGGGTCTTGTGGCCAGCATGACTATGTCGCTTCTGGCAAACCAGAGCAGCGCATGGAAACGCCGTTTACCTTCCCGCCAGAGCGGTACCTATTTATCTACTTGCACTTTGACGTGCTTTCGAACTGCTAGGTTGGCAGGAGCAGGGACTGAACAACAGGAGCTCACCCCGTCGCGGGGATTTGAACCGCCGACCTTCTGATCGGCAAGCCCTAGGCTCTGTGGTTTAACCACAGCGCCACCTGCATCCCATTCAACAAATGAAACTGATTTGTAAAAATGTTACATGGAAAAAATACGAGAGACATTACACATACATCTGTAAATCAAGAAAATCTTTAATAATAAAAAATTTAATTAAACAAACAAAAAAGAGTATGGGGAATCCGAAACTGGTCTGGATGGTTCAACAGCTGCTTCTACTAGATTTTGAACCTCACTGGATGCAGAATCACAGGCCTGGAAGGGGTCCACACCTATCCAGACTGACACCCCCCACAACCCTAGAATAGTATTATGTATTCAGCCTGGCACTGGCTCTCCAGGGTTTCAGACCAGAGATATTCCCAGAGCTACCTGCAGATGTCAGGGGTTGAACTGCAGTTGCTTTACCTCTGAGCTAGAGTCCATCTCTCAGCCTCAGCAAGGACGCTTGTTGCAGAAAAGCAGGCTGTTGACCTCTCAAATGCAGGTAAGCTTGTCATCGCACAGCCACCTTGTAAATAAACACTGGGCACTCGACTCCACCGCTTACTATTGCTGGCCAAACATTCATGACTCATTATTCCATGTAGCATCAGAGACGCGGCGGCCTAGGAGAGCAAAACAAACAGGTGCTGGATATGACATTCCAGCGCAATCTCCGACATGGGCCAGGTGAGTTATATGACCACGTTATTTACGAATCCCTAAACACAAGGGATGTGGGGTGGAGTTCAACTCTGCTTGTGCCTAAAGGAGAAATGACCTAATTTGCAAATTTCTAAACAACACATGAACCATCCTTCGAAATCCTCTGAATTTTGCAGAGCAGTGTGCATGAAAATGCACGACATCACTGAAAACAGCATTCAAAAATGCATTGTATCGGGGGAAATAGATTTGCAAAAATGGGTATGTTAGGCAAAGCTGCCTGTAAAAAATGTGTATGTTGGAAGCAATTCACTAGGTTTTTATGAGGACATTTTTTTTAAAAAAAAAAGCAAACTGATGTGGAAATGTTGAGAACTGAACATAAGACTTGAAAAATGAGAAACTGGCAAAAACTGAAACTTCCAGATCCACCCATCCTAGTGAGAGATTTGGGTTTTAGAACTTCTCCCTCCTTCGACTTTCCCCCTTTAGAATCTGTTGTTTGGAGAAGCCCCAGCTGAACACATTGCCTTACAGGGGTCATTTCAACATGACTCAAACCTATATCATGTTACTTCCCATTAGAGGGCTCTTTTCCCCTGAGCTACCAGCTAGCTTCTGAGGGTAAACCCCTGAAGTGCTTCCTTCTGTTTGCAGAATGTCCTTGTGCAATCTCCCATAAAGGAGAATTGCTCCTTTTGCTGTCATGGAGCTTGAACCTTTCCGCTTGGGGACACCTTCAGCCTACCAGTCTATGCAGCTGGCTGGGTGTTGGGTGACTGGAATGACACATCGTCCTTTGTCTCCAAGTGCCAGAGTTTTCTTCAAAAAGGCAAAAATAGCCAGGAGTGAGAAGGGGCACACCTCAATCCGTTTTTCAAAATTTCAGAATTCTTTGCCACAGCGTTTCGTTCATTCTTTTATTTATTTATTTATTTATTTTATTAACATATAAAACGCATATATATACATTTACACAATACACATACACAACACACTACCTAATTTTCATAACATAAAACATACCCACATTACTCTATATAATACCTACCTATACTATACATATCAACATACCTACACACCTACCCCATACTGACACCCGCCAAGTGACTTGACTTCTAGCCGTTCTTGTTACGCTACTTTATTTTTCCAACTAGCTTAAACGCATTTCATTATTTCTTTAATCTCTTCTTTTTTTATTAACTTTACTCTCCTTTCACTCTAACCATTTTTCTGGATTCACTCAGTATCTGTCAGAAATTCTACTTTTCCCACATAAATTTTGATGTATTCCCACTCCTTATTCACTTTTTGTACCATATCTCCTCTTATCCTCCCTGTGAGTTCAGCATTTCCCTTGTACTGCAGCTACGATCGCTCAGCTTTTCTTCAAGCTAAATTCAGGCATTTGCTCTGGAGGTGTTGAGACTCAGCCTCCTCATTTTAGGCAGCATGTGCTGATCCAGAGACTCTGCGTGAAGAAAAAGTTTTCTTTAAAATTTCTCTTTCCCACCCTCATGCCTCTCAAAGTATGTTTATCCATCTCTGGTAATTTCTTCTGCCCTTCCCCTTTCACGTTCGTCTCTCTACCCCACCCAGCCACCAAATGGCTGAATTCTTTTGTTGCTCCTCTCTGATCTTTTCACTTCTTCCTCCTATATACTTCTTCCTCCAGAATGCGGCAGCTAGACTGGTGACTGGGAGCGGCCGCTGAGACCATATGACACCGGTCCTGAAAGACCTACATTGGCTCCCAGTACGTTTCCGAGCACAATTCAAAGGGTTGGTGCTGACCTTTAAAGCCCTAAACAGCCTCGGCCTAGTATACCTGAAGGAGCGTCTCCACCCCCATCGTTCTGCCCGGACGCTGAGGTCCAGCGCTGAGGGCCTTCTGGCGGTTCCCTCACTGTGAGAAGCAAAGCTACAGGGAACCAGGCAGAGGGCCTTCTCGGTAGTGGCACCCACCCTGTGGAACGCCCTCCCACCAGATGTCAAAGAGATAAACAACTACCTGACATTTAGAAGACATCTGAAGGCAGCCCTGTTTAGGGAAGTTTTTAATGTATGACATTTTAATGTATTTTTAATCTTTGTTGGAAGCTGCCCAGAGTGGCTGGGGAGACCCAGCCAGATGGGCGGGGTACAAA
The DNA here is from genome assembly GCF_964270895.1 of Podarcis filfolensis. Lineage (NCBI taxonomy): Eukaryota > Metazoa > Chordata > Lepidosauria > Squamata > Lacertidae > Podarcis > Podarcis filfolensis. The sequence goes on from NC_139613.1 coordinate 15,528,459, forward strand.
TAAATTATTATTATTATTATTATTATTATTATTATTATTATTATTATTATTATTATTTCAGCTTTTCTCTCTTCTCCCCTTCATTTCAATTCCGACTTTGCTTTTATGACAACAACCTTTTGCCTCACGTTATAATTCCTTCCCCCTCCTCCAGCCCTTTCCCTTCAAAGGATCTTCCTATTTCCCCTTTGTGACTGTTTTCATTTAAACCTATTCACAAACCAAAAAGTTACACCTTGGCCACTAATAATGAACCAAAGGTCATAGTCATTACTGCAAATTTATGATGCTTTCTTTGTGGTACACAAACGACATTAGATGACTTAGAGTCACTTCCTTGAGGAAAGATGGTTGGATGTTGTGCAACAAATGAGTAACGCTTTGATTTTCTTCTAGAAACCAAAATATATGATCTGCTGGAAAGGCCCTTAGTTAGAGATTGGCTATCAGACTGGTTGTGACTGACCTCTTCCTTTTTTTCTTTGATGTTTTAAGAAAGTCATGAGTTGTTAGCAGGTGACTTGCTAGGAGTCAATTCCAATTAGAGGAAGTTTTATAGAAACCTCAGGCCCCAGAAGGGAGCAAAGTCTCACAGCTAATTTGTTATCTTGCATCTAAACAGCATCACAAGGAAGGTACGAAAAGAAAAATAGGTACGTGACGCTGAGTCCATTCCAAAGTTTCACTTCTCTATGCAGATTCTGAAAATGATTTAGGGACGTGAAATGGCTGAAGAAGGCATGTGTCTGTCTCTGTGTGATGTTGGGAGAGGCACATATCTGACCAAGATATCCTGCTGCTGCTGCGCCGCTGCGCGCGATTTCTGTTCTCATCCTGAAGCAAAGTTCTTAACCCGAGGTACTATTTCTGGGTTAGCGGAGTCTGTAACCTGAAGTGTCTGTGTTAAGTTGTGGGTGAACATATCAGACGACACAGCGATTCTCCAAACAGCTCTTGTTTATTCACAGGTCAGAACAGAACTGAACTGAAGGGTTCAGCCTTATATAGAGCTCCAGTACAACATAACTGTAACAACTTTCTGTAACTATCCAATCACTGAACGTCACTTTCGATCCCTTATTTGCATATGTGGACCTGAACTATCTACGGTATCCCCCTGCTGGCCCAGGGTGCGAACTTCAGTACATAACACCCTGTAACCTGAAGCATCTGTAATCCGAGGTACCACTGTACATGGGAACTGAAGAAGCAGAACATATCAGTTCTTTGTCCTTCTAGCCCACTCTGGCTGGCAGCAACTCTCTCGCCTCTCAGGCAGAGCTCTTTCCCATCCTCACCTGCTGCCTGATCGTTGGGAGATGCCAGGTCGTAAACTGGAACCTTCTACAAGCCAAGCATCTGCTCCATCGCTGAGCTATGGCACATGCCAGGCCACTTATTTGGAAGGATCTGTCAATTTCATTTCTCTCAGTTTTGCAATCTTAAATTCATTTCTCCACGTTTTGGAGCAATCTGCTTTAGTAATAATAATAATAAACAAATAAATCTCAATTTCTCCTAATAAAGACATTTTTTGTATGCAGTTTTGACTAACATATATACAGATTTCTGCAAGTCATTTCCCCAGCATAATGCATATGTGTGTTAGCATCTTCGTTTTAATGCAGTGTTTCCCTACTATCTGTGCCATTTAAAAATGCATCGGTCGGTTAGTACTAAAATTGCAAAATTCCATGAAGGGAACTTTTCTCAGCCTGAGGTCCACATTTCTTTCAGGGCAAAATTCTTGGCACCATATGCAACAGGTGGGTGGGGCCACAGATGTCTGTCACAACATAACCTCCAAGTGTACCGATTTTCCAGGGACAGTCTCAGAAGTACAGAAGCCATTGTGGCTTCTGATGTGATCCTGGAATGTCCCTATTTCCCCCGCCGGTGCTGTTACTGCTGAGTTCCGCAAGGAGGATGAGCCTGTATTTGTCCTGAGCGGTGGCTGTGAGGATGTATCCCTTGACCTTTCCATGGCCTCTCCATGTTAGGATATAGTTCTATTCCACCTTTAGAACAGATGTGTGGAGTTGTTGTATGTCACATGTCTGTTTACTTCCAGCACAGTCTGCTGGGAACTTCCGTTGTATATTGCTTTTGCTATGCTGCTGTTTGCTTGGACACAAAGGGGAGCAGACATGTTTTTCCTTTGTTCCTGATGCTGAATAAATGCCTGTAAATATGCTTACATATGCCTCTGTCCGCCACTTCCGTTGTGAAAAGTTAATCAGTCTGCTGATTAGAGCATGCTCGGCTTCTGAAGGCCTCTGAGGCTCAAGTCACTGACTGATGCTGTTCCGAGAACCGGAGTTTGCCCGGCTGCCGGCCGGTGGCTGGAGCCAGCTGGGGGCCTGCCAAATGCCCCTGTCTCCCCGGATGCATCCCAACACTCCATAGCTGTTGCTGCCAGTCCCCTCCCTTGGACAGCTTGTAGTTATTGCCCCTTTCCAAAATTTATTTACAGTGGTACCTCGGGTTAAGTACTTAATTCGTTCCGGAGGTCCGTATTTAACCTGAAACTGTTCTTAACCTGAAGCACCACTTTAGCTAATGGGGCCTCCTGCTGCCACTGCACCACCGGAGCACGATTTCTGTTCTCATCCTGAAGCAAAGCCGAGGCACTATTTCTGGGTTAGTGGAGTCTGTAACCTGAAGCGTATGTAAGCCGAGGTACCACTGTATTGGTGTGTGTTTCTCTTTGTGTATATCTAGAATAGAATAGAATAGAATAGAATAGAATAGAATAGAATAGAATAGCGTGTGTGTTGTGTCCCATTGGTTTGGTGGCACTCACCCTTCTTCGGATACGAAATGTTCTGCAGGAGGAAAGACCAAAAATGAGAGTCGAGATGAGACATGGATAAGGGAGGAGTGGGAATACTTTGGAAAGTATCTAAAGAGGTACAACAGTCAAATAGACTTCTAAGTGGGGATGAACTTATGTGAAGTAGTAAACAACCACTAGGAATTTATAGAGAATGTAATTGGGTTGGACAAAAGGATATGCGGCTTAACAAAGTTCAACTAGGATGTCGAGGAGGGATGGATGGGGAAGTCTTAAGATGTGATATGAGATGATTAGAAAAGGACTGTAAGATGTATATAATAAATGTTGGAAAATGCATCAATTAAAAAAAATGGGGGTCAAAGAGGGACAGTTGGAGGGGAGTGAGAAATGTACCTATTTTTATCTGAGGATGTTGGAGAGTATGTTATAAATGTCACTCTAGTTTCTCCACACACAGAGACACACTCACACACCCCTCTTTGTCCACCAGCCAGGCAAAAAACCCAACACGACCAAAGTCCAAGGCGGAAGTGCTCCAGGAGGGTGCTAAACAGTGCTGTGGCTAGTAAGGGGGTGTGGCCTAAGGAGACTCCTGTGGGTCAGAGGGAATGACTTGGGGGCCTGAAGTTCCCCAGCCTTGCTCTAGTCTCTACTAAGGGGTGTATTTGATCAGCTACAGCCTCATATTTGCATCCCACAGCTAACTTTGCAATAATGGCTTGAAACACATTCCTTTATCAGCTCGGAACATGAATCCAGCTTTAAAAAATTTGTTAGGGAAATCAAGTTTCAGAAGCCATAAAGGAGGTTGCACTGCTTTGCTATGCATTGCCCATTGTTGAGCATGGAAATTATTTCCAGAAACAGAAACAACAACAACAACAACGATTAACTATCATGCACAGTATCACGAGGAAACATGAGGTCAAGGGATGGGATGCTGGTACCCACCACAAACAATAGGTGCATATGCAACGTGCAGCCCCACCCCTAACTTAAGCAGCATTAAGTTGTCACTTTTTTCATGGACAGTACTAACTGGCTACAGGTGGGGAATCACATGTTTAGATGCTCACCCCTCTGCACCTAGAAATATGGCATGTCAGGGAGAGGATTTCAGCCTATCCTTCCTGATATGCTGTTTTTCTACATGTGGGGAGTTTAATTTGTGGGGGAGCATTCTAACATGTAGCCTCCCACCTGTAGATCGAAGTGGCCTGGCTCAGGGGAAAATGTGCTTTACTTCCTGATTCTGAGTTCTAGCCTAGAATTCTGCTAATTCATTGTGGTATAAAAGAGGAAGTTTAGTGTATGGAAGAAGTGTGGAAAGAGGCTGAACTGTTTTGTCAGGTGATGGCTGCGGGGCTCCACCGCAAATGCATTTTCACTAACGGATGACTCATAGCCAAGTGCAAACTAACTCCACAGAAAGGCATTGTGAGAAGTCCAGGATCAAACTTAGGTGACATCTGTACATTTAAAGCACTATAACACCACTTTAAACAGCTGTGGTTTTCCCCAAAGAATTCTGGGAAATGTAGTTTGTTAAGGGTACTGAGAGTAGTTAGGAGATTCTTGTTCTCCTCATGGAGCTACAATTCCCATAGGAAGAAGGGTTGATTGTTAAACCACTCTGTGAATTGTAGCTCTGTGAGTAGAATGGGGTCTCCTAGCAACACACAGCAGCCTTAGCAAACTACAGTTCCCAAGATTCTTTGGGGGAAGCCATGACTGTTTAAAGTGGCATGATGCTGTTTTAAATGTGAGGTGCAGGTGTGGACATATGCACAGCACCAATTACACTGTTACCAACTATTAATAATAATATTAATATTCAGAATTCAAATTCAGTTATGTTATAAGCATGTATGCATACAAGCATAAAGTCTTAAAAGAGAACTCCAAAACGGTACCATTAATATTGAAAGATAAGCAAAAGAAGATATGAAAACTAACTCATTTAACAGCCACTGCCTCACTTTGTACAAACTTATTCCCACCTCGGAGTCTCAGACCAGAGGTACGACTCATCTCTGTCAATGCTTTGAAGGAAAATGCAACAACCACAATTCAGTGCTTCTTATTGGGCTGCCTTTACATCATGAAAGGGGGAGGCATTCGTCCAGTCCACAAGTCTGCCTTCACGTTGCCAACACCCACACATTCAGAGGGGTGTGAGAAAAGGAAAGCCCATGCTCAGAGAGCTACGTTGTATGTAGGCTCCCAGTACGTTTCCGAACACAATTCAAAGTGTTGGTGCTGACCTTTAAAGCCCTAAACAGCCTCAGTCCTGTGTACCTGAAGGAGCGTCTCCACCCCCATCGTTCTGCCCGGACACTGAGGTCCAGCGCCGAGGGCCTTCTGGCAGTTCCCTCACTGCGAGAAGCCAAGTTACAGGGAACCAGGCAGAGGGCCTTCTCGGTAGTGGTGCCTGCCCTGTGGAATGCCCTCCCACCAGATGTCAAGACAATAAACAACTATTCTACTTTTAAAAGACAACTGAAGGCATCTAGGGAAGTTTTTAATGTCTGATGCTGTATTGTTTTTAATATTCAGTTGGAAGCCGCCCAGAGTGGCTGGGAAAACCCAGCCAGATGGGTAGGGTATAAATAAATTATTATTATTATTATTATTATTATTATTATTATTATTATTATTATGTGGCCTCAGGTTATGATCTGAAGGCACATGGAGGCACATCACTTCTAAAGACAGACTGTTAGTGGCAGGGTGTCCTGTTTCACCACGTGAAAGGGGACACAGGAAGTGCCCCCTTTCCCTGCCACTGCTGCCACCACAGGCAACGCCCACTCTGCTGCCTCCACCGCTGGTGGAGAAGCGGTGCTACCCTTAGAACAAATTTCAGGAAGGATCTCTCTGGAGGGGGCAGGACACCCATGGGGTGCCGCCTCAGGGCCTTCTGCCACCTGAGGCAGTAGCCTCAACCTGCCCAATGGCTGGGCCGGCCCTGAAGCCCATCAAAGATAGGCTTCAATGGTAGTTACTCCCAGGGAAGTATGCAAAGAATTTGTAACCATTTACCTCAAAGTGCAAGTAGATAAATAGGTACCGCTCCGGCGGGAAGGTAAACGGCATTTCCATGCGCTGCTCTGGTTTGCCAGAAGCAGCTTGGTCATGCTGGCCACAAGACCCGGAAGCTGTATGCCGGCTCCCTCAGCCAATAAAGCGAGATGAGCGCCGCAACCCCAGAGTCGGTCATGACTGGACCTAATGGTCAGGGGTCCCTTTACCTTTACCTCAGAGAAAGCCCCATTGAAATCAACGAGGAGTCGTGCATAGGATTTATTTTAATTTAAAAAAATAGCTCAAATATTTTGCCCCACCACCATCACCTTAAACTAGCAGCATGACTCATCTCTCTTATTCCATCCCTTCCCCCTGATGAAACAATTTGTCAACCACATCTGCAGATGTCCTTTTGAGGAACTGAAAAGGCTGAGCATTTCACCTATTACGATATCATGGAATGTAGCAGAGGAGGTGATCTCATAGATACATATATATTCAGGCTTTGAGCAGATCGCAGTTCAGTTCCCCCACCCTCTGGCATCTCGTGGTGCTTTGTTTCCTCCAGTGAATGCTGATTTCACCCCTCCACTCCCCTCCCCCACTTTTATTTCCACAGGAGCAAATTAAGGTGTTTGTGTTGCACTGCTGGGTTCAGGAAAAGTTCCCAGGCAGCAGTTGCAAAAGGTCAGTTTTACACTAAGTTGCACCTGTGTCTTTCCATCCCTTAAGGATGTTGTTAACAGACATCTAGATCTCGTAAAACAAACACGAGTATGCATGTTACATGAATGAAGATCATTTTCAATCCAACATTTTCAATTCACCAGTTAATACAAACAAGAAGTCTATTTGATACCAGTGCCCAACACCCATATGAACCTCCCCGTAAGTTGGGATCATATATCGAAGCCCTTCTCCAGCATGGCCCTACCATTAGGCAGAAAGTGGTGGCTATTACAGGCAGCTGACTTGGGGCAAGCGAATCAGGTGATGTTGACAGTGATGATGATTCTGCCAAGGAAGGGGAGAGACACGTGTGGGATTTTCTGTCTTGGGTACCGAAATAACGTGGATGGCCTTGGGTAAGAGCTGGGTGGGGTGGAGCTGATGTGTTAGCTTCCCAGCAGGTGAGGTCACTGTTGTTTACCACGGGAGGGAGGGTCGAGATGGGTGGGGAGATCAGCAGGTTGCTAACACACCAGCGGAGCCAACTGAACATTCCCAACAATGTGTTTGCACTGTGCCAACCTTCTCACCACCTGGCAAGCTGCTTCTGGTAGTACAGGCCTTGAAATGGACATCATTTGCTGTGTTGGGCTGGCCTTGTTCTCTAACCCACCCCCCGCCATCTAGCACTCCTAGCCAAGTGTTATGATGGGAGGAGCAGACACACGTCCAGGCAACCCCACCTTCTGCCAATTATTCTGTTCTCAACAGCTTCCAGCCAGATATGTATAACTGAGCATTATGGCCATCTCTTGCTGTTTGTACTCATAGCAGCTGGTACTGTGCCTTTGCACATTTTGGTAGTTCAGTGAACACACATAGGTTTCTCTTTCAGACTTTCCACTCAATGTGCAGATCTCCAGAGGGTTCAATGTGTGGAGCTCCAGTAGAGAAGGTGATGTTGGGAGCAGCACACAGAGCCGTATTTCCCCACCATGCATGGGAAAGCCTAATTGCCAACGAACACGGGACCTTTGGCCCTGAACTACAACTCCCATCAGCCCCAGCAAGCATGGCCAATGCCCAGGGATGTAATTCAGCAACATCTAGAATTACAAATTTCCAAAGGTTTCCCACACTGGCTGCAATGTGTGAAGGTACTTGCAGATATAATAATGTTACGAAAGTCAGGTGCCTGTCAGGAGCTCAGCCTACACTCAAGTAGGATCCTGGCAGAGACACATGCCCAACTGGCATGTTCTCTTCCTCCTGGTCGATCTTTCAGGAGCTTCAAAAGCTTTCTTCTGCCCGAACATCACAGCAACCGATGCCAGCAGACACCGGCACACTTAGGGATCCGCAGAGTCTCTGCAAGTTGCGTAACAGACCTCAGCAACTCAGCATTTTGGCTAATCTACTTTATTTACATATAAACACACAAGGAGCACTGCAACATGGCTCCCTCTCTCTCTAGCATCAGAGAGCAAAGAGAAAAAGAGAAAAAGAACAAAGGACAATAGTCCCACTTCACGGAACACAGTAACACAAACATCCTGTCTCCATCACTTTCCACTCTGTGGAGTCACATCATATACCACCATGTGAAAGACAACAATCCCATGACTGCAATCATGGAGCAGGAATTCTAACAGTGCCCACCCCTCCATCTCTGCTGAGCGGTAGCAAGATTTCAGGGGGTTCCAGGCACTCAAGGTCTACATTCCTTTGGAGAATTGAGACATAGCAGAAACTCTCATAGCTTTAAGAAATAGGGTTTATTCACCTATTTACACCTTCAGTCTGCATGGATGGAGTCCAGATCTCACAGCATGACATCTCTCCCAGCCTGCCTTCAGCCAGCCTGCCCAAAATGGAGCCCAGTCTTTCTTCTCCCCTCCTTCTCCTCAGTACACTTCGTTCTAAATCGGGGTGCCCAAACTTTTTTGAAGAGGGCCAGATAACATGTGTGAGGGCCGACCAAACTTGTTGACCTTTTTTTTAGGATTGAAATTATTGAGCTTTTTTTAAGATTGAACTTTGGGGGGGGGGTTTACCCCAACCGACCAGTAGACCAAATTAGGCCCCCCAAACTGACTTTGGGCATGCCTGTTCTAAATACTCTCTTTTCATATCACAAACATACACCTCATTACCATGGCAACAGAGGCCCATAATTCCTCTCAGGTGGACTATCAACTATTTGGTTCTGTTAATGCCTCTCTCCCAGGCCCTGGCTTGGAAAAAAAAATCTTAGCCTGTAATTTTTCATTGACTTCCGATCTTCCCTTCAGTTCTCCAAATAATCGAATTTATTAATTTCTAGGGTTTGGTGGGGAGGGGGGTTTCCCCACCAAATCAATAACAACAATAATCAGAAGTATGTGAAGAACTTTCCCCATCAAATGCTGTGAAAAGTGATGAAGTGAAGTCACCTAGGCATTGCTTCATTGGGCAAGCTGGTTATGTGCCAAGCAGGGAGAAAGAATCTTCCACAACTGCTGAAATGTAAAAACTGTGTGGATTCATAGTAAGAGAAGACAGGAAATGTGGGTGTGTTGAAACAGTCAGAGATTACTCAGCATTAAAGAAGTATTCAACAACAATGGTACAATCTTTAATTTTGTAAATAAACTTTGTTGGACTTTAACTTCCTGTACCTGACACAACAACATGCAAATGTGTGTTGCCCAGTATCCTTCCATTCCTTTGATGTTGCCCCTTCACTCATTAAGCAGGGTTAATTGTGACAGGCTTTTGCTATCAGTAAACAAGTCTTTGGTAGCTACTCTTATTTTCCTGCTCATCAGGGATCCTGAGATGGTTTTCTTGAAACGAAAAGTGTTATTTGGAGACAGGATGTTGTGGCAATCATACATGACCAACGTTCACTTCAGGGTAAACTCTCAGGGTGGGGACCTGGCCGTACCACTCTAGAGTGTTTGAGAATAGATTTTTATGTCCTTTGAATAGGTATTTTTTTAAAATAAGCATATATTTTGCTTCCTTTCCTCTGTCCTCCCAGGCAGCATTTTGCTGCCGTGTTCTTAGAAAATATCTTGTCCAGAATTATCTGTCTTCCATGTAGACATGGGCCAATCTGCCCATTTTAGTTCCTCATCCCCCCCCCCATTTTAAGTTCAGTTTTTCACATTTCCATATCAGTTGTGTGCATTTTTTTAAAGTCCTCATTAGAATTCATCACCATTTTAGTGTCAATTTCTCCCGATATATCATTATTCTTAATTATTAAACTTTTATACCATCCTTCATCTGAAGACCAGAGGGCAGTAAACACATTCTTATATACACATTTTCCTAAGGTACACATTTTGCAAAAGCATTTCTCTGTAAAATAATAATTTTTTGCAGGTTATTTTCACCAATATGTGCATTTTTATGGGTGCTTTACCCAACTGTGTGCACTTTTGTGTACTTGACTTGACTGCAGAACTCATTGCAAAATTCAGAGAAGTGTACATTTCAAAGGACAGCTCCATTTCCATTCTCGTATTGTTTCAGAAAGTGAAATAGATTCACCTTTAAATGCAAACTGAATCAGATTCCTCCCCAGTACCTATCTTCATGTTTGAAAGACAAAAGACTTCTTTAGGCGTTCGGTGAATTTCAGAAGAGGGGGAGATGACTAACCTGAGTGCATTTATTATATGTGAAGAGAGCATCTGCGTACACACAATATATGCAGAGGAAACCCTTGCAAACAACCCTTTTGTCATTCTGGAAAGGTGAGCTATACAGAAGCACAGGTGACATGGCAGAAGTTTATAAAACTATGCGCTGCATGGAGAAAGTGGATAGAGATAAGTTTTTTCTCCCTCTCTCGTAACAGAAATCACAAACATCAAATGAGGCTGAATATTGGAAGATTCAGGTCAGATAAAAGAAAGTGTTAGAATTCCTGATCTATGGTTGCAGTCATGGGATTGTTGTCTATCATATGATGGTGTATATTTTGACTCAACAGAGTGGGAAGTGACAGAGACAGGATGTTTGTGTTACTGTGTTCCGTGAAGTGGGACTATTGTCCTTTATTCCTTTTCTCTTTGCTGTCTGATGCTAGAGAGAGAGGGAGCCATGTTGCAGTGATCCATGTGTGTTTATATGTAAATAAAGTAGATTAGCCAAAATGCTGAGTTGCTGAGGTCTGTCACGCAAGCTGCAAAAACTCTGCGGATCCCTGAGTGTGCCGATGTCTGTTGGCATCAGTCGCTGTGATGTTTGGGCAGAAGAAAGCTTATGAAGCTCCCAAACGATCGACCAGGAGGGAGGGAACATGCCGGTCGGGCATGTGTCTCTGCCAGGGTCCTACTCAAGTGTAGGCTGAACTCCTGACAGAAAGTCCTTCATGCATTGCATAGTTAAACTATGGAACTCACTGCCACTGGAGGCAGTGATTGCTGCCAACTTAGATGACTTTAAACAAGGATTCAACATGAAGAAAAAAGCTATCAATGACTACTAGCCTGGATGGCTATGTTCTGCCTCCACCGTCAGAGGCAGGAATGCTTCTGAACTAGAAGCTTTTTTATTGGGTACAGTGGGTAGAGAGATACCAAGACAAGATAAAATATTGTTCTTATATGCAACAACTGTGGCAAGAATTTTGTTAGCCCAGAGATGGAAACAACAGGAGTTACCAACAAAAGAAGAGTGGCAGGTGAAGCTGATGGATTTTGCAGAACTGGTGAAACTGACAGGAAGAATTCTGAACCAGCAAGACCAAGCATTCCAAAAGGACTGGAACAAATTCACATTATATTTGAAAGAAAACTGTAGGCAATTAACATCATCAGCAGGTTTATCCGAAGATCTGCAAGATGAAATTGCTACCTATCCAGGTTGAGTAATATAATGTTTTAGGTAATGATAGAACAAGGGTAGGAAACGAAGCGAAATGTAAAGATGTAAAGTTTAATTTTGAAAACCATCAGACGGGAGGGAGGGAAGTCATTAGGCTCAGTTGGGCCAAAGAGATAAAATAAGAGGGTACGATGTTACTTAATGTAATTATATGTAAAACCAATAAAAATTGTTTATAAAACTGAGGGAGTAATGTTTCCAGATACGAGTTGCTGGAAGCCATTGTGCAAGGAGTGCTGTTCTGCTAGGGTTAATCCAGCAGGACTCTTCTCATATGCTCATACAGTGGTACCTCGGGTTACATACGCTTCAGGTTACATACACTTCAGGTTACAGACTCCACTAACCCAGAAATAGCACCTTGGGTTAAGAACTTTGCTTCAGGATGAGAACAGAAATTGTGCTCCGGCAGCGTGGCAGCAGCAGGAGGCCCCATTAGCTAAAGTGGTACCTCAGGTTAACAACAGTTTCAGGTTAAGAACGCACCTCCGGAATGAATTAAGTTCTTAACCCGAGGTACCACTGTACCCTGATTTTTTCATTATTATTATTATTATTTAAAACAGCTTTAAGCTCCAGAGAAAGGAAGCCTTCTTTGAGGCAAAGCTGAGAAAGTGCAAACTAATTCAAAATGCGCTGTCTCCTATTCACATTTCAGCACCTTTGCTCTCATCATAGTTCTATTTTTAGACTAGAATGAGTCATTCTGTGTTTCTGTGTTTTCTTGACTCCCTTCCTCCCTGCCGCCGAAGATACGGAGCTGGCGGTGACCTCACGATGAGGGAATTAACCCTTTATTCCCTTTGCCTGACACAGGCAGGTGTAAATGTTATTGCATTTTTCTCTCATGAGGCAACCCTCGGTGAGAGCGCTCTGTTTCTGCTTGCGACTGTAAACCTGTTTTGTGTGGAGTTGCTTTGCACACCTGACTCCACCTTGGGCCACTGGTTCATCAGTTTCTCCATGTCATTTTCTCTGTTTGCCCCCAACAACAGGCTTCCTTCCATTGGGCAAGTCTCTCATCACACCATGTCTAGACTTCGAAATCAGACTCCCACAACTTGGTGTGGCACTGCACTCCTGATGTCGGAGAGAGCGGCTGATAGGAGTTGTGGTCCAAAACATCTAGCAGACTTTGGCATTCGTACGGAGCCCCCGGTCGTCTCACGGACTATTGGCCCGTACACCACTAATCCGCTGCCACCAACCAGGCCCTCCCCGGTAAAATCACTTCAGCCTCAGTCAGGTTCTCAATTAATAAAGAAGAGTGTACCGTATTTTTTGCTCTATAAGACTCACTTTTCCCCTCCTAAAAAGTAAGGGGAAATGTGTGTGTGTGTTATGGAGCGAATGCAGGCTGCGCAGCTATCCCAGAAGCCAGAGCAGCAAGAGGGATTGCTGCCTTCACTGCGCAGTGATCCCTCTTGCTGTTCTGGCTTCTGAGATTCATAATATTTTTTTTCTTGTTTTCCTCCTCCAAAATTTAGGTGCGTCTTGTGGTTTGGTGCATCTTCTGGTGCGTCTTATGGAGCGAAAAATATGGTATTTTATTTCAGACACAAACAAACTTTTATGGCATTCCAAACGTTGTTGCTCTTTACTTTCTTAGTCTTACTTTCCTCTATCTCTTCTACCTCCCCTCACTCAAGAACCCACTGCCCTAACTCTCTATTACCAACTGCCTACCAACTGCTTCTCCAACTGCCTTTCCCAACCAGCCAACCCACTAAAACCAACCAACTACCCACCAACAGCTCCCAACAACAACTCAAACCTCAGGCTAAGCCCTTTTATACACAGGTAGGCTCCGCCTCCAGCTTTCCTATTGGTCTATATTTTTAACCTTTTCTCTCCCCCCTGTTCAAACATTTTCTAAACGAATGGAAAACGCCACACAGACCTACCAGGCTGAGGAATGGCACCCTAGACAGAAATAGGTCAGTGAATTACGCTTGTACTCTGTTCTTCTTCTTCAGATCTCAGGGCCAAACTATATGCTGCATTAATGGCATTCTTAGTTCTTGAGTGCCAGATTTTTCTTTCCCAAATTGCCATCATGGGGGACGGAGGGAGGTAATCTGGATTGGGAGCCGGGTCTGGTGGGGTAAGGGGAATTTAACCTTTCGACCCCTACTGTAGTTCCAACCCAGATTAGCCTCCCCACCCATGCCTGCTATTTATTTATTTTATATATTTATTGAACAATTTAAAGACTGCACCATCATAAGGCAGTGTCCCTCAGTTGTAGGGTTACCATATTTCAAGAGGTAAAAATCCAGACAAAAATAGGACATGTCCGGGATTTCCAAGATGTATGGCAACCCTACTCAGTTGGGACTGAGAGCAGCAGTCCAGAAGGCTATCATAATCAACAATTTGAAAAGTTGTTGAGTGGTCAGAAGAACCGGGAAAAGTGCACTCCCTTTGTGCAGTTCCTGGTGTAGGCAGGGCCGTATTTAGGTTTGATGAGGCCCTAAGCTACTGAAGGTAATAGGGCCCTTTATATGTCCAGCTGTCCTTTGTCAACAACAAATTGCCGCTGTTTTTTTTTGGGGGGGGGGTTGAATATATGCTACATGGTAATTTATGGACCTAATAGGTATCTAAAGCCATTTGCACATAAGAAATAGGAGCCTACACAACACAAAGCACTGTTGCTGTGTGTAGGTTTTATTTTATTTGGTTTTTATCTTATATTTTGGGAATGTACTTCCAGTTGTTTTTTCTTTAATTTTTTTGGGGCCCCCAAGAGAGTGGGGCCCTAAACTATAGTTTGTTTAGCTCATACGTAAATCCGGCACTGGGTGTAGGTCACCCACAAGTGCAACCAAGGCTGTCTCAGGGCTGATCCAAAATTTCTTTTGTCCTGCTCTTTCCAGACACAAGTACGCACCGTGTCTGAGTGTGTTTCATTTTGCCCTGGAGCGCATGTCAGCTTGGGTTTTCTGCAGAATGCCATTGGCTCCGATAGAACTTTAAAGAGCAGGTTTTCATGAGCAAAGCTCAAGAGCAAAATAATAATAATAAAGTTGGGGGCACTTGAAAACTGAGCTTTATAGCATGGACTGTGCCTGGAAAGAGCAGAGGAAAGGTAAGTGCGGATAAACCCTCAGTTCCAAAACTGGGTCAGAAGGTAGGTAAAGGTAAAGGGACCTCTGACCATTAGGTCCAGTCGTGACCGACTCTGGGGTTGCGGCGCTCATCTCACTTTATTGGCTGAGGGAGCAAGCATACAGCTTCCGGGTCATGTGTCCAGCATTACAAAGCCACTTCTGGCGAACCAGAACAGCGCACGGAAACGCCGTTTACCTTCCTGCCAGAGTGGTATCTATTTATCTACTTGCACTTTGACATGCTTTCAAACTGCTAGGTTGGCAGGAGCAGGGACGGAGCAACGGGAGCTCACCCGGTCGCGGGGATTCGAACCGCCGACCTTCTGATCGGCAAGCCCTAGGCTCTGTGGTTTAACCCACAGCGCCACCCACGTCCCTGGGGTCAGAAGGTAGACTTAGGTAAATCCAGATATGAATCACCCAGAAGAAGCTGCTAACTGAGTCACCAGCACACAATCACCTTGTTCAAAAATTGTGTCCAACAGATCCATAGATAGCTGGATAGTGGTTGTTTTTATTTCTGCTTATTTCAAGTCTCTCTGAACCAATAACAGTATGTGTGTGCACTGCAATGTATAAATAGGGCTCTGTGCATATCTCTGCAATAACAGGAATATTGTTATTTTTGTGAAAGTAATTAAAACACCAAGTGTCAGCAATTAAGGGAAACATTGTTGAATTAACACGCAAACAAAAGATGGACAAGCTGGAGCAGTAATAGAAATAGCTGTTTTTGACAGCTGTTTAAAAGGAGACAAAAGAGTCTTTCCACAGTGCCCCGTTCTAAATAGAGATCCACAGGATTCTGACTCTTTATCCCTTCCTCCCACAATCACAATTATGTTCCTGCAGGAATGCTTTTTGACAAATAACAAATGTTTTCCTAAAGAACGGACCAGGTTTATTTTTTGTTAACAGTGTGAGGGCATGTATGCATAAACTGTTATCAGCCTCCCAGATTCCTGAATTCCTGCTGGAAGACAAAGAGAGCTGAATCCAAGGGATATTAGGTCACTCTGCGTGGGGCTGCCCTTGAAACTGACCCAGAAACTCCAGCGGGTGCAGAATGCTGCGGCGAGACACCTTACGGGGTCCTCGCCACGGGAGCACATTCACCCAGTGCTATACCAGCTGCACTGGCTCCCGGTGGAGTACAGGATCAGGTTTAAGGTGCTGGTTTTAACCTTTAAAGTTCTATACGGCCTAGGACCCTTGTACCTATGGGACCGCCTCTTCCGGTATACCCCACAGAGGACCTTACGGTCTGCTAACAACAACACCTTGAAGATCCCGGTCCCCAGGGAAATTAGACTGGCCTCGACTAGAGCCAGGGCCTTTTTGACCATGGCCCCAGCCTGGTGGAACGCTCTCCCCCAGAGACCAGGGCCCTGTGGGATTTGACATCTTTCCGCAGGGCCTGCAAGACGGAGCTGTTCCGCCAGACCCAGGATGCAGTTTGACTTACTTTCCTTTGTATAAAACAAGCCTGAAGGAGGCCCCCAACCTGCTCACAGGTCCTTGTAGGATCAGTGGAAACAGGTGGTCCTGGCAGCAAGTATTAACCACTCTCAATTCCAACCTGATAATTGCCACCTGCCCAGATTTCAACTTGTCTGAATTAATTTTAAGATGTATTTTAATTAATTGATGTCTGTTTTTATTCATATTGTGTTGCTTTTATGATGTTAGCTGCTCTGAGCCCAGCCTTTGCCGGGGATGGTGGGATACTAATAAATAATAATAATAATAATAATAATAATAATAATAAGGATTGGGAAGATTTGATTATCCTTAGTTTATTGTGTCATGTACTGTTGGGGCAGGTCAGGAGTACCATTGACTAGGGACATAGAAATCTGTCAATTTCTGTCCCACTTTTTCCAGTCTTCACACCAGTTCACTAAATGTCTGATCAGCTTACACATTTTTTAAAGTTCTCGTGAAGAATTATCAGCATCGTAGTGTACATTTCTCCTGATATATCTGTTTTTTTCCTGTAGTTTTCTTGAATATACACATTTTTGCAAGCAGTTTTCCTTGCTATAAAGTGGTTCTGTATGCTTTGTTTGCTAAAAATATACTTTCTTGTACACTTTCATTGTTCTTGTTCAAGAACTGCATTGCAAAATTCAGAGAAGTGCAAATTTCAAAGGGCAGCTGTGTGTCGGTTTGTGTACCGTTTTGGGATGTGGAAATTATGCATTAAAAATGAGGCAAGCTGATTTTATGTTGCCCTGCCTCTCAGATTCCTTTGATTCACAAAGTCAGCAGCTGGGCCACCCTGGCCCAGATCCAGCCCTCTGAAGGAGACTGATCAGCCATCAAGAAGCAAAATGTGTGTGGCAAAATCGACATTTGTGGCAACAGAACTCGTGGCAGGTCACTTCAAGGGATGGGTGAAATAGAGGTTCAACTTCTCAAATAACCAAGAAAACTAGCTGCTGGTTGTGGTTTGCTTTGGTTCGCAATATGACTTGCAAATTTCAGAGGTGTGTGTGTGTCTGTGATGAAAAAAGTTGAACCAGATAAACTAGTTTTCTTGGTTGTGCCTTGGGAGGGGAAAGAATGCATGCACCGTTTTACAAGCAGAACAGTTTTATTACGATCATCTACAGGGATCTTTCTCAATGATTGCTTGCATAGCATTTTACAGTCTTGAAAATGGTCAGACGTCATCCTTTGTCCAGGCACTGGCTGGGTGGGAGATGTGAAATCCCCTGGCACCGAGCCAAAAAGATTATCCTTTTCTCCCCCTTATATGGCTATCCTGCTGCACATAAGCAGAGCGAAGGTTGCCTAATAGGTTTCGCTGGCTGCTAATGGAAAGCTGTGCATATAAATGATTTCATTCCAAGTCTGGTATCAGACTAGAGCGGTGCTGGTTATGTGGGGGCGGGGGGGGGAGCTCTGAATCAAGGCAGCCCCTCCCCCTCCCCTCTCCCCATGAAATGGTGGGTGCTGCGGCACAGAGTGGTTTGGTGGTACCCGATGTGTGTGAGGGTTTGCGCCAGAGGGTGAGGTTCAGAGGGTGAACAGAGCCTGGTGCGCAAGTCCAGGCTTTGCTGTTGACACCGCCAGCCCTGAGCCGCTTTGCAAGGCTGGCAGGGCAGCATTAGAAGGACGTAGCAGCCATGCACCCTTCAATCCCAGCCAGGGCCATCTTAAGCATATCCGGCACCGTGGTGCAAAGATCCCTCAGGCGCCCCCCTGTTTCCTAGAGTTGTCGACCTTTTCCCAAGCCTCTGCGGAGGTCCCTCTCCTCCTGCGGAGGCTTGGGGGGCAAGCTGCATGCCCACCAGCCATATGGTTGACGGGGCACAGCTGGTGGGCATGCAGGGGAAGGGGAGGCCATCGGCATACCTCCTGGGAATAACAGATTTGGATATTCCGCAAAAGAGGAAGGGTATCTTTTTATATGCGACAGCGGCAACAAGAGTTGTGATCGCGGCAAAATGGAAGAGTAACGAAATCCCCTCTGTACAAGATTGGATCCAAAAGCGGACAGAATATGCTGAATTAGACGGTCTATCAGAAAAAATAAAGAATAAATCAAAACAGGAATTTGTTTCAAAATGGGAGGTTTTCAAAGAATATTTGAAAAATAAATATAGTAGTTTAAATTCTGTTGCAGCATTCGAGGAACTTCAGTAATAGTTGCAAGGTAGATATAAGAAATTAGATATATTAAGAAAAAGATTAATTACAATAAAATTGTGTATTGGCAATACGTAATATGAAATCGAAATATGGAATAGATGGGAGGTTGGGTCTTTAGTGTTAAGACCAATATATGTTTTATTGTTTGTTAAGAAAATTATGTGTCTATGGTTATTCCTGTGTGTAATTTGGTACCTGTGTTTTTTCTTTTTTCTTGCTGTATCAATAAAAATTAAAAAATAAAGGAAAAAAGAAAAGAAAGGGGAGGCTGTCGACAAAGCCGCACAGCTCCCCCACTCGCTGCGGTGCCCCTAAGAGGCCAGCGCCCTGGCGCAATGTGCCAATAAGCCCAGTAGGAAAGACGGCTGTGATCCCAGCCTTGGCACATGGCTGTCGTATCCTCCTCACACCACCCTGGCAGCCCTGAGCCACTTGCAATGCTAGGATCTGATCTCTACGATTTGCCCAGTGAATCATTCAGATCAGCTCTCAGCCTCACAAAGCAGCGCAGGGCTGGCACGGCAGCACGAACAGTGCCCCCCCCCAGCAAAATATGCCAGGGGTCATTGCCCCAGCAGGCCCCCTCCATGCTATGCCCCTGCTGCAGGGTGCAGTTGGGGGCGGGAGAGGGAGGGTCAGGGAAACAAACACTTGTAAGCATCTTCGGGAGACAGGCTATGGGGAGTGTTCTACATATGCCACAATTTTGAGAGAGCAGAAGAAATGCATGGGATGCGTGACACTGGATGCAGGTTTAACGTATTCAAGCCTATGTACGTCTACTCAAAAGTAGGGCCCACTGTCAGGGGCATTCCTTGAGGTCTCAGATTTCAGTGGCACCCTGTGCGACATCAAAATCTGGTGCCCCTGCACCTTTTGCCTTCTGTTTGACTTCATAGTGGCGGTACCTATCGCGGTGTCCCAGAAGCCAGGCATCAGGTGCGACCAAACTGGTTGTACTCCCCTAAATTTGCCTTTGCCGCTGGCTTCATGAGACCTACTGCTAGATAACTGTGTCTATGGAGTCTCGGGATTTCAGCAAAAAAACCCTTTTTTAAAGAACCTAAGTTTCTAGCTCTTATGGGTATGAAGTGTGAAAGTGCACGTGCCTTGTGAAATCATAGAAACCAGAGGAGGAGGAGGGGAGCAGGATTTCTAGTGGCCAGATGTGTCCTCTATACTCTGCATGGACACCTGTTTTCTTGAATAGCAAAACCAGCATGCATTATGTAAAATCCAGAGTAAATTATTTGGAAATTAAAAAAACCCTTATGCAATTACCATCATTTATACAGATCAAGGGGTTTTGATTTTCCTTGCTGTGTAATTCAGACTCCCTTTACACAATTTCTGCAGAAATTTCAATTAATTCAGCATAGTCTTTATCTATTTATTTACCGGCACCATGCCTGCCTTCCCACACAAACAGATAAATAAAGACCAGCTCACAAACAGGTGAGCAACCATCGACAAGAATAATATAGCAAAAAGAGGAGGAGGAAGAAGAGAAGAAGCCATTAAAGTTATTTTAAAAGAATATTCAATGTTTATTGAACATGCAAAACAACATCGCTCCTGACTTGACATGTCAGTGAGACATATCCTTAGAGCCTGGGAGAAAAACGAATGCCTGTCCTAGTAACTTCTGATTGGATGATGAAGATAAGTGGATGGAAGACCCGCCCCCTCTCTTTGATTGCTCAGTTGTTGTTCCCTAATTGCCTTCAGGTGCTGAATCAAAACAATCAGTACTTATGACGCAAGCCTCTAAGATAAAGACACAGATTAAGATATTTGACAACCTCGCCACGCTCTGTTACTTAACTATACAACGAGATAAAACCTTTCTACTCTTACTTTTTAGCTTTGTACTTATTCAGTTTTTTTGGAAACAAATAAAAGTGGGGGGAAGCAGTGGTTTTGACCAAATCCTCAAAAAAATCAGTATTTCAGAAAAGCCTGAGGAGCTACATTAACTTCAACAGCTCATTGAAAAGCAGGGAGTGATGGTAGGGTTGCCCATATTTCAAACAGTGAAAATCCAAACTGTTGCTGAGCTTTTTTTTGGCAAGTTTGCAAAGAAAAATGGAGGTTTTTGAGCTATTTTTAAGGGAAATCACCCAAAACAACACTGTTGTCGTTTAGTCGTGTCCGACTGTTCGTGACCCCATGGACCAGAGCACGCCAGGCACTCCTGTCTTCCACTGCCTCTCACAGTTTGGTCAAACTCATGCTGGTAGCTTCGAGAACACTGTCCAACCATCTCATCCTCTGTCGTCCCCTTCTCCTTGTGCCCTCCATCTTTCCCAACAACAGGGTCTTTTCCAGGGGGTCATCTCTTCTCATGAGGTGGCGAAAGTATTGGAGCCTCAGCTTCACGATCTGTCCTTCCAGGGAGCACTCAGGGCTGATTTCCTTAAGAGTGGATAGGTTTGATCTTCTTGCAGTCCATGGGACTCTCAAGCGTCTCCTCCAGCACTATAATTCTAAAGCATCAATTCTTCGGCGATCAGCCTTCTTTATGGTCCAGCTTTCACTTCCATACATCACTACTGGGAAAACCATAGCTTTGATTATACGGACCTTTGTTAGCAAGGTGATGTCTCTGCTTTTTAGGATGCTTTCTAGGTTTGTCCATGGACAAAGACAACAGGCAAACAACACTGCCGACATGCAATACAGCATGGTTGCCATGCAGTATTCCAGATACGTCCAGGAAATTCTGGACGTGGGGTCATGCATACCTCACAGCTTTGATAGGAAGCAGTGGGTTTTCATGCACAGGAAATTATAGAATTTGAGAAGGCCACTTCTGCCTTAAGGAGGAGGTGGGGTTGTGGGCTTTACGGCCCCTCCACGTGTGCAGGGGGTGGGAGGCCAGCCCTGCATGACTGGGAGATTCCCAGCTGCATCACCCCCTGGCCAGCCAATCGGGTTGGTCCAGGGGTGTGGCCTGCCCCATAAAGGCAGGACGCAGCTGGGGATCTACCTCTTTTGCCGCCTTCCAGCTGCTCCAGTTTTATACACTTTTAGAACCACTGAAATGAACATAGGAACCTAAATAGAGCCCTGGATGGATCAGGCCAATGTCTAGGTCAGAATCCTGTTCTCACAGTGGCCAACCAGATATCTGTGGGAAGCCCCCAAGCAAGACCTCTGTGCAACAGGCTTCTCTCTGCTCGTGATTCCCACCAACTGATATGCTGAGGCATACCAAGGCATTTGATAGCGGAGGTATAATATAGCCATCATTGCTAGTAACCAATGATAACCTTATCATATCTAGAATGGCCTGAATCTCTTTTAAAGCCATTACAAAAGTGGAGGCAGGCAGTGGCTCCGCATGCACCACTTGAAAATTGCTGAGGTCTTGGCAGACCACTTAATTATATCTATACAGTGGTACCTCAGGTTAAGTACTTAATTGGTTCCAGAAGTCCATTCTTAACATGAAGCGTTCTTAACCTGAAGCGGACTTTCCCATTGAAAGTAATGGAAAGTGGATTGATCCGTTCCAGATGATGAAAAGCACCACCTAAAACAGCAATTTAACACGAATTTTACTGTCTAACGAGACCAGTGATCCATAAAATGAAGGCAATAATCTTTTTTTTAATATATATTTTTATTAGTTTTCCAATATAAAACTATACAAAACAAAACATCCAATTTATCACCAACATCTTTTTTTTTACTTCCATCAACATGTCTGATAATTCTCCGTCTTAATCACTTCTTGCGCATTTCTTAATTTAATATTGCACTACAATGATATCTTAATTTACCTTATTTTTTAAAACAATATTTCTACCATACATTCTCACAGAGCTTCCTGAAAGCTTACAAACGTTATCTGGTCATCACATATAGTTTTCATATAATCTGTTAATTTAATTCAGTCTTCAGTGAATCTCTGGTCTCGTCGATTCCGGATCCTTCCTGTTAATTTATCAAGTTCTGCGCATTCCATTAATTTCATTCTCCATTCTTCAATCGTAGGTAATTCTTCTTGTTTCCATTTTTGGGCCATTAGTATTCTTGCTGCTGTTACTGCATATAAAAATAACTTCCATTCTTTCTTATTAATTTCATTTCCAAATGAAGACAATAATCAATGTACTGTACTATAAAAAAGACAGTATTTTAGATGAAAAAAGTAAAAATAAAAAATAAAAAATAAACATTTTTTTTCTTATGTGCACTTATGATAGTCAGTTTAGATATCCAAATTGACTATCTAAACTGACTATCATAAGTGCACATAAGGAAAAAAATAATGTTTTTTTCCATTTTTTTTAGATGAAAAAATTAACATTATTTTTTTTTCTTATGTGCACTTATGATAGTCAGTTTAGATAGTCAGTTTGGATAGTCAGTTTCTGCAGTCTGAAACTGCACACAGTCACAAAAAGAAGCCACAAAAATGAAGTCACAAGCTACAGTCACAAAAGCAAAGTCACAAGTCAGTCCCATAAAATGAAGAACACGTCACAGTCAAAAAACCGAAAAAGCCACACAAGCCAAAACGCAAAAAAAGCAAAAAAAAACCCCTCCAAATCTAACTTCTGTGTTGCATGGGTGCTCGGGACTCAAGAGCTGGCCGACTCAACAGGAAGCCTCTGATTAGCAGCCAGGGACTCAATTAACAAATGAAACACACCAAAACAGGAACCAGACGCTGAAAACTGACCCCTAAAACAGTAATTTTACATGAATTTTACTATCCAACAAGGCCATTGATCCATAAAATGAAATCAATAAAATGAAAATGTGATTTTTTTTTCTTACCTGCGCTGATGTTTGGATGGGGACTCAGGGTCCTCTTCCACAATCACAATCGGCTTGGCTCCCGGCATTTGCGGGGGCCTCAGAGAGCTCCCACAGCTGGAAGCCGATTGCGGAGCCTCCGTAGGCCCCGCGGATGTCCGGGCTTGGCTCCTGGCAGCGGCGAGGCCTCCGAGAGCTCGGAAAACTTACTTCCGGGTTACAATCGTTTGTAACCCAAAAAAATGTAACTTGAAGCATTTGTAAGCCGAGGTACCACTGTATTTCCTGTCTGTTGTAGCTGTGCTAGATGCTGTGTGGTTTTTAACTTTTGGGGGGAAGTCTACATACACAGCATTTACCCACATCCTTATGCTTACTGACAGTTCCAAAGAACTCTAAAGGGTTTAGACAGGGCTTATCCTTGCAGAAGCGATGCTGGTTCTTCTTCAGCGAGGCTTGTTCTTCTAGATGCTTGGTGATCCTATACAGTGGTACCTCAGGTTAAGTACTTAATTTGTTCCAGAGGTCCGTACTTAACCTGAAACTGTTCTTAACCTGGAGCACCACTTTAGCTAATGGGGCCTCCTGCTGCTGCCGTGCCGGAGCACAATTTCTGTTCTCATCCTGAAGCAAAGTTCTTAACCTGAAGCACTATTTCTGGGTTATTTCTGTAACCTGAAGCGTATGTAACCCGAGGTACCACTGTATTTAACAAAGCTTTACCCTAGCTTTCCTGGAACATATGTTAAGCTAACTGGGTCATAATTTCTTGACACCCTCGTTTTTAGAAATGTTGCTCCACTGGCCACTTTTCAGTCATAAGAACGTAAGAAGAATCTGCTGAATCATCTGGTCCAACATCCAGTTCTCACAGTGATCAACCAGATGGCTCTTGGAAATGCATTGGTCCTCCAGTATGGAACAAGTTACATATCTTTGTTAGCAAATCAGCAATATCACATTTGAGTTCTTTAATGGGTGGATCCCATCAGGACAGTCATTTGTTTGTGTTCATTTTGTCAATAATAATAATAATAATAATTTATTTATACCCCGCCCATCTGGCTGGGTTTCCAACAGAATATTAAATATTCCAACAGAATATTAAAATACAATAACCTATTAAACATTAAAAGCTTCCCTAAACAAGGCTGCCTTCAGATGTCTTCTAAAAGTCTGATAGTTGTTTTTCTCTTTGACATCTGGTGGGAGGGAGTCCCACAGGGCAGGCGCCACTACCGAGAAGGCCCTCTGCCTGGTTCCCTGTAACTTCGCTTCTCGCAGTGAGGGAACCCCCAGAAGGCCCTCGGTGCTGGACCTCAGTGTCCGGGCAGAACGATGGGGGTGGAGACGCTCTTTCAGGTATACTGGACCGAGGCCATTTAGGGCTTTAAAGGTCAGCACCAACACTTTGAATTGAATGGCTCTTGTCATCACTATTTGTCTCTCTTCCTCAGATTCCCTTCTGGAGAAAGTCAGCTCAGGCACAGGGACCCATTCTACATCTTCTGCAATGAAGACAGAAGCAGAGATGGTAACTTCTTTACCATCACACAAGCCCAAGAGAAGAGCCAAACAGCAGCTTCAAAATGGCCTTGAAAGTCCCTTCTCCAGGCAATAGAGAAGGGACTTTCCAGTTCATTTTGAAGCTTTTCTCTCTCTCTCTCTCTCTCTCTCTCTCTTTCTTCCTTCGTACATGTCTCACTCTTTGGTTTCTCTAGCAATGAGCTTCCCAGTTCATTTAAAAACACTCCCACCCCTTCTTGTAGAGAAGTATTTCTAGCAGAAACAATTGAGAAATCTGGGTGTAGAAATAGCATTCAACATACGTTGAAAAATATTCTTAGCGTTTTTACGTGTTCCTGCCTGAGCCCGGGTGAACCTTTATAACTCCTTCCTCCCCCATCTCTGTATCTGAAATGTACCTTTGAGCAGAGTCAGGATGCACATATACACAGACCTGCATTCATACACATATCACTATATATTCATATATAGAGTGAGGAACTATGCACATTGCTAAGAACATGTGGGAGAGCCAGTATGGTGTAGTGGTTAGGAGCAATGGACTTGTAATCTGGTGAACCAGGTTAGCTTCCCCGCTCCTCCACATGCAGCTGCTGGGTGACCTTGGGCTAGTCACACTTCTCTGAAGTCTCTCAGCCCCACTCACCTCACAGAGTGTTTGTTGTGGGGGAGGAAGGGAAAGGAGATTGTTAGCCGCTTTGAGACTCCTTAGGGTAGTGATAAAATGGGATATCAAATCCAAACTCATCTTCTTCTTCTTCTTTGGAACTTTGGGTGCCAAGGGAGTTAAAGGCGTGCTAAAGGAGGAGAATGAGATTGCAGAGCAGTTGAATGAATTATTGGCCTCTGACTTCACAACAGAAAATATAGGGCAGACCCCACAGCAACGTTTACAGGAAGAGAGTCTGAGGGACTTAGTGGCGATGAGAGATGAAGTTCTAGGCCTAATCACCTCGTCTGGAGGGCACCTGGGTTCTCAAAGAACTCAACTGTGAAGCTGATGATCTGCTATTAAAAATACAGAACTTGTCCCTCAGATCAGTCTCCATACCTGAGGACTGGGAAGCAGCTCATGTGACACCATATTTTTAAAAAGGATCCTGGAAATTACAGGCTAGTTAGATTAAGATCTGTCTTGGGGAAACTGGTGGAACGTATTGTTAAAGGTAATATATATATATATATATATATATACCACATTTATATACTACCGTGTCATTTTTAAAAAATCAAAGTGGTTTACAGAATGAAACCATACAATAAAAACTATATTTAAAAGAAAAGTGCGGAAAATGGCTAGAGAAAAGCTTTTCTCCCTCTCATAACACTAAAACTCATGGGCATCTGATGAAGCTAAATGCTGGATGAGTCAAGACAGATAAAAGAAAGTACTTATCCACTTATGGAACACTCTCCCACAAGACGGTGATGGTCCCCAACTCAGATGGCTTTAAAAGATTAGAGAAATTCATAGAGGGCATGACTGTCTCTACCTTTGCAGCTGGAGACAGTAATACAGTAGTACCTTGGTCTAAGAACAGTTTAGTTCATGAACAACTTGGATTAAGAGCACTGCAAACCAGGGAGTAGGTGTTTTGGTTTCTGAACTTTGCCTTGGAATAAGAACATGTTTCACTTCCTGTTGAGTGTGTTCCATTTGTAAATTGAGTCCCCTGCTGCTATGGGAAAGCACGCCTTGGTTTAAGAACGCTTTGGTTTAAGAACGGAATTCCGGAACAGATTAAGTTCGTAAACCAAGGTATCACTATACAGTCATACCTCGGGTTAAAGTAGCTTCGGGTTGAGCATTTTCGGGTTGCGCTCTGTGGTGACCCGGAAGTAACAGAATGCATTACTTCCAGGTTTTGCCACTCGCGCATGCACAGACGCTCAAAATGACATCACGCGCAGACGTGGGTTGCATTTGCTCCAGGATGCGAACGGGGCTCTGGAACGGATCCCGTTCACATCCAAAGGTACCACTGTATACCAGTTTCTGGAACCACAGGAGGGGAGAGTGTGATTGAGCTTGAGCCATGCTTGAGGGTTTCCCATAGGCAGCAGGTTGGCCACCATGAGAGCAGGATGCCAAACTGGGTGAGCTACTGGCCTGATCCAGCAGTCTCTGCTTACAGGATGCTGCCTGTTCATAGCACTGCTCCAAAAGTGCGAGAAAGGGCCAGTCTCTTAGGTGATGGGTAAGAGAAAGCAAAGAGGCTGGATTCACTTCCCACAACACGCAAACATGCCCTTTCACCCAGATTTTGCTGCTGTGCGATTCTCTGCATTCTTCTTCTTCTTTTTAAATGTATTTTTATTAAAGATTTTCTAACCACTTGCATTATAACTATGAGACCAGACCCTTAGCAAGAAGATCAGTTTGCTTGAGATGGGTCTCTTCTATTTTCGGTGTGGCTGTTGTCTTTGAACACTACATGCACATGAAGAGCAGAAGAGATGGGTCTTTGGAAGGGAACATGGTGGATTTAAAGATAAGGGAGCACATGGAAACTGCCACACACCCCTCAAAAAGAAAAGTAAAAGAGCAGTGGATTTCCTTTTGCCAAATATTTGCAGACACGATAATCAAGGAGGAGAAAGGAATGGAATTTAAGCTTCGATTACATCCGCCCTAGTACCAGAGATAGGCTGTCTCAAGCTGTGTGCGCGAGTTACTCCCTACATAAATGTTTTAAGTTTTTTGTATCAATCCAGTATATTTTCTTTTAATTGTTGAATGATTCTGTGTACATTGCGGCAGCCTTTGGCTATGTGCAATAGAACTGACTGACTACTCCCTACTGAATGCGCAGATTCAGCCATTCGAAGTTCCTTCTATAAAGGAAAAAAAAAATGTGTGTGTTTAAAAGTTGTCAACATTAAATGGTCAGAATTAAACATTTGCGCAAAAATGCGTGAGAAAATGGGGAGAGCAGCATCGTTCATAATTGCCAGCGTGTAGTTTCCTTCCCCTAGTGATGAAACGAAACCGACCTCGTTTATTTTACTAAAATAAACCGCACATTTACACTTCCGCACCCGAGTAAAAAAAACAAAAACAGCTTTTTGCAGCCGGCAGGAGGAATTCCGTTGGCCGCCGACTGCCCGCCCCGATCCCCCCACCCCGATCTGCCAGCCCTTCGGTGGTGCCGCCCCCTCTGGTCCCCAAGACGGGCTCCAACACGCCCAGCCCCCTCCCGCCTCCGCTGCCCCCTCCCCCTCCTCCAACTTGCCCCCGCATGCCCGGGCATCCCGGCCTCTGATTGGCTCCCCGAGGAAAGCCTCGTCGAAGGGGGCGGGGCTTCGCGATCACGTCACCGGGGAAACCCCGGCACCTTCTCTTTGCCTGGGCGCGCCGGGACCAGAAGCTGGCAGAACGCGGGAGAGAGCGAGCCGAGAGCATCGTCCGCCCCGTCGACTCCCGGCGCTGCTCCGAAGGCCCGTCGCAAGAAAGCCACCCGCTGGATCTCGCTGCGCCGGACATGATGCCGAGCAAAACGCCGCGCAAAGGCGCGCTGCGCAACCCCGCGCCCCCAGGTAGGTCGCCGGACGGGCCCCAGACGACGGCTCGGCGCCTCGTCTGCGCGCCGCCGCCTCGGGCACAGGCTTCCCGCCGGGAGCCCGTCGAGGCACCGGATCAGTTTTGCCGTCTTCTTGAGGTGAGCGGCAATCGATGGTCTGGAGGCGCCTCTGTAGTGGATCGCAGAGTCCGAAGGGACCCCCGAGCCCATGTAGTCCAGCCCACCCCACGCCACCCACCCTTGATTTCGGAGCCCGGGCGTGCCCGCTGCACAATCTTTTTGGGCAGTGGTCTTTTCAGTCCTGGGTCTCAACTCAAAGACCCACCCTAAATGCACCTCTTCTCTCCCATCTCTCCCATTTTCCATGGCCCTGAGGGCATAGCTGCAACCCCACTTAGGTCAAAGTTGTGACCCCCTTTGTGTTTATGGTTCATGACCTGCCATGAAAATCAACGCTTAAGTTGTCAAGTTGCCCGGTTGTTGTTGTTTAGTCGTTTAGTCGAGTCCGACTCTTTGTGACCCCATGGACCAGAGCACGCCAGGCACTCCTGTCTTCCACTGCTTCCTGCAGCTTGGTCCAACTCATGCCGGTAGCTTCAAGAACACTGTCCAACCATCTCGTCCTCTGTCGTCCCCTTCTCCTTGTGCCCTCCATCTTTCCCAACAACAGGGTCTTTTCCAGGGTCTTCTCTTCTCATGAGGTGGCCAAAGTAGTGGAGCCTCAGCTTCATGATCTGTCCTTCCAGTGAGCACTCAGGGCTGATTTCCTTAAGAATGGATAGGTTTGATCTTCTTGCAGTCCATGGGACTCTCAAGAGTCTCCTCCAGCACCATAATTCAAAAAAGTTGCCTGGTACGAATGTCAAAAACAGTCAGAATTCCTTAGGCAGGTCAGTGATAGAAGTCCATGTTCAGTGTGGCTCCCCTCCCCCTCCCGCTTGTATTTGCAACAATCACTTGCCCAGATCCAACAGTCCCCTGAAGGACTGCCTTGACTCTGCCTGTCCAAGCATTGCCATTCACTTCCACGACCACAAAGCAGCCTTCTGATGCCCTCCCAGCGCCTTGAACTACAACTCCCACCAGCCCCAGCATCCACGGCCAACGGTCAGAGCTTATGAAAGCAGTTGGGGAAGGGCTGCAAAGGGAAGCTGATCCCACCAGAAGCTTTGCATGACCGTAGGGATCTGCCCTATAGCTGGGGGTTTGCCCATCTGATCCACTATCTTCTGTCAAGGATCTCAGGCAGAGATAGGTCTTCCTCATCACCCGAAATCCTTTTAACTGGAGAGGCCAGAGATTAAACAGGGAGTATCTGCTTACAATGCAGATGCGCTGCCATAGCTCTGTTGTTTACAGGTGATCTGATTCCCTGAATAATTTGAATATCCACGAAGTCAAAGGGTGATGGTGCTCTGTCCTGCCTCCAACTTCTATCCCCCTGTGTTGTTTAAAAGGGGGGGGGGTCTCTGTTAAAAATAGGGGAAGGGACTGGGCTGTCGTTTTGATATTCAGATTTGCAATTCTCTGTAGTCAGCATTGCCTGAAGGATGGTCCTATTTACCAGCTCTGCATTCTTAAGCACACCATGGCCAAACAAACACTTGTCGGTATTCTGAGTCGGAAGCATCCTCAGTTTTCCCCGCTACTTTCATTGATGGGAGCAACTGAATGTTCACTTTCCATTGCCTTTGCATTGAAGTGAATGGGGTTCAGGGGTATACAAACTGCAGAGGCATCCCTGGTTTGGGTCAATATCTCTTGTTTTAAGGGTTATGACATATAATTTAAAACAGCATCAGGCTTATAATGCTAGAAGACTTCGATGAACAGCTTTGAAGTTGTTGTTTCCTTACAGTCGAGCTCTAAATAAATTTTATTAAATGAGTAAATGATTAGCCAAAGTCAGTGCCGGAGACTAACAACGTGCTCGTACTTTTTACAGACTCGGAGGCAGTACGGGAATGCGCTTTGCAGCTACGCAGGATGGGGGACAAATGGAATCTCCGCCAGAAGATCCTCAACCTGATTTCAAAGCTTTTCTGCCCCGAAACGTGAGAGCGCTTTGAGGGAAAGGAAAGGAAATGGAGGAAGAGAAATCAAAGAAAATTTCAGAAGACCCGACCTTTACGTGTGTGGAGTCGTGAAAAGAGACTTCCGTAAGACAGAGGAGATGAAACGTTTCCTGTGCATTTCTGCAGCCAGTTTCCTATGGAGAAAAAAGGCTCCTGTGATATGATTTCTTCAGAAAACGTTTGTGAAAGTTTGCTTGAAAATGGAAGGAACTGGAGAAGAGAGAACTGGAATTTACTGTTTACCGGAGATGTTGGACTGTGAAGGGCACTGGGAAAGGAAGGAATCTGGGAGGGGTGCCCCAATCCAGAGTTCAACGTTCTGATTTCCATAGGTCTCGAATTCATTCACTCAGCTGTTATACTGTTATGAAAATTTATGGGATTTCATGCATACCAACGGGCAACATTCCACCACCGCTCCGCTCTAAACTCTGGACAGTGCAAATCAGTTTATCAGCTCTTTGCAATTCCCATTTCCTAGGAATTGGAATCCCAGCCTAAACTAAACTAGGGAAAGGAGTATTTTGCTTGTGTGTTTGTTACAGCGAAATGAATGTAAGCTGTTACATAGAATCATAGAAACGTATAGTTCAGCTATGTAATACATTATGTTCATTTTTTAAAAAATGTATTACACTGCAATGCTATCAATTTGCAACGCTAAATCGAGTAGATCTGCAGTGCCAATGTACCAATATTAGTCCTACAGGTAGGACATTGTATGATTACTTATTTTTGTTGTGACTATAATGGGTTACTTTTGGGTTATCAGCTAGAACCAAATGTTTCAGGTGAATGTTTGAAAGCACACCAGGAGGCTGTTAAACAGCATCCTTTCAACAGAAGTTACAGTATTCTTAAGATGAGTTGTACAACTTTAGCTAGCAGTTAACAGAATACAATTTCCCATTTATAACAAATGTGACAAATTCCCTTACAGTGTTAGGCTTAAACGGAGGAAGCTGTAGAAAGAAAGGAGCAAATGCAGAGTTACATTTCAGAGGGAAAATATGACTACTTTTTCTTTTACGCTAAGAAAACCAACCATATTATTCAAAATGTGTCAGGAAGATGAAATGTTACAGCTGCTTTTCAAATGGGGGAGAGCTAGCAAAGAGAGCTTTAACCCAATCTAGAGATGGAGGCGATATTAGGTGTGCCAGCAGGGATTCCCTTCATACTCAGAGTTTCCCATTCATTACAGTGGGAGAATTTGATTTGTGTGTTCAGAAAAAATCTTAGCTACCAGCATGAAAATGAACCCCAAAGGTTTTTAAGTCTGAATGTGCTGCAGATCTTCAATTTCCCAGTCTGGAGATCTGACATTAAACAAACCGCAGGATTAAGTCGCCAACATTTTTATTTCACGTTCCACCTGGCAGGTTAACGAAATGCACTTGAGCCCTGGTTAAAAGGCACATTACAACTATGGCTCAGATACAATACATTTCTAGCATCCTCCTGCCATAACAAGTGCACATTCTTCCGTAATTTCATTAAGACACTATATTTCAAAGCCAGGATCCCCTCACCCCCGTGAGACTGCCTTCCATAAAAGTGTAAACAGCTAAAATAGTTGACCTCAATGAAAAGCTGGCAAATCTTTCTCTGTGAGTGAAGTGTCATTTCAACAAATTTTGATTTTCTAAGATTGCTTTCATCTAGTACATGTTGCCAGATTCTGGCTGAGTTAAGTGTTCAGGAAAACAAATAACTGTGGAAGTATGAAGTGTCATTTCAAACATATGGTAGAAGACTTTATTTATAATGTGTGTTGTTGTTTTTTGCAATGGTGAATCCCTCTCCCCTTTGTATAATGTTTTGATGCTGGTGTATTTGCGAGCTATATGTGTTTATGTCAAAAAGGTTGTTTACAGCAAAATAGCTTGTTCGAAGTGTTTAAGGGTCGTATTCGCAAACAATTCATGCTTCTCGCTTATTTGCAAACAAGTTTCATCCGTTGCCTTCCACGATGGGCTGCCCAGGCTTCTTGTTTTCATTTCTACAAATATTTGTGTTGACATCTTGCTGAGTTAATGAACTTGATGTGTGTTGTTGTTGTTTTTTGTAAAATAAATAAATTAATGCTTTGGAATATAATTTCTGTGGAATTTTAGTACATATACATTATGTCTCTTTTACAGTTGACAATAAAGCTGTAACAGCTATATTGTTATCATCTCTGTTGTTGTTATTATTATTTGCCCTCCCACATATATGTCCCAATGTGGTGTACAAAATATAATTAATAACAGCTTTAAAACTCCAGTTAAAAATAGTACAAAAATATCAGGAAATGCATTTAAAACACTGTAAAGTAGACAAGCCGATAGATAATTTTAAGGAGGGTAAAAGCAAATTGCCAGTATCCCATCACAATTTAGGGCAGAGCGGGCTAGAATAGGAGGAGGGAGTTGCAGCTCTGGGTCTTTTTTATTTTTAGAGCTGGAGCAACAGCGCCATCTTCCAGATCCTCCTTGCTCTGGCAAGTGAATGAGGTGATAACAAGGCTTTCAAGTTTTACTATGATAATAATAATAATTTATTTATTACAGTCAAAGACCAGCTCACATAACATAACACAAGAAAAATAGCGTTCATAAAGATAAAATATACAATCGGAGCAGATTGCAGCAATAGCTCATGAGCTAAAATTGAAATATATACATACACCCATACAACTGAGATTTGGGCTACCATTAAAAAATTAACCCTGAGGCGCCCCAAAGGGCAACTTCAGCATTTCCCTAGTAAGCAATTTTATACTAGAGGATGATCTCATAGAATCATAGAATCATAGAGTTGGAAGAGACCACAAGGGCCATCGAGTCCAACCCCCTGCCAAGCAGGAAACACCATCAGAGCACTCCTGACATATGGTTGTCAAGCCTCTGCTTAAAGACCTCCAAAGAAGGAGACTCCACCACACTCCTTGGCAGCAAATTCCACTGTCGAACAGCTCTTACAGTCAGGAAGTTCTTCCTAATGTTTAGGTGGAATCTTCTTTCTTGTAGTTTGGATCCATTGCTCCGTGTCCGCTTCTCTGGAGCAGCAGAAAACAACCTTTCTCCCTCCTCTATGTGACATCCTTTTATATATTTGAACATGGCTATCATATCACCCCTTAACCTCCTCTTCTCCAGGCTAAACATGCCCAGCTCCCTTAGCCGTTCCTCATAAGGCATCGTTTCCAGGCCTTTGACCATTTTGGTTGCCCTCCTCTGGACACGTTCCAGTTTGTCAGTGTCCTTCTTGAACTGTGGTGCCCAGAACTGGACACAGTACTCCAGGTGAGGTCTGACCAGAGCAGAATACAGTGGCACTATTACTTCCCTTGATCTAGATGCTATACTCCTATTGATGCAGCCCAGAATTGCATTGGCTTTTTTAGCTGCCGCGTCACACTGTTGGCTCATGTCAAGTTTGTGGTCAACCAAGACTCCTAGATCCTTTTCACATGTAGTGCTCTCAAGCCAGGTGTCACCCATCTTGTATTTGTGCCTCTCATTTTTTTGCCCAAGTGCAATACTTTACATTTCTCCCTGTTAAAATTCATCTTGTTTGTTTTGGCCCAGTTCTCTAATCTGTCAAGGTCGTTTTGAAGTGTGATCCTGTCCTCTGGGGTGTTAGCCACCCCTCCCAGTTTGGTGTCATCTGCAAATTTGATCAGGATGCCCTTGAGTCCATCATCCAAGTCGTTGATAAAGATGTTGAATAAGACTGGGCCCAAGACAGAACCCTGTGGCACCCCACTAGTCACTCTTCTCCAGGATGAAGAGGAACCATTGATGAGCACCCTTTGGGTTCGGTCAGTCAGCCAGTTACAAATCCACTGAGTGGTAGCATAGTCAAGACCGCATTTTACCAGCTTCTTTACAAGAATATCATGGGGCACCTTGTCAAATGCCTTGCTGAAATCAAGGTAGGCTACATCCACTGCGTTCCCTTCATCTACCAGGCTTGTAATTCTGTCAAAAAACGAGATCAGGTTTGTCTGACATGACTTATTTTTCAGAAATCCATGCTGACTATTGGTGATCACAGCATTCCTTTCTAGGTGCTCACAGACTGTTTGCTTAATGATCTGCTCCAGAATCTTCCCTGGTATTGATGTCAGACTGACTGGGCGGTAATTATTTGGGTCCTCTCTTTTCCCCTTTTTGAAAATAGGGACAACATTTGCCCTCCTCCAGTCTGCCGGGACTTCGCCTGTTCTCCAGGAATTCTCAAAGATGACTGCCAGTGGTTCTGAAATCACATCTGCCAGTTCTTTTAATACTCTTGGATGCAGTTCATCTGGCCCTGGAGACTTGAATACATCTAGACTAGCCAAGTATTCTTGTACTATCTCCTTAGTTATTCTGGGCTGTGTTTCCTCTGCTGAATCATTTGCTCCAAATTCTTCAGGTCGGGCATTGTTTTCTTTATCGGAGAAGACTGAGGCAAAGAAGGCATTGAGGAGTTCAGCCCTTTCTGTGTCCCCTGTTTGCATTTCACCATCTTCTCCTCTGAGTGACCCCACTGTTTCTTTGTTCTTCCTTTTGCTACGAACATACCCATAAAAGCCTTTTTTGTTGCTTTTAACCTCTCTAGCAAGCCTGAGTTCATTCTGTGCTTTAGCTTTTCTGACT
The DNA here is from genome assembly GCF_964270895.1 of Podarcis filfolensis. Classification (NCBI taxonomy): domain Eukaryota; kingdom Metazoa; phylum Chordata; class Lepidosauria; order Squamata; family Lacertidae; genus Podarcis; species Podarcis filfolensis. The sequence goes on from NC_139613.1 coordinate 15,563,121, forward strand.
TTGTGTCTACACGTGCTGGCTATTTGTTTGAATTCCTCTTTGGTGGTTTCCCCCCTTTTCCATTTTTTGTACACATCCTTTTTTAATCTTAACTCAGTTAAAAGTTCTTTAGATAGCCACCCTGGCTTCTTTAGGCACCTTCCATGTTTCCGTCTCATTGGTATTGCCTGAAGTTGTGCTTTTACTATCTCCCTCTTAACAAACTCCCAGCCGTGCCTGCTAATCTGGGTGCAGAATCTCGCTACTAGCCAGGTCTTATGATCTTTGCCTAAGAGGAGAGAATTAAGTTTAGAAGTTTTACTATGCTTTGTTTCAGAAACAAACCAAAGTAAGTACCATCATATTGGTAATTTTAGACTTTGAACTAACTGGTTTTACTTGGGATGGCCTCTTTGGGTAGTAATGTGTATTCACCTACTACAAATTGTTTTTCTGGGGTAGGTAAAGGTAAAGGGACCCCTGACCATTAGGTCCAGTCGTGACCAACTCTGGGGTTGCGGCGCTCATCTCGCTTTACTGGCCGAGGGAGCTGGCGTACAGCTTCTGGGTCATGTGGCCAGCATGACTAAGCCGCTTCTGGCGAGCCAGAGCAACGCATGGAAACGCCGTTTACCTTCCCGCTGGAGCAGTACCTATTTATCTACTTGCACTTTGACATGCTTTCAAACTGCTAGGTGGGCAGAAGCAGGGACTGAGCAACGGAAGCTCACCCCGCTGTGGGGATTTGAACCGCCAACCTTCTGATCGGCAAGTCCTAGGCTCTGTGGTTTAACCCACAGCGCCACCCATTTTCTGGGGTAGGAGGCCCCTTTAAATGGCTATGAGTATTCCCTTCAAAATGTAGCAAGGCAGCCCTGCTGCCTTGAGGGGAGGGAAAGGTTTCTGCCAAGTGGGGCCCTGGACCTCCACCCTAAAGTCTGGGCTCAAGTGCACCACTGCCCTCTTCTGTAAAGTACTATGCAGAATGATATGGCCATAATGTCAGTCAATCAACTGGATTGGCATGCCATCTTTGTAACTAGGACTAGTAGAGATGGAGGCAAATTCTGACTCAGCCAGAATCTTGGCTTTCCATTGAAGCTGACTGGCTTCAGGAACTTATCTGAGATTCCTGGCTGCAGTGTAGAAACAGCATACTGAACAAAATCTTGGAGCATGTGCAAAGAAGCTTTCAGATTTCAATCCCGATTCCATCACCCTCCTTGCCTTTTTGACAGTTAGTTGCAATGCAAAGAGGTGGGGGAAGCCAAACAATCCACTGTGGGTTTTATTCCTGGATCTCTCAGCAACCCTAAAGCTTAAGGCGTGACTCATGCCTCCTTCAGTCTTCAACAAGAAGGTCATTGACCCCGGCAGTGACTATTCAGCAGGCAGTGTAGTCTGGAATTACCAGTTTCCTTGTACAAGGTAAAGTTGTACCTGAGTCGGCTTCACCTGTTTCTTTGGCACACCTGCATGTTTGTCATCACCCTGCTGAAGACCTTTCCACTGTGCTCCGGGGCGGATGCAATCGTGTTGTTTATCAGAGACCATTTTATCTATCAAGGCGGGTGAAAATAGGAGGGTAGATGTTGTTAAGGTTGCCTACTGCAAACCACACCCTTTTCCAGGTAACGCAAATATCTTCTATTGCTATAACAAGCCAAGGGACCCAATTCAAGGTATTCACATTAGGGTTTAAAGCCCTTAATGACTCAGTCCAAATATCTGAGAGGCTGCTTCCATTGGTTCTCTTGGGCAGTGGCGTATCATGGATTGCCAGTGCCCAGGGCAAGGAAAGTATTGCACCCCCTAACTGGTGCCTCCATGCAGTGCTGCCACCACTGGACAGAGCTATAGAGCAATGGCGGGAGATGCGCACACACTGTCTTGCGCTGGGGCACCGCCGCAAGTCCCACCATCCACCCACCTCCCCTAGTGGTAGGGGATGCTGAGCACCTTTCCATCACCTGATGTCACATAGCATCAAATTCAGAAAAGGTAAAGCCATGGCTGTAAAGGAATGATCAGGAGAGCACATTAAGCCTCGGGAAAAGCTTGAATTCAGTGCCATTTAAGTTCCACACCTTATTCAGTTGCACTTCTTCTGCCAGGGACTGAATACAATTGGGAGCAATCAGGAGTTTCTGGGTGTATATTATACAGGGTTGTTTTGTACAAGGGTTGTAAATTTTTTGCCTAAATCTAGCAAACTGTATGTAATTGGACCACTGTTCCCCCTCTTGCCAAGCGGGGAATCCTGCTGTTTATCAATGTAAATCCAAGCCTCCATCTTCTCAACAGGCTAGTGGCTTGCGTGTCAAGCTGGAGAAAAACAATTCGTCACTCAGCACTTACTTTCAATCTGCGCAGCTCCCTGAAGCAAACACCTGACCAGGAAGCAGGACTCCATTTTCCCGCCAGCTAAAAATATCTGGCTGCTTCAGGAACCTTTGGACTTTATGAGCAAGCTTGTGCCTGGCACAGCTCAGGCTCAAGCACTCAATTTCCCGAGCCCTTACAGGCAGAGAAGTGGCACATTGCTCCTTTCAAGGGAAAACAGCTTCGGGAATTCCCTGGCTCCCCATAAAGGCAGAACGATCAGGATGATCCAGGCAGCACGGAGAACTTTTTTGAAACTCCATTCATTTGATGGGGAGAGTTAAGCCATGTTTGCTGATGGTTAAAGTTTTCCCATAGAAATAAACAGGACTTACAATAGAATCCTATACATGGGACACGGGTGGTGCTGTGGTCTAAACCACTGAGCCTCTTGAGCTTGCCGATCAGAAGGTCAGAGGTTCGAATCCCCGTGATGGGGTGAGCTCTCATTGCTCTGTCCCAGCTCCTGCCAACCTAGCAGTTTGAAAGCACACCAGTGCAAGTAGATAAATAGGTACTGCTGTGGCGGGAAGGGAAATGGCATAGCCGTGCGCTCTGGCTTCTGTCACGGTGTTCCTTTGCGCCAAAAGCAGTTTAGTCATGCTGGCCGCATGACCCAGAAAGCTGTCTGTGGACAAACGCCGGCTTCCTCGGCCTGAAAGCGAGATGAGCACCACAACCCCCTAGTCGCCTTTGACTGGACTTAACCATCCAGGGGTCCTTTACCTTTTAACTTTTTAGCAATCCTATGCATGTTTACAGAGAGGAAGATTCCACAGTGGGGTATAAGGACACACTGTGCTCCTTCTGGGGTAGTTTGTCCACCTTTGGTCCCCACCCTGAACACAGCTCTCACTCAGCTGTGACTCCTAGAAGCTGTCAGCATGCAATAGTGGCCACATCCCAGGAACGGCTTCCACTGGCCAGCTAAACCAGGTGAGGGTAGCTGATGGGTGTCAAACTCTCAGTGACTTAGGGAATTCACCTGCATGTGAAGACAGGCTCTGGGAGATTGAGTGGACAAGACTACTAGTGGGTCCAACCATCCAGAAGGCGGTCTCTGCCCGTGTTGTACAAGGAAGTGAGGGGCAAATGGGGCTCATCAACCTAGAAAGGGGGCCTATCGTTTTGTGTACATTCAATTGTAAGATAAAACATATGCGAAGGGACTTGCCAGGTGGTCAACATTGAAGAAAAGATTTTGTAAGATAAAAGGGGGAAAATATTTATTTTCATCATCATCATCATCATCATTATTATTATTATTATTATTATTTTCTGTATTTGTGTGGGTGGGTGTTTTGTATAGAATATTTGGGAGGAAATAAGACGGTAAATAACAAATAACAAAATAGAAAGGGGGCCTATCTAAAAGAAGGAAAACTCTGGTGCTAAACCTCTGCTACCTTGAGGGATATCTTTGGGAGGAGAAAAGACGATGGAGGAAACCCTACACAAATCCCGAGTGGAGTCCCTAAGATGGTTGGATGGCGCCTTGTACGCCTCCTTCCAGCAACTCCTGCAGCCAAGCTGGTGCCAAGCATATTGCTGTGCTTTCCTTTGGACCACATCAGTGAGGCTGAGATGGGGGTCTTGTAATCTGGGCAGTACAGGGCCTCCATACACACTGCCCAGGCTTGTGTCCTGAGGAGTGCTGCTAATGCAGCCAGTGGCGTAGCGTGGGTTGTCAGCACCCGGGGCAAGGCAAGTAATTTGCGCCCCCTAACCCATGGATTTGCGCCCCCTAACCCATGGATTTGCGCCCCCTAACCCTAAGCCCCAGATGTTGCGTCCGGTGCGGCCGGCCCCCCCTGCACCCCCCACGCTACGCCACTGAACGCAGCAGTTTAACTTCACCCCTAGAGGCACACTCCAATGTCTCTCAAGACAGACAGATGCAAACAGATCCTATCATGTTCAGTTGAGTTCATTTCCAGTAAATTGTGTACAGACATGCAACTGTGCTTATATCGTGCGCCTCTGCCCTGCATACTCCCAACCCGTTTTGTCAAGTCAGTGGCAACACAGTTAGAACTGGCCAAATGCTTGAGATCTAGGCGATCTTGCCTAGATTTTTAACTCCTTAATTGCTGAATTTATATCCATATTAGAACACAAAGTGGCATTACTTTGCGGATCCAGCAAGCTCTCCATTTAGGCACTAAGCAGCCCCAGCCTTGTGTAACTTCAGAGAATCCAGACATATAAGTTGGAGATGCAGTTTCATGTTCTTCCACTACAGATTATGCCCTGGGACTTTTCTAAAAAATGTTTCCAGAATACTATTTGCTGAAAGATCAGAGCTTAAAACTAAACGTTTTAAGCCAAGCACCTATGTTTAGAAAGACTCTTTTGGAGAGGACAAGATGAGAGGAATCCCACTGACCCTAACATAGATTTTAGCAAACTGTGTTCTTGATGTGATTCATGTTTACAAGAACAAACATTCCTGTTTAGTACCAGCTTGGCCTCATTTCAGATGTTCTCCATATGCTAATCAGCGTGATACTTCAACCTGGTTGGTGCTCTCCTGGTCCTTGCAGCCAATAGGACTGGCAGTTCCAAAACACAGGTTGCTTCCTCCTATCTGGTTTCTGTTAGTCCAAGCAGCCAATAGGAACTGACGAGGGACTGTTGTGGTTTTTGCTACACTGGAGTCATGCAACGCACATGGTAAAGTCTGCCTCTTTCTGTATGGGGAGTGGCTATAATGATTTACATGTGTAGCAGACATGGTGAGGCAAAAGGGTAATTATGTCCGAAGTCAGAATACACTGAAGAGAAATTAAAACTGACAGTTTGAGCTTGTATCGGATTTGTGATAGTGAAAGTTTGTTGCGGGAAAGGGTTGGGAAATTACCAGTGTAACTTCCGTCTAAATAACTGCTTGGGCTAGATGGTAAGACCACATGATTAAACTGCTCCTGGATTGTACTACTTCAAGCATCAGGTGATAACTATATGACAGAATGAGCCTCTCTGTGAAAGGATGGGCTGCAGGAGAAAACACAGGGTGGGGCGCAAGACAAGGAGGTATGTAGATGTTGGATTTTTTGGAGCTGGCCGACCTGACTGGAAGAATCCGCAACCAGAAAGAAGAGGAGATACAAGAGGATTGGAAGAAATTTAAAGAATATTTAGCTAAACATTGTGATATAAGATAAATAGAAAATTCTTGGAAATAATAAATAGGCTTACGGGTAGAATAAGAATATGTTATAGTAAATATTAAGGATTAAAATATTAATAAAGGAGAAGAGGTTAGTAAATGAAAGGAGTCAATATTATCAGAAATATGAATTTGGAGAATGTTATATAGGTGATGGGGATGCGGGTGGCGCTGTGGGTAAAACCTCAGCGCCTAGGGCTTGCTGATCGCATGGTCGGTGGTTCAAATCCCCGTGACAGGGTGAGCTCCCGTCGCTCGGTCCCAGCTGCTGCCCACCTGTTAGTTCGAAAGCACCCTTAAGTGCAAGTAGATAAATAGGTACCGCTTTATAGCGGGAAGGTAAACGACGTTTCCGTGTGCTGCGCTGGTGCTGGCTCGCCAGAGCAGCTTCGTCAAGCTGGCCACGTGACCCGGAAGTGTCTGCGGACAGCGCTGGCTCCCGGCCTCTAGAGTGAGATGAGCGCACAACCCTAGAGTCTGTCAAGACTGGCCCATAAGGGCAGGGGTACCTTTACACCTTTTACCTTTATATAGGTGATATAATGAAATTCAGTTAGAGGGGAATTGAGGAAGTCAGCTATCAATGTAATGAGAATTAGGTATTTGAAGAAATAATTTTTCTTTGTGTCTAGTTTATTGTAGTGTAATGTGTTTTTCTTTGTTGTGTGTTTTGTTATGTTATTTTTGTGATAAATGTGGAAAATCAATAATTTTTTTTGGGGGGGGAGAAAAGAAGGGGAGGTCTGTAGCACTGCTTGGCATACAGAAGGCCCCGGGTTCAATTCCTAACACCACTTCCAAGTAGGGCTGGGAATGCGACTTGTCCCAAACCCTGCAAATCTGCTACCAGCCAGTGTAGACAATACTGAATGAGATGGACCAATCATAGCCTCATAGAATTGTAGTGTTGGAAGGGATCTCAAAGATCATCTAGTCCAACCCCCTGCAATGCAGGAATCTCTATGATCTGTGTCATGACAGATGCAACGGCGGAACAAGCCGATTGGGCACCTGGGGCGGCACATGTGCCCTGCGCCCAGGGGTGGGGCCAGCCGTCCGTCGGGCGGGGCCAGTCCAGACAGGACACTCCGCGGGGCCTCCGAGGAGTCTGCCTGCCTTCTCCCACTCAGCTGCCCTACAGCTGAGGGGGAGGTGGCAGGCAGACCGTTTGGGGCAGTGCGCACGAGCCTGCGGGCGCCCAGGCCACCACGTCACTCCCAGGAGAGACGCATGGCTCGTGCGTGCTGCAAGGGCGATCCACCACAGCCCCCTTCCTTCGCCCCTGGACAGATGACCAACCAACCTCAAGGAAGGAGTATCCACTCACTACCTCCCGAGGGAGACTGCTCCACTGTCAAACAGCTCTTCCTGTCAGAAAGTTCTTCTTGATGTTTAGTCAGACAGAATCTCACTTCTTGAAACTTGAAGCTATTGGTTTGAGTCCTACCCTCCGGAGCAGGAGAAAATGTGCTTGTTCCCTCTTCCATGTGAGAGCCCTTGAGATATATGAAGATGGCTATCATATCTCCTCTGAGTCTCCTTTTTTCCAGGCTAAACCTACCCAGCTCCTTCAACTATTCCTCATAAGGCTTGGTTCCCAGATCCTTGATCATCTTAGTACCCTCCTCTGCACATGTTCCAGCCTGTCAATATCCTCCTTAAATTGTGGCTCCCAGAGCCAGACACAATACCCCTAACCTATGCAGAAGTATAGCATCCTTGATCTGGACACTATACTTCTGTTGATGCAGCCTAGAATAGCATTAGCCTTTTTTGCTGCTGCATCACACTGTTCTCTCATGTTAAGCTTTAGGTCTACTAAGACCACAAGATCCTTTTCACATCTATTACTAGCAAGCCAGGTGTCCCCCATATTATATTTGTGCAGTTGGTTCTTCCTGTCCAAGTGCAGAACCTGGCATTTGTCCCTATTGAAATTATTATTTCTTTTTTCTTTTACTTTTGGCCCAGTTCTCCAATCTGTTAAGGTCATCTTGAATCCTGATTCTGTCTTCTATGGCTTTAGCTATAGTTCCTACGTTCTGTGTGCCTAAGGGGGGGAAAAACCCAAACAAACCCCTCCATATATAAAAAGTTAAATATCAGACATGGGTTCTAGCTGAGCTTTCCTTCTGATATATGTTACCTCTGTGTAAGCAGGATGGCAAAAAAGGAAAACAAAGGCTCCTCAAAAGAGGACACAGATTTGCATAAAAACTGTTTGTGCAACTTATCTGTATAGATGCTAGTTTAGAAAAAAAAATGTAATTTAAATAACAGTAAAGGGGAAAACTGTGGCCAGGTGTCAGGCGTGGAGTATCCTCTCCTCCCCCAGTAGCCTCAGAGTCAAGAAGAATGATCAGTTCATATTTTATGGCTTTTTATTCAGTCATCTGGTTGCAAGACAAAAGATCCAGGTCTCCAAGCACAGGGGACATTGGCTACTCTGAGACCCTCCTCTTCCATCTCCCACAACATCCTGGAAACATACAGGAAGTCACAGGAGTCACATCCTCTGCTTTTGAATGCGGAGGGATCTGCAAGCCCTTGGACTAGAAGGATCTCCCATATTCTCCAGGGA